>NC_064922.1:525719799-526359521 GCF_023897955.1 Schistocerca gregaria | reverse complement strand
TTAAAGCACGTGGATTACTGCTAAGATTTTTGAATTCGAGTGGTAGCTTATTGAAAATTGATGCAGGAGTATACTGCACACCTTCCTGCACAAGAGTTAAGGAAGTCCGATTAAAATGCAGGTTTGGTTTCTGCCTAGTATTAACCAAGTGAAAGTTGCTTATTCTTGGGAATAAGCTAATATTGTCAACAATAAATGACGGTAAGTAATACATATGTTGAGAGCCCAATGTAAAAATACCCAGACTCGCGAACAGGAGTCGACAAGAGGTTCGTGAACTTACACCACTTATTGCCCGAACCGCCCGTTTCTGAGCAAAAAATATCCTTTTAGAATGGGAAGAGTTACCCCAAAATATAATACCATACGATATAAGCGAATGAAAATAAGGAAATTAGACTAATTGTCGTGTCGAACGATCACTCACTTCAGATACCGTTCGAATAATAAAAATGGCAGTATTAAGTCTCTGAACAAGATCCTGAACGTAGGATTACCACGACAGCTATCTGAACACCTAGAAATTTGAACTGTTCAGTTTCACTAATCATATGCGCGTTCTGTGTAAATAAAACGTCAGGTTTAGTTGTATTATGTGTCAAACTGTAAAAACTGAGTCTTACTGTGATTTAGCGTTAGTGTATTTTGTACAAGCCATGAACTTAGGTCATGTACCGCGCTATTTGAAACCGAGCAAATATTGTACACAACATCCTTTACTACTAAGCTAGTGTCATCAGCAAACAGAAATATTTTAGAGTTACCTGTAATACTAGAGGGCATATCATTTATAGAAAAAGGAACAGGAACAGGATTGGCCCCAACACTGATCCATGGGGCGGCACCCCTCCCCCCCCCCCCCCCTTCCACTGGACAGAATCCCACTTAGACCCCACTTGAGAGCCGTTATCAATATTGCTAATAATGACCTTTTGCTGCCTATTGCTAAAATAAGAGGTGATCCAATTGTGAGCTACTCCCCGTATTCCGTAATGGTCTTACTTCTGGAGCAATGTTTTGCGATCAACACAATCAAATGCCTTAGTTAAATCAAAAAATATGCCAAGCGTTAGAAACCTTTTGTTTAACCCATCCAGTACCTCACAGAGAAAAGAGAATATAGCAATTTCAGTTGTTAAACGACTTCTAAAGCCGAACTGCACATCTGATAGCAAATCGTGTGATATAAAATGATCAATTATCCTTATATACACAGCCTTTTCAGTAACTTTTGCAAACATTGACTGCATAGAAATAGGTCTAAAATTACCTACATTACCCGTGTCTCCCTCTTTATAAAGTGGATTTACTACTGAGTACTGTAATCGCTCAGCAAACTGACCATTCCTAAAGGAAAAGTTACAAATATGGCTAAATACAGGGCGAACATGTGCAGCACAGTAATTTAATATTCAGCTAGACACTCCATCACAACCATGAGAGTCCTTAGTCTTCAGTGATTTAATTATTGACTCAATTTCCCTCTTGTCTGTACCACAGAGGAGTATTGCAGACATCAATCTCGGGAAGGCATTTGCCAAGAAAGTTATATGATTCCTTGTAGAAACTAAATTTTTATTTCATTCACCAGCAATGCTCAGAAAATGATTGTTAAATACTGTACATATATCTGATTTATCAGTAAAAGAAATATTTTAACTGCGAACTGACTTTATACCGTCGACCTTGTGCTGTTGACCATACACTTCCTTCACAACTGACCATATGGTTTTAATTTTATCCTGTGAATTAGTTATTCTATTTGTATAACCCATACTCTTTCCCTTCCTAATAACATTTTAAGCACCTTACAACACTGTTTTTAAAGGGGTACTGTACCTTGATTGTGACTACTAACATTTTGATATAATTCCCACTATGTTCTACAAGATATCCTTATCCCACTAGTCAGCCAACAGGGCTGCCTATTACTGCTAGTACACCGTTTAGAACATTCTGAGTCGAAACAAGGCCCCCGGAGTAGACAACATTCCATTAGAACTACTGACGGCCTTGGGAGAGCCAGTCATGACAAAACTCTACCAGCTGGTGAGCAAGATGTATGAGACAGGCGAAATACCCTCAGACTTCAAGCAGAATATAATAATTCCAATCCCAAAGAAAGCAGGTGCTGACAGATGTGAAAATTACCGAACTATCAGTTTAATAAGCCACGGCTGCAAAATACTAACGCGAATTCTTTACAGACGAATGGAAAAACTGGTAGATGCAGACCTCGGGGAGGATCAGTTTGGATTCCGTCGAAATGTTGGAACACGTGAGGCAATACTGACCTTACGACTTATCTTAGAAGAAAGATTAAGAAAAGGCAAACCTACGTTTCTAGCATTTGTAGACTTAGAGAAAGCTTTTGACAATGTTGACTGGAATACTCTTTTTCAAATTCTAAAGGTGGCAGGGGTAAAATACAGGGAGCGAAAGGCTATTTATAATTTGTACAGAAACCAGATGGCAGTAATAAGAGTCGAGGGGCATGAAAGGGAAGCAGTGGTTGGGAAAGGAGTGAGACAGGGTTGTAGCCTCTCCCCGATGTTATTCAATCTGTATATTGAGCAAGCAGTAAAGGAAACAAAAGAAAAATTTGGAGTAGGTATTAAAATTCATGGAGACGAAGTAAAAACTTTGAGGTTCGCCGATGACATTGTAATTCTGTCAGAGACGGCAAAGGACTTGGAAGAGCAGTTGAACGGAATGGACAGTGTCTTGAAAGGAGGATATAAGATGAACATTAACAAAAGCAAAACGAGGATAATGGAATGTAGTCAAATTAAATCGGGTGATGCTGAGGGAATTAGATTAGGAAATGAGACACTTAAAGTAGTAAAGGAGTTTTGCTATTTAGGAAGTAAAATAACTGATGATGGTCGAAGTAGAGAGGATATAAAATGTAGACTGGCAATGGCAAGGAAAGCGTTTCTGAAGAAGAGAAATTTGTTAACATCGAATATAGATTTATGTATCAGGAAGTCGTTTCTGAAAGTATTTGTTTGGAGTGTAGCCATGTATGGAAGTGAAACATGGACGATAACTAGTTTGGACAAGAAGAGAATAGAAGCTTTCGAAATGTGGTGCTACAGAAGAATACTGAAGATAAGGTGGATAGATCACGTATCTAATGAGGAGGTATTGAATAGGATTGGGGAGAAGAGAAGTTTGTGGCACAACTTGACTAGAAGAAGGGATCTGTTGGTAGGACATGTTTTGAGGCATCAAGGGATCACAAATTTAGCATTGGAGGGCAGCGTGGAGGGTAAAAATCGTAGAGGGAGACCGAGAGATGAACACACTAAGCAGATTCAAAAGGATGTAGGTTGCAGTAGGTACTGGGAGATGAAGCAGCTTGCACAGGATAGAGTAGCATGGAGAGCTGCATCAAACCAGTCTCAGGACTGAAGACAACAACAACAACAATGGAAATCAACTCTCAAAGAGCATGAGAAATGTGTTAAGGAAAGCATTATATTTATCATCTATGTTATCGGCACTATAAACATCCAGCCACTCTTGTTCCATGACAAGGTTTACAAAATTTTCTGTCAACGCGTTGCGCCATTTTATTTTCACCCCTCTAGCGCCGCGCTACATTACTGCAGCGCAACCATTTCTGTATGTACCAGCATGTATCAGCATTCAAGATATTTGCTCGTAAATAAAAAAGTTCATCACCAACTTCATATTTTCCCAGGTGTGATTAAAATTACCTCCGTAGCGAACAAACAAAGAAGAATCTCTCGACAGTAATACAAGGGATGTTCATTAAGTAATGCAACACTTTTTCTAATCAGCCAATTTCGGTTAAAAAGGGCGGAATTGGTTGTGGGACATAGTGGAATGTTTCCGCTTCAGCCCCTATATTTTCTTGTAGTTCCGTCGGGTGACAGCGCTATAAACATTCAAAATGGCGTCTGTAACCGAGGTGCATTCCAAGCAAAGCATTGTGATTGAGTTTCTTTTGCATAAAAACCAGAGCATCGCAGATACTGACAGACGCTTGCAGAATGCCTACGAAGACCCGGCAGTGAACAGAAGGGCGAGTCTTTGGGCGAGGCGACTGTCATCATCGCAGCAAGGCCGCACAGACTTACCCTGTCACCAGCCTGCCGACCGACCGCACACTGCCGTGACTTCCGCAGTGCTGGAACGTGAGGACACTCTCAACCAAGGTGATCGACGGATCACAGTCGCCTCGCTGCTCAAGTGGACGCCTTTGTTGGTGGTGCTGACACACTCGTCCACCATTTGGGGTACTCAATGGTGTGTGCCCGCTGGATTACTCGCCGCCTAGCACAATACCATAAAGGGAAACCAAGAACACATTGTTTCGCCCAATGAGGGGTGCACTCCGCAGGGAGCAGTTCGTGAATGATGGGGAAGTTACTGATGCAGCCAAATGTTGGCTCCGACGTCGACCATTAGAGTGGTACCTCGCCGGCATCCAGTAAGGTGGTGTAAGGCCGTTGCATTGAACGTGGGTTTTGTTGAAAAATAGGATTTTGTAGCCAAAAGAGAGCGGAATAATATGATCCATTGGAATTCTGAATAAAAACAACCTGCTTTCAGAACAACAGAGTTCTTTGATTCAAATGGCTCTAAGCACTATGGGACTTAACATCTGAGGTCGTCAGTCCCCTAGACATAGAACTAATTAAACCTAACTAACCTAAGGACATCACACACAGCCATGCCCGAGGCAGGATACGAACCTGCGAACGTAGCAGCAGCGCGGTTCCGGACTGAAGCGCCTAGAACCGCTCGGCCACCGCGGCCGGCAGAGCTCTTTCACTTGTGTTTTCCTTCTACCTAGATAAAAGATTTAAAAAAATATTTTTAAAGAAGCAATAATTTTATTTTTATATACATGTAAAAGTTAAGTATTGTCAAGAGAAAAAAACTAGCTCAATGGTCAACGGAAGACCCTGGATTGATATTCGGAACTTCCAGGGATCATTTCCTGGTGCGAAGACTGGAACCAGCACACAGCCTCGTGATGCCAGTAGAGGAGTACTTGAATGAGAAATAGCGGCTGCACGGTCCGGAAACCTGGCGGGGATCGAGAAAGCCTTAGGGTGTGATCGTCGAGTTTCAGTTCCTAACTTTTACTCCCATGTTTGATTAACACGTCTGTTAACGGTCGAAAAAAATTATTGTAATCATAGTTAAATAGTTGAAACATTAGTTTTGGTATTTTTTTTCTGGTTACTACAGAACGAGTGTCACACACACATTGATCAACGGCTCCACGTAATGAAGTCTTCATCTGATATATACCTTGTCCGCAGCTCATGGACATGCGGTAGCGTTCTCGCTTCCCGCGCCCGGGTTCCCGGTTTCGATTCCCGGCGGGGTCAGGGATTTTCTCTGCCTCGTGATGACTGGGTGTTGTGTGATGTCCTTAGGTTAGTTAGGTTTAAGTAGTTCTAAGTTCTAGGGGACTGATGACCATAGATGTTAAGTCCCATAGTGCTTAGAGCCATTTTGATATATACCTTGCGCCTCTCTCTAAAATTCGTGTCTTGAGGACTTTAATTCTTGTAGCAAAATTCTGCATTTCCCACTTTCTCGACGATTTCATGTGAGGCTATTGTTTTCGGGCGACCATGTTGCGGATCATATTGAGGAGACGTAAGAGCACGTGACGTGTTGAAAATCAAGAGCAGGCTCACAGAATGATCTTTTATTTTTCTGAGGTGTCGTATTACTGGCCAGAATGATGTGCAACTATAAAAGCAATCACTAAAACCATCTAGACATAGCTCTTCAGCTATAATTACCATTTAGTTACGCGACATCGTCAGTTGATCTGCACAGCACACTTCTAAAGGGGAACGTCTGCTGGGTATGAGTGAGAAAAATATTATAAACAACGAAGACAGATCTATGTGGACTAAGATGTCGGGCTCTACCACTAAAGTGATTTAACTCAAGGATACCATCACCTACGTTATTACAAACTGAGTGTCAACTTGATCATTATTGGGAGAGAAAACAATAAGAAGCTAAGCCCCGTAACTAGGCTGAAGAGGCAAAAGAACTGGCACGTCCGTGTAATATCATGTACGTCCTCCTCGAGCACGCAGAAGTGCCAAAGCACAACGTGGCATAGATTCGACTAATGTCTGAGGTAATGCTGGAGGGAACTGACACAATGAATCCTGCAGGGCTGTCCATAACTCCGTAAGATACGAGAGGGTGTAGATCTCTTCCGAACAGCACGCTGCAAGGCATCACAGATATGCTCAATAATGTTCATGTCTGCGGAGATTGGTGGCCAGCGGAAGAGTTTAAACTAAGAAGAGTGTTCCTGGACCCATTCTGTAGCAATTCTGGACGTCTGGAGTGTCGCATTGTCCCGCTAGAATTGGCAAGACCGTCGGAATGCACAGTGGACATGAATGGATGCAGATGATCAGACAGGATGCTTAAGTACGTCTAATTCTTCAGAGTCGTATCTAGACGTACGTATCACAGCAACTGCTCACGCCCCACTCCATTACAGAGCCACCACCAGCTTCAACAGTCCCCTGTTGACATACAGGGTCCATGGATTCATGAGGTTATCTCCATACCCGTACACGTTTATCCGCTCGTCCGACTAGGCAACATGTTTCTAGTCATCAACAGTCCAATGATTGTGTTGACGGGTCCAGGCGAGGCGTAAAGCTTTGTGTCGTGTAGTCATCAAGGGTGCACGAGTGGGCTTTCGGCTCCGGAAGCTCATATCGATGGTGACGTTGATGGCCGAACTTTGAAATCTGCAGCAATTTGTGGAAGGGTTGCACTTCCATCATGTTGAATGATTCTCTTCAGTCATTGTTGGTCCAGTGCCTACAGGATCTTTTTCAGGCCACAGAGATGTCGGAGATTTGATGTTTTACCGAATTCCTCATATTCACGGTACACCAGTGCAATGGTCGTACGGGAAAATCCCCACTTCATCGCTACCTCGGAGATGGTATGCCCCATGGCTCGTGCGCCGATTATAACACCACGTTCAAACTCACTTAAATCTTGATAACCTGGTATTGTAGCAGCAGTAAGCGATCTAACAACTGCGCCGGAGACTTGTTGTCTTAATGAGTGTTGCCGACAGCAGCGCCGTATTCCGCATGTTTACATATCTATGTATTTGATTACGCATGGCTATACAAGTTTCTTTGGCGCTATGCTTGTACGAAGTATAAAATGTGGTTTTTCACAGTCCAAGTACCGCAATAACGTTGTGTCTTTTAATGAGGTACCACACTAGATACGGTTAATACATGTGTTAATGAGGCATCAAATAGGACGTGTGTAAATGCAGCGCTACGCAAATTGTCATCAGTATTGTACAGTATGTCCACAGAAGACTGGAGCAACTCGAAAGCACTCCATTTGTCTAATCATCAGCCTTTTAGCGGAGCTGAGACCTGTAACACCTGTCTGAGAACGAACGTCGCTGATTTTGCATATAAATGTAGATCTTTTTATAATTTTGTGTTGTTGTTGACTGACATTTAAACCGTGGTTGATATAATGCCAATACTAATAACAATAATACTAATCAGAATAACAGTAATAATAATAGTAACAAATCTATAAACGAATGCCCTTCATCTGTCACAAGTTTCTGCTGAAGACTGGACGTTAGTATAATCCGTACCACTAAAAACGACATTGACCAGGAGACATTATGTGCTCCTAAGTACACTAACTTCCAGGTATAACACTCTTCCTACTATAACCTATCATTATGTGGAGGTGTACTAGATTCTCTTAAATGGAGGTTTTCAGAGAAATATTTTTTTGTAAATAACTGTTATTCACTATGTTTTTACCTAACTTGTCGTTCCATCCTCCTGTGCATACAGTATCTGACGTGGTTGACAGAAGCCTTTGTCATTCTTCACAAAGGAAGCGTTCCAGTTGCTTGAGAGATGGTCGAGAACGGTAACGAGCCCTTAATTACTTTTCCGATACAGATCACGGTCACTCGATAATTCCCAACTCTGACGACTGCGAAGGGCAGGGAAGACTTGTTATTATATCGTCGTGCTCATCAATTGAATCTAGGACATTTCCGGGTCTCCTGGTAGGCGCAAATTCTTGTTGAGGGATATAATCCGCTCTCGAAAGAGTTCCTTTTCCATTGAATGAACACTGTGTCCTTTAATGGTTTCATAGTCTTTACCTAACACATATAGTGCAACCACTGGAAACGCTAAAATAACGATGTGACTATCAAAGTCATTACTAAACTTCGAAATACTTCGTTAAACATTTTCAGCTTTGATATCTTCCGTTTCAGTTCTCCACAAATAAAAGACGTAGAAGGCGCGGGACAGTGTATTACTGGGCAAAGACAAGTGCGGTCTCGTATGTTGAAAGGCAGATGGCTATCCACGTCCAAAGCGCTACATGTCTTTATCTCGGGATACACGTAAAGCAAACTAGCACACAAAATATCTTCAAGGGCATGTGCGAATGTTTGCTTTTAAAAGTAATAACAGCAGACCAGAAGTGATCATTGTACAAGTGACATACTGTGTTTCCAAAAACAAAATGTTGACGTGTTCTATTGATGCCATAATAAATTTATTAAAAAGAAGTTATTCCTCCAATACTATGCACAGCAACTACCTTCAAGCTTGTCATCTTTATTCGCACAAAGGTGTGCAGTTAAGACAAGAAAAACCCGTGCGAAAAAGGTGGCCTCTGTGAGATTTCTGGTGCAACCGGCATGAGAAAGTTAAACAATTGTATCTACACTATATAATCAAAACTATCCGGACACCCCCTAAAACACACTTTTTTTCATATTAGGTGCATTGTGCTGTCGCCTACTGCCAGTTACTCCATATCAGGGGCCTCAGTAGTCATTAGACGTCCTAAGAGAGCAGAATGGGACGCTCCGCAGAACTCGCGGACTAGGAACGTGGTCAAGTGATTGGGTGTCACTTGTGTCATTTGCCTGTACGCAAGATTTATACACTCTTAAACATCCCTAGATCCACTGCTTCCGATCTGATTGTGAAGTGGAAACGTGAAGGGACACGTACAGCACAAAAGCGTACAGGCCGATCTCGTCTATCGACTGACAGAGACCGCCGACAGCTGAAGAGGGTCGCAATGTGTAATAGGCAAACACCTATCCAGACCATCACACAGGATTCTAAACTGCATTAGGATCCACTGAAAGTACTATGACAGTTAGGCGGGAGGTGAGAAAACTTGGATTTCATAGTCGAGCAGGTGTTCATAAGCCACACATCACGCCAGTAAATGCCAAACGACGCTTCGCTTATTATAAGGAGCGTAAACACTGCACGACTGAACAGTGGAAAAACGTTGTGTGGAGTGACGAATCACGGTACACAATGTGGCGATCCAATGGCAGAGTGTGGGTATGGCGAATGCCCGGTGAACGTCATCTGCCAGCGTGTGTAGTGCCAACAGTAAAATTCGGAGGCGGTGGTGTTATGGTGTGGTCGTGTTTTTCATGGAGGTGGCTTGCACCCCTTATTGTTTTGTGCGGCACTATCACACATCAGGCCTAAATTGGTGTTTTAAGCTCCTTCTTGCTTCCCACTGTTGAAGAGCAATTCGGGCATGAGGACTGCATCTCTCAACACGATCGAGCACCTGTTCATAATGCACGGGCTGTGGCGGAGTAAATACACGACACTAACATCCCTGTAATGGACTAGGTCCTGACCTAAATCCTATAGCACACCTTTGGGATGTTTTGGAACGCTGACTTCGTGCCTGGCCTCACCGACCGACATCGATACCTCTCCTCAGTGGAGCACTCCGTGGGGTGCCATTGCTCAAGAAACCTTCCAACACCTGACTGAACGTAAGCCTGCGAGAGTGGAGGCTGTCATCAAGGTTAAGGGTGGGCCAACACCATATGGAGGGCGCCACGAACTTGTAAGTCATTTTCAGCCATGTGTCCGTATTCTTTTGATCACATTGTATATATCAGAAAGCCTCGAAGTCGATATGATTAGCGATTCATTTAAATGACAAATGAACTCACGCACTTCACGATTAAGTGGCTGCTGTCATAACGGCATAGTGTAGTGTTACAGCAAACCAAAGTGGCAGCCTATGTTTAACCACTGAGCGGTCGAAGTGCTGAATCCTTTTAATTTCGAATCATGCAAGCACTTCCATCCACGATTACAATGCCTCTGCACTTCTCGTAAATAAAAATAAGTTAAATGCTTATGGACATAATTTACCGTCGCATAAAACCACTGAGGAAAGCAAATTGGAATTTGTTAATTGGCAATGTCGTTTTCACAGTGACGGGATTGTTGCACGGCACCTGTTTTTTGATCTCCGGATGGCCGGTGGTGGCTGACACGGGTAATTTGTGGTTTTGAAATCAATACGATTGTGCCGGACAATAAATTATTTTCAAAATAATCACTGTGTGTTTCCAGTTCGGCTCGAATATCATTGTTTCCAATACGGCTTGTACTTTTCCTGCTGTTAAGACGGATGAGTAAGGAAACCGGTTGCTCTTGTTTCAGTAGTGTATTTATAGAACATATTCATCACCATACGTTCACACAGGAAGACTTTTCACTCTCACAGAAATGTGTAACAGACACAGCACTCTGTCTAGAATTTCTGGCAAGATCGTTCTTTACTGAAGAAAAACCTGATGTTGATGGTCACAACCATTTAGTAAACAATGTAAAACACGGTACAATAAACACAAAGAAATTCATAATCAGTAACAAAATATTTCATTAAGACGATAAGAAGGTTTTTCTAGATTTCGTTCTTGATACTCACGCCCTTCAGTCTTATCGGAGTGGTATTCGATCACGAAGCGCACTTCTTCATGATTAGAGGCAAAATAACATTACTTCAGACGTCCACTCTTACATCACTTCAGTGAAAAATCATTAAAACCAGATGTTGTAGATAATAAGTACCTGAAGACGACGAATGGAACCTTCAATGACCAAACTAATAAAATAAATTGCGAATAGTTCTGTTTTGAAATTTCCATTCTACGCTAATTTTTTATCCGCTGTAGATATAATCCCAAAAGGCTGCAATTAAAAAGATTCAGACCATTCTGATGGGTATAACACGTATAATTAATAACGTGCAGCAACCAGCTCAATAGGTATCACAAGGCGGGGTCAGATCGCAACATGGGGGCGGCAGATTGATAGCGAGGCTCGAACCTTCGTCCAATCATTCAGTTTTAGGTACATCCGCGGTTTCCCTACATCTCTTAAGTCAAAAGTCGGAATGGATCCTTCTGGAAGGGCTTTATCGATTCCCTTCCCCATGTGTCCCCAATATCGGCTTCAGTTCCGTCTCTAGTGACCTTACTGGAGAATAAAATCTCTGATCTCCCTTCCTTATTTAAATGGCACGCCAGTGTGAGATGACAGGCCTCGTCGGCTGATTACATCCATCCATTTAATACAAAAATTATTTAAAAAGTATACAACGTAAATATGATCTTCATTAAGAAGCTTATTTCGAACGCTAACCAAACTACTTTAGTGAATATTTTTCTTGGTGAAGTGTCACATTTATGAAGCGCTTCCCGTGTTAAACAATTTTTGAGAGTATTAAATTGAATAGTCGTAGGTAAAGCAACTAACAGAATTCGGTTCACTAATAGCAGATTGGGAAACAATAATCGCTCTACAGGGACTGTTTACATGTCACTATCCTACAGTACTGCTGATTTGTCTGGAATCCATACAGAACAGGAGTAACGAGGAATACTGAACGTATACAAATAAGGGCAGCAGCAGTGATCACAGTACGAGGTACCCAAATATTCGTCCAGCCCTGCTCCCATACATAAAACATGTGCAGTTATCTTTTAGTACTCCGCATTCTGGTCCCGACGTGCCAACCGGAACCAGCAGTAGAGCGACAGAGTTAGTGATCATGAAGCCGTCGTAGCGAGGATGGTTGCTGAAGTTAATAAATCAATCAAGTAGGCCAGGAGAATATTTTTTCGTAGAATGAGCAAATAAGCAGTTGTTAGTATACCACTTACACCATGAATAGACATCACTCAGTTTCAGTATGGTAGACGTAGAGGAATTATGGACAAAGTTTGAATGGATTGTATATCGAGCTCTGAAGCAGTATGTGCCGAGTAAGTGGACTGAGGAGAGAAGGCCGGCCGAAGTGGCCGAGCGGTTCTAGGAGCTACAGTTTGGAACCGCGCGACCGTTACGGTTGCAAGTTCGAATCCTGCATCGGGCATGGATGTGTGTGATGTCCTTAGGTTAGTTAGGTTTAAGTAGTTCTAAGTTCTAGGGGACTGATGACCTCAGATGTTAAGTCCCATAGTGCTCGAAGCCATTTGAAGAGGGAAGAGCCCCATCATGGTTTAATAACAAAATTCGGAAAATGCTGTGAAAGGAAAGTCTGTGACACTCTCGGTTTAAAAGGATAAGAATGATAGGCGAAGGTTTGCAGGGATTCGTGCGTCGCTAAATAGAGCCCAGTCCATTGTCCTGGACAGCGAATGTTCATTATAGACCAAGCTATCATCAGTAGCGTCATTCGGAAGTGTGACAGAACCACTATTATTTATCTGTAAACATAAATGATCTCACGGACAGGGTGAGCAGTAATCTGCGGCTGTTTGTTGATGTTGATGTAGTGTATGGGAAGATGTCGTAGCTGAGTGACTGTATAGCGATTCAAGATGATTTAGACATAATGTCTAGGTAGTTTGATGAATGGCAGTTAGCTCTAAATGTAGAAAAGTGAGTATCAAAAACAATGTCGTAAAGTTCGTATACGGCATTAGTACTGTGCTGCCTGACATAATCAGGTCGATTATATCAACGTACAGCGTTGTAAAGCGATATGAAATGGAAATATCGTATTGTGGAAGGCCAATGGTCAGCTTCGGTTTATTGGGAGAATTGTTTAAAAATGTGGTTCATCTGTAAACGAGACCGTATATATAACACTACTGCGATCCATTCTTGAGTACTGCTCGAGTTTTTGGTATCATCACCAGGTAGTATTAAAGGAAGACATAGAATCAGTTCAGAGGCAGGCTGCAATATTTACCGGTATGTACTGTCATATGCAAGTATTACGGAGGTGGTCCCTGAAGACAGGGCGACCTTCTTTTCAAGGAACGTTATTGAGAAAATTTTGAGAACCGGCATTTGAAGCTGACTGCAGAAATATTCTTCTGCCGCCAAGCACATTTCGCGTAAGGACCACTAAGACAAGATTAGAGAAATTAGGCCTGATATAGACACATAGACGGTCGTTTTTCCCTCGCTCTATTTGCGAGTTGAAGGGGAAAGGAAAAAGACTAGTAGTGGTACAAGACACACTCCTCGACGAACCGTAGCGTGGTTTGCGGAATATGTATGGAGATGTAGATATAGACCGACCGCCTAAACACCCTCTGCCAATGGAGCTGTTCGGTTGCGCTATGGAGAGGCATGGGGCCAGCACGTCGCTCAGCCGGTCCTTTATCGGCCTGCTTGACTTTGTAACGACTGATTCTCAATCAAGCAGCTCCTCGTCTAGCCCCACGAACCTGACTGCACTCCGTTCCAGTTCTCCTACTAAGGAAAACTCCCTGATATTACGGAGGTACAGCGGCGAGAGACATTGATCACTGAGATATCGGTTAGCATTAAAAGCTTCAAATAATAATGAGACAGACAGCTGCTGTGCCAGTGTGCGGACAGCATACCAAAATTCTAACTCACTCCTAGATCTCATTCCTTCACATACAGACGTACACATTTGTTAGAAATCATCTTATACCAATGTATTAATTACTAGAACTAACAAGGCGAGGCCACGACGTTGGGATCACAGATTTACTTCGAACTTTGTACATTTTTAGTAGGCCATTAAAACAACATACTGTGATAGTAGTAAGTTGTAATACTCTGGCAATTGCGAAAAATCACAAGAGAAGCTTTATGTGTCTGTTGTGTATCCGTACGTAGGTGGCGGCCGTAAGAAATCATTGTGGTGAACTGGTTAGCATTCGCGCTGTGCTAAAGCGTCGTGGACGAGGCGACAGTTCGAATCCCATTGACACTTATTTCTTAATCTATATATTTTTCATCACGGGTGATACTACTAAATTTATTTGAGAGGTAATGTAACAAAGAACACACGCATATTCATGAAGCTGTAGTGAATTCCATGTTATTTGACTGTTTATTATTTATAATTAAATTTTCAAGGACGAGGGACAATCTTGGAAAGCCCAGGTCAAACATCGATTAATAATTTCGTGAGTGACGTTACTCACAGTCAGTAATATACACTCCTGGAAATTGAAATAAGAACACCGTGAATTCATTGTCCTAGGAAGGGGAAACTTTATTGACACATTCCTGGGGTCACATACATCACATGATCACACTGACAGAACCACAGGCACATAGACACAGGCAGCAGAGCATGCACAATGTCGGCACTAGTACAGTGTATATCCACCTTTCGCAGCAATACAGGCTGCTATTCTCCCATGGAGACGATCGTAGAGATGCTGGATGTAGTCCTGTGGAACGGCTTGCCATGCCATTTCCACCTGGCACCTCAGTTGGACCAGCGTTCGTGCTGGACGTTCAGACCACGTGAGACGACGCTTCATCCAGTCCCAAACATGCTCAATGGGGGACAGATCCGGAGATCTTGCTCGCCAGGGTAGTTGACTTACACCTTCTAGAGAACGTTGGGTGGCACGGGATACATGCGGACGTGCATTGTCCTGTTGGAACAGCAAGTTCCCTTGCCGGTCTAGGAATGGTAGAACGATGGGTTCGATGACGGTTTGGATGTACCGTGCACTATTCAGTGTCCCCTCGACGATCACCAGAGGTGTACGGCCGGTGTAGGAGATCGCTCCCCACACCATGATGCCGGGTGTTGGCCCTGTGTGCCTTGGTCGTATGCAGTCCTGATTGTGGCGCTCACCTGCACGGCGCCAGACACGCATACGACCATCATTGGCACCAAGGCAGAAGCGACTCTCATCGCTGAAGACGACACGTCTCCATTCGTCCCTCCATTCACGCCTGTCGTGACACCACTGGAGGCGGGCTGCACGATGTTGGGGCGTGAGCGGAAGACGGCCTAACGGTGTGCGGGACCGTAGCCCAGCTTCATGGAGAAGGTTGCGAATGGTCCTCGCCGATACCCCAGCAGCAACAGTGTCCCTAATTTGCTGGGAAGTGGCGGTGCGGTCCCCTACGGCACTGCGTAGGATCCTACGGTCTTGGCGTGCATCCGTGCGTCACTGCGGTCCGGTCCCAGGTCGACGGGCACGTGCACCTTCCGCCGACCACTGGCGACAACATCGATGTACTGTGGAGACCTCACGCCCCACGTGTTGAGCAACTCGGCGGTACGTCCACCTGGCCTCCCGCATGCCCACTATACGCCCTCGCTCAAAGTCCGTCAACTGCACATACGGTTCACGTCCACGCTGTCGCGGCATGCTACCAGTGTTAAAGACTGCGATGGAGCTTCGCATGCCACGGCAAACTGGCTGACACTGACGGCGGCGGTGCACAAATGCTGCGCAGCTAGCGCCATTCGACGGCCAACACCGCGGTTCCTGGTGTGTCCGCTGTGCCATGCGTGTGATCATTGCTTGTACAGCCCTCTCGCAGTCTCCGGAGCAAGTATGGTGGGTCTGACACAATGGTGTCAATGTGTTCTTTTTTCCATTTCCAGGAGTGTAGTAAGTCACAATGTGCCAGACCACAAGGGTAATCCACACTTATTCGACACATGTGTTCTCGACATCACACGTTGCAGTATGGTATTTGTCATACAGGCACCGAAAATGCAAATTGAAAATTCGTGCAATGTTATTTGACAATTTATTATTTATAATTAAATTTTCAAGGACGAGGGACAGGCTTGGAAAGCCCAGGTCAAATACCGATTAATAATTTCGTGAGTGACATTACTCACAGTCAGTAATATAGTAAGTCACAATGTGCCAGACCACAAGGCTAATCCACACTTATACGTCACATGTGCTCTCGACATCACACGTTACAGGATGGTATTTGTCATACAGACATCGAAAACGCAAATTGAAAATTCGTGCAAATACATGTGTTTTTTTTTCTTTATATTACCTCTCAAATGTCATGGACATTAAATAATATGACTAGAAAAGAAAAAATAATTACTAATCAAGTTTGAGTGGGAGATGAACCGTCGCCTCCTACACTCTTATGAAGCTAAAACGCTGATCACTTGACCACCATCAAGTCTAACATCCAGAACCTCTCACAGATACATAAGGCACGTAATAGTCGAAAAAACTCCTCTTGCGATTTTCTCGTAACTGTCATTGTAGTAAACCTTACAACTTGCACATTATGTTGTTTAAATGGCCTATTAAAAGTGTACTGAGTTTGAAGTAAATCTGTGGTCCCAACGCGGTGGTCTCCACTTGTAAGTGAACTGCTTTATAGATCTAGCACGTTGATTAAAAGAAATATAGATACACTTGTCAATATCACTTAATGTTATTGAACAATTAGGGCACAATAATTATGAAACAGGAGTATTTATAATGGACTGTATTCAAAGAAAGAATGACGTTCCCCAGTTAGCCTAAATATTTTCCTTCACACATTTGTCCACGCATATTGTCCCAGCACGACTGCGGCATGAAAAGAGGTCTGATTATTTTCTTTTCGCTTGTGTCCACAGTGTTGTTTAACTCTACGGAGAACGTAATGGAAATGACGAATAACCTGTAATGGCTGACATTTTAGCTTTACCCTTTGTAAACGTTCTTATGAAGTTTTAAGAGTCAATAGTAAATGGAAGATCTATGAATTACTCTATAAACCATTGCGAACTGCTCCCGTACAAACCGTCAAGGTTATTAGACACTACACTGCGTAGTTGTATGCAGACTTACGAAATCGTTCTTCTCGCGCTCCATACGAGATAGAACGGGAAGAAACCATAATACACTGCCTGAAAAAAGAAAAAGAGTATGTAGCATCCTGAGGATATAGCCGGACGCCAACGTAATTTCGTACACGTACACATCAGTGGCGGGTATGTAATTGATTAGAGTTTCAATCCGCTGTGGCCGATTGAATGGCCATCACAGTGCCTTAGGGTTGTTCGTGTTTAGTTTTCGTGTCACCAGTCCTGGTCGGAGATAGAACGGGCGCAAATAGAGTTAGCTGTTGAGTAATTGCTGTGAGGGCGGCGGAGATGCGGCGAGCTCGTGTGACAGCTTTATCAGCACCTCACAGAGTTCGACAGTGGACTCACGGTGGGCCCCATTTGGCAGACTGGACGAATCGTGCGAGGTCTAGGTTTCTGGGGTATACTGATGTTGCGGTGATCCGATGTTGGACTGCATCGGGAATCGATGGAGGCATACTCGTCGTCAAGTTTCCCTCGACCACGTCTGACCCACCACATGGGATGCTCATCATCTTGTGGACCAAAGACGTTGTAACCACTTCACATCTGCACCTGCTACCCGAAAACAAGTAATGGACTCCATGCAGCGTTTTGTTTCATCCCACATCATTGGTCGGAGAATACCAGCAGCGGGAATAGAGAATTACTGTCTCACGTGTAGGCTGCTGTTACAACCACAACAGAAACCCGACGTGGGGGGGGGGGGGGGGGGGCGGTAGGGTTTGGAAAGGTAAAGGTGCGTCTGCTGGGAAGCATGGAGTCCTAATGAATGGCGTCGCATTGTGTTCAGCGATGAATTGCTCTCGTGAGTATGGCGGCGCCCCTGCGATGAGGCCACCACATTTACAGACCTACACCGCGGGTGAGTTGCGGCCCCTGCTGTTAATAGCTCTATTCCGAGAAATACCTAGGTCAACACAACTCGCCGGGCTGTACTATCTGGTAGGGATTCCAGACTGACGAGCGATATTCAGGTATTGGTCGAACGCAGGGTTTTGTATGTTACGTCCTTGGTGGATGGAGTATACTTCCTGTGGATGCTTTCAGCGAATCACAATCCGGCATTTGTGTTTGTTATGACAAGCTTTATGTAATAATTCCAACTTTAAATCACACTAAGAATTATCCCTGTTCTTTAATCGATATAACCCCCTTCAGTGATTTGGTCGGCAATAGTGTAATCATGCAATGATGGATATTTCCCCTGTTTATGTATAATATGTTATATTTATTTATGTTAACGGTCACCTGCATGAAGCATCGATCCTCTGCAGCTGTTTCAGCATTTCACAATAGTCTGTGAGGTAACGGGCGAGTTGTGGCGCCCTGGAAATACTCTAAGTTCAGAGTTGGCGGCCAGTGCTAGGGCGGCTCGGCAAGGCGCGGCTCGTTAGCAAGCGCGTGGTGCCGCACAACGGCCGGAACACGTGGGTCATCGGCCGCGGGGCTGGGAATTCCTTGGTGACGCTGCGTCGATGAAGGAGACATGCAGTTAGGGCCAAAGATGGCGGACTTTGTGAAACCTTAATGGCAGACATTTCACAGTTCGTATAGAAATTAACAGTAGCCAGATGAATCATGATACTTGTGCAAACATGTGCATTAGCATTATTTGCACGAAAATTCTGATGGTCTAATCAGATTTTCAATATCTTTATTAGTTTAATATTTAGTATCTGAAGGTAAATTATACAAGAAACGAACAGCAACGAATTTCTAAAATCTAAACGGTTCATCCGATTTTGACGATCGCCGTGTCTTTAGAAAGCTATTAGTGCAAACCTAAATTGGTATAAATTACATGCATCTAACTTGAATAGTACATGAGTTATTGGAGGTGAAAGTCGCCAATTACTATCAATCGCGTCAGGCCATAAGTACTCCACAGTCAAACGAAAAAACGTTACCGGCATGCTTATAAATAAATTTATTCATCTATGTCTTTGTTTATATCTGATATATATTATTCATGAAGATATTGGTCGAATATTTACTGTGTTTTTAGAAAGCAGAGAGACATTTATCTACTAGCCTACTTTTGCTCGCTATTCCTTTGACATATATTTATTTGATTTGTTTATGTATTTAATAATGTGTGTTGGAGCGTGTGTATGGTCCAGCCGTGGGAATATTTATTTACTTTCAAGTTTTTTAAGTGTAAATCCAGTATTTAGAATGTGTTTCATTATGTTTGTGAGTGTGCGTTTGCTTGGAGATAGGGCAGGAGTGCTCTAACCAATCACAGCGATCGTTTCCAAAAAGGACACGTGGAGAGACGTATGGAGGTTGTGGAGCAGCATCGTTTCTGGAAAGGACACGTGGAGAGACGTATGAAGGTTGTGGAGCAGCATCGTTTTTGGAGAGGACACGGCGCAGTGCTGGACAGTAAGGCGCGAGGGACAGTCGCACAGGACACGGAGAGTCCTGGAAAGTAGGGCGCGACGGACGCACGGTCGCGAGAAAAGACTCGGAGAGTGCAAGCGTTTGCACTTGGTGGCGGGAGATAGAAGTGCTTCGTAGTGCCGACTTGTGCACTTGTGAGATTTCCGTGGCGTCTGCATTGAAGACGTAGTATGCGTTTAGAAGTGAATATCTCTTGAGCCATGTTGTTGTCCATAACTAATTACGTGAAGTAGGAATCTATTGTTTCCCTGTTATTCAATTTATATTTTATTTAATTGCTGGACCATCGACACCAATAAGTGTTTTGTAGTAATAAACGGCATTCTAAACGGTACTTCTGTTTTCGTACTCATCATTTAAAGTCGTCAAGATAGTACTTGCAGATTTTATTTAATTTCAATCTAAATTACTATGTTGCAATAAATTTCGCAATTGCCTAGTGATAGGAACCTTCGACCATTTCATTCATGTGTGCATTCATATTGTATGCTGTAGACGCAGCATTATTTGGCTTGTGGCAACTACGTATCCCAGCCCCTATACTATGAAACCAGCCAATACTTTTAATATTTCAACTCTGAGTCAGAGGGTACGTAGTTGAGGGCCATCACCAGACAACATCATTTACCCGGGGGGGGGGGTCAACTACAACGCTACGTTGTCCTACAGGCAAGAAGGGACCGCGTCAAACAGCTGATGCAAATGCAGCCATATTTAATAGGGCTGAAAGACATGCAATCTCGCGCTCCAGTGTCAGAGAATGGAGTTGTCTCTTTGACCGACGACCAGTACGTTGTGGTCCTTTGACACCCGTATATCAGCGGCACCATTTGCGGTGGTGCCGGGAGCTTAGCGACTGGGCCATTGACGAGACGGTTCGCGTATTCTTCTCGAATGAGAGCAGATTCAGTACGAATGGTGATTCTGGACGTACCCTCATATGGCGTGAGGTGGGAACATGTAACACACCCACGAACATTGCCGTACATGATCGTTTTGGTGCTCCAGATATTATGGTGTTGGGAGACAATGTTGCACAGACGCTCTGTCCTCCAAACCTCTCAATATGGTACCTTCATCAGTCAGCATTAGTTTGACACTGTACTCCTTCGCCGCACGTGTCTTTTCAAGGGCACATTCATTTTTATCGGTGACAATGCGCGACCGCATCGAACAGTGCATGTGGAGCAACTCTCGGAACGAGAGGCTATTAGGCGAAGGACTGGTCTGCTCAACTTAAAACCATCGAGCATATGTGGGATGTATTGGACAGACGTATTGCAACACAATCACATGAACCAAGGATTTTCCAGCAGTTGTAAACCGCGCTGGTGAAGGAATGGAACGTCACTCTACAAGGATTCGTTGACAACGTTCTAGCATGGGAGCATGCCGCAGAACATGCTTTCTGTCCGCAGTCATCGCACATTCTATTAAGAACCGAGTGTCATCTTTTATAATGTCCAGGGAACCACTATAAATTGCGTTGACTTCACTGTAATTATAGCCTTTGAATTAAATTCTCTTTCCTGTTCGCCTAAAAAATGGTTCAAATGGCTCTGAGCACTATTGGACTTAACAGCTGTGGTCATCAGTCCCCTAGAACTTAGAACTACTTAAACCTAACTAATCTAAGGACATCACATACATCCATGCCCGAGGCAGGATTCGAACCTGCGACCAGTCGCACGGTTCCGGGCTGCCTGTTCGCCTTGTTGCTTATTTCTTTCAGTTACCTCCTGCAATATAATTTAACATATGTTTCTATGTCTGGTATAAGTTTGAACGAGCTATGTTACTTGGCAGTGACACATCATGCGGAAGTTACTTTCGTCATTGCACACCAGTGTACGTCGTGAACAGTAACGGTACTATAACGTTACATTCGAGTATGCGCGAAAATACGTCTGAATATTTTTTGCTGTTCAGACTGAAATGCTGTGTTGTTTGTTGGGGCTCCTCAGTACAGTCATACAGGCGGTCAGAAATTTCGTACATTCGCATATTTTTCACCAACTGAAAAAACGGATCTGTATAGCTTTCTGAAGTTAAAAAATACAGAATCAATCTCGGTGCCCACATATAGTGGCTGCTGGGTTCGTGGACGAACCGAGCGAGTTGAGTTTCACAGGGTCGTATTTTCCAGAAACCATATGGATTCCTACAAAGGTGATTTTTCGGTCTCCTGAGACACTAAAGCGTGTTCAAAAATTCCATAACAAACTGACGTTACCAATATAAGCTTACTGTTATGTGTGTTTATTCGAAGATCTTTCCGTAATCCTTGTAGCGTAACTGAAAGGTTAAAGAGTGCACGACAAGTCCCCGTACTCCCGTTAACTTGCTACCATCGCTGAAATAGTTGAGCAGGGTACAATGAAATCCATTCGCATAAGGCCAATTGCACTTTAAGTACGGCGGTTAACAATGCATGGCGACAACAAAAAATATTTGAAAATCAAACTGTTTGCGCCGATTTTTGTGAATGAATTATTTGACAACGACATGGAACAGCGAGTTTCAGCTTGCTGTGTTCCCAAATGTATCTCGCATGAAAATGTTGTTTTTGATGAATGTGTAATATTTTCTGGTCTAAGAAAGATCCACATTGTGTGCAAGATTTGGAAAGAATCCACCTTATGGTATGATATGGACCTCGATGTCGTCATGATACCTGTTCGGAGCACATTTTCTTGAAGGATGCGCGAATGGTCATTTTTATTTGGGAATGTTACAAACGTGTTTCATACCTCAGCCTGAAGAGAAGGAGCCTATGAATCACGTGTAGTTACAGCAAGGTGCTGCTGCAGCAAATTTTGTTAGTCAGGTGCGGGAATTACTCGATGAACGGAGAGTGGTTCAGTTGCACAGTACGTTATCTCAGATGGTAAGTCATCGACTGAAATAGAAGTATATCCAGGCGTACCCAGAGAAGTATGTTGAGAGTCTTCTTGGTCATACTTTATGTTAACTACCTGTCAGGCAGTATCAATAGCAACTTCAGACTGTTTTCAAATGATGCAGTTGTCTAGTGCACTCCACGTAAAAGCTTCCCAAACATCCAGTGAGACTCCGAAAAGATTTTAAGTGATGCAAAGATTGAAATAGAGAAATGATAAGCGAGATGGTGTGGCAATCATCTAAACAAAACGGTTATTCGTTGCAACAAATTTTCATAAAATTTCAACCACCACCATTCTCCTCCGACTCTCAAAATATTTTTATTGACTGCCACTTACACAGAGAGAAAAGACAATAATAATAAAATAGAGAAATCAGAGCCTCGAGTGGATTAATTTAGGTGATCTTTTCTGCCAAGTGCTAATCGAGAGTGGAGTGGTCGGGAAATAATCTGAAAGTTGTTCTACAAAACCACCTGCAAACATTTAAAATTGAGATACAGATAAGAGGTCATCAAACTACGGTCCGAATCATGTCTTCCTACTGCCCGCGGTTCTCAGCTGTATTTTACAGTAATACTCATGCAGCAACTAAAAGTCGAATCCAAAAATGTCAACTAACGTTAAGAACTTCTTAAAATCGTTGGTTTCCTCCTCGGTACCAAAAAAAAATCATCACTTTTTCATATAATTAAATTGTCATATAATTAAATTGTCCCAACCGAATGCGGATGTTTTATTTTTACTGGTAACCGGTTTCGGTTTATGGTCATCATCAGATAGCTTACTACATGGACATTTGCTGAAGCTGGGGCGGAGCAGTTGCCACTCTAGGAGGCATATAACAACCGAGCAATGCTTATAAGCCTTCTAGAATGGCGACTGCTCCTCGTCAGCTTCAGCAGACTCCAAGAGGCATATAAACACTGCGCAGTGCTTAATTGTAATTGATGTTGGTGAATTCGGCCTTGAGCTAAGTAAAGCTAGCCACTTCCCTCAGAGAGGTAATAGCGTGGTTATTGTGTGGTGAGAGGATTTGACAGCAGGAATGTTGGACTTCCAGTAATGTCAAGCCACGGGTTGTGTGACTCGTACCCGTCAACTACTATGGTATACATTTTGACTTCGAAATAACATTGATCGCGGACGCGCACTATAGAGACAGTCATCTTCAAAATATGGGACATGTTTGTAGCAAGGAATATGAAATTATCTTAAGGCTGTTGTAATATTTCTCAAGGACTGGAAGAAAAATGTCATTCTAAACATTTAGCATTTGTGATCGTGGAATCAGGTAATAAACTTCTTCAGTTCATGTTCAGCTCATCGTCAGGTGAACTGGACTGCAACAGGAAAATGCAGAAACTGTTATTGTTGTGGCCTTCAGTCCGAAGATTGGTTTGATGCAGCTCTCCATGCTACTCTGTACAAGTCTCTTTCTCCCCGAGTAACTACTGCAACCTACATCCTCCTGAATCTGCTTACCGTATTCATCTCTTGGTCTACCTACATGATTTTTACCCTCAAGCTTCCCTCTACTACTAAATTGGCGATTCTTCTATGTCTCAGAATGTGTACTGCCAACCGATCCATTCTTCTAGTCAGATTGTGCCACAGATTTCGTTTCCACCCAGTTCCATTCAGTACCTCCTTATCAGTTACGTGTTCTGCCCACCTAATTTTCTACATTCTTCTGTATCACCACATTTCAAAAGCTTCTATTCTCTTCTTGTCTAAACTCTTTATCGTCAATATTTCACTTCCATTCATGGCTAAACTTCATAAAAATACTGTCAGAAAAGTTTCCATGAATCTTACATCTATGCTCGACATTGACTAATTTCTCTTCTTCAGAAACGCTTTTCTTACCATTGCCAGTCTACTGTCATACCCTCTCTCCTGCTTCCCAAATGTCAAAACTCATCCACTGATTTAAGTGTCACATTTTCTTATCTACTTCCCTCAGCATCAACTGATTTAATTCGTCAATCTTGTTTTCCTTTCAAGACAGTGTCCATTCCGTTCAATCGCTCTTCCAAGTCCTTTGCTGTTCTGACGTACTTACAGTGTCATCGGCAAACCTGAAAGTTCTTATTTATTCTCACTGTACTTTTATTCCTACTCCAAATTCTTCTTTTGTTTCCTTTGCTGCTTGCTCTGTGTACACGTTGAATAACGTCGGGGTAGGCTACAACCCTGTCTCACTCCCTACCCAACCACTGCTTCCTCTTCATGCCTCTCGACTCTTATAACTGCTATCTGGTTTCTGCACAAATTGTAAATAGCCTTTGGCTCCCTGTATTTTATACCTGCTCCCTTTAGAAAGAGAGTATTCCAGTCAACACTGTAAAAAGCCTTCTCTAAGTCTGCAAGTCCTAGAAACGCAGGTTTGTCTTTCAATAACCTACCTTCTATTAGACGTCGTAGGGTCAGTATCGCCTCACGTGTTCCAACATTTCTACGGAATCCAAACTAATCTTCCCCGAGGTCGGCTTCTACGAGTTCTTCCATACTTCTGTAAATGATTCGTCTTAGCATTTTGCAGTCATGACTTATTAAACTGATAGTTCGGTAATTTTTACACCTGACGGCACCTGCTTTCTTTGGAACTGGGATTATTTTATTCTTTAAGCCTGGGGGTATTTCACCTATCTCGTACATCTTACTCACTAGGTGGAAGATTTTTTCATGGCTGGCTCTCCTAAGGCTATCAGTATCTCTAATGGAATGTTGTCTACTTCCGGGACCTTGTTTTGACTTAGGTCTTTCAGTGCTCTATCAAATTCTTCGCGCAGTATCATATCTCCCTTTTCATCTTTCTCTACGTTCTCTTCCATTTCCATAATATTGCCCTCTAGTACATCTCCCTTGTATAGACCCTCTATGTACTCCATCCACCTTTCTGCTTTCTCTTCTTTGCTTAGGACTGATTTTTCATCTGCGATCTTGATATTCATACATGTGCTTCTCCTTTCTCCAAAGGTCTCTTGAATTTTCCTGCAGGAAGTTCCTCTCTTACTCCTAGTGATATATGCTTCTACATCCTCACATTTGTCCTCTTGCCGTTTCTGCTTAGCCATTTTGCACTTCCTGTCAATCTCATTTTTTAGACATTTGTATTCCCTTTCGCCTGCTCTAAATTGCGTTCTTACATTTCTCCTTTCATCTATTAAATTCAATATCTCTTGCGTTACCCAAGGATTTCTACCAACCCTCGTCTTTTTACGTACTTGATCCTCTGCTGCCTTCACTATTTCATCTCTCAAAGTTGTCTATTCGTCTTCTACTATATACCTTGCTCCTGTTACTTAATGCTCTCTCTGAAACTCTCTACAATCTCTGGTTCTTTTAATTTATCCAAGTAGCTTCCTATCTTTTTGCAGTTTCTTCAGTTTTGATCTACAGTTCATAACCAACAAAATTCGGTCCGTGTCAACATCTGCCTCCGGAAACGTCTTACAATTTAAAATGGGCTTCCAAAATCTCTGTGTTACCATTATATAACCAACTGGAAACCTTCCGGTGATTCCAGGTCTCTTCCACTTACGCAGCCTTCTTTCATGATTCTTGAACCAAGTATTATTCTCTGTGTAAACTTCTACCAAGCGGCTTCCTCTTTCATTTCTGTCCTCCAGTCCACATTGACCTATTTTTCCTTCTCTTCCTTTTCCTACTATCGAATTCCAGTTCCCCATTACTGTTAAACTTTCGTCTCCCTTAACTATCTGAATAATTTCTTTTGTCTTAACATGCATTTCTTCTATCTCTTCATCATCTACGGAGTTAGTTGGCGTATAAACTTATACTACTGTGGTGGGTGTGGGCTTCGAGTCTATCTTGGCTACAATAATGCGTTCACTATGCTGTTCATAGTAACTTACCGAATTCTGTTTTTTTTCCATTATTAAACCTACTTCTGCATTACCCCTACATCATTTTGTAGTTATAACTCTGTATTCACCTGACCATAAGTGCTGTTCCTCCTGCCACCGAACTTCATTAACTGCCACTATATATAACATTAACCTATCCATCTCTCTTTTTAAATTTTCTAACGTATCTGCCCGATTAACGGATCTGACGTTCCACTCTGTGATCCGTAGAACGCAGTTTCGTTTCTCCTGATAACGACATCCTCCTGAGAAATCTCCGCTCGGAGATCCGAATGGGGGACTACTTTATCACGGGAATATTTCACCAAAGAGGATGTCATCATCATTTAATCATGCATTAGAGCTGCATGCCATCGGAAAAAATTACCGCTGTAATTTCCCCTTGCATCCGGCCGTTCGAGTGCCAGTACAGCAAGGCCGCTCTGGTTGATGTTACAAAAATCATATCAGTCAATCATCAAGACTCTAGCCTCTGCAACTACTGAACAGGCTGCTGCCCCTCTTCAGGAACCACATTCTTGTCTGGCTCCTCAACAGACGCCCCTCCGTTGTGGTCGCACCTACGGTACGACTGTGTGCATCGCTGAGGCATGAGGCATGCAAGCCTCACCATCGACGGCAAGGTCCATCGTTCAGGGAGGCGGGAGTGAAGCCGAAATTATAATAAGAGATTGTATACCACTTAACACTTGTTTTTGTATAACAATAATGGGAATTCGCTGCCCGGCTGTAAACAGTAAGTTGATACGGTCAGGTCAGTCACAATGAAACACAGGTGTTCCACTTTTATCATCCCATTCAAGGAACATCCGGATCTTAATAATGCTGAGACCGCTTTGTCCAGTCTTTTGAAATCAAAGGGCACTCTGTTGGGGACATAACCACGAGTATCCTTCGTCACCACAAGGGCCGCGTCCTGAATTTATTAGAGGCAACAGAAGTTATGCGCAACTTAAACACGAACCTTTCAACAACCCTAAACGATCAAATCACGGCTGAAGCACACTTACCTTCTAAATAAGAATTCTTTTTTTGAAATAGCGCTAAAACATCGTCGATTTTCCTCTGAAGGAATTGTAATTTTTTTCCATCCCTTTAATTTTAATCGCCATCTGGAACCATTACTCCTTCTGGATACTCAGTTGTCGGTATATTTAGTTTATTCTTGTCCAGCTTGCCACTATTGGCTCGTTTGGTGTGTTTTGTTTTAGATTTTACGGTTATTTCATTTTCAACCAAAGTTTCTGGAGTCTAACTATTTATGCCCAAGTACGTAATTTTTACATTTTTTTTATAATTTGATGACGACATCTATCTTTGATTCAGTTGCGTATTATGCATCCACCATATGTTAACGATCGAACTAGTCAGCTCCGGCACTGTTCGACTGTATATGACTTCACTGTCCCTTGTAAGTACGACGGTCCCCGTAGCTTTCATCCTTGGTTGCCTTCTACCACCGCGTCACACCGTGTCTCTGCTTTACATGCGGCTTTCTCCTGTCCGCAGCCTGGAATCCAGTGTGTGGCGTCCACGAGCTTGACAGTCTAAGTTCCTTACGTTGTTCGTCGATATTCTCTTAGATTTTCTCGTTTTTACTTCTTTTGACCTCTCACTCCTTCAGATCATTTTGTTGATTACGAGGCGCGACACCCAATTTTCATTCTGACTGATCTGACCGTATCAACTCCACATTTACAGTTGGGCAGGGATTCCCAATATTATTACGCATAGCAAACAAGTGTTAAGTAGTATACAGTGTTATTAGAGCTTCTACATTTTGCTATTGCAGTCTTGTTTATCTGAATATGGGCTTATAAATGACAGAAACCAGTCGTAATTGAACCAATAAAACTACTTACAATTGAAGTGGTTTACTATCTGATTCCACGGTGTTCAGTAGCGGATGTCCTGCTAATCAAATTTTATTTGCGATCATGTCTGAAATTCATTTAAATATGAGCACACTTGCTATTATTAATTAATTAATCATCCGCTCACACAACACTCCGTAAGGCTCTCACATTGTCAGAAGTTATGCGAGGGTGGCAGCTATCTGAAGCAGAGATAGGTCGACACGATGTGTCCTGACTGTCAGTGATCAGTACTTGACAGCTGGTGGCCAACCTACAGAACCCTTACTATAGATAATCTACTGGAGGCCCGTAACATACTAATTTATGTAGTTACCCCGTTGATAATAAGACAGGTACATAACTGACTGAGGTATCGCCTCACAATGTCGGTATGGGCTCTGAAGCGAAAAAGTTAGACGACCATTGGTCTAGATACATGAAGACATCGCGGACACTCTGTAGACACGCGAGGAAATCAAAAGAAATATTCGACAGTGTTCAACACTCGCATTACCAAGGAGGGAGGTACTTTGTATCGTAATGCAGTCTGGTGGTTCACAACTTAAAATTTTGAAAAAAATATTTATTGTTTTTAATGATTTCTTATTTCAGATTTAGAAAGTGTTTTAAATTTTTGAGTAAAACGTAGCCAAAAAAGCTAAGTTTTAGTAGTGAATGTGTCTGTTCACAACAAATGGCAGTATCTTTCTTGCGTGTCTATATGAGGTATGTTGTGAATGAAAATCAACGACAGTTAATGACATTTATATTTTTTTTTAATTTTAGGCTGTGGTCATAATGTACCCCTCCAGTTGGTGTAAGCACTACGGTAAACGCGGTCGTGTTGCTCAGATTGTCCTAAAAGAAATTTTCAGGTTCTGTTCCCTACTTACACATTAGTATCCATTTAAGAAGTACGTTGTTAGTAAAAGTTAAACACATTTTACGAAATTTGTTTCCTTAGGATTTTTTTATGGTCGGCACAGAGTACTCCCCCCCCCCCCCTCTTGTTGTTAAGCGTTACCCAAAAACATGTTGGTATTGCTAGGGTTAGAGAATTGCGAGACGTGACACATCGTTGAATCTGACGGTACGTGGTGAAGGTGGGGCTACGAAAGGCAAGCGCAGAGGGCGACCACCCCCGAGGGGCGCTGTGTGGACTCGCCTACAGGCGCGCCGGGCGGTTCCACACGGGGGCGGAGGGGCGGCGCTGCGCTACCTGTTGAGCGGCGGCGGCGGCGGAGGCGGCGCTGCGGATGGCGGCGGCCGGAGCGCGGCCAGTGCAGCCGCGATGCGCGCCGCGGACGCACCAACAGCCGCCCCCGCCGCCGCCGCCGCCGCCGCCGCCCCCGCTGCCCCAGCAGGGCGCGCTCGCCGCGGCACGCAGTAGACGCACGGCCTCGCCATGAGCGGGCTAGGCCCCGCAGGCTGCTGGATCACGCACAAGGGGCTCGAAACGTGGGCGCGCCTCGCCAGGGAGCGCAACAAGGTCAGCCGCGCCTCGCACTGCTCGTAGATACCTTCCCTCAGCACTGACACGAGATGCGCCTTTACTAACACATTTCGCTGGACTAAGGAAGCGACGAATAATCTATGAGACGCTCACTCAGTCTTTTAGTTTGCTTTCCAGGACTCCTAGATGAAAACCGCAGTTGTCATTCAGTCGATTCGTCGCCTGCTGACAAATTTATTTATTTATTTGATACCTTTACAACTGAAGGGTCGTTATATTCTACACGTTCTATTTCTTCCTTCAAGATGACACTGTACATTTAGCATTGAACACCTACAGATATGGTAACAGATGACTGTAATTGTGAAATAAAGCCTGAAGTGTGAAGTAGAAACGAAAGAAAAATGCAGCACCTTAAGACCCTTTGTCCGTATTCTGTTGCAGTGGTAGTCAGCAACCCGAAATTGCTCAGTACTGCGGATTGTGCAGTTTACTACTTCTTTGTTTACAGCTATAGTAAACAACGCCAAATGACCCTGCTCCTATCAAAGCATCAACTGTCCTGACTCAGTGTTTACAACGTCTTCCGCAGTCGCTTTGAAAAATGTCATGAGCTCAGCGCCTGTGGAGGCTGATCCGTCGCTTTGCACTTATTAAGGACTCAGTCCCAGATCTTCCTGTCTTAGAAAAATCTCATACGATTTTCGGGCATGGGATCCTAGGCCTTCGCTCCCCCAGTAACGAGACTTCTTGTCATAAATTCTTCCTTACATTCCCCTTGTTCAGAGGCCAAATATTACGTACGTCTCCACGCAAAGTTTCTAATGTCTACCAAGCATGGTACAGCTACAATATTATCTTTTTCGTGGTAATACGAAATAAATAATTAGTGCGTTCATCAGTCTGCTCCAGTGAGTGCTGCAATAATTTCGTGCCGCAAACAGAAGAGTGTTTCATTATTGCAAACTATGGCATATCATCGTCATTTTAATATTGTCTCTACTCGTTTCAAGACCAGAAGCTGGGGCAACATATTATAAAACAACGATTTATACACTAGTGGAATCTATGGCAATAATACTTAATATCATCAGGTAATATTTTATCGATTTAATTTCTCAGAAAGGTAACACTGTGTTGGCTGTTTCTGCCCTTTGTGTAGACGAAATAAGTTACAGAAACTAATACATTGCACACTATTTTAATCAACAAAAATTGCCTGATTCCTAGTAACCTAAAACAGGTAGCATGAACACATGACTACAACACGAAATAAAAAAATTTATGTTCGTCAACTTAATGAGATGATAATAATAATAATAATAATAGAGCGAAAGAAAATCTAGCAAATAAAAAGAAAGAAAAAGCTAGAAAAGAAAACAAAGCTCTAGCACTCCGGTTTAAAACCTAGCGTCATGATTGTGTTGTTGCCCAAAGCTACAATATTTCCCAACCTCATAGCAGATCGCTCGCCCTCAGTAATTATGTAATACGCGCGACATTTCAAAGAAATAGTTAACTGATTATTTCTGATTAGAAGCTCTTAGCTCACTATAAGTTTTAAACGCCTTTCGATTTCCCTGTCCCTTTGTATAAAGTATTTCATTATTGTAACGTCCTGCCTGCTTTGACATGTTCCTTTCTCACATCTTTCCTTTTTTCTTTTTTTACTGCAATCAGATGAATGTTCCACGAGATAGTGTTTGCTTTTCAGTGACTATGGACCTACAGATTATCAGATGTACTGCGAGCACACCTCTACACCTCTCCCTAGTGCCTTATACATGGTGTTCCCAGTATTTCACATAGTATACTGTATGCAACGTTTTGAACGAGACCCAGTAACAATAAGCATTTCCACTAAATTTTCGGAAACACCGTTACCTATCATGTTACCTTTGCTGAGCTCCTGCTTTACTAACACGCCCCCTTGAACTCTGGCAGCGTCATATCTTTTGCAGTACCGTGTTACTACGTTTATTATGTATTCATTTGTTTAATAGATCGGCTGTAGTCGACTCTCAGCGCTCCTTGTACCAGTCGACTGTAATTACCAAAGTATATCAGGTTATTCTGTTAAAAGGCTCAAATTGCCAGTGATTTCATTTCAAATTACCGTTTGCAGACAGGACATGACTACCCCAAAAAACTACAATGATCTAGTTTGTGCCTCACGCATCGCATTTCCAATGCTTTGGTTCTAGTTCGGCCGATAGTATTAGGGTGACTGCTCGTGCGAATTGTTAGACCGACTCGTTCCGGTAGCTGGCGACCGGCGAGAAGTGGTTTGTTTGGCGCTGAGGAGCGTCTCCTTATGAGCGGCTTGGAAATTCGCCAGATCAATACGGCCGATGCACGCGGGCTGGGGGGCGTGCCTGCCCAAGGCGAGCCGTTCCACAGCTGGCGATAGGGCGGGGGCGGAGGAGGAGGGAGCGCCAGCACAGGTGGCTGTGGCCGCCCACCACACGTAGCACGGCGCTCACAAACCTCACCTTATGAAAACTCATGTCCAGTGCCGGCTTTAAAAACACTTTTTTTTTTACTAGTCATCCTTTTGTAATCTTTTTTTCCATCACATTCCACAATTTCCAGACAAACTGCCCGCCATGTTTAAGTTTCTAGAGCCTGTTTTCTACAAGGATTATTCAGAAAGTAAGGCCCGATTGGTCCTGAAATGGAAATCAAAGTTTCCAATTTTTGTTTTATTTACAGTAGTTAGCTACACCTTCCAGGTAATACTCTCAATAGTCGTCGCTCCGACTTAGACATTTGTCGTAGCGTTGTACCACCTTTCCAATACTCTCGTCATAGAAGGCAGCCGCCTGTGCTTTCTGCCAATTCCCTGCACAGGTCTACAGCTCGTTGTCTGTGCTAAAATGTTGTCTTCATAGCCAGCGGTTCATGTGTGCAGAGATGAAAATTTGATGGAGCCAAGCCCGGTTGGCGCCTTCCATCGAAAACGCTGCATGAACGTTCTCGTTGCTCCTGTGGTGTGCGGCCGAGAATTGTCATGAAGGAGGAAATGCATGACAGTTATGTGGGGTGCATGAAATCAGGCGTAATCCTTGTCGAGAATACACTATTTTCTATGCATCTTTACGAGCTCACTGTGCGCTCAGAACTGAAAATAGTGACGTGACGCGATCCACGGGCGTACTAGAGACGCTGCCTAACACACTTGGCAGCGCTTCTTGGACTCTGACTCTTGTCGGACTTTACTTTCGGAATAACATTCGTACTAGTGTCACTTATAACGTAACATGTTCAAACCGCCAGCTTGCGATGCAAAAGGGCGCCCATCCTCTAATCGAGGCCGGCCGCCTGATTACCGGATTTTGACCTGTTTCACCTGTCTAGGTGTAGTTTTCAGGAGACTCCTCTCATCTATCGAAGTAAATGCTGCAATGTTTTCTCATCTACGCCTCGAAAACGCAAGACAAACAACTATATCGGGCGCGTGGGACTAAGCGTTAACACATTCTACTCGCATTTATCAGGCCCATCAAAATATCCAGTAACACGCTGTGTTTCAGAAGGATTAGTTAAGATTTTAGAACGTGGTAGTATAGACTAACATGAATAAACATTCCACATAACACGTACCTGATTTGTCATTGGTTACAGAGATACATATGATAGAATGTACCCCAAATAAATAAAAGGGTTAAGAAAAGGCAAATTAATAAGTTCAAACTTTCTTTCCAAAAATTCCTCCTACGACTTCAATGCATTTTCGAACTCTCTTGACGGCACCACGCCTAGGTTCGCTAAGGTCGTCTTATCGTCCTTTTACGAGGGCAGTAAATATCAGAAGAGGCAAATATTAAAAGAGGTACGGTCTGGGGACCTAAACGGTTTAAAAAGATGACCACTTCTTCCGATCTATCTTTAGAAAAATGTGAGGTTTAAGTGATGTGTCACCTGAGGATTACAATGTGCAAAGGCTCTGTCGTCCTGGAAGAACATACTCGTACTTGTAACCAAAACAAACGCTTCCTGTAATAATAGAAGCATTATAAACACCAGAGCAGTATACAACCCCAGACATACAAGTTTTAATTCAGTCCATTAAACCTAGCACCTTGGGAAAAGTTAATGCATTTCGTTACTTACCCCTTTTCCACTGTCGTCTCAGACAGTATCGTTTGCTATGCTATTTAATTACACATTTCCTGCCTGACTTTCACGAGGAGAATTTATTTTCACTTTTCACCCTCGCCACATAGTTTTTCAGTGATGTGGTTTTCCTCGTATTAGATGAATGTTATTTGTAATAAATTATTACGCATATCTCGAGGAGATATCCATTTTCACACAGACACACACACACACACACACACACACACACACACACACACACACACACACATACACAAACACAGTCACATTATGAAGTCAGAGACAAATATTTACTTTTACAATCCATCACGTAAAATTCAGGAAATCAAAGGAGTGTAGACCGCCTATATTCGGTGCCATGACCTATTGTGTGACAAATGTACCACGGTATGTAGGACATCTGATTGTGAGTATAAAGAGGTTTTATATGAATGCGTGGTTCGAAAGAAGAGACACCACACCGAATCAGCAGCTGTAACAATATTACATAAACTGAAAGTGGAAGGGGATAAAGGAAAGGAGAGAAACTATTGATATCAGCTGCATGGGGGCGTTATGCGAAATCAGCGGCGACGTGTGAAAATGTGCACCGGACCAGGATTCGAACCCATGATCTCCTGATTACTATGCAGTTGCGTTAACCACTCCGCCACCGGGACACAGAATTTATCACAAATGAGCGAACTATCTCGCACGCTCCCTGGTTGACCCACATTCCCAGCTAGCGCCATCTACCCTCAGTCCCGTCCATGTCCTACGCGCTCCCTAATTTTAGCAGGAGATCCCCTGTTCAAGTCCCAACCCGGCACACATTTTCTCTCGCCACCGCTGGTTGCACATACAGTCCCGATGCAACTGATATAATTAGTTTCTTATCTTTTCTCTTCTTTCTCCCCTCTCCACCTTTAATTTACATAACATGTATCACAGCCGCGGATTCCATGTAGAGTCTGTTCTTTCGATCGTGTCCGAAAGAACAGACACAGGGCCTTCGTATAATTAATTCGCTTCAGTGGGCAATGAAACCACAATCTTCAGCAGGAATCTAAAATTAGAGAGCATGAAGAACATAAATGGGGACTGCATGTAGGTGGCACAGGGTGGGAGAGTGGGTCAGCTGGTGAGTGTGCCGGCATAATCCGCTCATTTACCATAAACACTGTCCAGTGCTTTCTCTTTCCCTTCCTTTCTCCCTCCTACACCTTCATTTTGCATAATAAAGGGGTTTGTCCTCAGCTCAGGAAATACGTGCTACTTTTCAGAAAATGTAGACATTAGATCCGTGAGGTACAGATATACGTGTATATAACTGACTTTCACCAGTTTATTCCCACAAAACAGTTTATAGCAACGCGCACATTACGCCGACACGACGTCATTGTATCTATCACACTAGCACCACATAATTATTATGGACTTATCGCAACTACATTGAGAGCTGAGAAATACGCTTATTCCGCTTCCGTGCCACGCACTACAAGCAGGCAGCCAGCGACTCCAATGCACGTGAAGGCGCTCTGCGGCCAGCATATACTGAGACCAGCGCTCCGAGACAGAGCCAGCCCGTGCGCGTGTACACACAAGACCACTGCACGCAGAGCCTCCACCTCTTATATCAACCCTCCCCCCCCCCCCCCCCCAAGAAGAGGAGCTACCAAATACGGCTCCAAGACAACCACCTGGGCCTTATGAATGTATTTCGCCAGTTACTGCATTAGAAGGTTTTGCAACGTTTATTTCATTTGCACACGCGGTAACAATTCTTAGTGAAGAGCGGGCTTTTAAAATATCAACGCGTTACTTTACATCTGCTGTAGACACAAGACAAATTAATAAAAGTAATAGGAACAAAATACTGACATTTAAGTATTGGTTAATATGACTCGAAAATTCGAAATACTTAATCCTATTTGCTGGTTGAATGAAATTTAACTCATTGTTAGTATTCATTACATTTTCTTGAATATACAACGTAAATAATCAAATAATTTCCTTTGGGAAACCTGTCAGGGAACGGTTTGCGTATATTAGTATGTATTATTCGCCTTAGTCAACGGGTAACATTCTTGTTAAGGAAATCTTTCCAGCTTCATGGAAAGTGCAAGGCAATACGGAAGGCGTATCAAATAGATCACTTGGTAAATTACAGAGGGTAGCATTTAGAATTAATAGGATAGCGTATAATTTGAGTCTGAAAGATATTTCAGGCGTATCAAATTTTTACGTGTAAATGTAATATCGAGAGTTAAATTGAAGGAGAAAATTATATCTCCAAAACATCGTTAAGACATGATGATACAGACGCATTAAATTCCTAGGACAATCATCTCATAATCAGTCCTTCTCACAGTTGTATGCTATACTGTCTAAGAATACTGCTGATTCTGGGCAAATTATACGTATGTGCAGATCATACTATTTCAGAGACAAAAAATTTCATCGATAATAACTGATCAGTAATCCTTTAGTTGATACGTGTAGTGAATTCTGACCTGTTGCACATGAAAATGTAAGCATATATCTTACACTTTCCAAAATTTGGTCCAGCAATGGGTATAGAAACAATAAACGTTAATTTATCGTCAATCCTTGAAGAGTATGTGGTATTTGTCTTGTAGAACGCACATCAATTCTAAGAATTAACAGGGTAAATCATAGTAGATGCATCTAGCTTACCTTCCAGTTACAATAGTATGTGTAAGAAGTGGTCTGGATACAACAGCACAGTGCTTAAACAATCGTCTGAATTACTTTCTAGGGCTGTTCTTAAACTACGATCATCAATGTTAGCATTTGATCGACTGTCAATAACTCTTAACAAGAGGGTCTTTAAGTCAGCACTCACAACAGGCACAACATGCACTCGATGACACTTCCATTCAAGACAAATGATGTTGAAATGTGTAATGAATTGCTATACAATCTGCTCAATAAAAGCTGTGTGGTTGGTAATTGTCCTCTGCATGTTTCTTAATACAATTATTTCATTAGAGAGGTTCACTGAACTCTTACTAGAGTGTTGTTCAAGTGCTAAATTTTTTTTAACGTCCGGTAGATCTTGGTTGGTTAAAGTAACAATTACAGTAGAAAGGGGACTACCACTAAGGTCAATCTAGACACGTTCTCACCTAATCAAGGTGTTTTTATGGCAAATACTTTAAAAACAGTTAATCTCTTGTTCATAATTAGCAAATATAGACTCTTCATGCATCTTGGCTGTGAACCACTTGTTACGCCAAGACGTTCCAATTTTCAAAACTGTATCATTATCATTAGATCAATTATTCTCTTAATAGAAGTGTTGTTGAATAACACTCAAATTGCACGATGGGCATTCAATAAGTAATGCAACACCTTTTTTTCTGAAAGCAGGTTTGTTTTATTAAAGATTCCAATACATCATATTCCCCATTCTTTTGTCTAGAAAACCCTGCTTTTCAAAATAACCTCCGTTAAATGCGACAGCCTTACGCTATCTTTCTGGAAGGCCAGTATGCCTGAATAGCCGACGTAGATGTCAACGTTTTTCTGGGACAATGTTCGACATAAAATTGTCACGATCAACCTTGTAACGCACAAGTAATTTCGCACAGGTTGTCCTTCCTTGCGCTTTACAGTCTTATATTAGACGGCGAGGAACCATACTTTTGAGTACCTCAACTGGTTGACGTGTGTGACAGCACTACCAACGGAGACGTCCAGTTGAGTAGCGAGGTGTTTGATTGTGACCCGTCGATCACCTCGAATGAGAGTGTCCGCACGCTCCAACAACGCATGAGTCACAGCTGCGTTTGGTGGTCGGCAGGCGGGAGATCGGACAGATTTGGACGATGATGATGTGATAATGACAGACGCCTCGCCTAACAGCTCGCCGTGCTTTTGTTCGCTGCCACCTCCGTGCAAACTTTTTAACCTAGCTCTTCCTTAACAATACGTTGCACAGTTAGACAAGACCTCCAACCCGATCCTGTGGCGCGACTGTTTGGCGATCGTGCTATTTCGCATGCTGCAGGAAGAACTGATGATTCCGCTGTTTCACTCCCTTCCATGCCTCTTTTCCTTGTGCGCTATTTATTTTACCTGTTCTTTGCTGATTCCATCAGTCGACTGGGCAAAGCCCAAGGGTGAAGGCATTCTCCATCCATAAACAACTTCATAAGTACTTTGGCCAGTTGACGTATGCGTTTTTGCTTTCTAAGCATGTAATGTACCTGCAATAAATACAGCCTATGTTCGTCTGTGAAAATGGACTCGATAAGCAACCTGAGCTACCAGTAATAGGAACCTAACCTACATAACACTGTGTGCATGTTGTATGGGTGTCAGTTTCACTGCCATTTAAGATCGTTACATGAAAAACTTAAAACTAACATTTGAGTAAGATATCTGACTGCGTATTTGAATATGAAAATCTACAGGAACAAATGAACCTGTAACAATGAATACCTAAGCTATCTGGCTGCATATCTGAATACGAATTTACAAGTGACACAGAATCCATGTAAGGAGTGTGTCAGAACTCTCCATTACATTGATTAAATATTACATTGAGTATTCAAAACAATGTAGCCAACTTAAGGCTATTCTTTGCATTGCGTAAAATTCTGCGATTCTCCATGGAAATAAATAAGCGCTCAGATATCGATAGTAACAATCAGAGTGATACATGGGAGCGCGATTCTAAGCACTGTTGTGAGAGGAGGTCTGTCTGCAAGAGTAAAATTTCAGTAGTGTTGGTCGAGAACTCAGAGACAGAAGACGTGTCATGCTACCCTCACGCCGGTGATGGCAGATCTTTCTGCACTCAAAGCCGGATTTCATTTATAGGACCAGGAGAGATTTAAATTGCTTAACTACGCTTGAAGATGAAATTCAAGGTAAAATTCACAAGCATAGCGTAAAGCGCAATTGCAAGGTTAGACTCGTGATTGTTAGTCCGAGATTACAATCATCCCTTGTTTTTCTTGTCAATTAAAGAAGCACCCTTATCCTCCAAATAATAATAGTTATTCTCCACATCTAATTCATAAATATGCTGTGGTTATTAAATGTTAATGTAATTTTGAAACTGAAATAATATGTTAATCTTGCACTCGTCTGCTATTGATACTTGTAAGGTCACTGTCAGGCATTTCCCCATTTTTAATTCTTGTCAACCTATTATTGGTCTGATGATTTCTGAAGTTTTTAAGTAGACTTAATTTATTAAATCCCTTCTTACAAGTAATTCAGTAGTTAACAAGACCAAAGCAAACTCCTTTTTATTTCATTCATTCTTAGTAACAATAAGCCTTAGCCGATGCTGCTGCTGTAAACCACACGGAAAAATGCAGTCATCTGAAGAGGTGAGAGCAAAACTTAGAGCTAAAACACAGACACTAATACACCACAACATGTCACGTACTCTAACCCGGTAAATTCCGTTGCACCAGTCAGATTCTGTATCACTTGTAAAATCTTATTCATATACTCAGTCAGATATCTTAAGTATTCATTGTTACAGGTTCATTCGTTGCTGTAGTTTTTCATATTCAAATAAGCAGTCAGATAGCGTATCCAAATGTTAGTTCTATGATTTTCATTTAACGATCTGCTGAGGTCTTAAATGACAGTGAAACTGACACTCATACAACACGCACACAGTGTTATGCAGGTTAGATTCCGAATACTTATAGCTCAGGTTGCTTATCGAGTCCATGTTCAGAGACTAACATAAGCTTTATTTGTTGTACGTACGTTACAAGCACTCAAGGCGTACGTAAGACAGACATCCTACTTGTCATGCCTGCTGCACACATGGTGGCTCACTCTCTTTGTTCTGTGGACTCACTCACCATGGCCATTTCCTCCAGAGTGTGCTAGTGCAATTGTCAGCTGCTTCATTTGTGTCAGCTAACAAATCTCTTTAAGCTAGTCATTCAATGAAATTCGCTCTTGATCACTAATTGTGCTTTATGATGACTCATACTTTAGAATCGACCCTTTTGCAAAAACGTTAGCCCCAATCTCGGCATTCTGTGCAGGTATCCGGAGAAATGGGCTAACATGGTCAATATGTATTTCTTTCCATCCTTTGTCTTAGGTAACTGTCCAGCAACATCCAGTCATACTCTTTCGAATGATTTGTTAGTCTCTGGCATTTCTTGTACAGGTGCCATAGATTTTTCCAAACTATTCTGTCCGTTGCAGGATTCATATCGCGAAAGAAACTCCAAAACGTCAGGTTTACGACTTTAGCAGCAAAAGATCTCATCTATATTAATGCTTATGGCTTTTTACCGCAGGGTCCAGACAATGAGTAATCGAGTTATTCCGTCATGATGTATTCTCTCATTCTTTCCGGAATAACTGTGTTGTTGCCTTTACTATTTTGTTCAGAAATCCATCTATTTCGACAAACGATCATTTTTCCATATTTAGCAATGTGGATCCTCCTCTTGTGCCTATGTTTGACTCTTCCTCGCGATTATTGTAACGCGAACAAACTTTTTTGCTCATGGCCTCAGTATTCACGTATTGTTTACGAGGTCCGTGAATAACCTTGAACTGGAACTCAATCAGTGTTAATGGCCACCTTGTTAATCTGGAAATGAGGTCCTTCAAGATCAGTAACCGCTTCAGTGTGGCTTGGCTTTTAATCACTGTAACTTCTCCTTCTGTAAGAAGCATCTTTATGTGCTACACCAGTAACCAAAGCACAAACTCATTTTCTGTAGTAGGATAATTATGTTCTGCTTTGTTAATTATCTGGAAGCTAATGATGTTGGACTTACATTACCATTAATTACCTGTGACAAAATATCGCCAACAGCAAAAAATGGCTCTGAGCATTATGGGACTTAACATCTGAGGCCATCAGTCCCCTAGAACTTGGAACTACTTCAACCTAATTAACCTAAGGACATCAAACACATCCATGCTCGAGGCAGAATTCGAACGTGTGACCGTCGCGCGGTTCCAGACTAAAGCGCCTAGAACCGCTCGTCCACGCCAACAGCAAAATCAAAAGCATCTGTTGACAGAATGAAGGGCTTGCTGCATTCCAGATGAGAACACCGGAGCTGTGCTTCGGATGGTTTTGAGTTCTTCGATCACGTTTTTGCATTCATAATCAAATATGAATCCTTTTTCCAATATCTGTATCACCGCACATGCTGCATTTGCATAACTAGTTATAAAACGTCCTTAGAAATTCACCAATCTCAAAAATGATCATAGTTTCCATAAACTCAGTGGTTCCAGAAAATTCTTGACAGGTTCAATTAATTTTAGATCGGAGCATAGACCTTCACTGATTATAACAAGCCTAAGGAAGTTCATTTGACTTTATGCAAAATTACATTATCCATTAATAAAGACTGTGTTGCACTTCTTATACAATCGAAAACTGTCTTTCAGTAAGCTGCCTCGTCTTCTCGCTGGAAATTATTACGTCTTCAAGGTAGAGAAATTTTTGCATTGGTGTGAGCCCTCGTGAAACTGAATCCATCAGATGCTGAAAGGCAGATGGCACGACGTGAAGTCCAAGTCATATATCGGTATGTTAAATTTACACAGTTCTGTTGCAATACCAAATTAATTTTACTCTTGATCATGTGGATGCACTGTCAGATGATGGTATACACTTATTAGTCCACAAACCGAAAAAATTCGATGTCTGCCCATGTAGTCCAGGGCTTCCTTCATGTTCGGTTAGGAATAAACGTGTGGTTTTGTTACTGCATTCAGAGTTCGCTAATCACTGCAACAATGTTACTTTGGTTCTCCAGAAGCAGAAGCAGATTCCTTCTGTGTGTGTGTGTGTGTGTGTGTGTGTGTGTGTGTGTGTGTGTGTGTGTGTGTTCCTTTACAATACATGTTTATGTATATATCAAAAAAGTGCTTCATATATTCACTGCTGCTTGGACCCAAGCAGTTATCATTGCAACATAATGACGTGGGATTTTCGACGGCACTCCCACCGCAAGAAATTTTGATCAGAAAGGGAAATAAAAAGTCGAAACTGAAGTAAACAACAATTATGTATCTTAGCATGAACAGAAGTCTGTGTCTGTCTGCTACTTAGTAACCAGTAACGATGCTGAAACTTCCTGGCAGATTAAAACTGTGTTCCCGACCGAGACTTGAACTCTGGACCTTTGCCTTACGCGGGCAAGTGCTCAACCATCTGAGCTACCGAAGCACGACTCAGGCCCGGTACTCACAGCTTTACTTCTGCCAGTACCTCGTCTCCTACCTTCCAAACTTTACAGAAGATCTCCTGCGAACCTTGCATATCAGCGCACACTCCGGTGCAGAGTGAAAATCTCATTCTGGAAACATCATTCCAGGCTGTGGCTAAGCCATGTCTCCGCAGTATCCTTTCTTTCAGGAGTGCTAGTTCTGCAAGGTTCGCAGGAGAGCTTCTGTAAAGTTTGGAAGGTATGAGACGAGGTACTGGCTGAAGTAAAGCTGTGAGTACCGGGCGTGAGTCGTGCTTCGGTAGCTCAGATGGTAGAGCACTTGCCCGCGAAAGGCAAAGGTCCCGAGTTCGGGTCTCGGTTGGGCACACAGTTTTAATCTGCCATGAAGTTTCATATCAGCGCACACTCAGCGGCAAAGTGAAAATCTCATTCGATTAACGATGCTGTTTGTGTGAATAAATAGCGGTATAAAAGAGTGGTTGCTGTTTCCTTCTCTGCAACAATCACCTTCTGTTTCGTACAAGGCCACGGTCCTAAAAGTTCAGCAAAATATAAATCTTCCGATTTCATGCAAGTGGGCTCTGCACAAATAAAATCTTGTGCGGCCCTCTTAATTCTTAATTTATCAACTGCTAACTTATCAGATGGAGTCTATGGATCCAATAAGGCAGCTCCTACGAGTTTCTGGAAGAATACTCTCTTCTCTTTCCCACTAAACAATGGAACTGACAGCAATAAAGGTAAATTCTTTATTGGGCCAGTACTGTTGAGCTATCGTTTGACAAGTCATTTTTGAGGATGCGCCCACATATGCCTGTTTTTAACCATTGAATCCTCTTTCTTTTCTCAAATCGCTTATAACGGTATGGAGATCAACCGTGTTGCTCGGATTTGATTCTGCCTCTTTGACTAGTCTAAGCCAACGGATCACTCAAATACAGGAAAAAAATCTTGAAACTCTATCAGTACCTTTCGTATTGTACTCACATTTGAGCAGACCAACCTGAATGTCTATGCATTGTCGGATGCTATGCAGGCATCTGCTGCTTCACCAGGAAGAGATAAGATAGTAGGAATTCTGAAGTTCTACCTATCAGTAACGTTGCAAAGCAATGTGAAATGGATGAGTATGTAAAAAATCCTTATAGGGAAGGCGAATGGTCAACTTTGGTTTGTTGATTGGATTTTAGAAAAGAGTGGTTTATCTCTAAAAGAAAACGTATATAGGACACTAGTGTAACCCATTGTTGAGTATTGTTCGAGTGTTTGGGATCCGCGCCAAATCAGGTTAACTAGGACATCTAAGCAGCTCAAAGGCGGGCTGAGAGATTTGTTACCGGTAGGTTCGAACAAGACCCAAAAATTACGGAGATGTGTCTGGAAGTGAAATGGGAATCACTGAAGGAATGGCGACAGTGTTTTCGAGGAGCACAACTGAAAAAGTTTAGAGAACCGGGCATTTGACCCTCGTTGCAGAATGTTTGTACTGTTGCCAACGTACATTTCACCTAAGGACCGTGAAGACAAGCCTGGAGAGATTAGGGCTCATAAAAAGGAATATAGACACTCGTTTTTCCCTCGCTCTGTTTGAGAGTGGAACAGGAAAGAAATGATTAGTACCTTCCACTACGCATAATACGGTATCTTGCGGAGTATATATGTAAATGTAGATGTAAAAGTTTTTTAGTAACTGTGACTTTAGCACGTTTACTGTTACAGAGGGGGGTGACGTTTGAAGCTTTCCACTCAGGAAAATCTTTCTCCTACATCTGAAATAATATTGAGCAGAGACAAAAAATCTCGTAGAATAGGAGGGGAGCGACCATGACAGAGCGATTCTTGTAAATGAAGCATGGTGTGGTTCCTAAAAGTGAACTCGTATGCCTAATGAATGAGAAAAGAAATTCCCTGCGATATTTCTTTTCCCCAGGGGAGGCTCTTACACAACCGTCTCCGTAACGTGATACTCTAGAGTTTGTGCTGGTGTTTACTGAACCTTCCCTGGAAACAGGCAGTTAATATTTATGTTTTCCAACCTCCATAAGAGATTACGTGCGCGATGGTTTCTATCTGACTGTATTATGAAGCCTGCTTCAATATAAGCGTCCATTTCCTGTTTCTTTTCCGTAATGAATCCTAATAGCTTCTTTAGAAGACTTAGGATATTTGTCCTAAAACGAGTTTTGTTAAAAATAGCAAGGATAATTTCCTTTGCAGGAAGCACATATGTTTTTATAAGTTGTATTTATGTTTCGTACTGGAGCTCCAATATCGTTAGCACATTGAAGCAGAGTTCCTGCATGTAGATAATCCATAATTAAATCAACTAAAATTACGTTTCTCCATCTGAGCCACTTCGCGTAATAGACGAAAGGCTAAACTCTGTCTCATAGGGGATGTAATGCTGCAAAATGATTTCGCCATCATCTGACGTAAATCATATGATGTCTTCGTGAGCACCGCGTTACTCAGTATGACAGTGAGCTGAACTATCCCTCAGTTCCCAAATTCCTCCTTACAGAATCTTGTTAATGAAATGTATCGGCTAATTCTGTCGAACAACACGTATAGTTATCTCATTTTTAGCTCATCAATATTCACTGCCTAGATTCACGAAAATACATGAAGCTCATCTTGAAACTTCATGGTATTGTCCGCAAGCCTCTTGTTGCAGAACATTACTCATTCCAATAAGTAACGACCTTCCTTACAAGATGATATGCACATTTTCTTACACATACCTCAACAGTTTTGTAGATTACACCAATCACTCAGTCCGCATATTCGTACACTGATGAGCCGAAATATTATCCCCGCTTGTTTAATATGGTGTTGGTCTATCTTTGGAACCCAATACAGTAGCGATTCTGCCTGACATGTATTCGACAAGTCGCTGATAGGTTTTTGGCGTGTGTGGCACCCGATGTCTATGCACAGGTGACGTAATTCCTATAAATCACTGGCCGGTGGCTCGTAGGCGCGGAGCTGGCACCCGATAGCGTCCCAGATGTGTTCCATCGGATTGAAATCAAGCCAGTTTGGTGGCCAAGACATCAACAAGAGTTCCCTACCATACCTCTCAAACTACGTAACACCATTTGTGACACGAACAGTTATCCTGCAGAAAGAAATCGCTGTCGGGGATGACATCAAACTTGAATGGATGCAGCTTGTCCGCAATAATGTTCATGTAGTCCAAAGCTATCTTGGCAACTTTCTACCACAGATCCATGGAAACTCAGTTGAGTGTCATGGTATACCTGCTAATACCGTTTCCGACCTCCTTTTGCCCGGCGTAGTGCAGCAGCTCGAAGTGGCATGAACGCAACAAGCCGTTGGAAGTCCCCTCCAGAAATATTGAGACATGCTGACTCTATAGCCGTTTACAATCGCGAAAGTGTTCTCGCTGCAGGATTTTGTGCCTGAAATGACCTGTCGATTACGTCCCACAACTGTTCGATGGCATTCGTTTTGGGCGATCTGGGTGGACAAGTCATTCGCTTGAGTTGTCCAGAACATTGTTCAAACAAATCGCTAACAATTGTGTCCTGGTGACATGGCGTATTGTCATCCATAAACATTCCATCGTAGTTTGGGAACATGAGGTTCATGAATGGCCGCAAATCGTCTCCAGATAGCCGAATATAGCCATTTCCAGTCAATGACCGGTTCGGTTGGACCAGTTCATTCCACGCAAACACAGTCCACACCATCGTGGAACCACTACCAGCTTGCACAGTGCCTTGTTGACAACTCGGGTACATGGATTCGTAGGCCTGCGTCACACTCGAACACCAGCATCAGCTCTCAGCAACTGAATTCATATGACCAAGCCACGATTTTCCAGTCGCCTAGGGTCCAACCGATATGGTTACGAGCTCAAGAGAGACGCTGCAGGCGATGTCGTGCTATTAGCAAAGGCACAAGCGTCAGCCGTCTACTTCTATAGCCCACTAACGTGAAATTTCACCGCTCTGTCCTAACGGATACGTTTCTCGTAGTCCCACACTGATTTCTGCAGTTATTTCACGCAGTGTTGCTTGTCTGTCAGTACTGCCAGCTCCACACAAACACTGCTGCTCTTGGTCGTTAAGTGAAGGCCATAGGCCGCTGCGTTGTCTGCACGCTTTTGACACTGTGGATCCCGGAATATTGAATTCCGTAACGATTTCCGAAATGGAATCTCCCATTTGTGTAGCTCCAACTACCATTCCGTGTTCAAAGTTAATTCCCATTGTGTGGCCATAAACACGTCGGAAACCATTTCATATGAACCACCTGAGGACAAATTGCAGCACTGCCAATTCACTGCCCTTTTATATCTGTGTACGTGCACATCGCTGTCCCATGACTTTTGTCACCTCACTATACAGCATAATACAGCCCCCACCGGTCTGAGTCTGTGGAGCGGTGCCTATTTTGAGCAGCTGTCGGCCTGGATGATGGCGTTTTCGTAAACGACTATTGACCTCTTGCAACACATTTTCGTTGATCTACGGTACATTTCCGTTGATCTACGGTACGATCTCGATTATCGCTTGTCCTCAGAAACTGTAACTGGCGATGCTGTTGGGTCAGTATGAGAATACGTAGATGTTGCCTGCTACGGAGCCCCAGTTCAACGATTAACCCAAAACAGCATTTTACCAAGGAATAAAACTACACAATAAATTACCAAGGAGATTAAATAAATTGCTGAATCACACTTATTTAAAAAAAGCACTTAAAAAGTACCTGTTAACCCAAACTGTCTAGTAATTGAAAGATTACTTAATAATACAGAGTAGGCGTTTCGTAAAAAACTAACACAAATAATAACAGCGACAGTAAAACATCTAATATTCCACATAACACATTCGTAGTATTTTCCTCCTCTTTTTCTATTATGAACATTCTTACTCCCAACGTTTTGCAGTGTATAACGCTATCACCTTAACTTCTTTCTAGGCTCATCATCCCACTCGTTACAGCGGGATGCTGACTCAGTTTTTCAGGATAGCCGGTTGTAAATCTGTGTATGTTGTGAGTAGTGTATGTAGTGACTTGAAGTGAGAAATGAATGATTAGTGCGGCAATAGTCTTCTTTGATCATTAAATGATTTATTTGTAAAACAGTACTGTGCACTAGGGGCAAACCAAAAGACTTCGCACCACGGTAAACAGAGTGGCCTTGTATTTGGGAGGGAGGAGGCTGCAACCTTGATCCAGAAATCCTGATTTCGGTTTTACTGTTGTTTCCTTAACTTACTTCTGGCGAATGCCGGGCCGTTCCTATTACTTCAATCACTTTCCATACATGCTCTCGACGGCAGCACACTAACAGCCAACCAGCTTCGTGGTAGTTCACAGGCGCCGGGTCGCACCATTCTGCCCTTTGCGAAATGAGTATTAGTAGTAGTAGCAGTAGTTTCATTCATTCGTAGATCACCTTCACAAGGATACTGGATACATCTAAGAAAAACGAGAAGAACACACACTGCCGAAAATAGTACAACGGGATAGACGATCTCGATTTGGATCCGATGGCAGCATATGCCACTTAGGGGATAGATAGTAGATGTGCCGATAATGGTTTCAACGTCGTCCGCCAACAGATAGCGTAGTGGTATAACTACCACAGCGCCAGCTGTGTCTACTATTTAACAGGGAATGTTCACAGCCAGAAGACTAAGTGTGGCGTTAACGTGTGAAGCAAGTAGGCAACCGTGCCAAGCAGAGGTACTCTTGCTTCCTACAGCCAACGAAGTTCGCAAGGTGTCAAATTGTGGCCTTCCGAGTGGTGGGTGGGATGATCCTTTCGGAGAACGGCCACACAAATTGCACCTGCTGTGTCAGTTGGGCAACTTCTTGCTTGACATCAGCGGTCGCGTGAACATTCTTACACCCATAGACGAGGTTCTGGACGCACACGCTGCACGGACGCCCATCAGGATCATCGTATTGTAAGGGTAGCAGTAGCAGATCGTACAGCTACCACAGCACAGATAGGAAGTGTAGTGATTCCAGACGTGAACCGGTTATTAGCAGTTGGCTACTGGCATGCACACCTCTAGCCCATCTTCCACTCAAACCACAGCTTCGACGTGCACCGTTCGACTGGTGCCGTCAGACGTAGACCTGGTGGCTGCTGTCTCCTAGAGTGCATTCGTCCATGACACACTGGCTCCAACCTAGGCTTCATGGTCTTGTGTGCGATAAGCTACAACTCATCATCATCTATTTTGTCGTTCTTGCAACAGGAAGTGTGTTGTTCCAACAGAATGATGGTCGTACACTCACTGCCCGAGAAACTCAACGAGCTCTGCAAGGTGTGCAACAACTTCCCTGGCCGGCACCATCTCTGGACTTGATTCGAGCACGTGCGGAATATGACAGGCCGAGAAATAGATCATATGACTAGTCGACCATGAAATTACAGAACAACTACGTGAAAAGGTTTATCAGGCGCGTATTTTCCTCCGCTACAACATACCATTCGTCTCTGCTCTCTTTTACGGGAATTTTGGAACGCCCTGTATACTTTTCTTGCCGCGTCTTGTGACCACATCGCCATCAGGCAGCATTCAAGATCGTGGTCGCTAGTGGTGGAAAAGAGTTTGCCCATCAGTGTAGATGTGCTGCTTCCAATTCGTCTTTCCAGGTATACATTTCGCTACTTTACGTGCAGTTGCTGCTACTTATACATGTAGACAACAGGTTGGAAAGTAATCACTGAATTATAGGTCTCCCACCAATCCAGTCTCCAACGACTAGTATCTACAATGGCTAAAGTGAGTAAGCTCAGTGGTAGCGAGTGATATTGCTGGTGAGCTCAAATGCAGCTTCCACTCTGTTCTTGCAATAAGTGCAAGTGGGCAAGTGCTATACCGACTGATTTATCCAAACACGGCTAGAGACCCGAAACAATCCCTCAGGCCGTGACTAAGCCATGTATTCGCAGTACCATTCTTTCCAGAATTGATAGTCCCACAAGGCATTCAGGAGAACTTCCTTGAAGCTTAGCAGACAGGAGATGAGATACTGGTGGAAGAAAACCTGGGAGGAGCTGGCCCGGTTAGCTGTGCGGTCTAACGCACGGCTTTCCGGAGCTGGAAGGAGTGCCTGGCCCCCAGCACGAACCGCCCGGCAGACTTGTGTCGAGGTCCGGTGAGCCGGCCAGTCTGTGGATGGTTTTTAGGCGGTTTTCCATCTGCATGGGCGAATGCGGGCTGGTTCAAATGGTTCAAATGGCTCTGAGAACTATGGGACTCAACTGCTGTGGTTATCAGTCCCCTAGAACGTAGAACTACTTAAACCTAACTAACCTAAGGACATCACACACATCCATGCCCGAGGCAGGATTCGAACCTGCGACCGTAACAGTCGCACGGTTCCGAACTGCGCGACTAGAACCGCGAGACCACCGCGGCCGGCAATGCGGGCTGGTTCCCCTTATTCCGCCTCAGCTACACTATGTCGGCGATTGCTGCGCAGACAAGTTCTCCACGTACGCGTACACCACCGTTACTCTACCACGCAAGCATAGGGGTTACACTCATCTGGTGTGTGACGTTCCCGGGGGGGGGGGGGGGGGGGTCTACTGGGGGCCGAACCGCACAACCCTGGGTTCGGTGTGGGGCGACGGAGGGATGAAGTGGACTGCGGTAGTCGTCGTGGGGTTGTGGACCACTGCGGCTGTGGCAGGGACGGAACCTGTACGCCGTTCCTAGGTCTCCAGTTAACATACACCATACAAACCTGGGAGGGCGGGTCGTGAGTCGTGCTTGGAAAGAACAGTCTGTGGGACTCTTGCCCGTGGAAGGCCCTGCATTCGAGTCCCATAGTTTGAATATGACAGGATGTTTCAATCTTTTTGCTCTGTCATCAAGCTGGAGCAGACAGAGGTACCCGCCCTTTGTCACGCGGGCAAAGGCACCTCTACTTGAGGGCCTTGTACCACGCTGATAGCAGACGCTCACGAAGCAATAGGATGGCGGTCAGCTGGTGCGCCACAGTCGTCACAGCTGCCAGTGCTGCATTCACTGGATTCCATCATTCACTGCACTCCAAGGACAGTCCGATGGCGCTGAACCTCGAACCGCATGGAGAGTGGCTGGCTGCTGCCTAATGGACGTTGACTGACCCGACGTGCAGGTCCTCCGAACACTTCGCTGCTGGTAGACAATCAAGGCTGACTTTTTGTAGCGCCCGCGACTTCTTTTGCTGTTTGCCTTCAAACGATATGTACGACCGAGTAAGGAAATTCTGCGGCAGCGTGTTGTTACAGATGACTTTTCATACGCTGATGTAATGCCTTGGGTGTGTCGCCGTTCTAGAGTCTTCGGGACACTATGTGCATTACTTTGCCCCGACATTCCTGTGAGTCCCTGTATTCCACCCGCACTACGACATACTATAAGAAGAAATAGTAAAAAGATTGCAGGAGGTAAGACCCTATGCCAGCATGTTGCCTACTTCCCTGGGAGAGCACCAAGGCACCAACAGGGCTTTACGTGCTCATCCGTCAGGCAGATCTATCTCTGCTCCCCTCGCACTCACATGGAACTGATTCAAATCCAAAGTTTCCTGTAGTTGTGGGAAATGCCCGGATGATTATTTCGGAAAGTACACGGCAGATTCCCTTTTGCTTCCGAGCTTGCGGGTCAGACCAGAGCAGTTCGCTCTAAGTGAGTTTCCTGTGCCGGGCGCCGATTCCGCAAAGATTCCATCAATCAGGATTCACACTCGAGAGCCGCACCCACGGCGTCACTGCCACTACCGTCTTATTTCGCAACCCCGACAACTGCCAGCTGTGGATTTGGTGTTCGCGGTCTCCTTCCCAAAGAAGAAGGGGGCTGTCATTATAGCAGACTTGTGAACTTGTAAATTTGTTCCTATTTAACTTTCAAATCTCTACATGCCAGACAGAAACACTCTTGCTCTCTACGGAACTTCGTTCATTCAATATGTACTTTAACACTGAGTTTCCTACTGGATATTGACTTTTATAATGCGTTTTATGAACTCAGACTTCAGCAGCAAGAAGTACTATTTCAAGAAGTTATTTACGTTTTGCTCCCACTCGTGCCAGTGTAGATGCGTTATTAATCTTTGATATATAAAGTTATTCAGTCATTCCTTCCTTGGTATTTTTTGATCTACCATCGGCGAATCCATTCATGGATTCGCTTAAGCATTTCAGGGAAATCATGAAAAACTTAATCTTGGTGGCCCGACGGAGTTTAGTACCGCCGTCCTCTTTAACAAGAATCCAGTGGGGTATAACACTAGATAATTCACGATCAATATGAGCATTTTTCATTGTAAATAGCCGGTTTTATGTTCTCCATTAATTACTTTTTCATGCTTCTTGTCGTATGAATATCAATGACGTCAATATTGACGGAAATGCTCATCGCATCTCTCATGGCAAAGGACCCTAATTCTCAAGTGCGTTTTTTGGTACTATGTCATTTATGTGTGTTGTTTTCTATGTATGATGTGCTGTGTTATTCTGTTACCTATACAGAAATACGAGGACATTTCTAAAAGTAAAGATACATTGGCTTTCAGTCCTTAAGTAGAACATTTATTTAGAATACGTCAGTTACATCTTATTAACTGGAGTATTTGTTATTTTTCGACATAATCACCCCCGTTATCCAAACATTTGTTAAGTCTGTGCAAAAGCTTTTGTATTCCACAGTCATAGAAGGTTGTCGGAACCACATTTCAACTTCATCTTTGATCTCTTCATCGTCTTGGAATGATTTTCCACCAAGATGTGACTTCAGGTAACGAAAGGCATGGAAGTCGGTGGGCGCAAGGTCTGGCCAGTATGGCGGATGATCCAGTACGTCCCATTTGAATTGTTTGAGTAGTGCTTTGGTTACGAGCGCTGTGTGAGGCCGAGCGTTGTCACGAAGCAAGCGCACTCCTCTTGTCAGCACTCCCCTGCGTTTGTTTTGATCTGCCCTTCGAAGACGTTTCAAAGTCTGGCAATATGCAGCAGCATTAATTGTCGTTCCAGGAGGCATAAATTCCAACAGAAGACTGCCTTGTCTGTCCCAAAAAACAGAACCCGTGATTTTCTTCGTTGAAATCGACGTTTTGCATTTCTTGGCTTTTGGTGAATTCGAATGACGCCATTGCATTGATTGTTGCTTGGATTCACGTGTATGGTGATAAACCCACGTCTCGTCAACTGTCACAATGTGATCAAGGAACACATCACCTGCTTCAGCATAGCGTGTGAAGAAGTCGAGTGCAAAGCCCGTCCTTTTCTTTTTGTGTTCTTCCACTAACAGTTTTGGAACCCAACGCGCACACAATTTCCTGTACCCTAACTTCACAGTCACAACTTATATAAAGACGTGCAATTTTGTAACTGATGGTGGATATTACTATGTAACTAACAGCGAGTTTGGAAAAACTTCTACTTGCGGTTTCCTTGTAGTCTTCTTATGCAGTAACTCAGCCATATCAACATCATTCACACAATTTACAGTGCACCCAAGACTATTTTACCACGTTTTTATTACGTCGCGTTCTTGTATGTCTATCTGTTCAGTACAAATTTTGTAATAGATTTTAAACTAAATTTCCTATGAGCTCGAGACCTGAAATGTTAAATATAGCTCATAACTGCATTAAAATGAGATATTAACTCACTTTCTTGTCTGGTTTCTGATGGAGGATACTTTGTGAACTACACCCTTTCTCCCCGGACAGACGGTTCGCGGGAAGAACGATTGTTGGTAAGCCTCTGTGTGGACTCGAAATCTCTCTAACTTTTACCTTCACCGTCTTTTCACCTGCAGGTAGCAGGAGCAAAATACAGGGATCGAAAGGCTGCTATAAACTTGTACAGAAACCAGAAGGCAGTTTAAGAGCCAATGGGCATGAGAGGGAAGCAGTAGTTAAGCAGGGAGTGAGACAGGATTGTAGACTAAGGCCGTTGTTGTTCAACCTGTTCTTTGAGCAAGCAGTGAGGGAAACAAAAGAATAATTTGGTGTAGCAATTGAAGTTTAGGGAAAAGCAATAAAAATCTTGACGTTTGCCGATGACATTGTAATTCTGTCACAGATAGCAAATAACTTTGAAGAGTATTTGAACGGAATGTAGAGTGCCTTGAAAGGTGGATATAGGATAAACATCAACAAATGAAAAGGAAGGATAATCGAACAGAGTCGAATTAAATCAGGTGATGCTGGGGGAATTAGATTAGGAAACGAGACACTTAAAATTGTAGGATATAAGGTCCACCAGTTACGCAAAACTGGTTCCCAAACACGTTTCATCACCACTGTGCCATCATCAGTAGGTTTCCGTTTTATTTAATCTGCAATGTGAACATTTTTACTAAATGATTACACAATTATGTGGATATTTAGTTAAAACAATGATTCGGTGTATTTGTTAACACCTTTACACCTGATGTGCATGATTTTTCAGGACCATGTGTGTATTATTTATTACAGGTAACTTGTCATCTGCAACCAAACGATGTTGATGGCAAAATTTTGTTGGGAATTAACCTATCGTCTAACCGTAATTTAGTTTTTCGTGTTTTTTTACTTAAGTTTTGGTGTGGCAAGCCCTTTTATTCTCAGCATTATGGTGAGGCGTTGTGATGCACACTAAATATAACACGTATTTTCACAAATAAGGTCGTAAAAGCACTTTGCGCTTCACCAAAACACAGTGTCATTGTGGTGGTTGTATGTCCCAGCCCAGCCACTGTTCATTTGTTCACCAGTGACTTAGGCGACAAATTTGAATTTTGTTTACATTATATAGTGTGTGTGTATGCCCGTGTGTGTAGACTATCTGTGTTATCTTTTTTGCAAAGTCCGTTTAATGTGTTAAACAGTGCGCCCTTGCAGAGTGGAGTGCATTTATTTATGAGCCGTTTTCCTTCTGCTATTGCCTTCTGTATGTGGAAGTTTTCCTCAATGGTCAGTTTGCTGTACAGGCTGTGGTTAGGTTTTAGTATTCTTAAGTCTGTTTCTATTTTAGTTGGGTGGTAATTGTGGGCTATAAGGTGGTCACCAAATCTGCTATGGGAGCTGTTGCTTTTTTAAAGCTGTGAGATGTTCTGAATATCTGGTTTTGAAGTTTCTGCATGTTTGTCCTATGTACCCTGACTGGCAAGTGTTGCATATGAGTTCATATATTCCTGATCTGTTAAATTTATCCGAGTGTCTTTGTGTTCTGATCTTTTTCTGTGTTGTGTTCTCTGTCCTGTATCCTATTTGGAGTCCCTGTTTCTTTAATATGTTGCCTATTCTGAGAACAATCTTGTTATTGTAGGTGAGTATGTCTCATTTCGTTTTGTGTATGTGTTGTTGCCCTGTTGTGTCTTGTGTGTGGTCACAGTTTGTGTTTTGTGTTGTTCTGAGTTGGTCGATTAAGTCCTTGAGTTTTCCAGGTTCCTGTTATCAAAAATGTACATTTTTTTAGTAGTGTGTGCGGTTGGTGGGCTAGGTGGTAGGATGGAGCATTTCAGAAGTTGGTAACAGGCCTTAATGGGATATTATCCTTGTGAACCTTTGGTAGGGAATTTAGGATGGGTGCTTTTTACCTGGCCTTTTGAGAATGTATTTTGATGTTTTTCAATGCCTTTTGAATATTTTTTTGGTACCTTGCTTTTGGGTCATTGTTCATTTTTATGATATTGTTGTCTTTGAGAAAATCTAGTGTTTTTTCTATGTTTTCTTTTACGTCCATAATTATAGTATATCGCCTTTGTCTGCTCTTGTTTCTATGGCATTGTTCTGTTTCAATTTTTGTTTTAGCTTGTTGGCTGTGATTTCCGTTGATGTTCTATGATTAGAAATAATTGTGGGTTTGTGTGTTCTGATTATCTGTGTTATTTCTGCAGCTACTACTTCTCTTGTCAAGTTTGCATTAAAATTTGGTGTGCTCAGTCTTTCTTATTCCTTTATAATGTGTTCCGATTCTGTTATGGAGTTTCCTATTGTTTTGTGTGATATGTTTGTGTTAATGTTGTGTTTTTGTCCTTTTTCTAGTAGGCTCTTTTCTTGTTTGGTAAGACTTATGTCAATTAGATTAATGATTCTGTCATGGAATTTATGTTGTTATTTGTGATTGTTTTCAGCAGGTGTGTTTGTGCTGTTAATTATTCTGTAGAGTTTTCTATTTCGTTGATCCTCTTGTTTTTGCATCACTTTTTGTATGTATGTCTTTTCTCTCTCTGATATTTTCGCAAAGTGAGCTGGTAAATTTGTTGGCCAATTCTAAATGTTTTTCGTAAAGTTCAGTGGTGTGCGATTGCTTTCTAGCATATAATTCCCAAATTTCTTGCTTTAGCCACAAAATCTCCGCTTTCTTTTTCACTTTCTTTGGTGCAGATGACATGATGTTCACAGAGTTTTGATATAGGCTCGAATTACAATCTAGGCAATTTTTATTAAATTGTATATTGAGGGCTGTCTTCTGAAGCTACATTAAGGTGTTCCTGTATTTGTTGTAGAGCTTGCTGTGAAATGCCTGGCTGGGCGACGAGATATTCATCTTTTGCAGTGCAGGTCCTTGTGTTTACCATGTTTGCAGTTAAAGTTGTAGGATGTGAGGTCCGCCAGTTATGCAAAACACCGTTTTTTCCAAGTTTCCAAACATGTTTCAGCACCACTGTGCGATCATCAGTGAGTTCCCGTTTTATTTGATCTGGAATGTGAACATTTTATTAAATGATTAAAAAATTATGTGGACATTTACTTCAAACAATAATTCGTTTATTTTTGTTAATACCTTTACATTTGGTGTGCATGATTTTAAATAACACACAAGTGATCCCGAAAAATCACGCACACTAAGTGTAAAGGTATTAACAAAAAGAAACGAATTATTGTTTGCAGTAAATATCCACATAATTTTTTAATCATTTAGTAAAAATGTTCACATTACAGTTTGAATAAAATGGAAACCCACTGATGATGGCATAGTAGCGCTGAAACATGTTTAGGAACTTGGGAAAAACGGTGTTTCACATAACTGGCGGATCTTACATTCTTCAATTTTAACTGCAAACGTGATAAACACAAGGAGCTGCAACTTCAAATGAGACACTTAAAGTGTAGATGATTGTTGTTACTTTTTGGGCAACGAAATAACGATGGCCAAAGTAGGATATAAAATGCAGACTACCAATGACAAGAAAAGCGTTTTTGAAGAAAAGAAATTTGCTAACATTGAATATAGATTTAGGTGATAGGATGAAAGTATATCTATTGAGTATAGCCATTTATGGAAGTGAAACATGAACGATAAAGATTTTAGACAGGAAGAGAGAGAAGCTTTTGACATGTAGTGCTGCAAAAGAATGTTGAAGATTAGGTGGATAGATCACATAACTAATGAGGGGATTTTGAACAGAACTGGAGAGACATGAAATCCGTGGCACAACCTGACTGGAAGAAGGGATCGATTGGCGGGGCACATTATGAGACACCAAGAGATCATCTATTTAGTACTGTAAGGAAGTGTTGGGGGTAAAAATCGTAGATGGGGACGTAGAAATGAATATAGTAAGCAGATTTAGATGAGTGTAAGTTGCAGCAGTTATTCAGAGATGAAGAGGCTTGCACAAGACAGTAGCATGGAGGGTTGCACCAAACTAGTCTTCTGGCTGAAGACCACAACAACCTACGTAGAAGGAAGCAATATAGTGGGTCAGTCAAGTGAAGACAACCTGAAATAAACCTGAAATTTACCACATGTCTCAGTTAAAAGTTCATCAAAATGTTTGAAAAAGATGATAAATTTCACACACGCCAGATTACAAAGGTAGAAAAGGCGTAATTATTTCAATGAAAATGAGATTTTAATATAGCACTGTTTTTAAAATATAACTTAAGGTATAAAGATTTCTCCTAGCAGAATCATAACCTCATACAGGTAGTCCTGAAAATTTGTGATTGTGAAAATACATCTACGATTTAAAACGCATAACGTCGGTGGTATGCAGTATACAAATCGTGCATGAGAGGTTTACCTCCTTACTATTATCTATTCTTATACGCTTCTGACCATCTAGAGTGTCCTTAATCCGTAAGAGATAAGTCGCACAACTAATTTTCTGGGTGCGCTTCGCAACGCGAGAGGAAGTCGTATCACAGCGAAGCGAAACCGCTTTCACGGCCTCAAATAAAGACTGGCGCTTGTATGTGGCGCTGTATTTCGAGATAAACACTCAGGCTGGCATTCCAGTCAGCTGATTCACAGGCTTTCGTCCGGCCGGCCCGTGGCACGGTGCGCGGTCCACGGTCTCGGCTCGGAATGCAATATCGCTAGCGGCAGCCGTAAGTGGAAGTGGACTGGACAAGTGGGAGAAGGGGGTGGGAGAGACAGGGCTAGTCTCTCCCCACTGTGGCTCCGCCCACTCTAATATCGCACACCCAGGGTCGGACACGGCTCACAAATGCGAAACAGCGAGCGCCTCGCTCCCTTGTCTGAGTCACTCCTCACAGCGAAGAACGGCTTGTCGCACGGCTTCAGGGCGCTAAATCCGTGTCAGGCAGCACGTTGGAATGCGATAATGGAACCACTTTACTTCTAATTCGGCACAGTAAGCCTGTTTTTTACGACGAAGTACCGAGTAAATAGTGCTTAGACCGGAATTAGATCTGTAATGTAAACTTACTAATAGGTACACCTACTTTCTTTGTCCACATTGACCAGTTTACATTCCAATACTGCAGTCTTCGGACTGAATATCACAACAACTACGGAGAAGGAAGCAATATAATGGATGAGAAAAGTGCAGTCCAGACGATCGTTCACTTGTTCGTTTATAGTGTAGCACGGGTTGTATTTTGATATTTTCTGCAGGAAAGTTTGAGTGAATACCAGTAACCCTTCTCCAGCCACTAGTTCCTTACCACACTTTTGTCAATACGTAGTACTTGACACGTAATAATCTCTTTCCCAAAGTAACACTGACGAAAATATAGAACAGAAGTAGAGTTAGTAGCTTGTACTATTTTTTGGTGGCCAAGGGCAGTGATGGAGGATGTAGACCAGTAGACGATTATAGGGCTTCGGATCGTAAGGTGGTTCTGAAGTCCGTTCCTCTTCCAGTTTTACATCATTGCTTCAGTTGGTTCGAGGGGCGCGGTATTTCACAGCGCTCGATTTGAACCAAGCGCATTACCAAATTCCCCTGCCGGAAGAATCTAAGGAGGCCACTGCATTTACCACGCATTGGAACTTGTACGAGATCGGCTGTTTTATCTAGACTTCTCGATTCTGTGTTGGCTGACATTCACCTGATCCCCCTCGGTTTGTCGACGGGAGCAGCTACAGTTCTCGACTCTGTGTTGGGTGACATTCACTTCCGATTCGTGTACAGTTACCTGGATAATGTAGTGACTGCGTGTCAGGAGATATCTTTCCTTGGGCATCTGGTCTCGGCCAACGGGATGAGGACTAGCCACTCGCTAATTCTAACTACATAGAACTTTCGGCCTCCCGAAACCAAAAGGGAATAGCGAGGTTTGTGAGGATGGTAAGGTATTTTCTAAAATTCATTTCCACGTTCGCGGAACTGAAAAGACGCCTTTAAATCTGTTGCATCGGAAAGGGGAATCCTTCAAATGGAACGAGAGCCGATAGGCAGCATTCGACGTCTTGAAGATTGCATTAAGTAACAATCTGGTGTTGGTTGTCACAGGATTTCGACCATTCTTTCATCTTATAAACGGATGCCTTCAGCTCAAGCGTAGCGGCAATATTGTTGCAGGAGCAAGACGGCTGGCTCTGTGCTGTTTGCGACCGAGAACTTTTTATCTACAGAGTCGCTATTTCATGCTTGAGACGGTCAACCAAGCCCTCACTTGGGTGTTGGCATGGCCTCAAAAAACTAGGTGTACTGTCCGCTAGGCATTGCGGATTTCCACTTTCAAATTCTCCGTCAGACTTATAAGGGGATGGGGGACTGTGGTGGCCGACGCCCTTAGTCGAATTTTCGTGGAAGAGAGTGAGTGCTCTTTCGCCGAGGATCCAGGCGGAGGCGAGGTTGTTAGCGCGGTGCTTACCGAGGTGCCAAGCTTGTTTACTGACCTAAGTGAGCAGCAGGAAAGGATTCTGAATTTGGGCTTATCAAGTGTCGTTTGGAAACTGGTGAAGAGGTCCCAGCTTCCCTGCTTCCATACTAGGTAGGATGTGTAGTTAAAATTTGCCTAGGTGCTGGTACCGCTGTATTCCGATACTATCATGAGTCGGTCACAGGAGGACATTCGGCATTTGCCAAACGATCCATAGGACTGAAGAGTCTTTCACATGGCCGTCATTGGATAAGAATGTGAGGATAAATGGTGGGGCACTGCAGTGAGTATAACGTCGCCAAATCCAGCTACAGATGAAATACAATATTATGTAAAATTTCACATAGTAGAACTGACACAGCTAGTTTCAAGTAACAGATGGCGGGCTTCGTATAAAGAAGATAACAAAATGCACAACAATTCTATCTTTTCTGAATAAAATTAAGTAATATGGTTAGTATCGTGAACTATAATTGCATTGAACTGGTTTCCTATTTTTAACATAGTGTGTGTCCATGTTCTAATCCTGAACAATGCAAGGGGTGTAATTACGCAAACACTATCTGATACAAAGAGTCACCGAAACTATCTGAACTGTATAATGGTATCTGAACTGTATAATGGTATCTGAACAAACTTTTACCAAAACAGATAGAACTCGAAAAACTGTATATTAAATAAAAGGTATTGTGAAACTCTGTTGTAAAATTCAGTGGACGGTACTACATGCGTGACGTCACGGTACGTGATTCGCAAATTCAGCACACAAAACAAACACAATAAAAATTCTTAATAAAATGACGAAACGAATTTCAAAAGACTAAACAATCAAAATATTTCTGTGAACGCCTCTGTCAGCTCTGATGTCGGATTCTTGAAAGTTAACTCCTTCAGGAAGCGAATGAAGTCCGTAGAATTACGGATGTGGTGGGCACATTTGCCCACGAAGTGTCGTAGCAGGCATGTCAGATGCTCTGCCAGGGGGTACATCGGTGGCCCTATGTCGCTAAATAGCCGTAGGATCTCATCTTTGTGCGACTTTGGCAGGCCATATGTCCTCGGTGCTGCCACCGACCATTGACGAAGTGCCTTGATGACTTTATCCTCGAGCGCGCCGTTTTTCAACAAGTTGGAAGTGCTTCGTTGTATCTTCTTAGCTGGGTCTGTTTTAAATTTCCGATATGCTGGATCGTCGAGTAATTACAGCATCTTTTGTTTATAGTCGGGTCTGTCAAGAATGACAGTAGGGTTTCTCTTGTCAGCGGGAAGAACGACTATCTCTGTATTTTCTCTGAGGTTGAGTGGTGCTGTTCTTTCCGCTCCGCAGATATTGATTCTGACCAGTGTTGCTCTCGAAAGAATCCAGCATGTTTCCCTACTGATGTCACTATTTACACGAGTCCTCCTGGTATACTCTATCAACTTCATCAGTGAGAAATTCTGGGCAGGCCTGACAACATTTCAGTCTTATGTTAACGTGGATCTACTTTGTCTTAAACGGCCAATAATACGAGCAGACCGACGGCGTGGCCATGGGTAGCCAACCTATTCATGGAGATTTTCGAAGAACTAGCTCCGGAAACCACCCAACTGAAGCCTGTATGTTTCTTCCGATATGTGGACGACACATTTGTAATCTGGCTACATGGAAAGGGTCAACTACAAATATTTCTACAACATCTAATTTCCATCCATAATCACATACAGTTCACTACAGAAACCGATAAGATAGGACAACTATCCTTTATTGATGTCCTAATGCAGCGCAGTGACGCGCGGAATCGCACCTGGACCCGCAAGGGATAAATACTAGCGGTAGATGGCTGACAGACCATTGCATCAACGCCACCTGATGATGGCAGAGCGGTTATTCGCCGAAATATCGTGGGCATTCGACAATCGTATCTGGCTGGACACCCGAGAACCCTTCAAAAAAGACATCCGAATATATTTTGTGCATAATATCCAATGTGGGTAAGTTCGAGTACATCGCACATTAATTGCCACACTTCCTTTCAGTATAATTTTTCTGACTTGTCAAGCTAATAGGAGGATCAGTCGAGACATCCTGATATATACTGTGGAAAGTATTGGATTTCAATAAGTTCGAGTACATGTGCACAGTGTTACTACAAGAAGAGGTAAATGGTCGTTTCACTTATCTAAAATTAACCAGACGTACTAGATGAGCCTGGAGCGTAGCCCCAGAATTGGAGATACAAGAGGCATCGAGCTGTATCTCACAGGCATAGAGGCTAGACGCGCTACATCAACCTCATTCCGGTTGCCTATGCACTCGTTAAGCGGCGAGACGATGGACGAGCAAAGCAGTAGCTCGTGGTGGCCTACAGAGGGCAACTCCTTCGCCGCCCTACCACACTTCGTCTGTCGCGGGTGGAAAAAGAGCGTCGCTCGGTATTCCGCCCACCGGCTATTTATGCGGGCTGCACGGTGCGATAAGCGCCCCACTAAATCCATATTCTTCCTTCCTTGCACCTTCATGCCTTATCCACCCTCTCCCGCCGGAATTTCAACCAACTCCAACTACCCAACGATGAAATCCGTCCCGAGATATATCCTTCTTTCTATCTCTAGTCATAACCCTCCACCCCACAGCACTCTCAGATTTTCCTCCCTCCGCCATTCTCGATCCAATGATTTCCTGTCACATTCATTATCCCATCTCCATTTGACCATAAGTTTCATGTACGACCAGCATCACCACAACACCGTAGCATTGTAAACTTTATCGTCATTATTCATATTTTAACTGTAATGTAGAATCGTCTAAAAAGTTTGACAAAAATTGATCACAAATCTTTCTTTTTTTTAAAAAAAAAGCCATTTATTGTCAACTGTCTTATGTATAAGGACCAGTCAAATGAAAACAAGGCACATGCGCGCCGGCTAGCCGCTTTTGTCACGGTCCGTTCGGCTACCTCCGTCGGAGGTTCGAGTCGTCCCACGGACATGGGTGTGTGTGTGTGTGTCGTCCTTAGCGTAAGTTAGTTTAAGTTAGACTAAATAGTGTGTAAGCTTAGAGACCAATGACCTCAGCAATTTGGTCCCATAAGCTCTCAGCAATTTGGTCACATAAGCTCTTACCACAAATTTCCAATTTCCAAGGCAGATGAAAAGAAGTAAGCAAACTTTATTATTTCAAAATTAATCATAACCGTCAATACATTTATCCCACTGCGAGACGAGCTGGCCAATGCCTTCACTGAAAAATGTTTGCAGTTACCTGCGGGACCATGACCGCATCCAGGTGCACACCTTTTCGTTCGAAGCAAATCGAAGGCCCCAAACGTCTTTTTTCAGGGCTCCAAATGCAGGGAAATCCCGTGGCGAGAAATCGAAACAGTGTGAAAGATGTATCAGGGCTTCCCATCGGAAAACCTGCAGCGTAGTCTGAACAACCTTGGAAGCATACCTGCTGTCATTGTCCTGCAACAAAATGATGCCATCCATCAACATTCCTGGCTGTTTGGACTTTATGACGGTCTTACACCCACAGAATTTTTATACGAATAATGAGACATGTGTATACCATGTCAACTACCTAACTACAAGCAACTACTACACGAATATCAATCAGGTTTCCGTAAACATTGAAGCACAACATTTGCCTTAATAAAGGTAAGAGATGACCTGAAGCTTGCCGTGGATGCGCAAGAGGTGACTATTACTTGCTTCTTAGATTTCAGCAAAGCCTGTAGATTCCAACATTTTACTTTCCAAAATCAGCAGCCTAAATTTCTCGCCAAGTGAAATGCAGTGGTCTCGCTAATACCTGACGTCTCGCCAACAGTGCGTAATTACCGGCACCATAAAGTCAAAAGGGTGGCAGATGGTAGCAGGCGACCCCCAGAGTTCTGTATTAGGTCCTATACTCTTTTCATTGTTATGTCAACGATGTGTCATTCGTTTGGTGCTGACACATGTACGCTGATGACCTCTAGTCGTATCTAACTGCAAAACCAATAAACCTGAAGATAGCTATCCAGAATCTTAGAACCGAACCGTACGCACTATCAAGATGGGCACTTTAACTTAGGGTTAAAGCTCAACCCATCCAAAACCCTACCAGACTCATTAGCCCGAAATATCAGGAATCCCTACCATCTTTGTTTCTAAATGAGACAGCTATCAACATCTCTAAGCCAGCAAAGTGTCTAGGAATAAAAGTAGTTGATAATCTGTACTGGATAACTGCAACGTGCAAGAAGACATCAGCATCTCTCCCTGCCCTACAAAAATATAAAAAGCTCTTCCCCCTTTACCTGAAAATGAAACTTGTAAAAATTTACTTCCAATTATTGATTACAGCGATGTTGTATTGGGAGTCTTTTCCAGGAAATCTCACAGCACCTGGTACTGGTTGCGAATACCTGTGTTTGTAATATCTGTGATGTCCGATCCTTCGATCATATTACACACAGTATGCACAGCTATCCTAGCTGCGTGCAGACAAGCACAAAGATTTCCATGCCCTCTGACTTCTGCATTGTCTTATCAACGTAAAATAACCCTCATATGTTTCCTCAATCTTCGCAGAAACAGCCGTTTCTATCAGTGCAAAATACTTTGTCCCACTCCATCGTTCAGCCACTTTCTCTAAGACCTTCCAGTAGCAGCAACCCGACTCTGGAATAACTTCACGCATTATGTTAGAGAACTGAATAACTTTTCCAGCTTCAGAAGACAATGACAAGGATTGTCCCTGTACGCACTCTTTACCACTTTACATCCTTCCTTTCAACACGATTTCCCTCCTCAGTATTACTAGTATTCTTAGCTGGTACAGTTTTCTTAAATTTCCTTACCGGAGGACTCGTTATATCAGAGAACATATACACTCCTGGAAATTGAAATAAGAACAACGTGAATTCATTGTCCCAGGAAGGGGAAACTTTATTGACACATTCCTGGGGTCATATACATCACATGATCACACTGACAGAACCACAGGCACATAGACACAGGCAACAGAGCATGCACAATGCCGGCTCTAGTACAATGTATATCCACCTTTCGAAGCAATGCAGGCTGTTATTCTCCCATGGAGACGATCGTACAGATGCTGGATGTAGTCCTGTGGAACGGCTTGCCATGCCATTTCCACCTGGCGCCTCAGTTGGACCAGCGTTCGTGCTGGACGTGCAGACCACGTGAGACGACGCTTCATCCAGTCCCAAACATGCTCAATGGGGGACAGATCCGGAGATCTTGCTGGCCAGGGTAGTTGACGTACACCTTCTAGAGCACGTTGGGTGGCACGGGATACATGCTGACGTGCATTGTCCTGTTGGAACAGCAAGTTCCCTTGCCGGTCTAGGAATGGTAGAACGATGGGTTCGATGACGGTTTGGATGTACCGTGCACTATTCAGTCTCCCCTCGACGATCACCAGAGGTGTACGGCCAGTGTAGGGGATCGCTCCCCACACCATGATGCTGGGTGTTGGCCCTTTGTGCCTCGGTCGTATGCAGTCCTGATTGTGGCGCTCACCTGCACGGCGCCAAACACGCATACGACCATCATTGGCACCAAGGCAGAAGCGACTCTCATCGCTGAAGACGACACGTCTCCATTCGTCCCTCCATTCACGCCTGTCGCGACACCACTGGAGGCGGGCTGCACGATGTTGGGGCGTGAGCGGAAGACGGCCTAACGGTGTGCGGGACCGTAGCCCAGCTTCATGGAGACGGTTGCGAATGGTCCTCGCCGATACCCCAGGAGCAACAGTGTCCCTAATTTGCTGGGAAGTGGCGGTGCGGTCCCCTACGGCACTGCGAAGGATCCTACGGTCTTGGCGTGCATCCGTGCGTCGCTGCGGTCCGGTCCCAGGTCGACGGGCACGTGCACCTTCCGCCGACCACTGGCGACAACATCGATGTACTGTGGAGGCCTCACGCCCCATGTGTTGAGCAATTCGGCGGTACGTCCACCCGACCTCCCGCATGCCCACTATACGCCCTGGCTCAAAGTCCGTCAACTGCACATACGGTTCACGTCCACGCTGTCGCGGCATGCTACCAGTGTTAAAGACTGCGATGGAACTCCGTATGCCACGGCAAACTGGCTGACACTGACGGCGGCGGTGCACAAATGCTGCGCAGCTAGCGCCATTCGACGGCCAACACCGCGGTTCCTGGTGTGTCCGCTGTGCCGTGCGTGTGATCATTGCTTGTACAGCCCTTTCGCAGTGTCCGGAGCAAGTATGGTGGGTCTGACACACCAGTGTCAATGTGTTCTTTTTTCCATTTCCAGGAGTGTATTTCGTACGGCTATAAATCCTTGTATCTTTTATATGTGTCACTACCATTTTTGAAAAATGTTCAAATGTGTGTGAAATCTTATGGGACGTAACTGCTAAAGTCAGCAGTCCCTAAGCTTACACACTACTTAACCTAAATTATTCTAAGGACAAACAAACACACCCATGCACGAGGGAGGATTCGAACCTCCGCCGAGACCAGCCGCGCAGTCCGTGACTGCAGCGCCTTATTATTATTATTATTATTAGTGATAGCAGTGGTTGCTTGCCTTCTGCGATCTCCTAGCTGTCTCCATAAGCAGTTGTGTTCCAGTTTCCTCGCGAATTTTTTATTTATTTATTTAATCTAATCAGATAAGGTAGGGTAAGCAACCGTCACCACATGATAAACTGTGTCTCTAACTGTCCATTATGAATAACAGTACAAACCACCCCATAGCGAGATGCGCGAACTAAGTGGTCAAGGATATAAATGGAATGTCATAGTTCACACGTTAATTGTGATTTTTCACAAACTTATTCGGCCTCAGTCCGTTCCTCTAACCCAAAAAACAGTAATAAAAATCGCTTTACCTCAATTGGCTCGAAATTAAATCAAGACGACAGTGAAGACAGAAACTGAGGAAAAAGTACTAAGCAGTTTACGTGCAACAGCTCTTGCCCGATGTGCTGGTATGTTGCTAGAAGGTCTCAAAGCTGCGGGGAATGAAAGGACCAAGCCCACAGATGTTGCCCAACAAGAAACTTTTTTATCAGGCATAGAAACAGCCAAAGCTGATAACAGCATAAACACACAATGATATTACAACTTACTATTTGTTCAAACAATATACAAAGTCAAAATTTCAGAAAACTCTTGCAAAGCAACAAGTGCAACGTTTAAGAACATATATTTTAATTTAAGGCAAATGTCAGTGACTTCATCCAAACAAAGATTTTTTTTAACTAGAAACTTATGCTTTTGCTTGTGACAAAATTTTGTTGTAAAATATACTTTTCTTTTTTAAAAAAAGTTTTAAGAAAAGATTTTGCAGATATTGTAATTGTTGAATGCAAATACTTTAGACTAAATTATTCGACAGAAAAATAACAAGCCTGGTGGCTCTAAAAGGGCTTGACATCCTTTAAATAGTGAAAAACACCAAAAACATTGTTTACAAGCTACAGTTTCAAACCAGAAAAAAATTTTAAAAGTAGAATACATTCATAAATTACAGCACTGCTGAAACTTGTCAGTCTTCCGCGGTAGTAGATCCACTTAGTTGTACTGGTCATGAGGCAACGCGTGAGGCGTAGCCCAGCCGGCTTAAAAAACTACAAGTTTCTTCTATAACGCACCAAACAAACTATTAGACCACGGCCCGTTTTACGCCACCTATGAAGCCAGCCAACCTTCTTCATGCAACATGTTAAATCAAATGTTAACGTGAGCGTTGCAAACAATCAATAAGCCCGAATTTCTTAAAGTGAATTGCAATACTTTAAAGCACCTGAGACATTTTCATTGCAACTTTAACATCAAATGATTTAAGATGGAGCCTTATTGAAATACTCTAGCAGTGCGCAAAGCAATAAAACCATAGCTCATTATCGGGTTAAGATAAAAGTACACCTTTACAAATGGTTCAAATGGCTCTGGCAGGATTCGAACCTGCGACCGTAGCGGTTGCCCGGTTCCAGACTGTAGCGCCTAGAGCCGTACGGCCACTCCGGCCGGCTACACCTTTACAATTACAATTAAAACGGCATTGCATAATTTGAGCTGCTGGGCAAACAGTTTAGCAGAGGTAACCAGTACGTCATCAAGTACTACAAGAACAACCGTTACCAGTAATTTGACTACTCATAGTTAAGACCACACACACTAGTATTCAGTACAACACATTTCAAACAATTTAACTCTACCACAGTCGCGGTCATAGAACGTGCCAGGCATTGGGCTTTAAATAAACAGAAATTACTCCACTAAAATTTCACGGGCGCAAGCTCTACACAGTTTGAACAATTTGCACAGCTTTCCTAAGTTAGAGCCAGTAAATTACGCAACAGACACAGGTAGTATTTGCAAGCAAAACGTAACCTAAAGGGCGAGAAACTTCCACAGAACATTTGAGGTATCACAGCTCAACGCGAGAGTTGTGAAGGGCCACCCAGCAGTTAATCGTACAAGGACGATCCTGGTTGAGAAAACAGCTTACCCACCAGGATTAACACAGCTGAAGGTGGGAGCAGCAGACAGAAGTCTTGGCGCGTTGCCAGGATGCAGGCGGTTGTACGAGGGTTGAACTTAAATAGTGGCAACTGTTTATTCGCAACCGATACAAAAGAGTTACATGTTTGCACCTGTAGCCACCAGCTTCGTCCAGAACCCGTTGCCAGCGATGTGGAAGGCGAAGTATACAGTTAGCAGAGCCTGTTCTGTTGATGATGCGAATGGAGCGGTCTAAAGTTATGATGAATCTCGTGTACGACTTTGATGGTGTTATCCTAACGCATTACGTTCCTCCACGGCAGACCGTCAGTGCACAACATTACCGTTCGTTTTTGGAGCATCACCTGCGACCAGCTTTGCGAAAGAAGTAGCGACACTTTCTGCACAACCCGCCCACCATTTTGCACGACAATGCGCTGGAGTATACAGTGCAACCTGTGGCTGCTCTGTTCGGTCGATGGGACTGGGGAGTATTGTACCATCCACCATACTCCCCGGGCTTAAGTCCTTGTGACTTTGATTTGATTCCGAAGATGAAGGAACCACTTCGTGGCATTCGATTCAGAACTGTTGCAGAGATTCGATAGACAGTAGGCCGGACCATTCGCACCATCAACAGAACAGCCTCTGCTAGCGGTATACTACGCCTTCCACATCGCTGGAAACGGATTCCACACAACGCTGGTGACTACTTTGAAGGGCAGTAACAGGTGCAAACATGAACCTCTTTTGTAGCGGTTGTGAATAAATACTTGCCCTATTTAAATTCCAACCCTTGTATTCAGGCCCCCACAAGGCTACTCTGTCCTCCAGATGGAGCAAGACTGCAGTTCCGCTATTAGGCTGAACTCTCACGCCACGTCGTGCACTAACGAACTTTGCTTCCGCACCCAAAACAAACACTGGGCTCGTACGGCCGCGGTGACAGAGCGGTTTGTGTATTGTCTGCAGTTCAGCTCCATATGGTAGGAGGTAGTCCTAGCAAAATTAAAGTTCCAGATTCGCTTATAAAATATCTTTCTCTGAATCAAGTGGTTCAAATGGCTTTGAGCACTATGGGACTTAACTTCTGAGGTTACAAGTCCCCTAAAACTTAGAACTACTTAAACCTAACTAACCTAAGGACATCACATATACTCATGCCCGAGGGAGGATTCGAACCTGCAACCGTAGCGGTCGCGCGGTTCCGCTACGGTCGCAGGTTCGAATCCTGCCTCGGGCATGGATGTATGTGATGTCCTTAGGTTAGTTAGGTTTAAGTAGTTCCAAGTTCTAGGAGACTGATGACCTCATAACTAAGTTCCATAGTGCTCAGAGCCATTTGTAGCACTAAGTCTCATATGATTCTATTCTTTTCCGTTCCGGTTATCCACCGTCCACGTCTCACTGCCATACTGCGCTGTGCTCCGGACGCAGATTCACAGAAATTTCTTCATCAAATTATGGCCAACGTTTGATACTAGTAGACTTCACCTGTCCAGGAACTCCCTTTTCGCCAGCGCTAGACTGTTTTTTATGTCCTGCTTGCTCCGTCCGTCATGCATTATTTGCTGCCTAGGTAGCAGCATTCCTTCACTACATCTACTTCGTTATCACCAGTTCTCCTGTTAAGTTTCTCGCTGTTCTCATTTATGCTAATTCTCACTATTTTCGTGTTTCTGCTATTTACTCTTAGTACATATGCTGTACTTATTATACAGTGCATTCCATTCAACAGATCCCGTATTGCTTCTTTACTTTCACTGAGGACAGCGATGTCAGCTAATAAGACTGATATCCTTTCACTTTGAATTTTAATTCCACTCCTGAACCTCTCTTTTATTTTCGTGATTGCTTCTTCGACATAGAGACTGAACGGCAGGGGCGAAAGATTACATCCCTCTCTTATAAACTCTTCAAATCGTGTACTCCGTTCCTGAACTTCCACTCTTATTATTCACTCTTGGTTCCTGTACATATCGTATATTACCCGTCTTTGCCTATTGTTTACTCCTTTTTTTCTCATGATTTCGAAAATCGTGCACCATTTTACACTGTTAACGCTTTTTCCAGTTCTACAAATCTACTAAACAAGTCTGTTTTTTCTTTAGTCTTGCTTCCATCATTATCCGCAACTTTAGAACTGCCGCTCTGCTGTCTTTACCTTTCCCAAAACCGAACTAATCGTCATCTAACAGATCCTCAATTTTCTGTTCCATTCTTGCGTATATTATTCTTGTCAACAACTTGGATGCATGAGCTGTTGAGCTGACATGCGATGATTCTCGCACTTGTCGGCTCTTGCAGTCTTCGGAATTGCGTGGTTGATGTTTTTCAGAATGACTGTTGGTATGTCGCCAGTCCCATACATTCTACACACCAACGTGGATAGTCGTTCTGTTGCTGCTTTCTCGAATTGTTTTAGAAATTCTGATGGAATGTTACCTATCCTCATCTGCCTTATTTGACCTTAATTCCTCTAAACCCCTTTAAAACACTGATTCTGATACTGGATCCTGTATCTCTTCCGTGTAGACTCGTATTTCTTCTTCTATCACGTCATCAGACAAGTCCTCCCCCCCTTCCCTCTCTCCCATAGAGGCCTTCAGAGTACTCTTTCGACCCACCCCCTCTTTCCTCTGCGTTTAACAGCGGAAATGCCATTGCACTCTTAATGTTACCGCCCTTGCTTTTAATTTCACCTAAGGTTTTCTTGCTATAAACTGAGTCAGTCCTTCTCACAATCATTTCTTTTTCGATTTCTTCACATTTTTCATGCAAGATTTTCGCCATAGCTTCCCTGCACTTCCTGTTTATTTCATTCCTAAGCAACTTGCATTCTGTATTCCTGAATTTTCCTGAACATTCAAAAAGAAAAAAGAAAAAGGGTATCTCAAGTCCTTGAGGCCTTTCCACCACTAAGCGACTGTAGATGCTTTTCTATCGGTCGGTTACCTCAACATCTGCCTTTTAGACATTCTTACAAGGAAAAGAGGAACCATGTTATGATCTTCCCCGGTGAAACAATTTCGGAAGACCGAGTTTACTATTTCGGCCTTCTCCCTGTTATCTTCCACTTCGGTGCCAGAATGGTCACTAAATAAATAGTCGATTTCGAACCGCTTACTGATATTACCTAAGACCGAAATCTCTTAGTGCTTTTAGCCAGAGCTGCTCACAAACTTTTACTTTCAGATTCATTGAACAATTCTGTCTTTGCTCTCCTTATGCTCGTTTTCGCTACGTTCAGCATTTCCTGGTCAGATAGGGTTTGAATTCTCTTGAATCTGTGACGAAGCTCTGTTTACGTAGCTGTTTTCCAGTACGGCTATTAAAGTACTATGGGTATTTTCCATGCCTTCAGACATTGATTGGAACATATTAGTCTAAAGCGTAGCCCCGTGGTCTGGGCCTTCCAATAGGCAGAAGGCCCAAGCTTTATGACCAATAAGAAACCTGACTGAAACTTCCCGGCAGATTAAAACTGTGTGCCGGACAGAGACTCGAACTCGAGATCTTTGCCCTTCGCGGGCAAGTGCTCCACCAACTGAGCTACCCAAGCACGACTCACGCCACGTCCTCACAGCTTTACGTATGCCAGTACCACGTCTCCTACCTTCCAAACTTTACAGAAGTTCTCCTGCGAACCTTGCAGAACTAGCACTTCTGAATGAAAGGATATTGCGGAGACATGGCTTAGCCACAGCTTGGGGGATGTTTCCAGAATGAGATTTTCACTCTGCAGCGGAATGTGCGCTGATATGAAACTTACTCCAAACCGGCTGAAGGCCTTTGTTAAAAAAAAACTGCAACCAATTTTCCAAGGCAGAAGGCCCAAGGCTTTTAACCTCAAATAATATTTAAACCCATGTGATGTAAGACTTGCTAGGTAAGAAACCATCATTTTAAAGCGGCTGAAGGCCCACGATTTTAAGGAAAAATACAACTATGATAAATTTTCAACAGGCAGAAGGCCCACAGCTTTATCTTCCAAAAGGTAATACTTGAAAAGTAGAATCCTTAAAACTTAAAGCGACTAAAGGCCGTTGCTTTTAAAAACAATACAATAAATTTTCACCTGCAGAAGGCCCAAGCTTTGTCTTCATACAATGTAATACTTGCCCAATTTAGAAAAAATTACTTTTAAAACGGCTAAAGGCATTTGATTTTAAAAACACAAACACAATCACAAGCATACAAATTCCAACCATCGGCTAAAGATACACAATTAAACGCCAACAAGAAAGGCAGTATAGGCAACGGCGCTCAGAAGTTTCCAGGGGTCTGGATCTGCCCTTGAAATCTTAACGTTCGCTTAGGTGAGACAAGAAGTCGGCCCAACTGTACTGGATCCGCTGGCAACACAACAAAGAGATAGTCAGGGACGCACCAGGAGACGACTTGCTAACCACCGACCAGTATACGAGAATTCCAAGGCCAAAATGCTACAGACATAGCCGCTACGACCAAAAGTACATTAAGCTGTCAAAAACTGCACACCATGTTGGACAGCCACAACAGGTGAGGAAAGGACACTGCCTGAATTAACGTCATGTTAATTCAGGGCAGGTAACCAGAACACTGACGGCCACAAGCCAGAAAGTTCCGCTGGTGCACTTGAATTTCAAACCGACAAATATACGAGGGTCACTTCAAAAGAAACGCTCACTATTTTTTAAAATCCATCTTTTATTCTACATGTTTGAAAGTTTTACAGTGTGTAGATATATCGTTTAGGAACAATATTTTAATTTATCCACACAATTTTCATCACTCACAACTGCCTTACGCCATATTGGAACCAGCGCCTGTATACCCGCACGGTAAAATTCTGGACCAATCTCTTGGAGCCACTGTTTGGCAGTATGCACAAGGGAGTCATCATCTTCAAACCTTGTTCCACAATGTGAGTCTTTCAGTTTCCCAAAGAGATGATAGTCACATGGAGCCAGGTCAGGACTGTAAGGCGGGTGTTTCAGTGATGTCCATCCGAGTTTTGTGATCGCTTCCATGGTTTTTTGACTGACATGTGGCCGTACATTGTCGTGCAACAGCAAAACATCCTGCTTTTGCCTATGTGGTCGAACACAACTCAATCGAGCTTGAAGTTTCTTCAGTGTCGTCACATATGCATCAGATTTTATGGTGGTTCCGCTTGGCATGATGTTCACAAGGAAGAGTCCTTCGGAATCGAAAAACACCGTAGCCATAACTTTTCCAGCAGAAGGTGTAGTTTGGATTTTTTTTTCTTGGGTGAATTTGCATGATGCCACTCCATTGACTGCCTCTTCCTCTCTGGTGATAAATGTTTCATCACCTGTAACAATTCTTCCAAGAAATTCATCTCCACCATTCTCGTGCTGTTTCAGAAGTTCACTGCATACCGTTTTTCTTGTTTCTTTGTGAGTCACTGTCAACATCCTGGGAACCCACCTGGCACAAACCTTTTTTAACGCCAACACTTTCAGTATTTTGCAAACTCTTCCTTCCCATATCTCAAAGTAGCATGACAATTTGTTCAGTGTGATGCGTCTGTCAGCAGTCACCAATTCGTTAACTCTCTGCACATAGTCTGGAGTGTGTGCAGTACGAGGCCTGCCGCTGCTAGGACAGTCCTCAATATTGCCGTGCCCGCTTTCATCACGTAACCTACTTACCCACCGACTAACTGTACCGCGATCTACAGCAGGATCTCCATACACCTTTTTCAACCATTTGTGGATGTTTCCCAATGTCTCGTTTTCACAGCACAGGAATTCTATGACAGCACGTTGCTTCTGACGAACGTCAAGTGTAGCAACCACCTTGAAGACATGCTGTGACAGCGCCACTCAAGGGAACAGGTTGAACTAAGTTAACAAAACAAGCTGGAAGGATAATTCTACACACTGTAAAACTTTTACACATCCAGAGTAAAACTGTATTTTTACAAAAATAGTGTGCATTTGTTTTGGAGTGACTACAGGGCGGTAAATCTTCACCAACTCGAACACTCGCTGTTGCTCCCACGAATACCACCAACAGGGAACCATCCACCAACGGGATAATGTGAACAGACTTGGCTTCGGTAATTAAATCACCACTCAACTTTCATGTCCTGTGTCGGTGAGCCACGAACCTCGCAGCACTCTGAACAGCCACCACATGCTCCGACACTGCGTAGAGACCACCAGTGGGCCCGGCCAACTGCGCCGCACGGAGACTTGCTTGTTGATCTACTCCAATCGACCGACTCACTGCCAGTATGCCGACAACATTTAAAACAAGTTGTCAGTGGAAATGACACCAACTACACTCACAGTTTGACAAACACTTGCACGAAGACTTGAACGGCACTCAGCGGTTGCTGTGCAATCATGAGGACAAATCGGTAGTCCACACACACAGTCAACCCATAAGCGATCGGCGAGCCAATTCACGTCGTCCAGTAGGACGAGCGACCGACGATCCATGAAGACCGTCCACGGCTCAAGTGATGCACCGCGGCAATTGTCGGGCGAGCCATGGACATTCAGGCCTCACTGCTCTTCCAACCAGACTGAATTAGTACCGGGTTCCACTTCCACGACTGGCATCTACATCTACATCTACATCTACATGACTACTCTGCAATTCACATTTAAGTGCTTGGCAGAGGGTTCATCGAACCACAATCATACTATCTCTCTACTATTCCACTCCCGAACAGCGAGCGGGAAAAACGAACACCTAAACCTTTCTGTTCGAGCTCTGATTTCTCTTATTTTATTTTGATGATCATTCCTACCTATGTAGCTTGGGCTCAACAAAATATTTTCGCATTCGGAAGAGAAAGTTGGTGACTGAAATTTCGTAAAAAGGTCTCGCCGCGACGAAAAACGTCTTTGCTGTAATAACTTCCATCACAACTCGTGTATCATATCTGCCACACTCTCTCCCCTATTGCGTGATAATACAAAACGAGCTGCCCTTTTTTGCACCCTTTCCATGTCCTCCGTCAATCCCACCTGGTAAGGATCCCACACCGTGCAGCAATATTCTAACAGAGGACGAACGAGTGTAGTGTAAGCTGTCTCTTTAGTGGACTTGTTGCATCTTCTAAGTGTCCTGCCAATGAAACGCAACCTTTGGCTCGCCTTCCCCACAATATTTTCTATGTGGTCCTTCCAACTGAAGTTGTTCGAAATTTTAACATCCGGGTACTTAGTTGAATTGACAGCCTTGAGAATTGTACCAATTATCGTGTAATCGAATTACAACGGATTTCTTTTGGAACTCATGTGGATCATCTCACATTTTTCGTTATTTAGCGTCAACTGCCACCTGACACACCATACAGCAATCTTTTCTAAATCGCTTTGCAACTGATACTGGTCTTCGGATGACCTTACTAGACGGTAAATTACAGCATCATCTGCGAACAATCTAAGAGAACTGCTCAGATTGTCAGCCAGGTCATTTATATAGATCGGGAACAGCAGAGGTCCCAGGACGCTTCCCTGGGGAACAGCTGATATCACTTCAGTTTTACTCGATGATTTGCCGTCTATTACTACGAACTGCGACCTTCCTGACAGGAAATCACGAATCCAGTCGCACAACTGAGACGATACCCCATAGGTCCGCAGCTTGATTAGAAGTCGCTTGTGAGGAACGGTGTCAAAAGCTTTCCGGAAATCTAGAAATACGGAATCAACTTGAGATTCCCTGTCGATAGCGGCCATTACTTCGTGTGAATAAAGAGCTAGCTGTGTTGCACAAGAGCGATGTTTTCTGAAGACATGCTGATTACGTGTCAATAGATCGTTCCCTTCGAGGTGATTCATAATGTTTGAATACAGTATATGCTCCAAAACCCTACTGCAAACCGACGTCAGTGATATAGGTCTGTAGTTAAATGGATTACTCCTACTACCCTTCTTAAATACTGGTTGCGACCTGCGCAAATTTCCAATCTGTAGGTACAGATCTATCGGTGAGGTCCTAACTGCCCTCCTGGCACGTTACAACTCCTCCACGACAGACGACAACCGGGAAGTAAAAGCAGTGCAGCAAAGATAACACGTGACGGCTATAACGATAGGCGCCCCTGCTGCTGTTGTTGGGCAGACAAAGCAGGAACTCAGTGACAACAGAAACTGAAACTAACATAATGAGGTGGCAAAAGGAAAAAAAAGAAAAACAGGATGTAAAATAAGATATGGCACGAGTGCGAGCCATGCATGACTCAGAACGGTGCTTTTGAATTTCCTCCATTTTTGCTCTACATCTTCGTCCTGAACAGTGACTATTTGATCTTGACTACTCACTCTGCAGTTAGTATCCTATCACTCATGCTAAGGCAAATAGTTTCATAAGTATTACTGAAATCTCAAACATGGCTGCGAAACAGCATCTATGTAAATCTGAAGAGGTTGAAAAAATCAGCCAACCAGTTGCAAAACAAATGTTTAATAGCCCTTGACCTAGGTATCGATATTTCTAAAAATTTGAAGATATGTTGAAACCTAGACTTACAAACCTTTGTTTTGTAACTGGTTGGCTGCTTTTTTCAATCTCTTTCAGTTTTACACAGTTGCTGATTCGCATCCATATATAAGATTTTGAACTATGTGCATCCCCAGGTATATAAGGCTGTCACCAAGTATATGGACATTAATTCTAAAATTTTGAAAACACGGCCCACTCCTTCCGAACAAGATATTTATAGAAATATCAAAACATAGATCAAGTGTTAATAAACCCTTATTTTGCATCTTGTTGGCTGATTTTTTCAACTTCCTTATAGTTTCTTGTTGTGGTTGTTGTTGTGGTCTTCAGTCCTGAGACTGGTTTGTAGCATCTCTCGATGTTACTCTATCCTCTGCAAGCTTCTTCATCACCCAGTACCTACTGCAACCTACATCCTTCTGAATCTGCTTAGTGTATTCATCTCTTGGTCTCCATCTACGACTTTTACCCTCCACGCTGTCCTCCAATACTAAATTGGTGATCCCTTGATGCCTCAGAACATGCCCTACCACCCGATCCCTTTCTTCTAGTCAAGTTGTGCCGCGAACTCCTCTTCTCCCCAATCCTATTCAATACCTCCTCATTAGTTATGTCATCTACCCATCTAATCTTAAGCATTCTTCTGTAGCACCACATTTCGAAAGCTTCTATTCTCTTCCTGTCCAAACTATTTATCGTCCATGACTCACCTGCATGCATGGCTACACTCCATACCAATAATTCTAGAAATGACTTCCTGAAACTTAAATCTATACTCGATGTTAACAAATTTCTCTTCTTCAGAAACGCTTTCCTTGCCATTGACAGTCTACATTTTATATCATTTCTACTTCGACAATCATCAGTTATTTTGCTCCCCAAATAGCAAAACTCCTTTACTACTTTAAGTGTTTCATTTCCTAATCTAATTCCCTCAGCATCAACCGACTTAATTCGACTACATGCCATTATCCTCGTTTTCTTTTGTTGATGTTCATCTTATATGCTCCTTTCAAGACACTGTCCATGCCGTTCAACTGCTCTTCCAAGTGTTTTGGTGTCTCTGACAGAATTACAATGTCATCGGCGAACTTCAAAGTTTTTATTTCTACTCCATGGATTTTAATGCCTACTACGAATTCTTATTTTGTTTCCTTTACTGCTTGCTCAACATACAGATTGAATAACATCGGGGAGAGGCTACAACCCTATCTCACTCCCTTCCCAACCACTGCTTCCCTTTCAGGTCCCCCGCCACTTATAACTGCCTTCTGGTTTCTGTACAAATTGTAAATAGCCTTTCGCACCCTGTATTTTACCCCTTATCACCTTCAGAATTTGAGAGAGTATTCCAGTCAACATTGTCTAAGTCTACAAATGCTAGAAACGTAAGTTTTCCTTTCCTTAATCTAGCTTCTAAGATAAGTCGTAGGGTCAGTATTGCCTCACGTGTTCCAACATTTCTACGGAATCCAAACTGATCTTCCCCGACGTCGGCTGCTTCCAGTTTTTCCATTCGTCTGTAAAGAATTCGTGTTAGTATTTTGCAGCCTTGATTTATTAAACTGATAGTTTGGTAATTTTCACATCTGTCAACACCTTCTTTCTTTGGGATTGGAATTATTATAATCTTCTTGAAGTCTGAGGGAATTTCGCCTGTCGCTTGCATCTTGCTCACCAGATGGTAGTGTTTTGTCAGGACTGGCTCTCCCAAGGCTGTCAGTAGTTCTAATAGAATGTTGTCTACTCCCGGGGCCTTGTTTCGACATAGGTCTTTCAGTGGTCTGTCAAACTCTTCACGCAGTATCATATCTCCCATGTCATCTTCATCTACCTCCTCTTCCATTTCCATAATATTGTCCTCAAGAACATCGCCCCTGTCCAGACCCACTATATAATCCTTTCACCTTTCTGCTTTCCCTTCTTTGCTTAGAACTGGGTTCCCATCTGAGCTCTTGATATTTATACAAGTGGTTCTCTTTTCTCCAAAGGTCTCTTTAATTTTCCTGTAGGCAGTATCTATCTTACCCCAAGTGAGATAAGCCTCTATATCCTTACATTTGTCCTCTAGCCATCCCTGCTTAGGCATTTTGCACTTCCTGTCGATCTCATTTTTGAGACGTCTGTATCCCTTTTTGCCTGTTTCATTTACTGCATTTTTATATTTTCTCCCTTAATCAATTAAATTCAATATTTCTTCTGTGCCGGCCCCAGTGGCCGCGCGGTTCTAGGCGCTACAGTCTGGAACCGCGCTACCGCTACGGTCCAGGTTCGAATCCTGCCTCGGGCATGGATATGTGTGATGTCCTTACGTTAGTTAGGTTTAAGTAGTTCTAAGTTATAGTGGACTGATGACCTCAGAAGTTAAGTCCCATAGTGCTCAGAGCCATTAAACCATTTCTTCTGTTACCCAAGGATTTCTACTAGCCCTCGTCTTTTTCCCTACTTGATCCTCTGCTGCCTTCACTACATCCCTCAAAGCTACCCATTCTTCTTCTGCTATGTTTCTTTCCCCCATTCCTGTCAATTGTTCCCTTATGCTCTTTCTGAAACTCTGTACAACCTCTGGTTTAATCAGTTTATCCACATCTCATCTCCTTAAATTCCCACCTTTTTGCAGTTTCTTCAGTTTTAATCTACAGTTCATAACCAATAGATTGCGGTCGCAGTCCACATCTTCCCCTGGAAATGTCTTGCAATTTAAAACCTGGTTCCTAAATCTCTGTCTTACCATTATATAACCTATCTGATACCTTCTCGTATCTATAGTTCCCTACCGTTCCTTGTAATGCCTGTAGTCATATTTGTTATGAAGCTGTGTGATCACTGATACCTTCCTCAACGTTTACTGATTCGGTGAGTGCAGGTCTCTTTATTGCCTGGAAGTCTAAGTCGGTAGCTTCACAAGTTAGTCCTCTAATTATCTGCTTGAAGTAACTTTCGGACAAGACATTCAAAATGATGACACTTGAATTCTTTCTCTGGCACCAGTTTTGGTCGCATGACACTCGCAGTCAATACCTAGCAACTTGAAGTCACCCCATATTGCAACGTCACGAGCAAGAAATTTACTAATGATATTCTGTAACTTCTCTGTGAAGCGCTGTCACAACTCATGTCCCAGGCGGTTTATAAAAGCAACCGATTATCCGTTTTTTGACCATCCTTTGCAGTTTAACTTCACCCACATTAATTCGCTTTCGGATCGCGTGACAACCTCGCTAGATAGTGTCGAGTTACACTAAGTGATCAAAAGTATCCGGACACCCCGAAAGACATAGCTTTTTCATATTACATGTATTGTGCTGCCACCTACTGCCAGGCACTCCATATCAGCGACCTCAGTAGTCATTAGAAATGGCGAGAGAGCAGAATGAGGCGTTCCGCGGAACTCACGGACTTCGAACGTGGTCAAGTTATTGGGTGTCACTTGTGTCTGTACGAGAGTTCCACAGTCCTAAAAAACCCTGTTTCCGATGTGTTAGTGAAGTGGAAACGTGAAGGGACACGTACAACACAAAAGTGTACAGGCCGACCTCGTCTGTTGACTGACAGAGACCGTCGACAGTTGAAGAGGGTCGTAATGTGTAATAAGCAGACATGTATCCAGACAAATCCAAACTGAATCAGGATCCACTGCACGTACTATGACAGTTAGGTGGGATGTGAGAAAATTAGGATTTCATGGTCGAGCGGCTGCTCATAAGCCACACATTACGCCAGTAAATGCCAAACGACGCCTCGTTTGGTGTAAGGAGATTGGACGATTGAACAGTGGAAAAACGTTGTGCGGAGTGACGAATCACGGTACACAATGTAGCGATCCGATGGCAGGATGTGGGTATGGCGAATGCCCGGTGAACGTCATCTGCCAGCGCGTGTAGTGCCAACAGTAAACTTCGGAGGGGGTGGTGTTATATTGAGGTCGTGTTTTTCATAGAGAGGTCTTGTTGTTTTGCGTGACACTATCACAGCACCGGCCTACATTGATGTTTTAAGCACCTTCTTGCTTCCCACTGTTGAAGAGCAATTCGGGGATGGCGGTTGCACCTTTCAACACGATCGAGCACCTGTTCATAATGCACGGCCTGTGGCAAAGTGGTTTCACTACAATAACATCCCTGAAATGGATTGGCCTGAGCAGAGTCCTGACCTCAGTCCTATAGAATACCTTTGGCATGTTTTGGAACGCCGACGTGGTGCCAGGCCTCAACGACTGACATCGATACCTTTCCTTGGTACAGTATTCCGTGAAGAATGGGGTGCCATTCCTCAAGAAACCTTCCAGCACCTGACTGATGACAGATTCCATTCTCGCAGGCATACGTTCAATGCTAAAAGTGAGCCAACACCATGTTGAATTCCAGCATTATCGATGGATGGCGCAACGAACTTGCAAGTCATTTTCAGCCAAGTTTCCCGATACTTTTGATCACATAGTGTATTTACTGCAATAAATAAGCCACCAGTCCTTTGCTGTTTATGCAGAATCACAACGTCATCGACAAACTAGAAAGTTTTTATTTCTCCACATTTAAATGCAATTCCCTTCCCGAATTTCTCCTTGCTGTCCTTTACTGCTTGCTCATTTACAAATTTAATATCATTGGCGACTGTTTCCCGCCTATCCCACTCCTTTCTCAACCACTGCTCCCCATTTATGTCCTTTGACAGGAGTCTGACATCTGTACAAGTTCTAAATAAATATTTTCTCCCTGCTGCTTTCAAAATTTTAAGGATGTAGTCCATTAAATATTGTTAAAAGCTGTCTCTAAATCTACAAGTAATATACACGCAGGTTAGCCCTTCTTCAGTCTATCATCTAAAGTAAGTCATAGGATCTATATTCCTCTGCGTGTTCCTATATTTCTTCGGAATCTAAATTGATCGTCCACGAGGTCAGTCTCAACCAATTCTTACTTTTTTCTATAAATAATCCAAGTTAGCATGTTGCAACTACGGCTCATTAAACTGACAGTTCGGTAGTATTCACCAAACTATCCACAAAATATCCCTCAACAAAAACTGAAATTTTGTAATTGGAGCCCGATTGACGTGGTACATACGTTGTAAGAAGCAACTACAGGCGTTTCATATCCTATTTGCGGCACACTTCATCAGCTTGAAGTATCACAGCTCGTAGCTTACATTGCTGTGAATTGGGCCTTTCTTTCGGATTAGTACGAGGGTATAGTTACAAAGCTTTAGCTATCAGTACGAAAAAATAAAATTACACAGTTAATTTTTCGTTTACTTGGACGTAAATGTGTGCTGTCCTACTTCACATTGAAAGCGCCGCGACACAATGCCATTGCGCGCTAAAGAAACGAAAGAAGATGGTACAGCTTATTGATGAAATGATAGTTAAATCTTCAATACTAGCCCTCGTATGTGCTGTTGATTGTGCTGTGAAGGATTACACTGTGCTTTTATATGTAACATGTCACTAAATGTAAACATAAGTAAAACAGTGCATTTTACTATATTTCGTGCGTTCTAAGAATTAACAAACCTCTGTTAATGCTAAGTATGCGAACGTGACCATGTGCTCAAGGTGCTTTCTAACTATAAATGAATAACCTCGATGCCGACCGGACGTTTAACTCCGCAAATGTAAGTAGCTTATATTGACCAGATCTGTGTAGAAAACACCGAAGTTGGAAGATTCTGTTCTTTTATTGAACTAATGACTAGTTTCGGGTTAGCTGAAACCATTTTCAAATCATTCATATCATTTTGTCTGTTCCGATGATTTGGAAATTTGTTCAGGTAAACCGAAATAAGTCATCATTTAAATCTAAAAAAATTTATCTTGCAACTTTTGTTGTTTTCGATATAAAACTGGTAAATGATTTTATTTTTGACAAACCTACCTATAATTCACCGTATTTATCTGCCATAATGACAACATGGTATGAGGTACTAACTCACAATGGAACACGTATTATAAGAAAATTCTTTTGAATGGCAGAAGATGACAGTTACAACTGTAAAAACTATTTGTCGACGATAAAGACTAATTTATGCGATCTTGGCTAGTGAAAGTTTTTGCCTCATTTCGATACATCGTGAAAAGTAACAGTCTTTAACACTCCCTTGGAGTACTCCCGAAACTACCTTTACGTCTGAAGATTTCTCTCCGTTAAGAATTACATGCTGCGTTCTGACACGAGTAGTCCCACAAGAAGGCCACTGTAAAAGCAGCCGAAACGTTGGTTTCTCCGTTACAAGTGGTTCAAATGGCTCTGAGCACTATGGGACATAACTTCTGAGGTCATCAGTCACCTCTCCGGTATAGAGTTTTACATTATGACGTGGTGCCATAGTCTGAAAACTCTTATGTCGACGGAGTCTGGCCGCCCACGGAATTATATGCTATGTTATGTTTGAAGTTGTTTTTTGTGTTGTGGTCTTCAGCCCGAAGACTGGTTTGATGCAGCTCTCCGTGCTACACTATCCTGTACAAGCCTATTCATCCCCGAATAACTACTGCAACTTAAATCCTTCTGAATCTGCCTACTGTATTCATCCCTTGGTTTTCTCCCCCTCCCCCATTCCTACTTCCCTCCAATACAAAACTGGTGATGCCTTGGTGTCTCAGAATGTGACCTATCAACCAATCCCATCTTCTAGTCAGTTGTGGCACAGATTTCTTTTCTGCGAACCTAAGGACATCACACACATCCATGCCCGAGGCAGGATTCGAACCTGCGACCGTAGCAGTCGCGCTGTTCCGGACTGACCGCCTAGAACCGCGAGACCACCGCGGCCGGTCATTGTCCATCCGTTCAATGCTTTTCAGAATCGTTTGCTGTCTCTAACAGAATTACATTGCCGTCGGCGAATCCCAGAGTTTTTATTTCCACTTCCTGAACTTCAGTTCCTCATCTAATATTTTTCTTAGCGGATAGGCTACAACCATGTCACACGCCCTTCTCAATCACTGCTTCCTTTTCATGCTAGCCGGCCGGAGTGGCCGTGCGGTTCTAGGCGCTACAGTCTGGAAGCGAGCAATCGCTACGGTCGCAGGTTCGAATCCTGCCTCGGGTATGGATGTGTGTGATGTCCTTAGGTTAGTTAGGTTTAATTAGTTCTAAGTTCTAGGCAACTGATGGCCTCAGAAGTTAAGTCGCATAGTGCTCAGAGCCATTTTTCATGGCCGGCCGCGGTGGTCTCGCGGTTCTAGGCGCGCAGTCCGGAACCGTGCGACTGCTACGGTCGCAGGTTCGAATCCTGCCTCGGGCGTGGATGTGTGTGATGTCCTTAGGTTAGTTAGGTTTAAGTAGTTCTAAGTTCTAGGGGACTAATGACCACAGCAGTTGAGTCCCATAGTGCTCAGAGCCATTTGAACCATTTTTGAACCATTTTTCATGCTCCTGGACTCATAACTGCCGTCCGGTTTACAAGTTATAAATAGCCTTTCGGTCCCTCTGTCTTATCCCTGCTACCTTCATAATTTCAATGAAAGTATTCCATTCAACACTGTCAAAAGCTTTCTATAAGTCTACAAATATCGGAAACATAGTTTTTCCTTTCCTTAATGTATCTTCTGAATTAAGTTGTATTGTCAATATAGCCTTGCGTGTTTCCAGATTTCACTGGAATCCACTGATCTTGTCCGAGGTAGGCTTCTACTCGTTTTCCCATCCTTCCGTAAGGAATCTGTGTTAGTATTTGGAACCATGACTTATTAAACTGATAGTTCGATAATATTCACATCTATCAGCACGTGCTTTCTTTGCAATTGGAATTACTATACTCTTCTTAAAGTCAGATGGTATTTTGCCTGTCTCATATAACTTGCACACTACAGAGTTTTGTCATGACTGACTTTTCCACAGCTGTCAGTAAGTATCACGGAACATCGTCTACTCCCAGGGCTCGTTTAGACTTAAGTCTTTCAGAGATCTGTCAAATTCTTCTCGCAATATCATGTCTCCCAATTCATTATCATCTAAGTTTTCTCTCATTTCTATAATATTGCTGCAGGTGCATCTCCTTTGTGCAGACCCTCTACATACTCCTTCCACCTTGCAGTTTTCTCTTCTTTGCTTGGGACTGGTTTTCCATCTGGAATCTTGATTCTCATAGAGCACCTTCTCTTTTCTCCAAAGGTCTCTTTAATTTTCCTGTAGGTAGTACATAACTTTCCCCTAGTGAAATATGCATCTAAATCCTTACCTCTAATCATTCTTGGTTAGCAATTTTTCCCCTCCTCTCAGTCTAATTTTTTAAACGTTTGTATTCTTTTTCGCCTGCTTGATTTACTGCATTTTTAAATTTTCTCGTTTCATCAGTTAAATTCGTATCGTACAGGCTTTTGTTTCTTTCTCTTAGTGCAGCTCAGTGTTGGTTAGACTGTCAGTGACTGAGCCGCTCGTGTTCCTACTGCTAATAAGGAGAGGACACCGTTCCTTTACTACATATTTTTACGAGTTTCAAACAGAAGCGATCTCAGAAATGGATAGGCACTGTGTAGATACGAGTTGGTGACCCTTCGCTCACAGCTCCAGGCAATGTTGGCTTCCGTCACACAGTTTGAGACTGCTGCCAAGGGGCATCACTGTGGAGGTCGGACACGGGGATGCGAGGGACGTCGAGTGCGTCCCACGTGTCGTCCGATCGGTCCACTGCTGTGGCCGCCCCGGGTACTGCCTGCACTGAGGCTGACCCCTCACTCTTGGTCGAGTGGGAGATAATTCCAAAGTCTGGCAGGCAGCAAAAAACTTTCCGAGGGGTTGATCGTAGGGCCTCCCCGGTTCGCACGACGAACAGGTTTCGAGCGTTATCTGTGGCTGACGATGTCTCTGAGCCGGATGCAGTCGTCCACCCCGTTCGGGGGGAAGCTTCTCGGGCCGCAAGGTCTGGGCATTCACACAGGGTGGGTTTGCTGGTAGTTGGGAGCTCCAGCGATAGGTGCGTAAAGCGGCCCCCTTAGGAACGTGGGAAGGAATCCAGTGTGCACTTCGTGTGCATACTGGGGAGGGGGGGCGGAGGGGAGGGGGCATTCGAAACGTGGAAAGGGTGCTTCCGGATGCCATGAAGAGTACAGGGTGCAGCCAACCCATATCGGTAACAATGACGTTTCTCGCTTTGGATCGGAGGAGCTTCTCTGGTTTCAGGCGGCTAGCGGAAATGGTAAAGATGAAGGCGGAGACATCATCTGCACCATCGCCGACAGAATCGGCTGTGGTCTTTTGGTGCAGAGCAGAGTGGAGGGTCTGAATCAGAGGCTCAGGCGGTTCTGTTACCGTGTAGGCTGCGGATTTCTTGACTTGCTCCATAGGGTGGTGGGTTTCCCGGTTCCGCTTAATAAGTCAGGAGTCCATTACACGCAGGAAGTGGCTACAGGGGTAGCGAGGGCTGTGTGGAAGGGACTGGGAGGTTTTTTAGGTTAGAGGGTCTCAGAGAACCACAGAAACGGCGTTCGTCTAAAAGGGGGCAAGTGAAATACAGTAAGGTAGTTGTAGAAACGATCGGTATTGTAATTGTAAATTGTAGTAGCTGTGTTGGGAAAGAACCAGAGCTCCAAACCCTAAGAGAAAGCAGTGAAGTTCAAATAGTTATAGGTACGGAATTCTGGCTGAAGCCGGAAATAAGTTCAGCCGATATTTTTGCAAACGAATTAACAGTGTTCAGAAAGGATGATTAAATACAGTTGGTGGTGGAGTATTTATTGAAGTCAGAAGTAGTTTACGTTTAGTGAAATTGAAGTAGATAGTTCCTGTGAAATAGTATGGGGAGAGATTATATTTGTAAACCGGAGTAAACTATTAATTGGATCGTTTTACCGGCCCCTGACTCAGAAGATGTAGTTGCTGAACCGTTCAAAGAAAACTTGAATTTCATTTTAAATAGGTGCCCCACACATACAATCATAGTCGGTGGCGACTTCAATCTACCCTCGATATGCTCGAAAAATTATACGTTTAAGGCCGGCGACAGGTATAAAACGTCATTCGAAATTGTACTGAATGCTTTCTCAGAAAATTATTTTCAACAATTGGTTCACGAGCCCACTGGAAGCGTAAATGGTTGCGAAAGCATACTTGACCTCTTAGCAACAAATAATCCTGGACATATAGGGAGTATCATGACGAATACAGGGATTAGTGATCATAAGGCAGTTGCTGCTAGGCTGAATACCGTAACACATACAACCATCAAAAATAAACGCAAAGTAGATCTATTTAAAAAAAAAAGCTGATAAAAATGCTCTTAACGCCTTTTTAAGTGACAGTCTTCACTCCTTCCGATCTGATCACGTAAACGTAGAAAAGATGTGGAATCATTTCAGAGAGATATTATCGACGGCAACTGAGAGTTATATACCACATAAATTAATAACTGATGGTACTCATCCCCCTTGGTACACAAAACGGGTCAAATCGCTGTTGCAAAAGCAACGAAAAAAGCATGCCAAATTGAAAAGAACGCAAAATTCCCAATATTGGTAAAGTTAGGCAGAAGTTCGAAATATAGCGCGTGCTTTAATGCGAGACGCTTTTAGTAATTTCCATAACGAAATTCTGTCTCAAAATCTGGCAGAAACCCCAAAGAGATTCTGGTCATATAAAAAGCACACCAGCACATCACTGTGCGATGACAACGGTGAAGTCACTGATGACAGTGCCACTAAAGCTGAGTTATTAAACACGGTTTTCCGAAACTCCTTCACCAAAGAATACGAAGTAAATATTCCTGAATTTCAGTCAAGAACAACTGCCAAGATGAGAAACATAGAAGTAGATATCGTCGGTGTAACAAAGCAGCTTAAATCACTTAATAAAAGCAAGGCATGTGGTCCAGACTGTATACCAGTCAGGTTCCTCTTAGAATATGCTGATAAAATAGCTCCATATTTAGCAATTATATACAACCACTCGCTCACAGAAAGATCTGTACCTAAAGACTGGAAAATTGCTCAAGTCACACCAATACCCAAAAAGGGAAGTAACAGTAATCCGCGCTGAATTACATGCGTGTATCACAAACGTCGATTTGCAGTAGGGTTTTGGAACATATATTGAATTCGAAGATTATAAAGTACCTCGAAGAAAACTTTTTATTGACACATAGTCAGCACGGATTCAGGAAGTAATGAGTGCTATCGACAGTGGATGTCAAATTGATTCCATATTTTTAGATTTCCAGAAGGCTTTCGACACCTTTCCTCACAAGCGTCTTCTAACCAAATTGCTTGCCTATGGAATACCGCCTCAGTTGCGCGACTGGATTCGTGTTTTCCTGTCAGAAAGGTCACAGTTCGCTGTAATAGACGGAAAGTCATAGAGTGAAACAGAAGTAATATCCAGCGTTCCCCAAGGAAGTGTTATAGGCCCTCTATTGTTCCTGATCTATATTAAAGACATAGGAGACAATTTGAGTAGCCCTCTTAGATTATCTGCAGATGATGCTGTCATTTACAATCTTGTAAAGTCATCAGATGACCAAAAAGAATTGCAAAATTATTTAGATAGGATATCTGTGTGGTGCGAAAAGTAGCAATTGACCCTGAATAAAGAAAAGTGTGAAATTACTTACATGAGTACTAAAAGAAATCCGCTAAATTTCGATTACGTGGTAAGTCACACAAATTTGAAGGCTGTAAATTCAACTAAATACTTAGGGATTACAATTATAAATAACCTAAATTGGAACGATCACATAGATAATGTCGAGTGTAGAGCAAATTAAAGACTGCGATTCCTTGGAAGAACACTTAGAAGGTGCAACAGGTATACTAAAGTCACTGCTTATTCCACGCTTGTCCGCCCTATTCTGGAGTATTGCTGTGGGGTGTGGGACCCGCATCAGGTGGGACTGGCGCATGACATCGAGATAAAAAAAGGGGGGCTCGTTTTGTATTAATGCGAAATAGGGGAGACAGTGTCACAGACATGATACGTGACTTGCAGAGGCAATCATTAAAACAAAGACTTTTTTGTTGCGACGGGATGTTCTCATGAAATTTCAATCACCAGTTTTCGCCTCCGATTGCGAAATCATTCTGTTTGCACCCACTTACATAGGGAGAAATGATCATCACGATAAAATAAGAGAAATCGGGACTTGCACAGAAAAATTTGAGTGCTCGTTTTTTTTCCGTGCGCCGTTCGAGAGTGAAACGGTAGAGCGTCAGCTTGAAGATGGTTCATTAAACCTTCTGCCAGGAACTTAATTGTGCATAGCAGAGTAATCACGTAAATGTAGATGTAGAAATTCGATATCTCTTGCGTTATCCAAGGATTTCTACAAGGCGTTGTCTTTTTACCTATTTGATCATCTGTTGACTTCACTATTTCGTCTCTTAAAGGTACCCATTAGTCTTCTGCTGTATTTCTTTCCATCCTTTTTGTCAGTCGTTTTCCAATGCCCTGACACTCGCAGGAACCTCTGATTCTTTCAACTTATCCAGGGCCCATATCCCTAATTTCCCACCTTTTTGCAGTTTCTTTAGTTTTAATCTACAGTTCATTAACAATAAACAGTGGTCAATTTAAAATCTGGTTCCGAAATCTTTGTCTTACCATTATATAATGAGTCTCAATAGTCATGAAAACAAGTGATTCATTCTGTTGTCCGAAAACAACCGACTCATTCAGTCGTAGCTATACATTCGGTTGAAGTTACACATATCCGTTGAAATATTCTTTCATTCTTTTGAGTGAAACTAGTCTGTGGGAGCAACCTAATGAAAACAATCGATTTCGTCGCAGGACTATCCGTTCATTCTTTTGAATGCATCTAGTATGTGTGTGTGAGGGGGGGGGGGGGGGGGAGGGACAGAATGAAAACAATCGTGTCAGTCTGTTGTGGTTTCACCTGTCGGTTTAATTATAATTCATTCATTATTTTCGAGTGAAAGCAGTCAGTGGGAGCAATCGAATGAAAAGATTCGACACCGTTGTAGCTTTGCATATAGACTGAATTATCCATTCTTTCTTTTCAAGTGAAAACAGTCAGTAGTTTTTCTGTCTGTTGAATCATGTACTCATTCTTTTAACTGAAACCGCACTTTAGTGTTTTAGCCGACCGTGCTGTCCATTCATTCTTCTGAGTTAAACCAGACTGAAATACTTAAATTAGCTGAACTAAAGCAGTGCTACGTTATACTGACAGAGAGTGATCCTAAGTGAAGGCGTATCTCAGGGGTACGCCAAAGTAGACATAAGCAGAACACATGTTCATTTAGTTATAGACTGAATGGAATGATTTTTCTTTTTAACATTTAATACTGATTCATATACTGTTGTGGACTACATTGTTTCAAGTGCCATTAACTCGTAAGTAATTAACCCGACGCATCACTGGGGTAGGCCTGCTATCACTTAAATTGCCGACCCCAGACAAAAACATCGAAAACCCTGGACATGTGGGGCAAACTGGATTATTTTCCCGGCCACTAACAGTCTGTAGACGATAAGTTGGCCGATGGTCACGATGTTCCATGGGGAGCGGGGACATAGAGGGGCAATGTTTCCTCGCTTGCGTTTCAGTGCTGACTATGAGAGTTGGTGCGCTCCTCCCACCTGTCAGCCGATATAAATTACACATGAGAGCAACAAGCATTTGTAAAAGTACATGTAGAGACCCGCATATTCAGACGTAGTACTAATTTGCAGTAAGAAAAATGAACGTAAATGATATCAGTTTTACACATCTCAATGAATAGAAGGCAAATTACTTAAGACATTCAGTTGTCTGACAAGTCAGGCGACATCATGGTGTAAGCGATCGACCATTGTCGGCGGTTTCTCATTGACTCAATAAAGATGTATGGAAAGTACAGGGTGTTCCAAAATTGTCTTTACAGCTTTGATCATATACACTACTGGCCATTAAAATTGCTACAGCACGAAAATGACGTGCTACAGACACGAAATTTAATCGACAGGAAGAAGATGCTGTGATATGCAAATGATTAGCCTTTCAGAGCATTCACACAAGGTTGGCGCCGGTGGCGACACCTACAACGTGCTGACATGAGGAAAGTTTCCAATCGGTTTCCCATACACAAACAGCAGTTGACCGGCGTTGCCTGGTGAAACGTTGTTGAGATGCCTCGTGTAAGGAGGATAAATGCGTACCATCACTTTTCCGACTTTGATAAAAGTCGGATTGTTGGCTATTGCGATTCCAATTTATCGTATCGCGACATTGCTGCTCGCGTCGGTCGAGATCCAATGACTTAGCAGAATATGGAATCGGTGGGTTCAGGAGGGTAATACGGAACGCCGTGCTGGATCCCAATGGCCTCGTATCACTACCAGTCGAGATGACAGGCATCTTATCCGCATGGCTGTAACACATCGTGCAGCCACGTCTCGAACCCTGAGTCAGCAGATGGGGACGTTTGCAAGACAACAACCATCTGCACGAACAGTTCGACGACGTTTGCAGCAGCATGAACTATCAGCTCGGAGACCATGGCTGCGCTTACCCTTGACGCTGCATCACAGACAGGAGCGCCTGCGATGGTGTACTCAGCGACGAACCTGGGTACACGAATTGCAAAACGTCTTTTTTCGGATGAATCCAGGTTCTGTTTACAGCACCATGATGGTCGCATCCGTGTTTGGCGACATCGCGGTGAACGCACACTGTAAGCGTGTATTCGTCATCGCCATACGGACGTATAACCCGGTGTGATGGTATAGGGTGCCATTGGTTACACATCTCGGTCACCTCTTGCTCGCATTGACGACACTTTGAACAGTGGACGTTACATTTCAGATGTGTTTCGTCCCGTGGCTCCACCCTTCATTCGATCCCTGCGAAACCCTACATTTCAGCAGGATAATGCACGACCGCATTTTGCACGTCCTGGATTTCTGGATATAGAAAATGTTCGACTGCTGCCCTGGCCAGCACATTCCCAGATCTCTCACCAATTGAAAACGTCTGGTCAATGGTGGCCTAGCAACTGGCTCGTCACAATACGCCAGTCACTACTCTTGATGAACGGTAGTATCGTGTTAAAGCCGCATGGGCAGCTGTACCTGTACACGCCATCCAAGCTCTGTTTGACTCAATGCCCAGGCGTATCAAGGCTGTTATTGCGCCCAGAGGTGGTTGTTCTGGATACTGATTTCTCAGGATCTATGCACCCAAATTGCGTGAAAATGTAATCACATGTCAGTTCTAGTATAATATATGTATCCAATGAATACCCGTTTATCATCTGCATTTCTTCTTTGTGTAGCAATTTTAACGGCCAGTAGCGTATATTTTACAAATGGGGGGGAGGTAGGTAGAAAAGTGCGGTTTGCGGCATAATATTCATAAACAACTAAGGTTCTGCTAAAAACTTAACAGATTTCATTGTGTTAAGGTGACCATATTTTCTAGAGCCAAATTCGGCACATAAAACATTTTGATATTACAAAAAGAGTCTAAATTGAACGTAATAAATGGAAACTATGACTTTAATTTGTTGCAAAAAGTAAATTAATTTATATTTTATTAGCACCTTCTAAGATGAAGGAGTGCGAGCAGGCGTACAGTATTTATCAGTTCTGTAAATTTTCTTCAGCATGTCGTTATTCTTCAAAAGCGTGATGAAAACATTCAACACAAGTTTCATAATAATTCATTCTAGTTACTAACACTGCTTTCTTAGTGTTTTGTCACTGTGCTCCACCCATTACACATTTGGGAAAACACCGTTTCAGTAACAGCATACCGATACAGGTGAAATGAACATAATATTCGGGATAAAGCGTTTCATAATTGTTAAATCTGGGACAAATAGATGTGCCGAATTACTTTTGAAAAATTCGGGACAGAGTTAGGAACATAGTGACTGTCACGAAAAAACGGGGCGGGGGGAAGGATAGTCACCTTAAGTGAGTGCATCGTCTGCAGTACACAGGTTATCTAAGCAGTTCCATGTGCGACCTGGGATGTCCTCATTTAAGTGTGCTATTACTGCTCTCATGCGAGTTCACAGTTCAAGCAAGTCGTGTCCGAAGAAATAAATGTGAAAGGAGTCGCAGGATCTTGGTGTCAGATCTGGTCTGTACAAACGAATCCACACACTGTACCAACAGCTGGAGGGTGGTCAGTCAATAACTAACACTGTACAATATGAAAAGAAACATTTTTAGGTGTGTGTGAACATTATGCCTTAACCGGACTTTTCTTCCAATTCCCGTTTCTAAAATGCACGTGATCAAATTTGTAAAGACAATTTCAGAACATACTATATGGGCGCAGGATAGAGGCAAAAAGTGCTTGCCGCTGCGTTTTTAATAGACTAAAACGAAGGTCCTCCCTTAGTGAATTTTAGGTTTATTACAATCTATTTCCAAGCAACTGAATTTCCACTGGCACGAGAAAAGGTCCAGGTTTATCCGGACATTAAAAATCTCTCCAGGATGCCTCTATACATCCTGAAAACTAGGACCAATGACGGGAAATCCGGACTTATTGCAGTCCTTGTTGGGGGTGAAAAGCTGAGCGCAATCGTTCTCTTAAGGATATATGAAGAAGAAAGGAACCTTGCCTCGTTTTAGTGACAGTTTGCGTTACGTTTTATAGGCAATGTGGGATGATGTCCACACATGCAAAATCATTTGAATATTCACTGATTTATTTGTGTGGGAGGCAAATATTTTGTGCAGAAAACTGCGTCAGTAGCTACATACGTACACCCCACGTTTTCAGTTTTCAAGGTAGTGTCATAGATACTAAAAATTCAAAAGCACAAATTTTCAGGACTATCTGTATGGCGTTAGGAATCTGTGCGTGGCTAGGACAGATTATTTAATATTTATTAGTCTGTTTTAAAATCGTGTTGTATTAAAAAGGTTTTTTTCTATTGAAGTAGTTATTTTCTGCTTTTTATTCTTGTGTGCGTGAATTTTTTCAGTTGATTTCAAATGGTTTGATGAGATTACAGCAGGATATTCGGTAAACCTCAGGTTTATTTCAGTTTCTCTTCAAATGAGTCAACCAATATATTGCTTCCATATTGGCATATCTAACGAGAAGACCGCGAATGTAAAAAGTTGAGAGAATCGAGCTAATAGGGAAGCTTAGCAACAATCGCTCTTAAACGCGAAACATTTCGCAACTGGAACCAGAAAACATGGAAATAGCAGTGGTATACCGAGTACCTACTCTCCGTCACACACCAGAAAAGAAAGAGACTTAATATTGTGTTGTCATCCAGTTCCGACCTAAGTTGAAAGTTTCACGTCTGTAGCATACCGGGAAGTTAGTTTAAAATCAGTTGCAAACTTTTTATCGCACATACAGAGACAGGCAGACGGAAAAAAAAGAATCCACGCCACATACCCGACTCTAAAGCGAGATAATATTACAGTGTCATCCAGTTCTGAGCCACGTTGAAAGTTTCAGGCCTCTAGTTTATAGGAAAACTAGTTTGAAATATGTAAAAATAAAAAACAGACAAGAAACCGACCTAATAAAAACGTTTAAAAAGTGAGTGTTCATTTATATATACACAAATTTATTGTTCAGCACCAAATATTAAACTTTTAAAGCAAACCAAAAATTGATTTAATGACAAAAGAACGAAAATCCGTGTCTTAGTAACTAAATACGAATATTTTGACTGTGCTTTATTCTAAGAAATATACTATTTATTTACATCTCCTTGAAATAAGATCCCTCATTTGTCTCTAAAACAGTTTTAAACTCTAGTCATATTTCATGAATATCCAAAAACGCTGAAAAAGTATGAAAATAAAATAACTCAGACCCGGTGAGTGAATTGAAACATCACATAACGGCATAAAGCTACGTAGATTTGTTTCAACCGGTTATCAGGCGTTCAGTGAAACCACTCACACACGATGAGGAGTGAAAGATTCATATAGCGGCTGCAACCGACGGAGACTTGTTTCAGTCGGTTGTCTTATAGTGAGTAAAATCACTCAAACACGGTGAGTGGGTGAAAACATTCATATACACACATCAAAAAAAGTCATGCCTCACCTCGGTTCCGAGAGTTCCAGAACCTGTACACAAAACTGGAATAGAGATCAACATAAACATCATTTCTTTTTATTGCTCATGAAACCACACATTGCATGTTGTACCACCATACAGTGAGACCTTCAGAGGTGGTGGTCCAGATTTCTGTATACACCGGTACCTCTTGTACCCAACAGCACGTCCTCTTGCATAGATGCATGCCTGTATTCGTCGTGGAATACCACCCACAAGTTCATGAAGGCACTGTTGGTCCAGATTGTCCCACTCCTCAATGGCGATTCGGCGTAGATCCATCAGAGTGGTTGGTGGGTCACGTCGTCCATAAACAGCCCTTTTTAATCTATCCCAGTCATATTCGATAGGGTTTATGTCTGGAGAACATGCTGGCCACTCTAGTCGAGCGATGTCGTTATCCTGGAGAAGTCATTCACAAGATGTGCACGATGGCGGCGCGAATTGTCGTCCATGAAGACGAATGCCTCTCCGATATGCTGCCGAAATGGTTACACTATCGGCCTGAGGATGGCATTCACGTATCGCACAGCCGTTACGGCGTCTTCCATAACTACCAGCGGCGTACGTCGGCCCCACATAATGTCACCCCAAAACAGCAGGGAACCTCCACCTTGCTTCACTCGCTGGAAGATGTGTCTAAGGTGTCCAACCTGACCGGGTTCCCTCTAAACACGTCTCAGACGATTGTCTGGTTTCGGCGTGTGTTGGGCCCATCTGTACCGCGCTACTTGGTGTCAGGGTTGCCAAGAAGGACCTCACCATGGACGTCGGGAATGAAGTTGCGCGTCATGCTGCCTAATACGCACAGTTTGAGACGTAACACGACGTCCTGTGGCTGCACGAAAAGAATTAATCAACGTGGTGCCGTTGCTGTCAGGGTTCCTCCGAGCCATAATCCATAGGTAGCGGTCATCCACTGCAGTAGTAGCCCTTGGGCAGCCTGAGCGAGGCATGTCATCGACAGTTCCTGTCTCTCTGTATCTCCTCGATGTCCGAACAGTATCGCTTTGGTTCAGTCCGAGACACCTGGACACTTCCATTGTTGAGAGCCCTTCCTGGCACAAAGTAACAATGCGGACGCGATCGAAGCGCGGTATTGACCGTCTAGGCATGGTTGAACTGCAGACAACACGAGCCGTGTACCTGCTTCCTGGTGGAATGGCTGGAACTGATCGGCTGTCGGACCTCCACCGCCTAATAGGCGCTGCTCATGCATGGTTGTTTATTTCTTTCGGCGGGTTTAGTGACATCTCTGAACAGTCAAAGGGACTGTGTCTGTGAAAAAATATCCACAGTCAACGTCTATCTTCAGGAGTTCTGGGAACCGGGATGATGCAAAACATTTTTTGATGTGTGTAGCTAACATGGCCGCTAAAACTAGTTTCATTCAGCTGTTTCATTAAAAAAATCGACAGAACGAAAAAACAATCTACTTGTCAATCGATTGGTGAAAACAGTCGATTGTTCTATCTCTAAATCTGAATCCTTCTGGTGTCTCCAAGTCTATTCTGTGTATACAACCTTCTTTCATGATTCTTAAACGACGTGTTACTGATGATTAAAGTATGCGCAGTGCAAAATCCTACCAGGTGGCTTCCTGTTTCGTTCCTTTCCCCCAGTCCGCATTCACCTACAATGCTGAAATAGGAAGGTGCACTACTCTGGCAATTCCGACAAAATCGCGACAGGCTTTACGCGGCTGTTAGCCGGCCGCGGTGGCCTCGCGGTTCTAGGCGCGCAATCCGGAACCGTGTGACTGCTACGGTCGCAGGTTCGAATCCTGCCTCGGGCATGGATGTGTGTGATGTCCTTAGGTTAGTTAAGTTTAAATAGTTCTAAGTTCTAGGGGACTAATGACCACAGCAGTTGAGTCCCACAGTGCTCAGAGCCATATGAACCATTTTTTACGCGGCTGTTATGTAAATAATTTATTTGTACGAAGCTGATAGTCTCAAGAATTTATTGTGGTTAATCTATATTTTTGTCATCATTGATCACATTATTTAATGTAAATTACATTTGAGAGTATTATTCTGAAAAAAGCTACGTGCATTTTCATGAAGTTGTAGTAAATTTCACATGTCATTTGTCTATTTACTACTTGTAAATAAGTTTTCATGGACGAAGGAGAGGCTTGGAAAGCCCAAGTCAACCCTCGATAAATAATGATGCGAATGACGTTACTCACAATCAGTAACATAGTAAGTCACAATGTGCCAGATCAGAAGAGTATCGTACAGTTACTCGTAGGATGAGATCTCGAGATCTCACGTTGCAGGATGGTGTTTGTCATAGAGACATGGAAAACAGATTGCTTTTTTATTATATTACCCCTCAGATGTCGTATAAATTAAATAATATGACCAGTGATGAAAAACGTACATTAATAATTGTGTTTGAACGGGAGTCGAACATTCGCCTCATCCACGTTATCTTATGAAGCTCTAATACTAATGACTTGACCACATAAGCTCTAACATCCAGCATCTTTGCACAGATACGTAAGCCATGTACTAGACGCGTAAAACTTCTCGTGATTTTCTCTGAACTGCCAGAGTAGTGCACCGTACTACTTTAATGGCCTATTGAAGGTATATACAGTTTACAGTAAACCTCTGAACCCAAGGTCGTGGCCTCCCCTTGTTAGTTGTGAACTTAACAGCCTGTTTCCGTTAGCTGCGCTGTTCAGAGAACTTCAAGTCCTTCACCATCTCGCCTGCAATATGCAGAGAATAATAGTGTAATTGATTCTTAGTTAAGCAAGCACCTTTATTTAGCTTAAGAGTAAACCTTTCACACCTTTCCATAAAAAAATCGGCTTATTATCCTAAATGAAACGAAGATCCTGTATGGCACATTAAATTCGCTAATCATAATGCCATAGTCTGCAATACGGTGTTGTTGTTGTGGTCTTCAGTCCTGAGACTGGTTTGATGCAGCTCTCCATGCTACTCTATCCTGTGCAAGCTTCTTCATCTCCCAGTACCTACTGCAACCTACATCCTTCTGAATCTGCTTAGTGTACTCATCTCTTGGTCTCCCTCTACGATTTTTATCCTCCACACTGCCCTCCAATGCTAAATTTGTGATCCCTTGATGCCTCAGAACATGTCCTACTAGCCGGTCCCTTCTTTTTGTCATTCTGTGCCACAAACTCCTCTTCTCCCCAATCTGATTCAATACTTCCTCATTAGTTATGTGATCTATCCATCTAATCTTCAGCATTCTTCTGTAGCACCACATTTCGAAAGCTTCTATTCTCTTCTTGTCCAAACTATTTATCGTCCATGTTTCAATTACATACATGGCTACACTCCATACAAATGCTTTCAGAAACGACTTCCTGACACTTAAATCTATACTCGATGTTAACAAATTTCTCTTCTTCAGATACGCTTTCCTTGTCATTGCCAGTCTACATTTTATATCCTTTCTACTTCGACCATCATCAGTTATTTTGCTCCCCAAGTAGCAAAACTCCTTTACTACTTTAAGTGTCTCATTTCTTAAACTAATTCTCTCAGCATCACCAGACTTAATTCGACTACATTCCATTATCATCGTTTTGCTTTTGTTGATGTTCATCTTATATCCTCCTTTCAAGACACTATCCATTCCGTTCAACTGCTCTTCCAAGTCCTTTGCTGTCTCTGACAGAATTACGATGTCATCGGCGAACCTCAAGGTATTTATTTCTTCTCCATGGATTTTAACAACTGCTCCGAATTTTTCTATTGTTTCCTTCACTGCTTGCTCAATATACAGATTGAATAACATCGGGGAGAGACTACAACCCTGTCTCACTCCCTTTCCAACCACTGCCTCCCTTTCATGTCCCTCGACTCTAATAACTGACATCTGGTTTCTGTACAAATTGTAAATAGCCCTTCGATCCCTGTATTTTACCCCTGCCACCTTCAGAATTTGAAAGAGAGTATTCCATTCAACATTGTCAAAAGCTTTCTCTAAGTCTACAAATGCTAGAAACTTAGGTTTTCCCTTCCTTAATCTAACTTCTAAGATAAGTCGTAGGGTCAGTATTGCCTCACGTGTTCCAACATTTCTACGGAATCCAAACTGATCTTCCCAGAGGTCGGCTTCTACTAGTTTATCCATTCGTCTGTAAATAATTTGCCTTAGTATTTTGCAGCGGTGACTTATTAAACTGATAGTTCGGTAATTTTCACATCTGTTAACACCTGCTTTCTTTGGTATTGGAATTATAATATTCTTCTTGAATTCTGAGGGTATTTCGCCTGCCTCATACATCTTGCTCACCAGATGGTAGGGTTTTGTCAGGACTGGCTGTCCCAAGGCCGTCAGTGTTTCCAATGGAATGTTGTCTACTCCCGGGGCCTTGTTTCGACTCAGGTCTTTCAGTGCTCTGTCAAACTCTTCACGCAGTATCGTATCTCCCATTTCATCTTCATCTACATCCTCTTCCATTTCCATAATATTGTACTCAAGTACATCGCCCTTGTTTAGAGCCTCTATATACTCCTTCCACCTTTCTGCTTTCCCTTCTTGGCTTAGAACTGGGTTTGCATCTGAGCTCTTGATGTTCATACAAGTGGTTCTCTTATCTCCAAAGGTCTCTTTAATTTTCCTGTAGGCAGTATCTATTTTACCTCTAGTGAGATAAGCCTCTACATCCTTACATTTGTCCTCTAGCCACGCCCGCTTACCCATTTTGCACTTCCTGTCGATCACATTTTTGAGACGTCTGTATTCCTTTTTGCCTGCTTCATTTACTGCATTTTTATATTTTCTCTTTTCATCAATTAAATTCAATATTTCTTCTGTTACCCAAGGATTTCTACTAGCCCTCGTCTTTTTACCTACTTCATCCTCTGCTGCCTTCACTACTTCATCCCTCAAAGCTACCCATTCTCCTTCTACTGTGTTTCTTTCCCCCATTCCTGTCAATTGCTCCCTTATGCGCTCCCTGAAACTCTGTACAACCTCTGGTTCTTTTAGTTTATCCAGGTCCCATCTCCTTAAACTCCCACCTTTTTGCCGTTTCTTCAGTTTTAATCTACAGGTTGCTCAGAGTCCACATCTGCCCCTGGATATGTCTTACAATTTAAAACCTGGTTCCTAAATCTCTGTCTTACCATTATATAATCTATCTGGTACCTTTTAGTATCTCCAGGCTTCTTCCATGTATACAGCTTTCTTTTATGATTCTTGAACCAAGTATTAGCTATTAATAAGTTGTGCTTTGTGCAAATTTCTACCAGGCGGCTTCCTCTTTCATTTCTTTGCCCCAGTCCATATTCACCTATTACGTTTCCTTCTCTCTCTTTTCCTACTACCGAATTCCAGTCACCCATGACTATTAAATTTTCGTCTCCCTTCACTATCTGAAAAATTTCTTTTATTTGATCATACATTTCTTCTATTTCTTCGACATCTGTAGCACTAGTTGGCATATAAACTTGTAGTACTGTAGTAGGTGTGGGCTTCGTATGTATCTTGGCCACAATAATGCGTTCACTATGCTGTTTGTAGTAGCTTACCCGCATTCCTATTTTCCTATTCATTATTAAACCTACTCCTTCATTATTCCTATTTGATTTTGTGTTTATAACCCTGTATTCGCCTGACCAAAAGTCTTGCTCCTCCTGCCACCGATCTTCACTAATTCCCACTATATCTAACTTTAACCTATCCATTTCCCTTTTTAAATTTTCTAACCTACCTGCCCGATTAAGGGATCTGACATTCCACGCTCCGATCCGTAGAACGCCAGTTTTATTTCTCCTGATAACGACATCCTCTTGAGTAGTCCCCGCCCGGAGATCCGAATGGGGGACTATTTTACCTCCGGAATATTCTACCCAAGAGGACGCCATCATCATTTAATCATACAGTAAAGCTGCATGCCCTCGGGAAAAATTACGGCCGTAGTTCCCCCTTGCTTTCAGCCGTTCGCAGTACCAGCACAGGAAGGCCGTTTTGGTTATTGCTACAAAGCCAGATCAGTCAATCATCCAGACTGTTGCCCCTGCAACTACTGAAAAGGCTGCTGCCTCTCTTCAGGAACCACAAGTTTGTCTGGCCTCTCAACAGATACCCCTCCGTTGTGGTTGCACCTACGTTACGGCTATCTGTATCGCTGAGGCACGCAAGCCTCCCCACCAACGGCAAGGTCCATGGTTCATGGGGGCGGCTGCAATACGTAACCAACTAGATTTATCAAACAGAATCCTGAAAGTTGCTAATAACATTATCACATTATTCTCAACACCCACATTTGTAAACACGGGGCAGAAGAAGAACGAACCATTAGTATCTCGGGCGAGAATATTCGTTCCTTTCGTGCACACAGGGGACGACGGTCGGAGGCAGAGGCGTGGGAATGGGTAGCGAGAAGGCACTTTGCAGACGAAGGAGTAAACAAGTAGACCACTCCATCAACACTGTTTTCAGCCGCGGCGCGCTTTCGATGTTGCGTAACATGCTCCGGGAACTCCATAAAGGCTTGCGTAAATCATTCTGTGGATGGTGCAGGAATTTAAACAAAAAATTCAAAGGCATGAAAGCATGAAAAGGGTGTGTGATGTAATAAAGATTTTGTTTCCTTTTGCTTATTCAGATATATCCCTAGGCCAGCGTGTCACTAACGTATTACACTGGAGCAGTATTTGTGCCATCTACTGTTTACAGACTCCAAAGTCAGATTAAATCCACGAATCGTGTCAGATATGGTTGTGTTCTATCCCCCCCCCCCCTCTCCAACTCTAAAGTAATCTCAGTTGGTGGTAGAACCTTTAAGAAACATTGATTTACTGATAACACGGTCATTTTTGGAAACAGCGAAGATGAACTTGCTGAGATATTAACAAAAGTAAAAGACATTAGTCTATCATATTGATTGGTCCCCAATCGGAGCAAGTCCAAATGCATGATAATTGATCAAGGAGTCCAGGTTCAACTGATAGGTCGATTAAAGGAACTGTAAGTCGTGCGTCCTGTTACCTGTCTTTGGTCAACCACCTATGACGCGGGAATCTGTAAAGATGAGATAATAAGACGGACCACGCTGGGGCTATTGGCTATAGAGAACTTCACCAAGATCTGGCAGATCAGAGCAGTAACGAACCACACAAAGATCTGGATTTTTGAAACACTAATGTTTTCCATCTTCTTTTATGGGAGACATTCTCCGATGAATTGTATGTTTTACAGTGAAAAGATTCACCTGATAATGGGCCTGGAATTCTCGATATCGATAATGGCAAAGCAAACTGAATAGCATTTAATTATAGTTTGAGTCTCCCCTAATTATACATAGGACTGCGTTCCCTGCAGCCCTGTCAGAGACTGAAATTTGCAAATAATGATGTGTCCAGCCTGGAACGCTGTCAAATTTATTCTTTCACAGTAACAGTTTTGGCTTGTGTGCAATTCTCAAGTAAAGGCTCCACAACGAAGTGCGTGAATGCATGTTTATTAACGTCTTAACCATACATATCTTCCCATACTTAGACTTTTTTTCCTCAAATTACATAAGAAAACATGGTTCTTCATATAATAATCTCTACCGAAGTCATGTAACACTGTACTTTTATGTATCACGGTGCATGCACCACGTGTAATATTTAACATTTCACATCAGCTATTACTTGAGAATGGCACAGCTTTTACCCTCTACAGCTCCATCTAATAGCATGGAAGTTATTCCCTGATCAGATGTTCTACTATCCTGTCCCTTCTTCTATTCAGTAATTTCCATTTATTTCATTCCTCGTCGATTCCGCGGAAACCTTTTACACCTTACCATATGAATCCATTCAATTTTGAACTTTATTCTGTAGCATCACATCTCAAATGCTTCGATTCTCTTCTTTCCTGGTTTCCCCACAGTCCATGTTTCACTACCAAACAATGCTGTGCTCCAAATGTACATTCTCAGAGGTCTGACCCTCAAACCAAGGTCTATTTTTAATATTAATAAACTTCTCTTGGTCAGGAATGCCATTTATGACAGGGCTAGTACGCTTTTGATGTCCTCTTTGCTCCGTCCGTTATGGTTTATTTTGATACCTAGGTAGCAGAAATACTTACCTTCATCTACATCGTGATCAGCAATTCTGATCTTAAGTTTCTCGCTGTTCTCATTTCTACTACGTCTCATTACTTTCGTCTCTCTTCGATTTACTGACATTCATGTTCTGCACTCATTATCTGTTCATTCCATTCAATAGACCTTCTTCATTTTCACTGAGGATAGCAATGTCATCAGAAACTTTTATTATCAATATCGTTTCACGATGAATTTTAATTCCTCTCTTGAACTTTTATTTAAGTAATTGCGTCTTCTATATATAAATTGAACTGTAGGGACGAAATATTACATCCGTGTCTTACACCCTTTTCAATTCGAGCACTTCGCTCTTGGTCTTCCTTTTAATTGTTCCTTCTTGTTTCTCGTATATATTCTATATTTCCTCGATTTTCCTATAGCTTACTCCTCTCCATCATTTGACATCGTCGAACGCTTTTTCCAGGTTGACAAATCCTATGAATGTGTCCTGACTTTTTTTAGTCTTGTTTCCATTATCAGTCGCAACGTCAGAACTGCCTCTCTTGCGTTTACCTCTCCTAAACCCAAAATCTGATACATCCTCAGTATTCTTTTCCGTTCTGCTGTATAATATTCTTGTCAGCAGCTTGGATGTAAGTGCTGCTAAGCTCAATGTGCGATAATTCTCGCACTTGTCGGCCCTCGCAATCTTTGGAACTGTCTGAATGAGTTTTTTCGACGGTATATCGCCAGACTCATACATTCTACGCATACGCACCGACATGAATAATCGTTTTGTTGCCACTTCGAGCAATGATTTTAGACATTCCAATGGCATGTTATCTATCCCTTCTGCCTTAATTGATTTTAAGTCTTCTACAGCTCTTTTGAACTCTGATTCTAATACTCGATCCTCTACCTCTTCCATGCTGACTTATCTTTCTTCTTCTGGCACGTCATCAGACAAATCCTCTCCCTCTTAGAGGCCTTCAACGAACTCTTTCCACCTACTCGCAGGGGAATTCCCATTGCATTCCTAGTGTTGCCATCCTTGCTTTAGTTTCACCGAAGGTGGGACTTTCCTATACGCTGAGTCCAGACCATAATTTCTTTTTAGATTTCTTCACATTTTTGATGCAGCCACTTCGCCTTAGCTCCACTGTACTTCCTATTTTTTTCATTATTAAGTGACTTGTATTTCTGTATTCCTGAATTTCCCTGAACATTTTTGTAATTCCTTCCCTCATCAGTCAACTGAGTATTTCTTCTGTTACTCAAGGTTTCTTCGCAGTTACCTTATTTGTACCTACGCTTTTCTATCCAACGTCTGTTATTGCCCATTTTAGAGATATCCATTCCTCTTCAACTGAACTGCCTACTGGCTATTTCTTATCGCAGTATCTATAGCCACAGAGAACAAGAGTATCTCTTCATTCTTTAGTACTTCCGTATCTCATTTCTTCGTTCACTGATTTTTCCTAACTTGTCTCTTATACTTCACCCTACTGTTCATCATTAAAAATGAGATCTGAGTACGTCCTGGGTACGTCTTACAATCCAGTATCTAATTTCGGAATTTCTGCCTGACCATAATGTAATCTAACTGAAATCTTCCCGTATCTCCTATTCTTTTTCCAAGTGTACCTTCTGTTTTTGTGGTTCTTGAACAGAGTATTCGCTATCACTTGCCGAAATTTATTGCAGAAAATCATACTCCTTATTCCTACTACCAAGTCCATATTCTCCCATTGCCCTTTCTTCTACTCCTTTACCTACAACCACATTCCAAACCCCCGCGACTATTATATTTTCTTCTCTCTTTACGTACTGGATTAACCATTCAATATCCTGTCTCTTCATCTTCAGTTTGGAATGTCGGCACGTATATCTAACCTGTTATTGTTGGTGTTGGTTTGCTGTCTATTCTGATGAGAACAACCATATCACTGAACTGTTCACAGTTACTCTCTGCCCTTCCATCCTATTAATAACGAATCCCACTCCCACTCCCATTACACCATTTACTCCTGATGTTAATATTATCATGTAGACATCTGAACAGAAATCCTTCTTTCTATTTCACTTCACTGTCCCCCACTATATCAAGACTGAGCCTTAGCATTTCCCTTTTCAGATTTTCTATTTTCCCTACCAAGCTCAAACTTCTAACATTCTATTGACTGACTCGTAGGACGTCATCCTTTCGTTGTTTATTCAATCTTCTTCTCGTGGTCACCTTCACCTTAGTAGTCCATCCGAGAGATCAGAATTGGAGACTAGTCCACAATATTTTGCCAACGGAGAGGTCATCATGACACTTTTTTAATTACAGACCACAAGTTCTGTGGACACGCATTATGTGTTTTAAATGAAGTGGTTTCCATTGATTTCTGCATCCTCACGGCGTTGATCAGTGCTGATTCCTCCACCAATGGGGGCAGTTTCCCACCCCTTCGCCCTCTTTGATAATGTCGTTGGCTGACTGAAGGGTGACTCCTTATGAGGGAAGTCTTCGGCCGCCAGTGCTGATGAAATTTATTCGAAATTTAAGTAGTGGTGAGGTTCAAACTGGGGACCGAGGATGGTTCGATTAATACTCAAAGACGCTACCCCTAGACCACGGGTGATCCATCGGAGTTGTAAATAAACAACTGACCCACTGCGCCGATATTGTTTCTCTACTGTCAACACAACACTCCTTCGCCCTTTCTAAATTGACTAGTGGCCTCTCGTGACAAGTGACCAATCATTACATTTCCCGACATAGTTATCAGGTAGCGTATATGTTCTGCCTGGAGTGTTATTAAAATCGCAGTCGAAAATAAATAAACTTAATAACACTCCAGGTAGAACATGTATACTATCTGATCAAATGTGTAATTGTTGTGTTGTCAACCGAGAAGCATGATGGTGAGCTCAGGAGAACTCAGTAATTCGAACGTGGTGTGATGATTAGATGTCACGTGAGAAACAAATCCATCAAGGACATTTCATGCCTTCTAATTCTGCCCAGGTTGACAATTAGTGACGCGATTTAAGTACAAATGCAAAGCAACAGTCATAGCCGTAGCGTGGCACTACGGTACCACTGCGTGTGTTCGACTAAACACATTAGAAATGGCTGGACCGCAGTGTGGAAGTGTGCGTTGTTCGTTTAACACATTTTTAAATTTCTTGCGCCACATTATTATTATTATTATTATTATTATTATTATTATTACAATGCTAATTGAGCACCAGATAATTATAGTGGATTAAAAGAAAAATGGTTCAAATGGCTCTGAGCACTATGAGACTTAACATCTACAGTCATCAGTCCCCTAGAACTTAGAACAACTTAAACCTTACTAACCTAAGGACAGCACACAACACCCAGCCATCACGAGGCAGAGAAAATCCCTGAACCCGCCGGGAATCGAACCCGGGAACCTGGGCGTGGGAAGCGAGAACGCTACCGCACATTGTGAATTAAAATGATTTTAATAATCGAATAACTATTTCATTAGAAAGAACATAAAACAAAATCATTAAAACTTACAAGATAGATAACAGAATTTGGGTACTCTTTCAAGACTCGTTTAAGTTTGATCCATATTTCTTAAGAAACAGGTTTCAGATTTTTTTAGTTAAGAAAAACACACACACAATAGTAAACTTTAGAAACGGTGAAAGGTAAAAATACCAAACAGAACAGGTGGCTGTAAAGCTTGGTCACCAGCAGTGTGTCCTTAGACTGGTCAGTGCTCCAGGCGACACGTCAAACAAAGCAGGTACGCACAAGGTTCTCCCAGGCGCACGCCAAGGCTGGCGTGAGGGCCAGATTATAATTAACTTCTTTAACACACCAAAACTCTTTAAGACAAGTACGAAAACGCAAATTACAACCGCCCTTTTTAAGGTAATTGAAAAAGGGGTGCTTCAAGAGAGGCTGCAACTTTTAACATGACTCAAAAATTTTTCAGTGGTTATACTAGCTCTTTCATGATAACATATAAATCCCAATCAACAGGTGAATACAATAAAACAGAAACTCTAGACAGTAGAAGTCAAAAGCGAAAACAGATTATATCAAAGAGGGAGGCTGAGGACAGTGTTGCTAGATCGACATGAACACACCAAAGACGCACTAAGTAAGCAGTACGGACTTGTGTCGAAATAAAGACAAAAGTGATGCTCCATAACAGGACAAGCGAGCAAGCTGCCGAACAATATTCCGAGAATTATGCTAAACACTCCTCCGCCCAGATCTGAGGAAAACCACCAACGCAGAAGGATAATTATAGTGCTCGTCCAGTCGTAATAACTCCAGGAGCAGCAAGGCTTTGTCCTCCGGATAAACCAGCACCGAACGAGATCTGGATCTTCTGGTCGCCGCGTGTACCCAGTGCACGAACGTCCTCATTGGTGTGTTTACTCTGTTTCTCTTCACTCACCCAGCGAGCTCCAGAGTCCTTCGGAACCGAGCGCCTCGCAGCCAAAACAGACCACCAGGGACCTCTTTCAACGGCGACCACCAGAAGTCTCTCCTCGTGTGCTGCCCCTACCTGCAAATCAAAGAGAGTTTCACATCGCAGCTCACCAGACATACTCGCCAGTCGGGAGCAAAGTATCGACAATGCAGCATTTCTCAGCAGCTAAACCAAGACCAGGCAGACGGCATGTACTGACGGATAGAGACAGTCGAACATTACGGAGGGCGGTTCTAAAAAATTGCTCGAATACAGAGGATGGGATCACTCGTGACTTCCAACTTCCTACCAGCTATCCAGCTACCACAGTGACTGTGCGTAGGTAGTGAGCCGTGCACGGCTCGCGTTTATCCCATTTATTGTTTGTCATCTTCTATTACGGTACTGCCGCCTCGTTTTCTTATTCCATTTACTGGCGTCACTAACTTCCTGCCTTACTTGCTCGTGAGTGGCAGCAGCAGCGCGTATCGATAAGTGCACTGTCGTACCACCTCTGGAGCGACCGATAGTATTTCCGGGTCGTCGCGGGTCTGGCAGTTGGAGACGGACCAGCAGTGCAGTCGGGACGCAACAGCAGTGAAGTCGGGAACGGAGCGCCGGTGAGGCGCGGACAGCCAGTGCTCGCCGAACTCTAGCGACACACATTAACTGTTCGACGGAGGCAGATTGGAGCAGGACCACCCTTGGTTGGTCGTCTTATCGGGCGACGTATATCTGGTCCTTTCACAGTTTCCAGGCCTGGGAGTTGGTCGGTTGGCGTGGAACAGCGAGGAAATCTCAGCGGCGCATAGTTTGGCCGCTGGTGGCCTCTATGTGGTGTCGGAGTGTGTGGTGCTGTTCCCATTGCTACGAGGTTCGTGGCTCACCCATCCTGGACATGAATGTTGAGTTTTGACTTAATCTACCAGCAAGTCACGACTCTTCACATTGTGTCTTTTGGAGTTTGTTGTCAGCCGTTGGGATATTCCCGCGAGCAACAACGTGTGTTTTCAAGTTGACGAATTTTAACCACCCTCCGGTGGAGTTTAACTGTACTAGGTTATTTGAATTGAAATGCACCAGCGGAATCTTCTGCCTTGTGGCCGTTAACGTTCCGGTTACCTGCCCTGGCCATTGACGTGAATTCAGGCGGTGTATTTTCCTCATCGTGTTGTCGCTGTCGAGCACGATGTGTAGTTTGACAGCTCAATGTATAAAATTGGTTGTGGGCGCCAATACCTTCTACGTTGTTCCATTAAACTCCCGTTTGTGTGCTGGTCGGGTGAAGCGGAGGTTATCTTGTCGGTGGGTCCGTTGACTGTCGGTTGGCTTGTCGTCGGATCTACAATGATTGGACCGACTGCCTGTTTCACCAAAGCGACCGTTACTGTTTGAATTCCAGGCCAACCCTCAGAACTTCTGAGCGCCCTTGGGTGTAGTGCCTTTTCTTGTTCTTTCTTCTTGTTTGTACTCGTATGGCTTCTAGCCAACTTTTAGATTAAAGTTGTTTTCCCCTTAAGGCATCAGATGTTTTGGGCCTTTAGCCTAATTTAAGAACTGTTTTACGTAAAGCCTTTGGCATTTTTAAAATTAATGTTATTGAGTCCTAAGTGTTTGGCCTTCAGCCGATTTTGAATTTGAGTTGTTTGCTCTTAAATTGTCAGTTCTCTGGGCCTTCAGCCGAATTAAGGAACTGAGATGAGGCTGTGCCTTTTAAATTTCTGATTTTGGTTGAGCTTTAAGTTATTCTCTTTCAGCCGTTTTTAAATTTAAGTGGTCTTGCTCTTAAGCCATGAGATTGTACAGCGCATTCAGTCACTAATTTAGCTGCAAAACTAAAGCTGTGTTTTTTTTAATTTTTCTTGGGTCTTGTAATGATTGATCAAATAAAAGGTTGTATATTCGAGTGTAAATGACAGCCGCTTATTTTGGCCCTTTTCCACGACTTAAACTACCTGTGCTGTCCTGCAGGTTAAGCAGGGCGTCTCAGGTAGTTAAAAAGAATAGGATGCAATGATCGAGCAGCTCCTCAAAAGCCACACGTTTATGTAGGCAGTGCTAGGCGACGCTTTAGGTGGTGTAAGGAGCGATGTCACAGGACAGTGTATGAAAACGAATGAAGAATGACACTAGACTCTGAAGCAATACGATGCCGAGAGTGCCTGGAGATCGTTATCTGCCACCATGTGTGGTGCCAAAAGCGAAGCAAAGAGGAGGTGGTGTAACGGTATGGGTTTTTTTCCGTGGTTGAGAAGTGGTCGCCTTATTGCGATTAAGAAAACAACACACCCAGGCAGCCACTGTCATTCTTCCACAGACATTCTAACACTTCAGCCGAGATCAAGGCGCCATAAAGGGAAACGGTGGACACACCTCTTCTAATGTCTGCTAACTTTTGATCAAACAGTGTAGTTGTTTCTACAACGGGTGTTCAAATGAAAATCGAACACCCGCCACAATGGGACCATGGAATCGTTCCATTCATTTGACTGCCCGTCTCAAGATTCTGTTCAGTTTACGGAGAATATCTCAGATATATATCAGTTTCTGATTGTAATACCAGACGTTGCAATGCATGATGTAAAATATACCATGTATACCTTTAATATCGGCGACATGACCGTAAAATTCCTACCCTTTACTGCCGTGTAACTTCGGAATAATCTACAGCACTGAACTGGTAACAAAAGTGTGTCACGAATTACAGCTATTATAATAACGTAGTAATAATTCGTTGGTAATCTCATAACAATATCCAAATAAGAACAGGTGATATCAATTTTTTCTTACAATAATTCACACATTCAGCTCTCTGGACTTATAGTGGGAAAGGAAGACGATATGTTCATTGTACTACCTTAAATGAAAAGATCTACATAAAAACTATTCTGTATTTTTGGAAAGGCCTTGGTCAGGGAAGCACGAAAAGCTAATTTAGAGACAGAAAATATACTAACGCAACTGAGTTTTGTCTGTTCTGTTGGACATGTCAGACAGAACAGAGGATCCTCAGTTGCATTAATACAATCGAGAGCGACGGCTCCGCGACATATATGTCCTTGCGGACACACAAATAAAATTCGAGCCCCTGAGGGATCAAGAATATGCTAGTAGGAGACGTAATCAACGTGGTACGTTGCAGTGCAGCATTCGATGAGTGGAAGGCGTGTTTCGGTGGCCGAGGCTGCTAAGGCAACAGTTCTAGAGAAGGGAGCATCTGATTTCGAGTCCCGTCCGGCACAAATTTTCAACTCTCGTTATTGCAATACCACAGTGCCCTGTGCGACTGAGAGTCAAGATTTCCCTTTCCCTTTCTTTCCTCTTTCTCTATTTCAGAAAACAGAAAACATAGATTGCTAGCTGGCTAACACCAATATAGTTTTCGTACCAATTAACTAAGGACGCATGCGAGGTGGATGTATGAACGAGGTACGTACACACTGACGAGAGTAATGTATTCGGCCGACAAGGGCAGCGAACATGTAGCGTAGTCGACGTACAGCAGTGGTGTAAACAGACACCAAAACATTTCCGTACAGGCGGGGGATGGGTGTCCTCCACAGTGTGACGTCAGCCAAGGGCGAATTCCGCAGGAGCGCCGCGGCGGCCGGTGGCGTGTCGGTCAGCGCGGCGACGCCACTCAAAGGTCAGGGGTCGACCAGTCAACTATCGACCGCAGGCCGGTGGCGGTGGCGGCGGCGGCGGCGGCGGCGGCGGTGGCCTGCTGCTGGTGGGCTGGACCCGCCCCCATGCCCCCACGCCCCCGCCCCGTGGCGGCACAAACAAACTGTGAGGGGCGGGGCGACGCCCCCGGTCAACCACGTGTCGTCACAGCCCGCGACAACAGCCACACACTCCGTACAAGCAAATGGCTTGCTGCCGTCTACTACTCTCTCGAACATGTGAATTTGAGAATTGCGTTGCTTACGCGTATAGTTAAAAATGTTACATCTGTACCTACGTAGACACACTGTTAATCACTACAATGTACGCAGAAAAGATTGTTTTGGTGCAAGCATGGCCTCATTTAAGCACAGCCTACCTTTCAAGATGCCCCCTCAACAAAAATTTCAGATGAAAAAATCCTAAACTTAGACAACACTGTCCATAGGAGAACAGCGACCTGGCTGTATAATTTGGCTAAAATAACATCCTAGATCGCAATGATATATACTTACTATGACCGGTTTCGTCTGTAAGTTAAAGTCATCTTCAGATGACTTCAGTTGCGGGCGCTGTTGCTACCACAGAACAACCGAGAGCCGCCAGCACCAGCCATAGGGGGGCCACGTCTGAATATGGAACCGTTCATAATAAATAAATACCATTGTTATCTAGACTGTTCTTTCAACCAGAAAATATATTCGAAGATTGAGATTTTCACTCTGCCGCGGAGTATGTGCTGATATGAAACTTCCTGGCAGATCAAAACTGTGTGCCAGGCCGAGACTCGAACTCGGGACCATTCCCGCGAAAGGCAATGGTCCCGAGTTCGAGTCTCGGCCTGGCACACAGTTTTAATCTGCCAGGAAGTTTCAAAAAATATATTAGTTTGAAGACAGTGTTGCAGACGCCCTTATTGTCGTTAAAGACGTTGGCGTTTATACGGAATTATTCGGCTGAATTTTTCAGTGGACTGTTGACACTGATTATATCAGCATTCGCCTCTCAAAACCCGCGCCCTCTCGAGTCACAATTTCGGTGCCACCCGCTCAAACGCTTGGCACTTCAGTCGGCGAACTCTGTTAAGGCTGTTAAGAGGACCGTTAACAGAATTTCAGCAGTTGGAAATAAGATTCCTTCCATAACTCATTTCATCCAAACTAGGGGCCATAAAACGTCAAAGTTATTTTTCTAATACCTAGTTCGTTGCAACAACATACCTGTCGTTTACGAACCGGTGGAAAAATTTCCTTTTTTAAAAATTGAAATTGATTAAAACGGACTTCGAACCTTCTTTTTATAAGGCAGGCTGAACATTTTGGCTTCACTCAGTGCTCGAAGGTATGTTTTAAGATAACTAAGCCTTGAATGCATACATATTATAAAAGTCGATGTATATACTGGGTGATCAAAAAGTCAGTATAAATTTGAAAACTTAATGAACCACGGAATAACGTAGATAGAGAGGTAAAAATTGACACACATGCTTGGAATGACATGGGATTTTATTAGAACAAAAAAAAAGGAAAGTATTGCTCGACGCGTGAAAGATCTCTTGCGCGCGTCGTTTGGTGATGATCGTGTGCTCAGCCGCCACTTTCGGCATGCTTGGCCTCCCAGGTCCCCAGACCTCCGTCCGTGCGATTATTGGCTTTGGGGTTACCTCAAGTCGGAAGTGTATCGTGATCGACCTACATCTCTAGGGATGCTGAAAGACAACATCCGACGCCAATGCCTCACCATAACACCGGACATGCTTTACAGTGCTGTTCACAACATTATTCCTCGACTACTGCTATTGTTGAGGAATAATGGTGGACATATTGCTTTGTGTTACTTTTTTATGCTAATTTTTGCCATTCTGATCCGATGAAGCGCCATCTGTCGGACTTTTTTTTGAACGTTTGTACTTTTTTTTTTGTTCTAGTAAAACCCCATGTCTTTACAAGCATGTGTGTCAATTTGTACCTCTCTATCTACATTATTCCGTGATTTATTCAGTTTTCAAATTTATACTGACTTTTTGATCACCTGGTATATTTGTACCAGTATGTCGGTATGTGTGCACGTGTGTACGTTCTACATCTCCTCCTAAACCTCTGCCCCTCTTTCAGCCAAACTTGGTACACAAATTTCTGCTAGTCAATCCCTGTGGGGGTAAGAACCACCTAACTATAACAGTTCAGGAGATATGACGTCATAAACAATGAGATGCATCAAAAACTGCCACGTTATGCATGACATTTAAATTTATTACTGGTATGCTACTTAATCTTTTCGAAATAAATTTTGTAGACAGTATCCACATATCCTGATAAATACACCTAAAAATTATATCATGGAAGCACGCATAGGTCAGTGGATCATGCATTACGTTTAAATTTATTATTTCTTTGCTACTTTCTCTATTCGCAATATATCTCGCACACAGAATCTACATATACCGCTGAGCCTACATACACAAATGTGTAATTAGACGACGCATATTTCAGGAGTAGAACGTCATATAAACAGAGAAGTGTGAAAAAATTCCACAGTATCCATGAAGTTTTAGTACACTTGTTTTTTACTATAAAGACACTCCTTCAGTAGAGTCAGCTTAAGAAAATCCCTGACATTTAGCAGCGCTTTTGACAGCTTTCAACTGCAAAGGGCAAACTGCTGTAGGCAAAGACAATAACCTTTTATAGAGCTATGAAGAGGCGTTGCCGTAGAGACGTTTACAAAATCGCGTTGTAGACACGCGAAGCAGCTGCGCCCAGCGTACAGAAACTGTTTCATTGTTTCAATGATGTTTTCAAGAATGCACGAAAATGAATTTTTTTCTATAATACTTTACAAAATCAATTCATTTTTTGTTTTCTTTTCTATTACAAAACTGGCAAAATTAATATCTAGGCAATGTCGGCTTTATCAGCTTTTATAAGTAGCCTGATTAGTATGGAGTGAAGGTGCAAACCAATTAGATTTCTTAAAACTTACGTTTCGGGGCTGATTCTTTTGGAAAATGTGGAATTTGCTGATATATTCCTTTTGTCATCTTTCATATGCCGTGAAAATATATTTACTAATTGCTGCAGAATGTTATTTTCAAAATTGAAATTCTCGTTTTGTATGGACTTTAAGATCACCACTTTGTTCTTTTTTAAAAGGTATATACGATTAAATAAAATACCTCTAATATTGCGTTATTCGCTGTTGTACTGAACATTTCTATAAAATGCGGTTTCTCCCTGTTAGCTATCATAGTATTTCCCCTGGTAGTGCCCGTACCACATGTTCAGCTTATGTGTTTACAGATCCTAAACAGGGCCATGGGCACAAGAGAGAGTGTTTCTCCTTCTGCCACTCACAGATGGAGCATGAGAAGTATGACTGCCAGTCTGCATCTGAGCGTGCTGCTGGTACACTGCTTCTAGTTTCGTGATCTCTACAGAAACTGTACCAACAATACGATTTTTCTTTGGTTGAGGACCACAATCACAACATATTTCTTGAATGAAATCAGTGACACTATTTCATTGTAAGTTTTTATTGTTCATTATTTCCACGATAGCGATTTAGATTGTAGAGGCATTTTCTACAGCATTCACTAATTATCCGACATGCCTCAATGAACAGTCGTCGTAATATTACAGCACATATGTGGACATGTATATTAGTCATCTCACCATAAGATCTGAATGCGATTGGTATATAAGCGCACAAATGTGTTGTAATATTTCGACGACATTTCATTGAGACAAATCGGATATTTATTGGCTTTTTTCACTTTCGCTCTTGAAAATGGTTCCACAGTCTAAATCGCGATAGTGTGGTGAACGAATAATAAACACTGTCGGTCAAATAGCGGAAATAATTTCATTTTCATTCAAAAAATATGTACTAAGTCGCAGACAACAGCGCACCCAGAGTATGTGATGGGATAGTGGGGGACGAGAGGGCGAGGGAGGAGGTCAGGGTGCGAAGCACAATTTCTTACTTTCACTTATACTTCATAAGGTATCCCAGGAAGGTCTGCGACCATTCGTGCTCCTGTTCTTTGTATACGCTACCATCCTGTGATGTGCCGGCTTAATGTGTATTCCGTGCACAACAGCGGTATCTCAGAGAGGGCATACAAGCTTTTTGTAAGCGATATCTTTCTAGAAAAAATGCATTTTCTCACACTCAGTATGGTACCAAAACAAACGTTTAACCGCTTGACCCGCAACAAAAGCTGCCTGATCGTCAAATGTGGCAACATCGTGTCACTAAAGTATACTTAAACGATTTAACAGGCTTCACTTATGATTGACGAATCGTGTAATCTAATACAACACTTGGTACATTTTCTCAAGCACTCAATTTTTAAATCCTCTACATTTAGGTACAGTAAACAGCTTTTGAATCCTGTAGATAATTTGTCCAAATCTCACTGCAGTTTTCTTCTCACATTGTCAGTCCCAATAGCCTGAGGCTAAAACAAATACTGCCCGCTATGTCATTAACACGTAACACTTCCGTCGATCACACGCGAAATCTAGAACAGTTTCTCTCCTTCACCCTCACCCTCCTCCCCCCGTCATCAACATTACTGGCCAACTAATGATTTTTAGTGTTTGTAGGCTTTTTATTAAACAACGAAATAGTAATAATTAATTTAGAGAGATCCACTTCAGTTGTGCTAATTATTTATTCAAAGCACGACCGGTTTCGCGATTATAGAATCCATCTTCAAGTTATGAAATTATTGAATTTCATAACGCATGACATGTGGCCGGGCCGGCAGTGCAAGAACTCCTAATCACTGCATCTTGACGGGACTAAACAAAAGAAGGGGGCCTAATAATCAAACTGACGTAAAAATATAACGCCAGGTCAGGTGAGACGAAGGAAAAGGAAACCGAGAGCAAACACTGCACCATTTCACCTGAAGATGGGATTTTAAAATCCAGAAACCGGTCGAGGTTTGAGTGAATAATTAGTATAACTGAAGAGGATCTCTCTAAAGTAATTATTATGCTGCTCAGTTGCAGATGTCTTACATACCAAATCTTGTACAACGAACGAATGAGTCAATGAGACAACTATTTTTTTTTAGTACTGCTTGTTTCCAGGAGATTTTTTTTCTTTTTTTAAGCGTTATAAAGCAGTTTGTTGATTTGTTACGAGTGCTACGTAGCAACCCCTATTCAAAAACGAAAGCTAACTGTTCACGTTGCATTGAGGGTAGACGTTAAAACACAGGATTCCTCTGCACCACTCCTCTCCCTAGTGACACTTGCTTCACTCACACCCTGAAACAACGTTTTAAAGGCAATCAAGATAAAATATGTGCGCTTTACTTTGACGTACTAAATCAGTCATTGCCGGACTCATTTCTGAACTGGCACAAACCTGGAAACTTCAGGTTGCCAGTGCTTTGCATCTGACAACTGCCAATAATAATAATAATAATAATAATACAGCAGTGTAGCAGCCATTACAGAGTTACTGTAGTGTTGTTCCGTCAATTAGTTCGATATCTGCTGCAAACTGAATGATGAAGCAGTTATTGGTAACTTAAGTAATTACAGTCTTAGTAAATAGTAGTAATAGTATCTTTTAAAAATAATTTAGTTTCAGGACAAACGGAACTGCACCCTTTTGTTTCATCCCTTAGAAAATAAATTTTATCCCTCAAGAGGGTAATTACCCACAGATTGGGAACCACTGATCTGGGATGATGTGCTGCGTTCTGCCATTAGTTTCCAAAAAAATCGCTCTAAGCACTATGGGACTTAACATCTGAGGTCATCAGTCCCCAAGATTTAGAACTACTTTATACCTAACTAACCTAAGGACATCACACACATCCATGGACGAGACAGGATTCGAACCTGCGACCGTAGCAGCAGCGCGGTTCGGGACTGAAGCGCCTAGAACCGCTCGGTCACAGTGGCCGCCTAATTAGTTTCCAATCTAGTCATAAAATTGGTTAGTTATCCTGAAAGATTTTGTTTTTCTTTTTTCACAATGGGTGGCGTGGCACCAAACGAAAACTCTTTAGCGCATCTAAAACCAACGAATTCTCATTGTTGTCCCTGTCCACAAGACTTGAATTATAATGCTGTGTTCCATTCACTCTTTTTTTGCCATGTTGGCTTCCAATGACTATGTTCCAGAAGGAAGAGCAACTCGTGAGTGTCACAGGGATGCTCTTCTAGTTCTCATAGCAGACCCTACAAGAGAGACCTTAGCGCGTCATGGTGTGGCTTACTGTCGAAATTTCGAAAGCATAAGTTCCAAAAATAGTCATGCAGTATTTACTCACCCCTGCACACATCTCGCAAAGTCACTACAACAGACAAATCAAAGACATTCTAGTTCATACGAAGGTTTAAAGACAGTTCTTCCACCGTGTCATTCACGGTTTGAACATAACGTGGCAAATGATATTGGGACACGAAGTACCCTTCGTCAAACACAGTTACGAGTGAGACGTGCACGACGTTCATTTATACCAATGTAATATCTTCAATGGACCTTTTCACTGTATGATCACTTCCTAAAATACAATCTCGCTCAGTGAGAAAAAAGACACGTTGAAATTAAATCACAGGCCGAAGCAAAACGTAATAATATAAGGAAGAAAGATTACTGTCTGGCCTTACGTCACGAGAAAGTGGATGTGCAGGACAATGCAGATGGACCGGTAGAACAATAATGGCAGATGATACATTTTTCTTTTCACTGGCTTCCGAGATTAAACCATAGTGTCATCTTGATATTGGTTTTCTTGTTCATTAGTCTATTTTGTACACTTTGTATTAAAACGAATACCATCATACAAAATGATGTAAGATCTCCAAATCACAACTTCTAAAATAAAATAACACCAATTCGCACATAGATTCTATAATGTAATACAGTAAAATTGAGAATATATGCAATACACAGACAGACAAAGTAACAGATATTTAAGTACGTACAAAATTAGTATATAATAATAAACTTTTCAAACGTTACGAAACATACTAACACATGCGATAACACATTGTCTCTACGTGATAATCTCGTTATCAACATTTATCCGTTGGCACGGTTTCCTACAGCATGAGGTTAGAACAGATACGAAGTTACGTCGTTTTGTGATCTCAGGCTTTCACGAAATGGTGGTCATGAACTGATTTCTGGTATTCAGTTGGTGCAGTCGTCCTGATAGTACACCATTACTACGAACTGCGACCTTCCTGACAGGAAATCACGAATCCAGTCGCACAACTGAGACGATACCTCATAGGCCCGCAGCTTGATTAGAAGTCGCTTGTGAGGAACGGTGTCAAAAGCTTTCCGGAAATCCAGAAATACGGAATCAACCTGAGATCCCCTGTCGATAGGGCCATTACTTTGTGCGAATAAAGAGCTAGCTGCGTTGCACAAGAACGATGTTTTCTGAAACCATGCTGATTACATATCAATAGATCGTTCCCTTCGAGGTGATTCATAATGTTTGAATACAGTATATGCTCCAAAACCCTACTGCAAACCGACGTCAATGATATAGGTCTGTAGTTCGGTGGATTACTCCTACTACCCTTCTTAAACACTGGTGCGACCTGCGCAATTTTCCAATCTGTAGGTACAGATCTATCGGTGAGCGAGCGGTTATATATGATTGCTAAGTAGGGAGCTATTGTATCAGCGTAATCTGAATGGAACCTAATCGGTATACAATCTGGACCTGAAGACTTGCCCGTATCAAGTGATTTGAGTTGCTTCGCAACCCCAAAGGTATCTACTTCTAAGAAACTCATGCTAGCAGCTGTTCGTGTTTCAAATTCTGGAATATTCCATTCGTCTTCCCTGGTGAAGGAATTTCGGAAAACTGAGTTCAATAACTTCTCTTTAAGGGTACAGTCGTCGGTAACAGTATCATCGGCACTGCGCAGCGAAGCTAGGCGCCACTCGCCTCCATTGCGGACTGTCTGCGAGAGAGCGAGCTCGCCAGGGGCCTCTTAGAAGCCGACCGTGGACGCCCTCTAGGCAAAGATAAGCGCAGACGAAAGCATGACGCGGTAGTCCGATGACCGACACGGCTGACAGTGCTCCATACGGCAAGTAATTTCTTTCGAGCAACATATATGAACAGAAAAGGCAGCAGGAAATTTGTTCCGAAACATTTCATAACTGTACCGCCACGAATCGTATGGTGGCTTCTGCAGTACATAGCTAGACGTGGAAGCAATTGAACGGCCTATTCGTTCCATACTTATCTCCTTCTCCTTACGTTCTCATGTTCCACAATCTTCCTGAGTCAATTAAGTGTTCCCTTCTCTCGCCACAGTCGAACATGATCGTTTTGATAGTCCAGGTATTATGGCATCGAGAGGAATAATGTAGCAGAGCGAACTTACTTCCAGAACTTTCAATGCGGTACGCTCACAGGTCGACATTACTGTGACACTACACTCCTTCCCCATGTGCGTCTTGGTATGGGTGAATCGGCTCTGACGTCATTTTTATGTACGATAATATGCGACCACATCGAACAGCGCTCGAATAAGAGCTCTTGGAACAAGGGGATATTCGGTGAATGGACTGGATTGTCCGGTCCCCCGTCTTAAATGCTACAGAGCACGTGTGGGATGTGTTGGGGAGACGTATTTTAGCATGTCCATCCAGCAGTTGCTAACCAGGCTTGAGGAGGAATGGACTATCACAAGAAAACCTTACCAACTTTGTGGCCAGCATCGGAGCGCCTTGCAGAGCATGCATTGCCGTCCGTTGTGATCACAAACACGCTATTAAGAACCATTTCCGGCATTTTTTAAAGTCCACAGAAGCACCATAAATCCCGGCAACTTCAGTGTAGTTACCGTCTTTGAGTAAAAGTGTCATATCTGTCGTCTCATTGGGCATTTCTTTGTGTTACATTCTGTACGTACTATAATACACTGTAGCAGTTTTTCTGTGTCTGGTTCAAGTGCCATCGAACTATATTACTTCGCAGTGACACAGCACGTGAAAGCTACTTTCGTCCTTAGGATCTGAACGCCAAAGATTCCACCCTGCACACAAGAGCAAAAAATTGCAGTCCCGCTCCACTCCAAAGCGCTCAGATATCAGTCGATATGGTTGGTGGCCCACGATGTACTTACAGAAGGCTTTAATCGTCCGGGGTGTCATCAGCGTCAAACGTTGTCAAGGACGTCGTTCTATTCTGATCGCACTGCAAACTGTCATTTTCGACCTCGGAATAAGTGGGCTGGGGTTAGGTTGATTTACGGGAGGAGACCAAACAACGAGGTCATCGGTCTCTCGGGATTAGGGAAGGATGGGAAAGGAAGTCGGCCGTGCCCTTTCAAAGGAACCATCCCGGCGTTTGCCTGAAGCGATTTAGGGAAATCACGGAAAACCTAAATCAGGAGGACCGGACGCGGGATTGAACAGTCTTCCTCCCTAATGCATCTGCTAACCACTGCGCCACCTCGCTTTGTGAATGTGTGGGAATCAAAGCCCCAAATGGAGGGGCATTTCATTGAGGCCCTTTATGCCACTACCTGAGGCCTTTCCGTATCCATTCTCACCGGCGGTGAGAGAAATGGTTTCTTCGGCCAGCCATAAGGAAACAGCATGATGTCAATGCTGGGCAAAGTGGTTCTGACCTCCATAGCAGAGACTTTTTTGTAAAAAAAAAAAAAAAAGGGTGGGGGGTTGATATGCTTGTAAGAGAGCGTGTGTCGACCATACCATCGTGTTACATGTCCACGGTGGCACTAGACAGAATTGTGGTGAAATTTAGTGTCAGTATGACACCATGAACCCATCTTAACGCCACATGAGCTTCTGAGCTCTGGCTTTTCTTTTGCATGTGTTGACACCTTGCTGTTGTCTGGAGCCGTTCGAGAGTGGAATAATAGAGAATTATTGTGAAGGTGGTTCGATGAACTCTCTGCCAGGCACTTAGTTGTGATTTGCAGAGTATCCATGTAGATGTAGAAGCGCCTCCGAACTAGGGGACGCCACGTTTTTGCACCATTATAGAAGGGGGTTGTAAGGACCTTTGAGCCAAATCTCAAACTTCTGCGTCGCATAGGGAGACAGTTACAGTGTTTCGAAAAGTAGCCCTTTAATTGTGTTGCGACATATTTATTTTATCTTATGGTCTTTGCACCAGATGTCTAGTGGTGATAGATCATGTCATGAGGAACAACTTTTGTTAGAGACAAAATGTTCAGTGACACTTACCTGCGATCCTTGAGGTTCTTTAGCATTTCTGTGCCCTCTGAGGAACATCAGAGCGTAGCCACTGACCGATTTGTGCGCGTTTTGTGTATTGTCTGCAGTTCAGTTCCATATGGTAGGAGGTAGTCCTAGCAAAATTAAAGTTCCTGATTCGCTTATAAAATATCTTTCTCTGAATCAAATGGTTCAAATGGCTTTGAGCACTATGCGACTTAACTTCTGCGGTCATCAGTCGCCTAGAACTTAGTACTAATTAAACCTAACTAACCTAAGGACATCGCACACATCCATGACCGAGGCAGGATTCGAACCTGCGACCGTAGCGGTCGCCCGGTTCCAGACTGTAGCGCCTATAACCGCATGGCCACTTCGGCCAGCATCTTTCTCCGAAAATCGCTTTATCAATTTACTGAGATAGGTAGTATGCATCTTGTTAGTAGACGTTGCTATATAACCGAAATATATATCCTGGTTATTTCACCGAACTAATCCAGGTATTTATTTATTACAATGGTCCATCTCCTCCTGTCGCCTCCCCTGTCTGTCCATCTGCTCCTTCCCCCTCTATCCTTCTCGTCCACACTCTCCTCTAGTTCCATATCGTCCTCCTCCCTCCCTGTCCCTCTTCTCCTCCCCCTTTCCGTGTTCATCTCCTCTTTTCTTTCTCTTTCCATCTCCTCCTCTCCCCTCTCTCTGTACATTTCCCCCTTCCCTTCTCTCTGTCTACATCCTCTTCCATCCTATCTCTGACGATGTTTTCTTTCCCCCTCACTGTCTGTCCATCTTCTCCTCCCGGTTCTCTCTCCACGTTCTCACGCTCATCCCAATAGGAAGCTGGTGGTGCTTATCCCTACAGCATTTCTTTCCAGATTGTAATAAATTTGGCTGAAAACGTCTCAGGAGTTTAGGATGTGCTTCTTAGCCGTGGCTTTCCCCGAGTACGCACCTGTCAAATACATTCACATATATTTAACATATTTCAGACGTATTTTACACATATATCGCCTGCATCTCTAGCGCATTGCTTCCTGCAGTTTAATTTTCACGCAGCTCACTCCTTATGCCGTCTTATCTCCTTATCTATGTGCTGTACAATGTTAATATTTTGCAGCTACATCCATTGGTATGTGTGGCTACTGTCTACAAAATGTGTTGGGAATAGAGTCAGCAGTAAAGAAGCAATAAATTAAAATGTCTTGCATGATGTGGCAGTTTTTACCCGTGTCTCTGTGTTTATGACGTCTTATCTTCTGAACTATGTGTCGCAGAATGATATAATTTTTCTGGTACATTCTGCAGTACATATGATTACTGTTTGAAAAAGTATCGTGATTACAATTAATAGCAAAGAAGTAATAAATTCAAACGTCATGTTTCATGTGACAGTTTTCCTGCATGAACTGCGAAAATGAGCGACAAACCTTTTTCCTTCATCCTTTTGCTGAGGTCGTCCGCCAGAAAAAGTTTCAAATACAATTTCAAACATTTACGTTTGAAATTATATTTGAAGCTTGTTGCAAGTCTCTAAGTACTCTCATCCAGAAGTACTGGATGACTAAAGTACTGCTACCCACGCGTCGTGGGCTACACTGCTTATTCATCCCCAACCCACTCGTTTTATAGGTAGGTGGTTTTAACCCAAGGCGATTATGTACAGGCACATACATGTTATACATAGATCCTATAAATGGACATCTCATCACAAATAAATTAAAAGTAGGTACAATCCCAGGTTCCAAGCAAGGTTTTCGGGAGATTTCCCTTAGTTGTAAGGCAAATACCGGCACTGGTAGTTCTTTTCCATATATTCCCAGTTGGAACGCGCTTCCGACCCACGACCTGCTCGCCTACATCTGTCTGAACAGAACCGCTGTTCTGTGGGCCGGAAATCAAACAGCTTGACTTACTCCACCTCCACGACGTGGAAAACGAAAAGTACCAAAAAAAGTTATTGTTTGTAAAATTTGTGGTATGTCGTCCATATCTTTTTTTCGATTGTGCACACAGTTTTTCTCTGCAGACGGCATCAATGATGTGCTCACACTGTAACTTGGATATAAGAATCTCTTAATCTGTTAGCTGATATATCAACCTGTAGAACCTCTCTTTAAATCTTATTTTCTTTCCAAATTATACTACGCTAATACTTTCATGGTGGTATACAGCTGCTATTGAAGGTCTCCCTTTAATTCAGCTAAATGTGCATCGTATCGAAAATGACTGAAATTTTTACGGTATTTCTCCTGACTTTCATCGGTAACATCGTTACTAAATCTATTAAAAATTGTCGGCACCATTACCTAAGCCCTTATGTTGGCACGTCTGACGAGCGCCAATTAAAATTTTGTAATACTGTACGCCAAACATTGCAAGAACCTCTTGACCAATAAGACCTGATGAAGCATTCCTCTATTTCAAGTATGAAACACTTCCTCGTAACCGGTGCGGATAATCCGTTTAGCGGAGCTGCCCCTCAGACAACAAAAGGAAGTCCTGCCGCCTGCCGCGACCCGCGCGCCCTCGTCTCCACTCTTCCAGCTCAGGCGGCACTCAGCGCGAGTGGCGTCCATTGTTCCTCCTACACAATTACGCCGGCGCGTCGGCCTGTCCTATAGGAGCCACTGAACGAGACGCAGTTTCTAGGGACATTTGAGGAGAAGATGGTGACGCATTACAACCTAAATAAGAACTTTTACAGTATACAGTCTCTCAACAGAGAGCCTTGAACGGGTCCAGTGTTGTGGCAGTACGCAATGAGATTAAGCTAGGTAAACGCAGAAATTAAGAAGATTAAAACAACAGAATTTCGGTATACACTTGTGAGAAGCTTAGCAAGAGACACGTACCTGAAAGCGTGTAACGATAGCATCGAAACACTGTGGCATGGACTACACAGAACAACAAATCTTTGACGAGCTACTAGGGAACCGTACAAGCACTATTAATGTTTTGGCTGAAGTCTGTAGAACTTACAGTCGTAAATATCCTCGTATACACTGATGATCCAAAATATTGTGACCACTTGCTTGATAACTTTTTTTTGTCCGTCTTTGGAACGGAAAACATAACTGATTCAGTGTGTCAGGGATCCGACAGTTTGTTGGTAGGTTTGTGGAGGTATGTGACATCAGATGTCTAGGCACAGCAGCCGATTTGCATACGTGGAGATGAAGCCTGATAGTGACCCATATGGATTCCATAGGATTTAGATCGAGTGAATATGGTCACCGAGATATCAACATGAGTTCACTATAATGATCCTCAAACCACTGTAGCACAGTTCTGGCTCCGAGACAAGGATACAGTTGGTTCGCAGCTATCAGCAGGTCTTCGATTACTACCACAGGCCCCATTAAAAGGGCAGGAGAATGTCTCCTACAGCATAATACTGCTCCCACCAGCTTGCGTCCGTGGCGCACTGCACGTTTCGAACCGTTGTCCACCTCGATAACGGCGTTTGTGGGAAGGACCACCGACCTAGTGCAGAAAAAATTTGATTCACGCAAAGAGCCGACACCTTTCCATTGATCGACGGTCGAAACCCGATGGCCCCGTGCCCATTGCGATCGTAGTTGGCGAAGTCATTTGGTCAACATGTGAAGACGTAGGGGTGACATGCTCCGGAGCTCCATGTCCAACAATATAACATGAACTGTGAGCTCCGTAACACTTGTGTGCGCACCAGAATTTTGCGCTTCCGACAGAGATGCCACAGACCACCATCTATCCTGCTTTACATAGCAGACAAGTCTCCGAAGCCCACTTCCTGTGAAGGGCTATGGACGTCCAACCATTTAGCGCTTAGTGGTAGTTTCACTGACCTTCTAACATTTTCCGTATATGCTCACGACGGTAGCACTTGAACATTCGACCGGCTTCGCCGTTTTCGAGATCCTCGCTCACAGGCTCTGGATAATAATAATCTACTCTATGTCAAAGTCACTTACCTCACTGTAGTTCCCCATTTTCAGCCCATATCCTCATTAGGGTGTTCGCCCTTCCGTGCTGCTTACATCCTGTTCACTTAAAGATTGACGTTGTCTGGGGATGCCTGAATTGAATCAGGTCTATCACGCCCAGGAGGGTAAGTGTATCGACTCGTGGTCGAATCTGATTGGCCTTTTTCCACCGCATGGCGTCGTCCAGACAACAAACCACCGTCCCTGTATACCATTTCTTTTTCCCACACCGTACGTCTGAATATGCGTCCTTGGCACAGACCTCCAAATGCTGTTTTCTGTTGCCAAATCTGCCGATGACTGTGTTGCGGCATTGGGAAGGTGCCTTGAGGGACATAGGGGTCTTCATCTTCCGACCGCGCAACACTTTTTCTGGAGCTGCGTCCTTGTACGTTGATCTTCTTTAAGAATTAAGAAACAATAGTAAAGTGTCCTCTAAGGCATAGTGTGCCATGAGTTTCTTCACTTTCCTCTTGAATGTCTGAACGAAGCGATCTGCAACTCAGACTCCTGATGAAGAGGTGCAGTGCGCAAATGTTGTATCCCATGGGCTACACTGAACATTCTTGACTAGTGAACTAGCTGCAGCTGCTGACGCAGTTGAAGGGAGGCCCTCCCATTTGCAGCGAAAACGTGTTTCAATGTCTGGACCTTTTTGTATGTCCCTGTACTGTTTATCCTGACGTAGTAAGGGTAACTTGTTTGGGCATCCACGAGAATCAGCCAATTCGTCCCTAGGTAAGATCCGGCGTAATCCAGGTGGAGCCTACTCCAGGGCTCCACTGCATGGCACCAAGGAAAGTAGGGTTTTGGAGGTGCTGCTTGTTACCTACGACATAGCATCCTATTCCATTTATTGCCAGTATAGATGTCAGCAAGCCATCCACTTCGAGGTAAACGACGCCATAATGGTGTCTACACAGCAACCTCAAGTCGTTTGATGGTAGCTTCATCGGGTTGACAACCCACGCATTGCCCTGATAAAAATACGGCAGGTCGAGACGAGTCAACGCTATTTTCATGAAGGGCACTGCATTTGTAAGAGTACGCCATCTGTTGTGGTAGCGTCGGCGACGACACTGGTGGAAGGCCAGTCAGGGCCTGGCTGGGGAGGGTGTGGACCGTGAAACATACTTCCCGATATGCATTGCAGCGCCGTGACAAAACTTCGATATTACTGTGGTTGGAATATTTTCGAAACACAATCACATAAAACACTGACATTACTGTGGTTGAATAATGTTTCAGACACAACCACATTGCTGTATGCTGACAGAAAAGTGACCAACGTTACAGACGTTGTTGTGCCTTGATGGGAATCTGAGTCCCTGGATGGAAAAAAGCTAACAAGGGTTTGTGGTCTGTTTGCAGTAGAAACATTCATCCTTATACGTAGTTGCGGAACTTACTACAAAGGTCTGGACGACGGTTTCCTTTTCAGTTCCTGAACAATCCCGTAGTGCTGCGTTCAATGGGCTTGACTGCTGTTCCGTTCCTGTGGGATAATACTACCCCAATGCCCATGTCTGACGCATCCACAACCACGATCAAGGGTTTCCTTGGATCGTAGAAGACCAAACACATGAAATCCGGTAAGGCCCCCTTCAGTTGCTCATGATACTTTTGGAACATTCTTGGGCTTAACTGGTCTTAAAAGGGAGTGTCTTACAGTGCCCAAAGGACTTGTTTACGACTACCATCTGTTGAACCTCCTCATCGCGTACCCATCCGGTAAGTTGATGTGGGAGAAGCATCATCCATGACCCAAACTTTCCACGATCTCTTCTGCCCTGGGAATGGAGTATTATCTGCCACGGACTGAGCATTAACAGATTACTTGAAATACGCACAAATACGAGGATTGCCGTTGTCTTTTTCGACGATGACCAACGAAGTGGCCCGCAGGTTGTATGAGAAAGGTTCGATGATGCCATCCGACTCCAGACTGTCCGACTCCTATTTGACTTACTCCAGCATGACATAAAGGACGAGGAGAACCTCAAAAAATTTGGGGATCGCGCCAGGGTGCAAGGTGATGAGTACGTTGTAGTACTTGATGCCACTAAGGTATCCAGAATAAAGCGTTTTGCATTTGGAATCGAGTTGCGCACATTCAACCTCTCCATCCGTGACCTGTATATGCTTTGCTGAATCTTGGACCGTGAAGCCAAGTAGATAAAATTAGATTTGCAGCTGTACGTGACTGTGTCACGAGAAATGGACCCAGGGCCTGTTTATTTTTCTACCAGCCATTCTCAGTACAACGACCTTTGATTTGTACTGTCTGATCACTGTAACTCGTTAGCTTGCTCTGAAAATTGGATAACTGTGGAGCACCAATAAAACCATATGAAGCATTGTTTATGATACTTTTCGAAGAACCAGCGTCAAGCAGGATGTTGCGCTCATTTAGCTCAACATCTACTAACATCGCTTTATCACCTTGAGAAAAGGTTTTGAACATGAAATTCAAACTCAACCAACTTACATTCGGCGTCACTGGTACAAGAAAAATATATCACGATGCGGCACTGCTTCTGTGGATAAACCTCTGTCATATTGTTTTGTTTTCGATAGGGAATCACGGGTCACGAAGCACTGAGCGCCAAGGTTTAATTTTGGAAGACGTGATCAATGGATTTTGATTTGCACCCATTTTGTGGGGTGGTTCTATTCTTAGACCTAAAGAGGGTTTTACTGTACCGTTAACCCTTGTGACTAAAAAGGGTGTCACCATTGTGAAAGTTTATCCGAAAAACATCGTTTTCTCTGCGTTCGGGAGGTTGTTCTGTTTGCTCAGTCTGTTCAATGGGTTGAATAACCGATAAACGTACTGCCAACGTGGGATTATTCGAACGAATAAAATCATTATGCAGCCCTTCGCCTGGAGCATGAACGACAAGCATATCCCTAACCGTTGTGTCGGCATAAGAATGATTACAGTCTTGGTTTTCGTGCTTGAATTTACAATACGAAGTGAGGCCTTGCAACACGGCAGTTTTTGTCTATGTAGCTGGCCCACTGTTCCTTTGCTGGATCGGATCGGTGGAATGTCGGTGGCATCCGCTTGACGTCCTTTTGCCTTCTTACTCGTTCCTCCGACCGTTAATTTTTCCTGGATAGTACAACTTTTCCATAGTAGCAGTAATGGACTGGAATAGGTTCCACATAGGCAACGAAAAATCAGTTTACTGCGCCATCTGGTACGTATCGGTGACAGATTACTGATAAGACACCACCCAAAATTCTAACTGGAGAATGCCCAACAAGTGATTTTCAACAAGAAAATTTACAAAACCCAGAGTTCGGAATTACGAGTAGAGCAAGTCAACATTATGAGTGAGTAAACGCATAAAATATTATGAAACGCGCACCGTCGAAACTTGAAATACTGTACCACGTCAGTGGAGTGCACTCAATTTCTACTGAAATATGACGTCTTCGATGGTTGTCTGTGAGTGTACATCCAGGTTCCAAGTAGCTGGTTGACAGCGAGTGTTATGTACCTTCGTTAATCCGTACAACTGCGCCACTGCTGTATATTGCTGCAGTAACACAAATATATCTCCAGTTCGGATTAACCGCAGTGAATCGGTCATAGCTGAGAACTGTCCTAATAACGAACAGTCACTTCCGGAAGTAAACAACCTACCAGAGACAAAGTTACCACATCGCTGCAAGACTGGTGGTCCATAACCTCAAGCACTGCTCATACGTGGGCAGCAGATTCCGTACTGGTTGCAGCCCTCGACACTGATAATGCGAGCTCCGGCCTCTGTGGATGATGGATGCCCTCTGACCGAGAATTGGTGAAAATGGACTACTGGCTGCCGATCATAAACTGCTGTATATCGAGGAATTCTAAACTCTCGGCCCGGTCAAATGAAGAATGTGCTGAACTCCCGATGAACTGGTCTCTAAATCGCTGAGCCAGGAGTTATAAGTCGGTGCGGACTAGTACACTGAACCAGTGCTATGGGCTGATGATGTGGGTGATAACGGGCACCTCACTCGTTGACTTCAGAAGCATGGTGATGTCATCGTTGTGTAAGATCGGCGCACTTGACGAAGCGTGGCAAAATAGTGCGTCTGGGGGCACCAGCTGAAGTTTTCACCGCTCTTATCCTTGCCGCTCCTACTCAGTGGTGCCATATGATTCTTCTCAATAGTTGACAAACATGTGTTAGCACGAGTGGGCCATTGACGTGTTATCACTTCTGCTCCACGAAGAGACTTTCAACTGGTAGTCTCTCGAAATTACTAGAATTAAGATGAAAAATAGTAGTAGATTAACGCAGTCATCCAATAATATTATGCTCACTTTTGTAGTGAGAAGATAGAACAGATGCTATATCCAGTTTAAAATGCAAAGGGATACAAATCAAATTGTTTCTCCACTGAGAAGAGGGAACAGGTACCAAACACAATTTAAAATGGAAGAGGGCACAAATAATATTTTTTCTTCGCTAAATCAGTGGAACAATTAAGTATCATTAACAAATTGACAGAAACCCCAATGCACAACTTTCTTAAAATAAAATCATTGGACCTAAGCCGACTGAGGCATGCAGGTGGATTGACTTTTTTTAATCAAGTAGATACGAGGTAACATTTGTGTTTATAACTGTCTTACGATAAATAATGTGCACTTTGTAAGCAAGCCAGTTGCTACCACAATACTACTGTTTTAGATTCTTTCAGTTCACTAATATTAATGTTTATGAAGAGAATGCCTGTTCGCTCCATCATTCACGCAGACTAATAATTTCAGTTTCATTTAGGTAGTGTATTGCTCATCTGTTTTAACATTGCTTTCATTCTGCTATGATTCAGTTGCACGGTAGCGACGTAATATGTGACACGATAATAAATACGCAACACTTTGGTACGTTCCACAGCCTTATATTAAATCTAGAAAAAATTCATTCATCGGAGAACAAGTTCACATATTCATCGTCATTTGAAGAACTTTTACAGATATTCGCTATCATCTCACGACCGTTTTCAAACTCGTTACGTTCCAGTCTCCATATCTCCTTTCTCTCCTCCATCCTTCTACTCCCGCCTAGAGGGCATGTAAAATGGTGGCATTCACCGAACATATTGGTCTCTGAGATACTTGACAGCAAATATCTTAAAGATTACTAAAGACAAATATTAACCCTTACGGTGCTTCAACTTGTTTCCTGTCCGTCTAATAAAGTGGTAATGAAACTCAGTTTATAATGTTTAGTGAAGGAAACCGGTGACATGGAAAAGGCGTTACATGAATATTCCAAGATAAGAAACAAAATTATTGGCAAAAACTTCTGTAGAATCCATCACTGAATCAAATTATACCACAGGACAACAAGAATGTGAATAACAACTGGAAAAAGTTGCTAATCAACTGATTTGTCATCTTTTTTTCGGATCGAGGCTGTTCTTATGCATGCATTGCATTGCACGGAACACAATATATTATGAGTAACATACAAACAGATGAGGAAATTTCATTAGGGCGTGATCGATTTAGAACATATAGTGAAGAAAGCGACATTGATACATTTAATTCAGCAGTTTTTCTTCTACTCATATAGGTTTGATTAAAATTTTCTATCAGTGACGTTATGCAGCTGAAATTCATTCCACCTCAATTAGATTACTGCTTAAAAGAAACTCATGTTTCTACATGATCTAGAGCTATCATAAGGCATTTCTTGGGTCAAGGCACCAGTTCTGAGGAACTTGTGAAATATGATGGGAGTATTTCATGGAGTTACTCATCTGGCCTCTGTTCTAAAGATCACTGGCACTTACTCCTTTCATTCAAAGCTTTAATTCAGTTACGGAACTACTTTATGCCACACATTTCAAGTCAGTGGCTTCGTAATTCAACATACCACCGCATAAGGTTATACAGTGAAGAAGACTCAGTATTCTGAACAGAAGAATTTGGTTCTGAGAACTAAGGGTTATTAACATCTGAGGTCATCAGTCCCCTAGAACATAGAACTACTTAAACCTAACTAACCTAAGAACATAACACACCTCCATGTCCGAGACAGGATTCGAACCTGCGACCGTAGCAGTCACACGGTTCCAGACTGAGAAGCCTAGAACCGCTCGGCCATACCGGCCAGCACAGAAGAAGTCAGATGGATTTGTGTTCAAATAAAGACCCACTCATTGTCCTGAAACATGTGCGAAGGACAGCTTTCCACAGCAAGTGTAAGAGGCGAACAAAAAGTTTCTGTTCAAAGGCCGCTCTAATCACTTTCTCACATGCCGACGCTTATATAACTTACTCGCTCGGAATCGCACTGGGTTGCATATGCGCTGCAGTAACGCACTAAAAGGGAAACTTTTTGTTCGCCCCTTACATTTTGCACTTAAAAAAAAATACGGTGTATTTCTGTAGAAATCGTAAAATCATACACTTTACAGAGAGAAAAATAGAGAAATTCCCTTGATGTTTTACACCGAAACTCGTAAAGTCCAAAAAGGGACACATGAGAAGTGAATTCAGAGAACGAAACTGCAAAGAAAACAGGGACATAATCGGACTGCAGAAAGAAAGGCAAATCACAGAGATAAAGGATTTGATCAGTCTGGAATTTCAGAAATGATAAAACTTTATTCAGTCCAATAGAGTTCAGTCGATACATACACTGAAGTGACAAAGTCAGAGATACCTTATAATATAGTGTCGGACCTCCTTTTGCCCGGCCTTATGCAGCAACTCGACGTAGCATGGACTCAACAAGTCGTTGGAAGTTTCCTGCAGGAATTTTGAGCCATGTAGGCTCTACAGCCGTCCATAATTTAGGAAGTGTTGCCGGTGCAGGATTTTGTTCGCAAACAGACCTCTCGATTACGACCCATAAATATTCGGTAGGACTCATGTCGGGCGATCTGGGTGGTCACATCATTTACTCGAATTGTCCGAAATGTTCCTCAAATCAATCACGAACAGTTGTGGTCCAGTGACAGGGTGCACTGTCGCCCATAAAAATTCCATTGTTGTTTGAGAACAGGCTGCAAATAGTCTCCCAGTAGGTGAAAATAACCCTTTCCAGTCAGCCGAATTACTAAATGTCTTCTTCCAAAGCTGTTTCACAGAGGAAGACTGCACTGTGCTTCCTTCTCTAGATTGTCGCACAGTTGACAAAATGGTAGATATCGAAGTAGACGACAGAGGGATAGAGAAACAATTAAAATCGCTCAAAAGAGGAAAGGCCGCTGGTCCTGATGGGATACCAGTTCGATTTTACACAGAGTACGCGAAGGAACTTGCCCCCCTTCTTGCAGCGGTGTACCGTAGGTCTCTAGAAGAGCGAAGCGTTCCAAAGGATTGGAAAAGGGCACAGGTCATCCCCGTTCTCAAGAAGGGACGTCGAACAGATGTGCAGAACTATAGACCTATATCTCTAACGTCGATCAGTTGTAGAATTTTGGAACACGTATTATGTTCGAGTATAATGTCTTTTCTGGAGACTAGAAATCTACTCTGTAGGAATCAGCATGGGTTTCGAAAAAGACGATCGTGTGAAACCCAGCTCGCGCTATTCGTCCACGAGACTCAGAGGGCCTTAGACACGGGTTCACAGGTAGATGCCGTGTTTCTTGACTTCCGCAAGGCGTTTGACACAGTTCCCCACAGTCGTTTAATGAACAAAGTAAGAGCATACGGACTATCAGATCAATTGTGTGATTGGATTGAGGAGTTCCTAGATAACAGAACGCAGCACGTCATTCTCAATGGAGAGAAGTCTTCCGAAGTAAGAGTGATTTCAGGTGTGCCGCAGGGGAGTGTCATAGGACCGTTGCTATTCACAATATACATAAATGACCTGGTGGATGACATCGGAAGTTCACTGAGGCTTTTTGCAGATGATGCTGTGGTGTATCGAAAGGTTGTAACAATGGAAAATTGTACTGAAATGCAGGAGGATCTGCAGCGAATTGACGCATGGTGCACGGAATGGCAATTGAATCTCAATGTAGCGAAGTGTAATGTGATGCGAATACATAGAAAGATAGGTCCCTTATCATTTAGCTACAAAATAGCAGGTCAGCAACTGGAAGCAGTTAATTCCATAAATTATCTGGGAGTACGCATTAGGAGTGATTTAAAATGGAATGATCATATGAAGTTGATCGTCGGTAAAGCAGATGCCAGACTGAGATTCATTGGAAGAATCCTAAGGAAATGCAATCCGACAACAAAGGAAGTAGGTTACAGTACGCTTGTTCGCCCAATGCTTGAATACTGCTCAGCAGTGTGGGATCCGCACCAGGTAGGATTGATAGAAGAGATAGAGAAGATCCAACGGAGAGCAGCGCGCTTCGTTACAGGATCATTTAGTAATTGCGAAAGCGTTACGGAGATGATAGATAAACTCCAGTGGAAGACTCTGCAGGAGAGACGCTCAGTAGCTCGGTACGGGCTTTTGTTAAAGTTTCGAGAACATACCTTCACCGAAGAGTCAAGCAGTATATTGCTCCCTCCTACGTATATCTCGCGAAGAGACCATGAGGATAAAATCAGAGAGATTAGAGCCCACACAGAAGCATACCGACAATCCTTCTTTCCACGTACAATACGAGACTGGAATAGAAGGGAGAACCGATAGAGGTACTGAGGGTACCCTCCGCCACACACCGTCAGGTGGCTTGCGGAGTACGGATGTAGATGTAGATGTAGATGTAGTGGTCGGTTCAGTTGGAGCTATTCCATGTAAACATAGCCCACACCATTATGGAGCCACGACCAGCCTGCACAGTGCCTTGTTGACAATTTGAGTCGAGGGTTTTATGGGGTCTCCACCACACTCAAACCCTACCATCAGTTGTTTCCAACTGAAATCGGGACTCACCTGATCAAGCTTTGCTTTTCCAGTAGTCTATGGTCCAACCGACATGGTCACGAGCCCATCAAAGGCGCTGCAGACTATGTCGTGCTGTTAGCAAAGGTACTCGCCCATTAGCGCCAAATTTCGCGGCACTGTCCTAACGGATACGTTCGTCGTACGTTCCACTTCGATTTTTGTGGTAATTTCACGCAGTGTTGCTTGTCTGTTAGCACTGACAACTCTACGCAAACACTGCTACTCTCAGTCGTAAAGTGAAGGCAGTCACCCAACGCGTTGTCCGTGGTGAAAGGTGATGCTTGAAATCTGGTATTCTCGGCACACTCTTGATAATGTTTATCTCGGAATAATGAATTCCCTCACGATTTCTGAAAAGGAATGTCGCATGCGTCTAGCTCCAACTAGTATTTCGCGTTCAAAGTCTGTTAGTTCCCGTCGTGCGAAAACAATCACGTCGGAAACCTTCCCACATGAATCATCTGAGCACAAATGACAGCTCCGCCAATGCAGTGCATTGCCCTTTTATACCTTGTGTAAGCGATGCTACCACAGTCATGAGTGTAGCGCTGTTCCATAGCATTTGTCATCTGACCTCATAGTGACAAACAACTAGTTGTGTGTGATTACGTCACTGGATATAACTTCTATTAGAATCAAAATGTTCACTGGCGCTTCTCTTTTTTTTATTTTTTATTTTTTTTACTCTAGCTAGGATAGGCAGTTTGTATACTGCACATCTGGTTAGTAGAAACTGATAGAACGGTGACGTTTCAACGTCCCAGGGTGAGCGAATACTAACGGATGCATAATGTCATTGTGAAGCTTCAGCGAACAATTTGTCTCAACAAATGTTTTCCCTTATGCTGCGAAACACCCTATATACACTGGTATTCAAAACTTAAGGACGAAAGTAACTTTCGCATCATGTGTCGCAGTCAATTACTATAACTGGATGACATTTAGACGGTACTGCTAAACTATATTACAGAAAGTAACTGAAAGAAACACGCAATGAGACGAACAGAAATGATGCTCTCATTCAAAGAAATGTTTTATGATGGTTCCCTGGCCAATACAGAGTGGTGGACATGGTCCTTTATAATATGTGTGATCACTACGGATGTCAATACATCTACAATGTGGTTCCCAGCTGGATACAAGGATAGTAAGGAATTATTGTAGTAGGATGATCTGTTCCAAAAGCAGAGCGGTTGACAACTGCTGGACGGTCTTCGACGTATGGAGAAGGTTCTACAATACGTCCTCCATCTAACCCCAAGGCTGTTACCTGGGATTTAAGTCGGGGCAACGGGCACACCAGTCCGTCCTCTCGTTCCAAGAACTCATCACCTGCGCCGTTCGATGGGGTCACGTATTGTCTCCCATAAAACCGAGGTAAGGGCGAAAGCACCCCTGAAAAGAATCACATCGGGAAGGAATATACTCACGATAACGTTAACCAGTGAGGGTATCGTGTTCAAAGGTTTGGAGGTCAGTACGGCCACGCAACATTACGCCTCCCTGCGCCGTAAGACCCGGGTCACAATAACGACCGACAATGTTCATTGGTGTATTAGTTGTTCCCGCTTTTAGGGAGATGATGATACGTGCACAATCACTATTCAGACTGAGACTGCTCTCGTGCGAGAAGGTCACGCGACCAACCTTCTGATTGGTCTACTCCCTGTGCTGTTGGCACCATTGAAAACAGTTCCGCCAATGTTCGGGGGTCAACGGAACACGACATACTGGTCATCGGGCAAAGAGACCACACCAAGGCAGTCACCGTGGTATAGTAGAGCGTTATATTGCGAGTCTTGCTGTCCTGTTAAATGGTGCTGCAGTTGTACCGCCTGTTTGGCGTATTTTGCTCAATGTAACGGTCCTATGCTGCTGTAGTTGAGCGTGGTCTATCACTTTCTCTACTTCGGGCAACAGTGTCTGTAGTTGGGAACGAATCCCATGCACCTGAAACAATGCAGTGGACAATATCAAACTCCTGGGCTACACTGGTAACACTTCTCCTCCTCTCAGTTCCCAAATGATTCCTCTCCATGTGAAGTCATCACATTGTTGTCTCCGGGCTACGTTGTAATGACGAACACCACCACAGCGCAACGTAACTGCTCGCTAACTGATTGACGTACACTGTCTTTTCCCCGTTCAATTAACTGCTTCAGGCTGCGAAATCAGCCCTACCTGGCGCTATAGCCCCGCTGGCCTACTGACATATGACGTCTAGCTTTTTCTGCGCCACTGAAAGGTCTCTGGCAACACGCTCTCACACTTTCTCTGATTGCCACGAGCTACTTAATATGTTGTGTTATTTTATCTAGCTTGTCTCCTGCCTCTTCGTGTACCCACTGATGCCCCTCCTCTCTTCATCCCGCCGCTTCCCCTGCTGCCCCTTGCTCTCCCCTCCTTTTCCATCCTCTCTGCCCTTTCCCTTGGCATGTCCTGCCTGGCAGTTTTATTCTTCGTCATATGTACTTCAAGTTGGTTTTAAGTGAGTTGTTCCAGAGTGTTTTTAATACTGTGGCCGACTTTTAACGTGGGCATGTCCATTCAGTGTCTTCTCTGAGTTTTGAAGAATCGCCAGCTGTGTTTTTTAAGTTTCTGGTGACGTTTTTTTTTTAACTGTCCTCCATGAACGTCTCTGTGTTAGTCTATTTTTACCTCCATTTTCTTCCATTATTCTGTTTTATGTTCCCCTTTATCGCCTTATTTATGTAACATTTTATTCTTATTTTAAGTTGTCATGTCACTTGGCTGAAGAGCGGCGGATTGTGCCGCTGACAGCCCTCACCTGCCCATATGGGGCAGGGGAATGAAATCACAATAAAGAAAAAAAATTATCTAGCTCGTTCCTAACCTTAACAGAGAAGTATATACAGGGTCGTCCATTGATAGTAACTGGGCCAAATATCGCACAAAATAAGTATCAAATGAAAAAACTACAAAGAACTAAACTCGTCTAGCTTGAAGGGGGAAACCAGATGGCGCTATGGTTGGCCCGCTAGATGGTGGTGCCATAGGTCAAACGGATATCAACTGCGTTTTTTTTAAATAGGTACCCCCATTTTTATTACATATTCGTGTAGTACGTAAAGAAACATGAATGCTTTAGTTGGACCACAATTTTCGTTTTGTGATAGATGGCGCTGTAATAGTCACAAACGTATAAGTACATGGTATCACGTAACATTACGCAAGTGCAGACGGTATTTGCTTCGTGATACATTAAAATGGACTGTTTCCCAATTGCGGAAAAGGTCTATATTGTGTTGTTGTATGGCTATTGTGATCAAAATGCCCAAAGGGCGTGTGCTATGTATGTTGCTCGGTATCCTGGACGACATCATCCAAGTGTCTGGACCGTTCGCCGGATAGTTACGTTATTTAAGGAAACAGGAAGTGTTCAGCCACATGTGAAATGTCAACCACGACCTGCAACAAATGATGATGCCCAAGTAGGTGTTTTAGCTGCCGTCGCGGCCAATCCGCACATCAGTAGCAGACAAATTGCGCGAGAATCGGGAATCTCAATAACGTCGGTGTTGAGAATGCTACATTAACATCGATTGCACCCGTACCATATTTCTATGCACCAGAAATTGCATGGCGACGACTTTGAACGTCATGTACAGTTCTGCCACTGGGCACAAGAGAAATTACGGGACGATGACAGACTTTTTTTTTTTTTTTTTTTTTTTTTTTTTTTTTTTTTTTTTTTGCACGCGCTCTATTTAGCGACGAAGCGTCATTCGCCAACAGCGGTAACGTAAACCGGCGTAATATGCGCTATTGGACAACGGAAAATCCAAGATGGCTGCGACAAGTGGAACATCAGCGAAACCGAGCAGCATACATACACGAATATGTAATAAAAAATGGAGGTTCCTATTTAAAGAAACGCAGTTGGTATCCGTTGAACCTATGGCAGCGCCATCTAGCGCGCCAACCATAGCGCCATCTGGTTTCCCCTTCAAGCTAGACAAGTTTTGTTCTTTGCAGTTTTACGTTTGACGCTTATTTGTGAGATATTTGGCCCGGTCGCGATGAATGGACAACCCTGTATATATGATGTTTCACATTTCTTCGGTGAAATTAAAAGCAACGGTGGTAATTATGAATGCAATGGGAATTCCACGGTTACGTGCTGATAAGAGAGCAGAGAGCCTGAAAAAGTACGTTGAACTGTGAGGGGAAGACTTGTCTGATGATATGTTAGAAGAAGAAACTGGACTCGATATAGAAGAGATATGGGATCCAGTACTGGAGTCACTATTTAAAAGTGCTCTGGAAGACTTAAGATCAAATAATACAGAAGAGATAGATAAAATTCCATTGGAATTTCTAAAATCATTGGAGAACGAGGCAACAAAATGACTACTCAAGTTGGTGTGTGCACTGTATGAGACTGGCGATATACCATCATACTTTCGGGAAAACATCATCCGTACAATTCCAAAGATTGCAAGAGCCGTACGGGAATTATCGTATAATCAGCTTAACAGCTCATCCAGTTGCTGACATGAATAATATACTGAAGAAAGCAAAAGAAAATTGAGAATGTGTTAGATAACGATCAGTTTGGCTTTAGGAAAAGTAAATCCACCAGAGAGGCAGTTCTGACGTGGGGGTTGATAATGGAAGCAACAATAAAAAAATGTCGAGAGCCATTTATTGGATTTGTCGACCTGGAGAAAGCGTTCGACAATGTAAAATGGCGCGAGATGTTCGAAGCTCTGAGAAATATAAGAGTAATTACAGGGAAAGACAATATGTGCAAGAGCCAAGAAGGAACAATAAGAGTGGAAGACCTAGAAGGAAGAGTTTGGATTAAAAAAGTGTAAGACAGGGATGTAGTCTTCCGCCCCTACAATGCAATCTGTACGTCGAAGAAGCTATGGCGGTTCAAGAGTGGAATTTAAATTTAAAGTGAAAGGATATCAATAACAAGATTTCCTTATCACATTGCTACCTTCAGTGAAAATGAAGAAGAATTACAGGATCTGTTGAATGGAATGAACAGGTTAATGAGTACAGAATATGAATTGAGAGTAAATCGAAGAAAAACGAAAGCAATGAGACGTAGCAAAAATGAGTACAACGAAAATTTTACATTAGAACATGTGATAAAGAAGTCCATAAGGTTAAGGAATACCGCTACGTGGGCAACAAAATAACTCACAACAGACGGGACAAGGGGGAATTAAAACCAGACTAGCACTGGCAAAAAGTGCATTCCTGACCAAGAGAAGTCTATTAGTATCAAACATAAGCCTTAAAATGAGGAATAAATTTCTGAGAGTGTACGTTTGGAGCATAGTATTATACCGTGGTGAAACATAGACTGTGGGAAAACCGGAACAGAAAATAAGCAAAGCATTTGACACGTGGTGCCACAGAAGAACGTTGAAAATTTGGTGAACTGATAAGGTATGCCATGAGGGGGCTCTCCTCGGAATCGTCGAGGAAAGGAATATATGGAAAACACTGACAAGAAGAAGGTACAAAGTGACTGGACATCTGTTAAGACATAACGAAATAACTTCCACGGTACTAGAGGAAGCCGTAGAGGGTAGAAACTGTAGAGGGAGACAGAGATTGGAATACATCCAACAAATAATTGAGGACGTAGGTTGCAAGTGGTACTCTTAGATGAAGAGTTTGACACAGGAGAAGACTTCGTGACGGGTCGTATCAAACCAGTCAGAAGACTATTTTAAAAATGAACGCAAAAAACATTTGTTTTGTGGTAACCGGTTTCGGTCAGTTTTTGACCATCTTCAGACCTCATGCCAAGAAATAAATGTTTTTTGCTGTCGAGACAGTGTGGGCTCATTTTTATTTTTGCCAGACGGCTGTTCTCCACGAGAAATGTTCTCAAAAATTACAGTCAGAAGACTGATGATAAAAAGAACAGAGTTCTAGGCGTTGCTGAGGGGACGTAATAGATAACGTTTTGATTAGGGAGCTATGCTGAGAAATCTATCCTTCGGATATAAGATTAGTTTGAAGCTCCGATCACTTTGAAATCTCCCACTTCACGACACGCATGCAGAGAAGAGGGCGCAGCCGTCAGTCCCTATTCGCCCTGCTACGAGAAAGTGACACGTTTGCTATTAGCCGGGCTGACTGCGGTACTACACTCCTGCAAATTGAAATAAGAACACCGTTAATTCATTGTCCCAGGAAGGGGAAACTTTATTGACACATTCCTGGGGTCAGATACATCACATGATCACACCGACAGAACCACAGGCACATAGACACAGGCAACAGAGCATGCACAATGTCGGCACTAGTACAGTGTATATCCACCTTTCGCAGCAATGCAGGCTACTATTCTCCCATGGAGACGATCGTAGAGATACTGGGTGTAGTCCTGTGGAACGGCTTGCCATACCATTTCCACCTGGCGCCTCAGTTGGACCAGCGTTCGTGCTGGACGTGCAGACCGCGTGAGACGACGCTTCATCCAGTCCCAAACGTGCTCAATGGGGGACAGATCCGGAGATCTTGCTGGCCAGGGTAGTTGACTTACACCTTCTAGAGCACGTTCGGTGGCACGGGATACATGCGGACGTGCATTGTCCTGTTGGAACAGCAAGTTCCCTTGCAGGTCTAGGAATGGTAGAACGATGGGTTCGATGACGGTTTGGATGAACCGTGCACTATTCAGTGTCCCCTCGATGATCACCAGAGGTGTACGGCCAGTGTAGGAGATCGCTCCCCACACCATGATGCCGGGTGTTGGCCTTGTGTGCCTCGGTCGCATGCGGTCCTGATTGTGGCGCTCACCTGCACGGCGCCAAACACGCATACGACCATCATTGGCACCAAGGCAGAAGCGACTCTCATCGCGACTCCATTCGTCCCTCCATTCACGGCTGTCGCGACACCACTGGAGGCGGGCTGCACGATGTTGGGGCGTGAGCGGAAGACGGCCTAACGGTGTGCGGGACCGTCGCCCAGCTTCATGGAGACGGTTGCGAATGGTCCTCGCCGATACCCCAGGAGCAACAGTGTCCCTAATTTGCTGGGAAGTGGCGGTGCGGTCCCCTACGGCACTGCGTAAGATCCTACGGTCTTGGCGTGCATCCGTGCGTCGCTGCGGTCCGGTCCCAGGTCGACGGGCACGTGCACCTTCCGCCGACCACTGCCGACAACATCGATGTCCTGTGTAGACCTCACGCCCCACGTGTTGAGCAATTCGGCGGTATGTCCACCCGGCCTCCCGCATGCCCACTATACGCCCTCGCTCAAACTCCGTCAACTGCACATACGGTTCACGTCCACGCTGTCGCGGCATGCTACCAGTGTTAAAGACTGCGATGGAGCTCCGTATGCCACGGCAAACTGGCTGACACTGATGGCGGCGGTGCACAAATGCTGCGCAGCTAGCGCCATTCGACGGCCAACACCGCGGTTCCTGGTGTGTCCGCTGTGCCGTGCGTGTGATCAATGCTTGTACAGCCCTCTCGCAGTGTCCGGAGCAAGTATGGTGGGTCTGACACACCGGTGTCAATGTGTTCTTTTTTCCATTTCCAGGAGTGTATATCGACACATTTCACTCTCGTTTTTTTTCCTTCGCAGCGCAGAAGTGAATCCAACGACGACTACTCTAAATATTGGCCATGCCATTAGCTCCTGTAGAGCTCACAGCAAAGTGCCCATTGTCTGTGCTGTGTGCTCACGATGAAGCTAGAGATCCGAATCTTCAGATTTATTTTACATCCAAAAGATTTCTGGGTATGTATCCCTTATGAAATCTTTCTCTACTAACAAGGGGAGGCCACGACGATGGGATCACAGATTTACTTCAAACTTTTTACACCTGTAGCAGGCCATTAAAACGACATAATGTGCAAGTAGTAAGGTGCACTACTGTGGCAATTCTGAGGAAATCGCAAGAGAAGTTTTACGCCTTTATTATGTAACTGATGTATCTGTGCGTAGGTGCCGAACGTTATCATTTGTGATGGCCAAGTGGGCCCGTACGGTAGCTCAGTGTGTACGGTCAGAGAGCTGGCTGGTCTCTGTAATGATAAAAATAATAAAAAATAAAAAAACTGAGTGAAGGGATCCACAACGAACTTCTACGGATGTCATGTGACGACCGCTACGACCAAATACAACGAAAAAAAAAGAGCGTGGTTAGCGTTCGAGTTACGTATATAGTAGCCCGCCCGGTCGGCCGTGCGGTCGAAAGCACGGCTTTCCTGGCGGAAAGGAGCATCCGTCCCCGGCACGAATCCGCCCGGCGGATTTGTGTCGAGGTCCGGTAAGACGGCCAGTCTGCGGATGCTTTTTAGGCGGTTTTCCATCTGCCTCGCCAAATGTGGGCTGGTTCCCCTAATTCCGCCTCAGCTACACTATGTCGGCAATTGCTGCGCAAACAAGTTCTCACGTGCGCGTACATCACCATTACTCGACCACGCAAACATAGGGGTTACACTCGTCTGGTGTAATACGTTCCTTGGGAGGGAGGGGGGGGGGGGCTTCCACAGGGGTCCGAACCGCACAGTAACCCTGGATTCGGTGTGGGGCGGCGGGGGGGGCGGGGGGGGGGGGGGGGACTGCAGCAGTCGTCGCGGGGTTGTGGACCACGGCGGCGGGGACGGAGCCTCTCCGTCGTTTCTGAATCCCCGGTTAACATAACATAACATAACATAACATACGTATAGTAAACGCGTATGAGGCGACGGTTAAACTCCTGCTCAAACTCAATTTTTAATCTTTTTTTTCGTCACTGGTTACATTATTTAATTTATACTCCATTTGAGAAGTTCCTCACAAGCGACTTCTAATCCAGCTGCGGGCCTATGGGGTATCGTCTCAGTTGTGCGACTGGATTCGTGATTTCCTGTCAGGAACGTCGCAGTTCGTAGTAATAGACGGCGAATCATCGAATAAAACTGAAGTGATATCAGGTGGTCCCCAGGGAAGCGTCCTGGGACCTCTGTTGTTCCTGATATATATATATAACATAGGGGGATGATGACCAGTATCAGTTGCAAAGTGATTTAGAAAAGAATGCTGTATGGTGTGGCATGTGGGTGTTAAAATTACGAACAACTTCAATTGGAAAAACCACATAGATAATATTGTGGGGAAGGCGAGCCAAAGGTTGCGTTTCATTGGTAGGACACTTAAAAGATGCAACAAGTCCACTAAAGAGACAGCTTACACTACACTCGTTCCTCCTCAGTTAGAATATTGCTGCGCGGTGAGGAATCCTTACCAGGTGGGATTGACGGAGGACATCGAAAGGGTGCAAAAAAGGTCAGCTCGTCTTGTATTATCACGTAATAGGGGAGAGAGTGTGGCAGATATGATACGCGAGTTGGGATGGAAGTCATTAAACCAAAGACGTTTTTCGTCGCGGCGAAATCTATTTACGAAATTTCAGTCACCAACTTTCTCTTCCGATGCGAAAATATTTTGTTGAGCCCAACCTACATAGGTAGGAACGATAATCAAAATAAAATAAGGTAAATAAGAGCTCGAACAGAAAGGTTTAGGTGTTCGTTTTTCCCGCGCGTTGTTCGGGAGTGGAATGGTAGGGAGATAGTGTGATTGCGGGTTCGACGAACCCTCTGCCAAGCACTTAAATGTGTATTGCAGAGTAATCATGTAGATGTAGATGTAGATGTAATACACTCGTAATTAAAAAGCAACGTTTATTTGCATGAAGTTCTGGTGAATTTCATTTTATTTGGCTACTTACTATTTTTAATTAAATTTATTTATAACTATCGACAAGGAAATGAAGAAAATTCAAATGCTTCAAATGGCTGAGGTCATCAGTCCCCTAGAACATAGAACTACTTAAACCTAACTAACCTAAGGACATCACACAGAACCATGCCCAAGGCAGGATTCGAACCTGCGACCGTAGCGCTCGCGCGGTTCCCGACTGAAGCGCCTAGTACCGCACGGGAACACCATCCTCCTAAAATGAAGAAACGCATAGAGTTTTCGTAATAACGTACGCCTGTCTTTATTTGTGAAATCTCTTATACACTCATGGAAATTGAAATAAGAACACCGTGAATTCATTGTCCCAGGAAGGGGAAACTTTATTGACACATTCCTGGGGTCAGATACATCACATGATCACACTGACAGAACCACAGGCACATAGACACAGGCGACAGAGCATGCACAATGTCAGCACTAGAACAGTGTATATCCACCTCGCGCAGCAATGCAGGCTGCTATTCTCCCATGGAGACGATCGTAGAGATGCTGGATGTAGTCCTGTAGAACGGCTTGCCATGCCATTTCCACCTGGCGCCTCAGTTGGACCAGGGTTCGTGCTGGACGTACAGACCGCGTGAGACGACGCTTCATCCAGTCCCAAACATGCTCAATGGGGGACAGATCCGGAGATCTTGCTGGCCAGGGTAGTTGACTTACACCTTCTAGAGCACGTTGGGTGGCACGGGATACATGCAGACGTGCATTGTCCTGTTGGAACAGCAAGTTCCCTTCCGGTCTAGGAATGGTAGAACAATGGGTTCGATGACGGTTTGGATGTACCGTGCACTATTCAGTGTCCCCTCGACGATCACCAGAGGTGTACGGCCAGTCTAGGAGATCGCTCCCCACACCATGATGCCGGGTGTTGGCCTTGTGTGCCTCGGTCGCATGCAGTCCTGATTGTGGCGCTCACCTGCACGGCGCCAAACACGCATACGACCATCATTGGCACCAAGGCAGAAGCGACTCTCATCGCTGAAGACGACACGCCTCCATTCGTCCCTCCATTCACGCCTGTCGCGACACCACTGGAGGCGGGCTGCACGATGTTGGGGCATGAGCAAAAGACGGCCTAACGGTGTGCGGGACCGTAGCCCAGCTTCATAGAGACGGTTGCGAATGGTCCTCGCCAATACCCCAGGAGCAACAGTGTCCCTAATTTGCTGGGAAGTGGCGGTGCGGTCCCCTACGGCACTGCGTAGGATCCTACGGTCTTGGCGTGCATCCGTTCGTCGCTGCGGTCCGGTCCCAGGTCGACGGGCACGTGCACCTTCCGCCGACCACTGCCGACAACATCGATGTACTGTGTAGACCTCACGCCCCACGTGTTGAGCAATTCGGCGGTACGTCCACCCGGCCACCCGCATGCCCACTATACGCCCTCGCTCAAAGTCCGTCAACTGCACATACGGTTCACGTCCACGCCGTCGCGGCATGCTACCAGTGTTAAAGACTGCGATGGAGCTGCGTATGCCACGTCAAACTGGCTGACACTGACGGCGGCGGTGCACAAATGCTGCGCAGCTAGCGCCATTCGACGGCCAATGCCGCGGTTCCTGGTGTGTCCGCTGTGCCGTGCCTGTGATCATTGCTTGTACAGCCCTCTCGCAGTGTCCGGAGCAAGTATGGTGGGTCTGACACACCGGTGTCAATGTGTTCTTTTTTCCATTTCCAGGAGTGTACATGTAATATAGTACCCGGAACTACTTTGCCCCTCGACACTTCGAGCTGCAGATACAGACGCAGGCCTCATTTGGCAGTTAGCCTGCATAGTGGTGAGACGCTGATGTAGCGAGAACGAATGGTGCAAGTGCTAATGATTTTGAATATTCTACAATTTGTACTTGTAGATAAAAATGGGCAAAATAGTGCGTCTGGAGGCACCAGCTGAAGTTTTCACCTCTCTTACCCTTGCCTCTCCTATTCAGTGGTGGAAATCCCAGCGAAGGTAGAGACGTGCCATATGATTCTTCTCAACAGTTGACAAACATGTGTTAGCACGAGTGGGCCATTGACGTGGTATCACTTCTGCTCCACGAAGAGACTTTCAACTGGTAGTCTCTCGAAATTACTAGAATTAAGATGAAAAATAGTAATAGAATAACGCAGGCATCCAATAATATTGTGCTCACTTTTGTGGTGAGAAGATAGAACAGATACTATATCTAGTTTAAAATGCAAAGGGGTACAAATCAAATTGTTTCTCCACTGAGAAGAGGGAACAGGTACCAAACACAATTTAAAATGGAAGAGGGCACAAATGATATTTTTTCTTCGCTAAATCAGTGGAACAATTAAGTATCATTAACAAACTGACAGAAGTCCCAACGCACAACTTTCTTACAATATAATCATTGGACATAAGCCGACTGAGGCATGCAGGTGGATTGACTGTTTTAAAAAAAGGAGACACGAATTAACATTTGTGTTTATAACTGTCTTACGATAAATAATGTGCACTTTGTAAGCAAGCCAGTTGCTACCACAATACTACTGTTTTAGATTCTTTCAGTTCACTAATATTAATGTTTATGAAGAGAATGCTTACCTGCCTATTCGCTCCATCATTCACGCAGGCTAATAATTTCAGTTTCCTTTAGGTAGTGTACTGCCCATCTGTTTTAACATTGCTTTCATTCTGCTTTGATTCAGTTGCACGGTAGCGACGTAATATGTGACAGGAAAATAAATACGCAACACTTCGCTACGTTCCACAGCCTTATATTAAATCTAGAAAAAAATTCATTCATCGGAGAACAAATTCACATATTCATCGTCATTTGAAGAACTTTTACAGATATTCGCTATCATCTCACGACAGTTTTCAAACTCGTTACGTTCCAGTCTCCATATCTCCTTTTCTCTCCTCCATCCTTCTACTCCCGCCTAGAGGGCATGTAAAATGGTGGCATTCACCGAACATATTGGTCTCTGAGACACTTGACAGCAAATATCTTAAAGATTACTAAAGACAAATATTAACCCTTACGGTGCTTCAACTTGTTTCCTGTCCGTCTAATAAAGTTGTAATGAAACTCAGTTTATAATGTTTAGTGAAGGAAACCGGTGACATGGAAAAGGCGTTACAGGAATATTCCAAGATAAGAAACAAAATTATTGGCAAACACTTCTGTAGAATCCATCACTGAATCAAATTCTACCACAGGACAACAAGAATGTGAATAACAACTGGAAAAAGTTGCTAATCAACTGATTTGTCATCTTTTTTTCGGATCGAGGCTGTTCTTATGCATGCATTGCATTGCACGGAACACAATACATTATGAGTAACATACAAACAGATGAAGAAATTTCATTAGGGCGTGATCGATTTAGAACATATAGTGAAGAAAGCGACATTGATACATTTAATTCAGCAGTTTTTCTTCTACTCATATAGGTTTGATTAAAATTTTCTATCAGTGACGTTATGCAGCTGAAATTCATTCCACCTCAATTAGATTACTGCTTAAAAGAAACTCATGTTTCTACATGATCTAGAGATATCATAAGGCATTTGTTGGGTCAAGGCACCAGTTCTGAGGAACTTGTGAAATATGATGGGAGTATTTCATGGAGTTACTCATCTGGCCTGTGTTCTAAAGATCACTGGCACTTACTCCTTTAATTCAGAGTTTTAATTCAGTTACGGAACTACTTTATGCCACACATTTCAAGTCAGTGGCTTTGTAATTCAACATACCACCGCATAAGGTTATACAGTGAAGAAGACTCAGTATTCTGAACAGAAGAATTTGGTTCTGAGCACTATGGGTTGCTAACATCTGAGGTCATCAGTCCCCTAGAACTTAGAACTACTTAAACCTAACTAACCTAAGAACATAACACACCTCAATGTCCAAGACAGGATTCGAACCTGCGACCGTAGCAGTCACACGGTTCCAGACTGAGAAGCCTAGAACCGCTCGGCCATACCGGCCAGCACAGAAGAAGTCAGATGGATTTGTGTTCAAATAAAGACCCACTCATTGTCCTGAAACATGTGCAAAGGACAGCTTTCCACAGCAAGTGTAAGAGGCGAACAAAAAGTTTCTGTTCGAAGGCCGCTCTAATCCCTTTCTCACATGCCGACGCTTATATAACTTACTCGCTCGAAATCGCACTGGGTTGCATATGCGCTGCAGTAGCGCACTAAAAGGGAAACTTTTTGATCGCCCCTTACATTTTGCACTTTAAAAAAAAAATGCTGTGTATTTCTGTAGAAATCGTAAAATCATACACTGTACAGAGAGAAAGATAGAGAGATTCGGAGCCCAGATAAATTCCCTTGACGTTTTACACCGAAACTCGTAAAGTCCAAAAAGGGAGACACATGGGAAGTGAATTCAGAGAACGAAACTGCAAAGAAAACAGGGACATAATCGGACTGCAGAAAGAAAGGCAAATCACAGAGATAAAGGATTTGATCAGTCTGGAATTTCAGAAATGATAAAACTTTGTTCAGTCCAATAGAGTTCAGTCGATACATACACTAAAGTGACAAAGTCAGGGATACCTTATAATATAGTGTCGGACCTCCTTTTGCCCGGCCTTATGCAGCAACTCGTCGTAGCATGGACTCAACAAGTCGTTGGAAGTTTCCTGCAGGAATTTTGAGCCATGTAGGCTCTACAGCCGTCCATAATTTAGGAAGTGTTGCCGGTGCAGGATTTTGTTCGCAAACAGACCTCTCGATTACGACCCATAAATATTCGGTAGGACTCATGTCGGGCGATCTGGGTGGTGACATCATTTACTCGAATTGTCCGAAATGTTCCTCAAATCAATCACGAACAGTTGTGGTCCAGTGACAGGGTGCACTGTCGCCCATAAAAATTCCATTGTTGTCTGAGAACAGGCTGCAAATAGTCTCCCAGTAGCTGAAAATAACCCTTTCCAGTCAGTGGTCGGTTCAGTTGGAGCTATTCCATGTAAACATAGCCCACACCATTATGGAGCCACGACCAGCCTGCACAGTGCCTTGTTGACAATTTGAGTCGAGGGTTTTATGGGGTCTCCACCACACTCAAACCCTACCATCAGTTGTTTCCAACTGAAATCGGGACTCACCTGATCAAACTTTGCTTTTCCAGTAGTCTATGGTCCAACCGACATGGTCACGAGCCCATCAAAGGCGCTGCAGACTATGTCGTGCTGTTAGCAAAGGCACTCGCACATTAGCGCCAAATTTCACGGCACTGCCCTAACGGATACGTTCGTCGTACGTTCCACTTCGATTTTTGTGGTAATTTCACGCAGTGTTGCTTGTCTGTTAGCACTGACAACTCTACGCAAACACTGCTACTCTCAGTCGTAAAGTGAAGGCAGTCACCCAACGCGTTGTCCGTGATGAAAGGTAATGCTTGAAATCTGGTATTCTCGGCACACTCTTGATAATGTGTATCTCGGAATAATGAATTCCCTCACGATTTCTGAAAAGGAATGCCCCATGCGTCTAACTCCAACTAGTATTTCGCGTTCAAAGTCTGTTAGTTCCCGTCGTGCGAAAACAATCATGTCGGAAACCTTCCCACATGAATCATCTGAGCACAAATGACAGCTCCGCCAATGCAGTGTATTGCCCTTTTATACCTTGTGTACGCGATGCTACCACAGTCATGAGTGTAGCGCTGTTCCATAGCATTTGTCATCTGACCTCATAGTGACAAACAACTAGTTGTGTGTGATTACGTCACTGGATATAACTTCTATTAGAATCAAAATGTTCACTGGCGCTTCTCTTTTTTTATTTTTTTATTTATTTTTCTCTAGCTAGGATAGGGAGTATGTATACTGCATATCTGGTTAGTAGAAACTGATAGAACGGTGACGTTTCAACGTCCCAGAGTGAGCGAATGCTAACGGATGCATAATGTCGTTGTGAAGCTTCAGCGAACAATTTGTCTCAACAAATGTTTTCCCTTATGCTGTGAAACACCCTATATACACTGGTATTCAAAACTTAAGGACGAAAGTAACTTTCGCATCATGTGTCGCAGTCAATTAATATAACTGGATGACATTTGGACGGTACTGCTAAACTATATTACAGAAAGTAACTGAAAGAAACACGCAATGAGACGAACAGAAATGACGCTCTTATTCAAAGAAATGTTTTATGATGGTTCCCTGGCCAATACAGAGTGGTGGACATGGTCCTTTATAATATGTGTGATCACTACGGATGTAAATACATTTACAATGTGGTTCCCAGCTGGATACAAGGATAGTAAGGAATTATTGTAGTAGGATGATCTGTTCCAAAAGCAGAGCGGTTGACAACTGCTGGACGGTCTTCGACGTATGGAGGAGGTTCTACAATACGTCCTCCAGCTAACCCCAAGGGTGTTACCTGGGATTTAAGTCGGGGCAACGGGCACACCAGTCCGTCCTCTCGTTCCAAGAACTCATCACCTGCGCCGTTCGATGGGGTCACGTATTGTCTCCCATAAAACCGAGGTAAGGGCGAAAGCACCCCTGAAAAGAATCACATCGGGAAGGAATATACTCACGATAACGTTAACCAGTGAGGGTATCGTGTTCAAAGGTTTGGAGGTCAGTACGGCCACGCAACATTACGCCTCCCTGCGCCGTAAGACCCGGGTCACAATAACGACCGACAATGTTCATTGGTGTATTAGTTGTTCCCGCTTTTAGGGAGATGATGATACGTGCACAATCACTATTCAGACTGAGACTGCTCTCGTGCGAGAAGGTCACGCGACCAACCTTCTGATTGGTCTACTCCCTATGCTGTTGGCACCATTGAAAACAGTTCCGCCAATGTTCGGGGGTCAACGGAACACGACATACTGGTCATCGGGCAAAGAGACCACACCAAGGCAGTCACCGTGGTATAGTAGAGCGTTATATTGCGAGTCTTGCTGTCCTGTTAAATGGTGCTGCAGTTGTACCGCCTGTTTGGCGTATTTTGCTCAATGTAACGGTCCTATGCTGCTGTAGTTGAGCGTGGTCTATCACTTTCTCTACTTCGGGCAACAGTGTCTGTAGTTGGGAACGAATCCCATGCACCTGAAACAATGCAGTGGACAATATCAAACTCCTGGGCTACACTGGTAACACTTCTCCTCCTCTCAGTTCCCAAATGATTCCTCTCCATGTGAAGTCATCACATTGTTGTCTCCGGGCTACGTTGTAATGACGAACACCACCACAGCGCAACGTAACTGCTCGCTAACTGATTGACGTACACTGTCTTTTCCCCGTTCAATTAACTGCTTCAGGCTGCGAAATCAGCCCTACCTGGCGCTATAGCCCCGCTGGCCTACTGACATATGACGTCTAGCTTTTTCTGCGCCACTGAAAGGTCTCTGGCAACACGCTCTCACACTTTCTCTGATTGCCACGAGCTACTTAATATGTTGTGTTATTTTATCTAGCTTGTCTCCTGCCTCTTCGTGTACCCACTGATGCCCCTCCTCTCTTCATCCTGCCGCTTCCCCTGCTGCCCCTTGCTCTCCCCTCCTTTTCCATCCTCTCTGCCCTTTCCCTTGGCATGTCCTGCCTGGCAGTTTTATTCTTCGTCATATGTACTTCAAGTTGGTTTTAAGTGAGTTGTTCCAGAGTGTTTTTAATACTGTGGCCGACTTTTAACGTGGGCATGTCCATTCAGTGTCTTCTCTGAGTTTTGAAGAATCGCCAGCTGTGTTTTTTAAGTTTCTGGTGACGTTTTTTTTTTAACTGTCCTCCATGAACGTCTCTGTGTTAGTCTATTTTTACCTCCATTTTCTTCCATTATTCTGTTTTATGTTCCCCTTTATCGCCTTATTTATGTAACATTTTATTCTTATTTTAAGTTGTCATGTCACTTGGCTGAAGAGCGGCGGATTGTGCCGCTGACAGCCCTCACCTGCCCATATGGGGCAGGGGAATGAAATCACAATAAAGAAAAAAAATTATCTAGCTCGTTCCTAACCTTAACAGAGAAGTATATACAGGGTCGTCCATTGATAGTAACTGGGCCAAATATCGCACAAAATAAGTATCAAATGAAAAAACTACAAAGAACTAAACTCGTCTAGCTTGAAGGGGGAAACCAGATGGCGCTATGGTTGGCCCGCTAGATGGCGCTGCCATAGGTCAAACGGATATCAACTGCGTTTCTTTAAATAGGTACCCCCATTTTTTATTACACATTCGTGTAGTACGTAAAGAAATATGAATGCTTTAGTTGCACCACAATTTTCGTTTTGTGATAGATGGCGCTGTAATAGTCACAAACGTATAAGTACATGGTATCACGTAACTTTACGCAAGTGCGGACGGTATTTGCTTCGTGATACATTAAAATGGACTGTTTACCAATTGCGGAAAAGGTCTATATTGTGTTGATGTATGGCTATTGTGATCAAAATGGCCAAAGGGCGTGTGCTATGTATGTTGCTCGGTATCCTGGACGACATCATCCAAGTGTCCGGACCGTTCGCCGGATAGTTACGTTATTTAAGGAAACAGGAAGTGTTCAGCCACATGTGAAATGTCAACCACGACCTGCAACAAATGATGATGCCCAAGTAGGTGTTTTAGCTGCCGTCGCGGCCAATCCGCACATCAGTAGCAGACAAATTGCGCGAGAATCGGGAATCTCAATAACGTCGGTGTTGAGAATGCTACATTAACATCGATTGCACCCGTACCATATTTCTATGCACCAGAAATTGCATGGCGACGACTTTGAACGTCATGTACAGTTCTGCCACTGGGCACAAGAGAAATTACGGGACGATGACAGACTTTTTTTTTTTTTTTTTTTTTTTTTTTTTTTTTTTTTTTTTTTTTGCACGCGCTCTATTTAGCGACGAAGCGTCATTCGCCAACAGCGGTAACGTAAACCGGCGTAATATGCACTATTGGACAACGGAAAATCCACGATGGCTGCGACAAGTGGAACATCAGCGAAACCGAGCAGCATACATAGCACACGCTCTTTGGCACTCGTGCTACACGAATATGTAATAAAAAATGGAGGTTCCTATTTAAAGAAACGCAGTTGGTATCCGTTGAACCTATGGCAGCGCCATCTAGCGCGCCAACCATAGCGCCATCTGGTTTCCCCTTCAAGCTAGACAAGTTTTGTTCTTTGCAGTTTTTTCGTTTGACGCTTATTTGTGAGATATTTGGCCCGGTCGCAATGAATGGACCACCCTGTATATATGATGTTTCACATTTCTTCGGTGAAATTAAAAGCAAGGGTGGTAACATTATGAGTGCAATGGGAATTCCACGGTTACGTGCTGATAAGAGAGCAGAGAGCCTGAAAAAGTACGTTGAACTGTGAGGGGAAGACTTGTCTGATGATATGTTAGAAGAAGAAACTGGACTCGATATAGAAGAGATATGGGATCCAGTACTGGAGTCACTATTTAAAAGTGCTCTGGAAGACTTAAGATCAAATAATACAGAAGAGATAGATAAAATTCCATTGGAATTTCTAAAATCATTGGAGAACGAGGCAACAAAAAGACTGCTCAAGTTGGTGTGTGCACTCTATGAGACTGGCGATATACCATCATACTTTCGGGAAAACAACATCCGTACAATTCCGAAGATTGCAAGAGCCGTACGGGAATTATCGTATAATCAGCTTAACAGCTCATCCAGTTGCTGACATGAATAATATACTGAAGAAAGCAAAAGAAAATTGAGAATGTGTTAGATAACGATCAGTTTGGCTTTAGGAAAAGTAAATCCACCAGAGAGGCAGTTCTGACGTGGGGGTTGATACTGGAAGCAACAATAAAAAAAAGTCGAGAGCCATTTATTGGATTTGTCGACCTGAAGAAAGCGTTCGACAATGTAAAATGGGGCGAGATGTTCGAAATCCTGAGACATATAAGAGTCATTACAGGGAAAGACAATATGTGCAAGAGCCAAGAAGGATCAATAAGAGTGGAAGACCTAGAAGGAAGAGTTTGGATTAAAAAAGTGTAAGACAAGGATGTAGTCTTCTTCCCCTACAATGCAATCTGTACGTCGAAGAAGCTATGGCGGTTCAAGAGTGGAATTTAAATTTAAAGTGAAAGGATATCAATAACAAGATTTCCTTATCACATTGCTACCTTCAGTGAAAATGAGAAGAATTACAGGATCTGTTGAATGGAATGGACAGGTTAATGAGTACAGAATATGAACTGAGAGTAAATCGAAGAAAGACGAAAGCAATGAGACGTAGCAAAAAAGAGTACAACGAAAATTTTACATCAGAACTGGTGATAAAAAAGTCCATAGGGTTAAGGAATTCCGCTACGTGGGCAACAAAATAACTCACAACGGACGGGACAAGGGGGAATTAAAACCAGACTAGCACTGGCAAAAAGTGCATTCCTGGCCAAGAGAAGTCTATTAGTATCAAACATAAGCCTTAAAATGAGGAAGAAATTTCTGAGAATGTACGTTTGGAGCATAGCATTATACCGTGGTGAAACATAGACTGTGGGAAAACCGGAACAGAAAATAAGCAAAGCATTTGACACGTGGTGCCACAGAAGAACGTTGAAAATTTGGTGAACTGATAAGGTATGCCATGAGGGGGCTCTCCTCGGAATCGTCAAGGAAAGGAATATATGGAAAACACTGACAAGAAGAAGGTACAAAGTGACTGGACATCTGTTAAGACATAACGAAATAACTTCCACGGTACTAGAGGAAGCTGTAGAGGGTAGAAACTGTAGAGGGAGACAGAGATTGGAATACATCCAGCAAATAATTGAGGACGCAGGTTGCAAGTTGTACTCTTAGATGAAGAGTTTGGAGCATAGCATTATACCGTGGTGAAACATAGACTGTGGGAAAACCGGAACAGAAAATAAGCAAAGCATTTGACACGTGGTGCCACAGAAGAACGTTGAAAATTTGGTGAACTGATAAGGTATGCCATGAGGGGGCTCTCCTCGGAATCGTCAAGGAAAGGAATATATGGAAAACACTGACAAGAAGAAGGTACAAAGTGACTGGACATCTGTTAAGACATAACGAAATAACTTCCACGGTACTAGAGGAAGCTGTAGAGGGTAGAAACTGTAGAGGGAGACAGAGATTGGAATACATCCAGCAAATAATTGAGGACGCAGGTTGCAAGTTGTACTCTTAGATGAAGAGTTTGACACAGGAGAAGACTTCGTGACGGGTCGTATCAAATAAGTCAGAAGACTTTTGTGGTAACCGGTTTCGGTCAGTTTTTGACCATGTTCAGACCTCATGCCAAGAAATAAATGTTTTTTGCTGTCGAGACTGTGTGGGCTCATTTTTATTTTTGCCATACCGCTGTTCTCCACGAGAAATGTTCTCAAAAATTACAGTCAGAAGACTGATGATAAAAAGAACAGAGTTCTAGGCGTTGCTGAGGGGACGTAATAGATAAAGTTTTGATTAGGGAGCTATGCTGAGAAATCTATCCTTCGGATATAAGATTAGTTTGAAGCTCCGATCACTTTGAAATCTCCCACTTCACGACACGCATGCAGAGAAGAGGGCGCAGCCGTCAGCCCCTATTGAAATTACGACATATCACTTTCGCCCGACTACGAGAAAGTGACACGTTCGCTATTAGCCGGGCTGACTGCGGTACTATATCGACACATTTCACTCTCGTTTTTTTTCCTTCGCAGCGCAGAAGTGAATCCAACGACGACTACTCTAAATATTGGCCATGCCATTAGCTCCTGTAGAGCTCACAGCAAAGTGCCCATTGTCTGTGCTGTGTGCTCACGATGAAGCTAGAGATCCGAATCTTCAGATTTATTTTACATCCAAAAGATTTCTGGGTATGTATCCCTTATGAAATCTTTCTCTACTAACAAGGGGAGGCCACGACGATGGGATCACAGATTTACTTCAAACTTTTTACACCTGTAGCAGGCCATTAAAACGACATAATGTGCAAGTAGTAAGGTGCACTACTGTGGCAATTCTGAGGAAATCGCAAGAGAAGTTTTACGCCTTTATTATGTAACTGATGTATCTGTGCGTAGGTGCCGAACGTTATCATTTGTGATGGCCAAGTGGGCCCGTACGGTAGCTCAGTGTGTACGGTCAGAGAGCTGGCTGGTCTCTGTAATGATAAAAATAATAAAAAATAAAAAAACTGAGTGAAGGGATCCACAACGAACTTCACCGGATGTCATGTGACGACCGCTACGACCAAATACAACGAAAAAAAAAAGAGCGTGGTTAGCGTTCGAGTTACGTATATAGTAGCCCGCCCGGTCGGCCGTGCGGTCCAAAGCACGGCTTTCCGGGCGGAAAGGAGCATCCGTCCCCGGCACGAATCCGCCTGGCGGATTTGTGTCGAGGTCCGGTAAGCCGGCCAGTCTGCGGATGATTTTTAGGCGGTTTTCCATCTGCCTCGCCAAATGTGGGCTGGTTCCCCTAATTCCGCCTCAGCTACACTATGTCGGCAATTGCTGCGCAAACAAGTTCTCACGTGCGCGTACATCACCATTACTCGACCACGCAAACATAGGGGTTACACTCGTCTGGTGTAATACGTTCCTTGGGAGGGAGGGGGGGGGGGGGGTTCCACAGGGGTCCGAACCGCACAGTAACCCTGGATTCGGTGTGGGGCGGCGGGGGGGGCGGGGGGGGGGTCGTTTCTAAATCCCCGGTTAACATAACATAACATAACATAACATACGTATAGTAAACGCTTATGAGGCGACGGTTAAACTCCTGCTCAAACTCAATTTTTAATCTTTTTTTTTCGTCACTGGTTACATTATTTAATTTATACTCCATTTGAGAGGTTCCTGACAAGCGACTTCTAATCCAGCTGCGGGCCTATGGGGTATCATCTCAGTTGTGCGACTGGATTCGTGATTTCCTGTCAGGAACGTCGCAGTTCGTAGTAATAGACGGCGAATCATCGAATAAAACTGAAGTGATATCAGGTGGTCCCCAGGGAAGCGTCCTGGGACCTCTGTTGTTCCTGATATATATATAACATGGGGGGATGATGACCAGTATCAGTTGCAAAGTGATTTAGAAAAGAATGCTGTATGGTGTGGCATGTGGGTGTTAAAATTACGAACAACTTCAATTGGAAAAACCACATAGATAATATTGTGGGGAAGGCGAGCCAAAGGTTGCGTTTCATTGGCAGGACACTTAAAAGATGCAACAAGTCCACTAAAGAGACAGCTTACACTACACTCGTTCCTCCTCTGTTAGAATATTGCTGCAAGGTGTGGAATCCTTACCAGGTGGGATAAACGGAGGACATCGAAAGGGTGCAAGAAAGGTCAGCTCGTCTTGTATTATCACGTAATAGGGGAGAGAGTGTGGCAGATATGATACGCGAGTTGGGATGGAAGTCATTAAAGCAAAGACGTTTTTCGTCGCGGCGAAATCTATTTACGAAATTTCAGTCACCAACTTTCTCTTCCGAATGCGAAAATATTTAGTTGAGCCCAACCTACATAGGTAGGAATGATCATCAAAATAAAATAAGATAAATCAGAGCTCGAACAGAAAGGTTTAGGTGTTCGTTTTTCCCGCGCGTTGATCGGGAGTGGAATGGTAGGGAGATAGTGTGATTGCGGGTTCGACGAACCCTCTGCCAAGCACTTAAATGTGAATTGCAGAGTAATCATGTAGATGTAAATGTAGATGTAATATACTCGTAATTAAAAAGCAACGTTTATTTGCATGAAGTTCTGGTGAATTTCATTTTATTTGACTACTTACTATTTTTAATTAAATTTATTTATAACTATCGACAAGGAAATGAAGAAAATTCAAATGGTTCAAATGGCTGAGGTCATCAGTCCCCTAGAACTTAGAACTACTTAAACCTAACTAACCTAAGCACATCACACAGAACCATGCCCAAGGCAGGATTCGAATCTGCGACCGTAGCGCTCGCGCGGTTCCTGACTGAAGCGCCTAGAACCGCACGGGCACACCATCCTCCTAAAATGAAGAAACGCATAGAGTTTTCCTAATAATGTACGCCTGTTGTGATTTGTGAAATCTCTTATACATGTAATCTAGTACCCGGAACTACTTTGCCCCTCGACACTTCAAACTGCAGATACAGACGCAGGCCTCATTTGGCAGTTAGCTTGCATAGTGGTGAGACGCTGATGTAACGAGAACCAATGGTGTAAGTGCTAATGATTTTGAATATTCTACAATTTGTACTTGTAGATAAAAATGAAGGTTTGAGCGGGGTCGGCCGCGGTGGTCTAGCGGTTCTAGGCGCCCAGTCAGGAACCGCACGACTGCTACGGTCGCAGGTTCGAATCCTGCCTCGGGCATGGAAGTGTGTGATGTTCTTAGGTTAGTTAGGTTTAAGTAGTTCTAAGTTCTAGGGGACTGATGACCACAGATGTTAAGTCCCATAGTGCTCAGAGCCATTTGAGCCAGTTGTTTGAGCGGGATTCAAATCGTCGCCTCCTACACTTTCGTCTTATGAGCTTCAAACGGTAACTACCTACCCACTCAACTCCAACGTCCGGCACCTACGCACAGATACATCAGTTACGTAATGGCCACGTAAAACTTCTCTTGCGATTTTCTCAGAATTGCCAGAGTAGTTCACCTTACTACTTGCCCATTATGTTGTTTTAATGACCTAATAAAGGTGTACAAAGTTTGAAGTAAATCCGTGATCCTAAGGTTGTGGCCTCCCCTTGTAATTTCCCCCCCCCCCCCCCTATCCCTAATATTCTGTTATAGTAACTGCGGAACATCTTTACATACGCCTAGAATATACACTCCTGGAAATGGAAAAAAGAACACATTGACACCGGTGTGTCAGACCCACCATACTTGCTCAGGACACTGCGAGAGGGCTGTACAAGCAATGATCACACACACGCACAGCGGACACACCAGGAACCGCGGTGTTGGCCGTCGAATGGCGCTAGCTGCGCAGCATTTGTGCACCGCCGCAGTCAGTGTCAGCCAGTTTGCCGTGGCATACGGAGCTCCATCGCAGTCTTTAACACTGGTAGCATGCCGCGACAACGTGGACGTGAACCGTATGTGCAGTTGACGGACTTTGAGCGAGGGCGTATAGTGGGCATGCGGGAGGCCGGGTGGACGTACCGCCGAATTGCTCAACACGTGGGGCGTGAGATCTCCACAGTACATCGATATTGTCGCCAGTGGTCGGCGGAAGGTGCACGTGCCCGTCGACCTGGGACCGGACCGCAGCGACGCACGGATACACGCCAAGACCGTAGGATCCTACGCAGTGCCGTAGGGGACCGCACCGCCACTTCCCAGCAAATTAGGAAGGTGCACGTGCCCGTCGACCTGGGACCGGACCGCAGCGACGCACGGATGCACGCCAAGACCGTAGGATCCTACGCAGTGCCGTAGGGGACCGCACCGCCACTTCCCTGCAAATTAGGGACACTGTTGCTCCTGGGGTATCGGCGAGGACCATTCGCAACCGTCTCCATGAAGCTGGGCTACGGTCCCGCACACCGTTAGGCCGTCTTCCGCTCACGCCCCAACATCGTGCAGCCCGCCTCCAGTGGTGTCGCGACAGGCGTGAATGGAGGGACGAATGGAGACGTGTCGTCTTCAGCGATGAGAGTCGCTTCTGCCTTGGCGCCAATGATGGTCGTATGCGTGTTTGGCGCCGTGCAGGTGAGCGCCACAATCAGGACTGCATACGACCGAGGCACACAGGGCCAACACCCGGCATCATGGTGTGGGGAGCAATCTCCTACACTGGCCGTACACCATTGGTGATCGTCGAGGGGCACTGAATAGTTCACGGTACATCCAAACCCTCATCGAACCCATCGTTCTACCATTCCTAGACCGGCAAGGGAACTTGCTGTTCCAACAGGACAATGCACGTCCGCATGTATCCCGTGCCACCCAACGTGCTCTAGAAGGTGTAAGTCAACTACCCTGGCCAGCAAGATCTCCGGATCTGTCCCCCATTGAGCATGTTTGGGACTGGATGAAGCGTCGTCTCAACGCGGTCTGCACGTCCAGCACGAACGCTGGTCCAACTGAGGCGCCAGGTGGAAATGGCATGGCAAGCCGTTCCACAGGACTACATCCAGCATCTCTACGATCGTCTCCATGGGAGAATAGCAGCCTGCATTGCTGCGAAAGGTGGATATACACTGTACTAGTGCCGACATTGTGCATGCTCTGTTGCCTGTGTCTATGTGCCTGTGGTTCTGTCAGTGTGATCATGTGATGTATCTGACCCCAGGAATGTGTCAATAAAGTTTCCCCTTCCTGGGACAATGAATTCACGGTGTTCTTATTTCAATTTCCAGGAGTGTATTTAGCAACATTACACTGAAATAAAAATTTCACGATATTTCAGTGCACCTTGGATTATCATTGACGACCGATGACCAATGTTTGAGAACATGACAGTTCTAGAATTATTACCAGATTTTCACTTACGTTAGATGTGACATTACCGTATATCCCACGAAAAATTCCAATTCCGGCCCTCAGTTCATCAGAAAAAATATTGCATGACCCTTAAGTCCTGTACAGTAGATTTTGTAATGTAGCAAATAAAGTGGGGTTTACAAACATCTGAGAATAGTTAAGGCTGTCTTACAAGCACCATCCTGCATCTTCTTTGGTAATAATAGGTAATCTCAATGAAGTTAAGTCAATAAAAGTCGTAGCCCTTCTGTGTAGGGACTGATGACCTTAGCTGTTTAGTCCCCCTTAAACATCCCAACCCCCCCCCCCCCCCCCCCTCCTTTTCTGTGTAACATATACGTGGTGTACGAACCATCCAGCCTCGATGCATCAATTCATCTACGGAACACAATGGGAAAACCTTTCGCCTCGACAGTCCATGTCGAACTTGCCACCAACTGGACACTTCGGCTTGAAGTCATTCAGTAAGTGAGTGATGCGTCTCTTCCAGCAGTCGGTAACAGCAGTGCGGTAATTCATATCAAACTGGGCTGGAAGACTGCTCCGTAAACAACATAAACGTCCATTAAATTAGACACTGTAATGCACTGATTTTCACTTTTGGTACCTTCATAAATTAATGTTTCTTTCAACAATCTTGTCACAATAGTGTCAACGTAGTAGCCACGATCGCTAATTTCGAACAAAAATTATATAAAAACCGAGTGAACCTGCGGATATTGTGACATTGTAGCAAATCATTCAAACCAAAGCACTGTATTCTAGATACTATATTAGCCACCCCCTTGAAAGAATAGAATAGTTGTTTTGTATCGCTGTAGATGGTACATAATTGGTACCATACGGTCATGTGATCCTCCACTGGTGACATAGTACATTATAGCAAAATCGAATATATGTGTCAGTCGATTATATGGAAGAAATGCCGTGAACTGGATTGATCTCGGGAATTGACAGAAGCAGGTGTTGTGTTTGGATTTATCCGTGACCACATCGTCAATTAAGTTGCTGGATTTGTTTGTGTCTCAACATAAATTCTCCAAAATGTCTACAAGGGAATGTGTATCACTCTCAACCTGTAACACGGCCTATCAACAGTGGTCGTAAAAATATAATAACAGGCAACGGCCAGAGACAAGTATCATCGTTTCAGTTCAGATAGAAATTGTTGCTAGTAGTGAATGCAGGTCCATGTAAAGGACGTATGGAATTGCGTACGTAGCAAAAGATAATTGCTTGCAGCAGCGCATAAAGCTGCTCGTCTATGGTGGAAAAAACTACACATAAACTGGACAGTATCTGATTGGAGGTGTGTTTTGCTGGTCTTGCGAGTTGTAATTTTGCTTCTTTTGAAACGAGGCAACGCGTCGACAGCATTGACGAAACTCTAAAGCTGTTTTGAGGAAATTTTTCGTACTACGTCGTCAGGCCATTAATTCAGGTTAGCGTCAACATAAACCATAATGTATATAAGGGTCGATCAAAATGTTTCAGTTTGAGGGTTTTGCGGAAGCCTGTATGCAATGTCTCCGACGCGGGTGTATAAGCACCGACATGTAGGCAAGGGGTTAGTGTGGCCATGTAGGCAAGGGATTATTGTGGCAAGCGCTAAATGCGGAAACGTGAACCATGCCGACGTTATTACCAAATGCGTACAAACAGGATCAAAGTGCCATTATTATTTTCCCGACTGCCAAAGGACAAACATCGCTCTCGTACATCCATTGAAGAATGAAGACTGTGTATGCGACAGCATGTCAGTCGAAAACTGACTTTGTGGAATAGTGCGCCAAGTTCCTATGAAACTCGCGGTTCGACACAAGACGCCGGTCCATCTGGGAGGCCAGTCTCATCCATTACGGACCAACTCAAGTGGGAAACACTCGCGCGCCGACCCTATGGTCCTGATCTCTACCCGTACGATTATAGCACCTTTGATCTCTTAAGGAAGGCCTTGAAGGGTCAGCGGTTCCTGTTTGGTGAAAAAGTGAAGCAGACACTTACGGAATTCTTCAAGCAGCAGGATAAGGTGCTCTTCCAAACTGGTACCTTCAACCCTTCAACCTAGTACTTCAGTGGGATGCTTGTATCAATGTTCACGGCGATTTTGCCTGATCGGCATGCCTATTGTGGACTGTGCGGCCTTCGAACGAATTTTTTTTTTATCTCCCCTTATGTTTCAGCATTCTCGGAGATCAAGTGTTGCCCTTTCTTTTACATGCAGATGATAAATATGCAGTGGACCAACCTACCTTCCAATATGGCAACAGCCGTCTTCACAGGGCTGCAGGCGTACGTTCCTAGTTCGATGAACAGACTAGGACTGGATCTTTTTTAAAATATCGGGAATCCGATATATTGATATTTTAAAAAATATCCTTATTGGCCCTCGATATTTACAAAAAAGTTATTGATACATCCACGGAAAAAAATATCGAAGTACCGGTCAAAAAATATATAGGCACCATATTGTAAATATGCTGCCAGTTTTAGAGATGCATATTTAAGTATTGATTTATTATTAGATATTATGTACATCAACAAGCTAGCAGCCTGCATATCCCCCTTAAAGCAAGAACAGGAAGGAAAACGATGCACGTCACGCTTGGCGATAATCATTTTGCTAAAAATTGTAATTGCAGGTAAGTGGCACAATAAAAGGCGTCCGATGGATCCATCGTTCGGTTCCGTCACGTATCACATTTTTCGACTTTCCTGTATTTTGATTTTTGCAAATACCAGTGACCTAGCAGTTGTAGTGCAAAAATTGCGTGGTGAAGTTAAACGACACAGTTTCTGTCGGTAGCACCGAGCGCCGATTACGTCAGCTTTTCCCCTCATACGCCTGCATCCGTCACAAAGACAAATCTTGTCATTTAGATTTTTGTTCAGGAAATCAGTAACTGTTTTTGAAGAATACTGATGTGAAGAAATAGCACACTAGTTGCGGTGAAAGTTTATTTTTTATTTTTTAACGCAGTTGATGCGCTATTTCTTCACATCGGATATCTTGCTACTCCATTCACACAGCCACTTCCCAATCCACTTGCCAATGCAGTCGGACTTTTTCGCTGTGCCTTCTGTATAGTTGCTTCGCACGTTGAAAGAGAGTGTCGGGACGTGATGAAAGCTCAAAAAGTGGCAAGACTGCTCCACACAGTGAAAGCAAAACTATGTTCTTCTACAATTTCAAAGGAACACCTTTAATTATTTTTCGACATTATGAAAAAATATAATATAAAATAAAAATATCTGTACTTGATATTGCTATTTTGATACCGATATATCGATATACCAGTGAAAAATTATCGCCGATATATAAACATATATAACGATTTTTCTTTGGAATAATATCGATGTCTCGATATTTTGTCATCTCCCTAACTCAACCACCCTATCGTACATCGACTAACTCGCTAAACCACCATATTGTAATCTCACAGAATTTCCAACAGCGGATGAAATGTAGCAATTAACAGCCTCGAGATCTGGTAGCTCCAAGGGATCTTATCAGCAATTAGTGGCTTCTTCTGGATATGGAATACTTTCAGAAACCTACGAACACACAGTCGCCAAAGCGAAGTCATTCCCAAGACTGGAGGTGGAGTTACATGGTATTAGTCTCCTGGGGTGACTAATTTACTGTCTGGTAGCGCGCTTACTGCGACAGACTTTCAGCGCAGTTTGTATCACTGTCGTGCAGTAGATTCACTGAGATCTTGTGCAGTGTTTTCTTTGGTGGACCATTACGGAAATGAGAAAATAGTAAACTGTTGATTCTCCTCCAAGAGTGTTCTTTACCTACATTCCCCAACCAATTGCGTCACATCTCCTCACAGGATATCATGCTGCGGAGGGACTGGGTGGTATTCTGGTTACCGGAAACTTTGTTAACACTCTTCATTCTCTTGCTGTCCAAATGCTGATCATAAAAATTTATTTACAGGCGGACTGAACTCACCGCACAAACGTGAATTAATGGAATCGTATATGGAGCTGGAAAAATGTATTAAGGGACTAAATATCAGCGTAAATCGAGCTCAGAATTATCATCAATTAAACTTGCCTTACCACTAATTCTGTAAATCATTCCTAATAAAGGTTTTATTAATGTATCAATATTCCGTAAGCTACATCGGTGCAATATCTCTAAGTTGTACGTCTCAACGAAAAAGTTAAACACCAGCAGAAAAGAACAATCTCTACAATCTCCTCTAACATCGAAGCAGACTGTCTGAAATATGGTCCTTCGATTGTGCGTTAGGTAGGAATCTCGAAACTGTAACAAAATATGTTTTCTCCACCTCATACACGATGTTTCATTTACATAAGAGCGCTGAAAAGCAGCTACGGTGTTTGCTGTTGGCCACAATACAGTGTTTAAATTACTTTTACCGCTTACAGACCGTCGCTCCGCATAAATCACACTGCAATTCCTGTGTGGCTGTCAGAGCTAATGCAGTCTGTTTCGCGTTGGCCGCTTTCACTTTATCTCACACAATGGCGCGTGAATTGTGAGGTGGAAAACAAAGCGCGCCTCGTTAATACAAATTACCTCAGCTTCCCCGCTACAAGTTAGTCCCGTGAGAGTCTCGAAATTGCCCAGGGAGTACAGGTGTAATTACACACGTGTCCCTAAGTTACGTGATCTTCGACCTCCACGTAACGACATGTAGGCATACAAGGTGTAGGCTACCGTAACATATTATAACTCCCCCGGCAACGAAAGTAAATTGATCTTTCAGTTTTTGGATTTGCAACAACGCATTACTTTTGCTTTCGCCTTGACACATTTTCCCATCAACTAGTAGCTTGCTTGAATATTTACATATCTTCTGCCACCTCAGTTTCATTTGTCACCAATAAGAGAAGACTTGTGATGGCGTTGTAGGAAATTGAATAATACTTCCTCTGCGGTTAGAGGTAGACTGGAAAAAAGTCCGACGCCATTGGAAGAAATTCTGCATAACGTTTATCAAAAACCGCGAAGAAGCAAATTAAATGGCAGTTAACAAAATATTTTCTCACTTGCCTATTTATGATAATACTATGCTTAATATTTCACTCCAAATATACTAGATCCAGCAACACTAATAAAAATACAGAAGCTTTAAAAAACAGTGACAGCGCAAGAGAGCAACAAAAACGGCAATAATGAGTCCTTCCAAAACTGTACAGACAAAATTGCTGCACATGATATACTGATACGGATATTTGGTATACTGAAAAACCGGCATCGCAAACTCTGTGTGTTGTGTCAGTTCTCTGGTGCGAGGCTGTGGTAAAGTCTCCTATTGCTGATCAGGCGCTATGTGGATGTCACCAACGATCTGAAGTGGCGGTGTTGGGTTTACAATGCTCCGGCCTATGACGTTGTAAGCATATTCAATCGGATTTAAGTTAGTAAACGCACGTGGTTTGTGAACGATGTTTCTTCCTTGAACACAATTTTGCATAGATATACCGCACCACTTCGCACTGCTGACTAACGATGACGACGTTCTTTGCGGATGCGGAGAGGTACAAGACGAGGCACATCTGCTCATGTGCCGACTAATACCGAGGCCCCGCAGTTTTAGTGACCTGCTACAAGCCAACGACAAAGCCGTAGCGGTGGCTAACTATTGGAAAAATACAATTTTATCTGGACACGGAAAAGTAAAGTTAGGTTTAAGTAGTTCTAAGTCTAGGGAACTGATGACCTCAGTTGTTAAGTCCCATAGTGCTTAGAGCCATTCGAACTATTTGAACTTCTCACTTTCTCATAGATAACATTCGGAGAACAGTAACCAATTCTGAAATTCATTGCCACGAAGATGTACATGCGGCGAAATGTTAAGAGGATGAAGGGTGATGGAATGTAGTGTTCGCAGAACACTCGTTTGGTTGAACCCTCTCGTACTTCCGAGATGCCTCTTAGTGACATTTGCGTTCTGTATTACAACTGCTAAAATGTTAGTTTCATTTCTTCCATGAGTTGCTCTACTTTTTGCTTAGCGTATTTTACTCTCCACACTTCCAGTTTCTAGAACTTTTTTTTGTAACGTTTGCAAAGGCAGACCGTGAGAGCTGGGAATGTTCTGGATACACTTGAGAGAACAACCGCGCTGCTTCTCTAAGTGTCTGGTTACACTCAGTATAAACGATATTCACTTTTTCAACTGTTGTGTTGTGAATGTTTCAGTAGCTTTGCGAGCTACGACATCAGAACACAGACTGATAGGCTTCAAGCGCACAACTCCACACGTGTTTTCTTATATTTGTTATAATAGGGTAGACGTTTGTGGAACCTTTTCTGCTGCAGTGGGACAGCCGTTTGCGGCACTGTTATCTTGATACTGTTTGATCAAGCCCCATGCATGTTACGTCGCGGAATTTCTTTTACAAGCTTCTTTCCAGTTTTTGGTGGTGGAAAGTTCTTATGTTTTACATGTTTTACATGTTTGTTTCGTGTTTGTGTAAATCTGGAACTCAGATACGGAAAATAAAAACAATAGGAGAAGAAGTTCCACACGCAAAAAGAAATTTACTAGCACCTGGTCTCAAATAAAATCGACTAATTTTCATTAACCTATCATAAGTAAAACGGCCGCACAAAAAATATCTTCAGAGGAACACACAGAACCCAGTTAATACGTTAACACTATTGTAAAGAGAAATCCATAACCAAAGGAGTTCTTGTGTATCGGAACACCACTTATGGTGCTGTGGCATCATGCAGGCTAACATTAGAGAATGCCACATTCTGGAGAAACCGGAATTCTTGATGATCAGCAGAATGGTAGACTTAAGTGAGCTCAGAATAAAAGATCTCTGACTACTCTCTCAAACGTAGACTACGTGAAGAAAGAATACCAAATCAAAAGTGGTACTTTCCTTTTCAGGACAGAGGCGCAAATTAAAAAAACGTTGTTTTATTTTATAAATCCATTTCCACAGAGATATTTCATCTCATTCGTAAGCAAACTTTCTGCATGTTAATGCTACACGAGCAGATTAGTCAGTACTAGAGAATAATACCACCAACACTGATAAATACAAGATGAATCAGTATAAAAATGAAACGGGCTCCGTTATTTCACAGGGAACAACAAGTTGACAGACGTAGGTGGAAATCTAGAGAAAGAAGTGTGCACTCATTAAAATTCGTTAGAATAGACGAATATTCATAGTCATTGAGACAAACTTTTCGGTCCAGTAATAATATCACCATATCATCTTCCACAAGCAGTTTGCAAGATTAAAAGAAACCACATACTTTCTTTTCATTTACTTGAAGTCAGAGTGGTATACGTATAGTGCATTGCTTCATAGCTGCTAAACTTGCGAAAAGAAAGCCGTAGAACTTATTCTTGGCAGAGGCACTTCTGAGAACAAAACTCAAAGAAACCTCTTGGCAAATCTAATTTCTGTGAGCACACTGCTCTGGCTCTGTAACTTAGAATGCTGCGAACACTAGGATCGTCGTATGACAGAATGATACGCACATTGGAGAACCCCAGTTTTGCTGAGCAGTAGGGAAGTACCCGGCAAATTTTGACTCAGGGAGACGAAGATCGAGATCAGCTGCGATTATAAACCTTTATGCTCTCAAGTCTAGGAAAGTGTGATAACTTTGCAAGAATGTAAGAATGTCGCTGATTGTTGTTTCTAGAGGGGAACACTTTTTAAAGAGAAGATGCGAATATAAGGAACCAGCCAACATTGGAGCTGTTTTAACAAACAGTACAATTGGTATGAAAGAAAATATAAAATGTGGCCAATTGAATACAAAGTACGCTCAGTCGCATGTTCGCTGGAGCTATGGGGAAGGACAGAGAGCACTTCTGATCTAGGTTTCTGACCGTGACATTAGTCGTAAGTACATAATCTGTGGCTGAGAGCTATAAACTGATAATTCACTTCGCGACAAGCGCCCTGTGTAAAGGTCACACTGCGCCATTTCACTCGCAAACTGTCGGGCATCTGTTATCAGCGCTGCAGGAGATCTGTATCCCCAAGACACTAACTATATGTGTTCCCCTCTGACAATGTGCCACTGTTTTTGAGTGACGGTCTTAGTGTGTGTAGCTTACCTTCTGAAGTTCCTACGTACGTCTACTGTATTTCAGCAGCTGATGCATCATATCCTTGTTAATACCTTTTCCTGCTGTGAAAATATTTAATTAATTATTAATTAATCAACATTTTATTCGAACTCCCTATATTAAGCACACAACGAGATCACCAGAAATTTTTTGTGTACTCATTGAACCCACTACAACAAAACTTTATTATTGGTACCGAGCATCAACCGGCTATGAAAATAGTGAGGTTTGCTTCCATGAATTTTCGGTAGCTATCGACCTCGGAGAACCAGGAACTGATTCATCGCTCACACTAGCATAAACAGCGCAAACACAACAAATCAAACTGAACATGGCATTCAGCAATAACTACTACAAACTACATACGCAGTCAACCAAGTACGCCCTGAACATTGCCTCAGACGATGTATAAGAAAAATCCACTTGTTATCAAAACAAACTTTATTTAAGCATTTGTTGAATGGTCCACCACCAGAATATCAGAAACAAACTTGTTACAAAGAATCGCACCATGTTTGTTCCTGATATTCAGCGAGGGCCAGTAGAAAAGTAATGCCCCCGAATTTTATGCGAAGACTTTTAAAGGTTCTTAAACAGTCATTAATATTCTGTCTCTTTATTCTTCACGACTACATTTTTGCAGCCCTCTGCCGCTAGAGGACTTCGTAGCGTAGAATTGCAGCGTGTAACATCGCAGGTGTGTTACTTAACTATATCGGTACATGAGAAACAGCTTGCTGTAATCGAGATTCGAATTCGAGCAGTTCATCCACACGTGGAGCATTGTCTGCTTCAGCATTACAATGTCAAATCACACACAAGAGCTGCGACATTTGCAACAATGCGATGCCTAAGGTTCACTGTCATCGATCACCCTTCCTTATAGAACCGACTTGGCCTCATCCGATTTTCATTTGTTTCGAAACCTTCAAGAACACCTTCGAGGAAATCAATTTTATAAAGATGAAACGTTGCAAGCAGAAGTGATGTTATGGTTCCTCCCAACAAGGTCATCTATTTTACAGTGACGGCAAGAACAAACTGGTCTCTCGTTAGAAGAAATTTGTTCAATATCTAGACATTAGTAATAAAGATTTAGTATGGCAATAACCTATGTTTTATTTAAAAATCCTTAAGACATCAACCTATCTTCGATATGTTGGCGAAAATATATGTTTAAAGTCGGTGGTAGGCATAGAACTTCGACCGAAATCGTACTAAATACTTTCTCCGAAAACAATTTTGAATACATAGTACAGGAGCCCACCCGAAGTGTAAATGATTGTGATAACATAATGACTTTTTAGTAAAAAATAATCCTGGGCAATTAGGGAGCATCAAGGTCGTGTAGAGAGACTGAATACCGTAACATTCAAATCCACCAAAAATAAACGCAAAAAATTTATGTTTAAAAATGAAGAAAACATTCGCTTCGCGACTTCCTAAGAGACAGTATCTGCTCCTTCAAAAATAAGTACGTAATAACTATCTATTCAAAAAATCAGATAAAAATTCATTTGGCGCCTCCCTGAGAGACAATCTCCACTCCTTACATATTAATGGTGTAAGTGTGGACCAGATCTGGCTTCAATTCAAAGCAAATTGAGAGATTTCTACCAAATAAATTAATAGGTGGGACTGCTCCCCCATGAATCACAAAACAGGGCAGAATACTGTTGCAGAAGCAACGAAAAAAGTATTCCAAATTTAAAAGAATCTTCAAGATTAGCGATGTTTTACTGAAGCTCTAATCTTATGCGGACTTCAATGCGAGATACTTTTAATGATTTCCACTACGAAATTCTTACTCGCAAAGAGATTTTGGTTGTATGTAAAATGCACCAGCGGCAAGATACAATGACAGTGCCACAAAAGTGGAGTTACTAAATACTGTTTTCCGAAATTTCTTCACCAAAGAATACGAAATAAATATTCCAGAACTCGAACCAAGTATAGCTCCCAAAATGGGCAACTTAGAACTTGATATCCGGGTGTAGCCGAAGGAGCTGAAATCATTTAATAAAGGCAAGTCTTACGGTCCAGATCGTGTATTAGTAATTTTGTTTTGGAAACTGAAAATTTGTGATATGGTCTTATGGGACCAAACTGCTGAGGTCATCGGTCCCTAAGCTTACACATTACTTAATCTAACTTAAACTAATTTACGCTAAGAACAACACACACACCCATGTCCGAGCGAGAACTCGAACCTCAGACGGGGGGAGCCGCCCCGACCGTGCAAGACGCCCTAGACCGCGCGGCTTACGCCGCGCGACTAAATGTTCTTTTAAGAGTATACTTATATAATAATCCCATACTTACTAGTCACATACAACAACTACCCTGACGAAGGATCTGTACCTAAAGACTGGAAAGCTGCACAGATCACAGCAATACTCAAGAAAGGAATGGAACGTATCTTCTGTTTGAACATTACAATTTGCCTGGAAGAAAAAGATTTATTGATACATAGTACTGATTCAGAAAATATCGTTCTTCTCTTTATTCAAACGAACTAATTAGTACTACTGACGGGGCATCTCAAATTTATTCCATATTTCCAAATTTCCAGAAGGCTTTAGACACCATTCCTCACAAGCGACTTCTAATCAAATTGTGCGCTTATGAAGTATCATCTCGGTTGAGCGAGAGGTTCGTAATTTCAGAAAGGTCAAAGCACTTAGTAATCGGTGGAAGATCATCGAGTAACAAAAGATAGAAAAAAGAGAGAGAAACTGGATCTCCCACGGATTTAAGTGTTCGTTTTACCCACGCTCTTTTCGAGAGTGAAATGGTAGAGAAATAGTCTGAAAGTGGTTATATGAACCAGGCATTTAAGTGTGAATTGCAGAGTAGACATGTAGATGAAGGAGCAGGTGTACACTGATCAGCAAGAACGCCATGGCCACCGACCCACTATGAAACCGCAGCAGCGTCGCCTGGCGAGGAATGACTACAAGTCAGACGCAGCCGCGGTGCACGTAGTTTCAGTGAGCCTGCTGTCCGTGTGTAGAATGGCGAACGTGCGCGATCTATCCGAGTCGGACCGAGGGAAGACTGTGATGGCCCGGAGGCTCCGCACGAGCATTTCGAAAAGTGCACCACTTGTCTTTTGTTCGAGGAGTGCTGTGGACAGTGTCTTCAACACGTGGCGAAATCAAGGAGAAACCACGTGGCGTTGGACGACCATCCCCCATCACAGATGTCGGAAGTCGTAGGCTGGGCAGATTGGCAAACCAGGACAGTCAGTGAACTGTGGCGGAACTAACATCAGACTGTAATGTTGGGCAGAGAACTGATGTGTCTGAACACACAGTGCACCGAACACTTCTAACAATGATACCTCGGCAGCCGACTACCCATGTATATGCCAATCTTAACACCATGACATCGGCAATTGCGACTGAAATGGGCACATGACGTTGGTGCAGTGGCAGAGTGTTGCACGGTGTGAAGAGTCCCGATGCTTTCTTCCTGGCGCCTATGTGAGGGCGTGAATCTGTCGTCTTCCAGGGAAACACCTCCTTGACATCCATACTGGGGGACGGAGACGAGCTGGCAGCGGCTGCATTGTGCGCTGGGGAACAACATTCACGTGGACATCTATGAGTCCAGAGGAGCTCGTGCAAGCCACCATGACAGCCATGCTCACCAAGTATACGCGTTCATGACTATCATATTTCCCGGCGGCAGTGGTATTTTTCATCAAGATAAGGCGCCATGTGACAAGGGCAGCAGTATGATGGAGTGCTTCGAGAAACACAGTAGCGAGTTCCAGTTGCTGTGCTGACGCACCAATTCGCCAGATCTGAAATAGATCGAACATATCTGGGATGTGATTAAACGTGACGTCAAAGGTCATGGCTACCCTCCCCGGAATTAGTGGCACCACACCTGCGTGCAGATGTGGTGCCAACTCCCTCCAGCGACGTACCAAGGCCTCGTTGATACCAAGCCACGACGCGTCGCCGATCTGTGCCAAAGGCTGCTAGGTAAGCGATCATAATGTTCTCGCTGATCAGTGTATATGTACAGCTTAACGCACAGTGTACCAGTCTGTGGAGCTGAGGGATGAGCCTGATCCGAATCAAATCCACGCGGTAAATTAATGACCGCTGGCTTGGTACACTAGCCAGTCTAACCGTAGCTCTTAGGTGGTTTCACACGGTCGTTTCGGAAAATTATGGTAATGTCTCCAATCCATATTCCAGAAAATACGATACAAAGTCATTTACAGGACGATAACGCACAGAATGAAGTTTACACGATACACAGAGAGACGTACTTCGCTCAGTTAGGTTATGTGACGACTATGGCTACAAGAACGGCCTCCAGGCAACAAAATTAAAAACAAAAAATAAAGCATATATTTCAAATGTGTACCTGTCGGTTTCTACGGTAGGGAAGAAAGAGGGAGAGAGAGAGAGCGATAGTATAAAGTTATAAATCGCAATCTCCATACTAGCCGGACTAAGTGTGTTGGCCTCAACGACCTCTCCCCTGCTCTGGCGGCGGCATATGACGGCTGCTGTGTTGGGGAGAACCACCACCTCTCCACCGCTGCTCTCCCTACGTGGCGGGGAGTGACAGCGGCCGTCATTTGTTCTGAGCGGTGACTGCTGTGAGGGTAGCACAGCCATTTGTGTGAGGCGGCCAGGCGCTCGACCACCTTAGAGTTGTTCGCGCGTCGCTCACACACGCCAGAAGACGCAAAGTTTTACGCCCAGTCGTCGTCTCTTTCAAACACTACTTTTTGCTTCCAGCAAAGTTTGAAGTGACCTCGTCCTAAGTAGACCGCAAGAACGTCGAAGCAACTCTTTGCATTCGATATATTATTCAACAGTTACATACTGTAATGTGTCTGTTAGCTCGATTCAGATACCGGACAAACGTTGCTCAGATCTGCATTCCTATGACCAAGCTATCGCCTTCTTAATCAGTTATGCGTGGATGTTCGCTTCAGTGTGGAGAGTGAATCACAGTAGATTTTAGATATCCTGAAAAACACAAAGCATTAACAGAGGTGAGATGCATATGGTTTTTTGTACACTCGAAGGAGAAGAAGAAGAAGAAGAAGAAGAAGAAGAGATATAAATTGCGTCTCACAAAAGGAAGGAGCGAGATTGTTCTGCATCTTCCATATTTCTGAGGACGACGTTTCCAGGGATTCAAAGAATGGAGCAGCTACCGGACCCAACAGCAATTCAAAAATCCTAGCGTTCTTTGATAAAGATTCTGTAGGAACGAAAATATAGCTGGAACCATATAATTGAATAAGTATCATATTTCGAATATCTAGGATGCAAATTCACTTTTAATGGAGATACTCAAACCGTTACAAGAACAACCAAGCTGAATCAGTAGGGTGGGACAATGCAGAAATTCCTTAATAACAAGAGAAGAAAAGAACCAAGGACAAATTTAAAATAATATCGCTTGCGACCCCGTTACACGCAAAAAAAGGAAGCATCTATAATGCCGACCATTGAATTGAGATACCTTCGAGGCGTAAAAGTTGCCCGTAGGAAAGACGTAGTCAGAACTGAAGAGATTCTCAGGGAAATAGAGGTCTAAAGCGTACTTTGGTAAGGTAGCAGTGATCATCTTACACGTATATCAGCTCATGGACCCCCAAACTTCCGTCAGTGGATAACCTGCAAGACCTAGAGAGCGATGGGCACCGGAAGACGCTGTTGAGTCTAATCATTGAAAGAAGATGGTGATGATCAGTATGGTGATTATTATTATGATGATGCTTCTTTCAAAGGTCGATCACGCTCCAGGGCGTGTGTGTCTCTCGAACACTCTTTATTTCACCATTACTAGTCAATGGACGTTGTTGTACGATCACTGTCTGAAGCTTTCACATAATGCGACAATGGAATTGGGCTATGATTTTCTCTTTCTATTGATGTATAGCCCAGTAACTAGTTACGAGCGATGAAGATTATGAATTAGGAGAGACTTCACCTCCAAATGAAGGAAACGGATACAACTCGAAACCTTTGACGCATGTAAAACTGTTAACAGGGCAACTGTCGACGATTATACTTTCAAAATACGAAAGGAATCCAAAAAATAGGGAATACTGAAAATAAAAGGATTTCCTGAACATCTTATTAATACGATAAAGAGCCAATATGTAAATACAAAAATAGTTAAAAGTACAGGTCCGAAAATGTCAGATGAAATTTTAATAAATCAAGATATTCGGCAAGGGCTCAATCTATCACTCACTTTACTTTATTTATTGACCGCCTTGCTATGAAGTGCAATGATGAAATACACTTAGGAATTAAAATAGTATCTAACGTATTATTAAATACTCAGTTATATGCTGATACTAGATAATTATACAGAAAATGAAAGATAATTTGCAAAGAGCAGTATGTAGATAAAACGCAATATATTAAAATTTAACTATAACTGCAAATAAGACAAACATAACAGCTTGCAAAGGAAGGAATCCAGGTAGATCGAAAATAATAATAAAAGAGAAAATTTTAGAACAGGTACTCCACTTCCGTTATCTAGGATGTGATATTAGTTTGAACTGTGACAAAGACATTGGAAATAAGGTTAATAAATATCACGCTATCTGCAGAACAAATGGAAAAACTTCGGGAAGAAAACTAAGAAAAGAAACCTAAATGAAATTCTATAAATTATGGCTGTATCTACTGTTGTATATTGTTCAGAATCGAGTACAGTTGTTGTTGTTGTTGTTGTGGTCTTCAGTCCAGAGACTGGTTTGATGCAGCTCTCCATGCTACTCTATCCTGTGCAAGCTTCTTCATCTCCCAGTACCTACTGCAACCTACATCCTTCTGAATCTGCTTAGTGTATTCGTCTCTTTGTCTCCCTTTACGATTTTTACCCTCCACACTGCCCTCCCTTGATGCCTCAGAACATGTCCTACCAACCGATCCCTTCTTCTAGTCAAGTTGTGCCACAAACTTCTCTTCCCCCCAACCCTATTCAACACTTCCTCATTAGTTATGTGATCTACCCATCTAATCTTCAGCATTCTTCTGTAGCACCACATTTCGAAAGCTTCTATGCTCTTCTTGTCCAAACTATTTATCGTCCACGTTTCACTTCCATACATGGCTACACTCCATACAAATACTTTCAGAAGTGACTTCCTGACACTTAAATCTATACTCGATGTTAACAAATTTCTCTTCTTCAGAAACGCTTTCCCTGCCATTGCCAGTCTACATTTTATATCCTCTCTACTTCGACCATCATCAGTTATTTTGCTCCCCAAATAGCAAAACTCCTTTACTACTTTAAGTGTGTCATTTCCTAATCTAATTCCCTCACCATCACCCGACTTAATTCGACTACATTCCATTATCCTCGTTTTGGTTTTGTTGATGTTCATGTTATATCCTCCTTTCAAGACACTGTCCATTCCATTCAACTGCTCTTCCAAGTCCTTTGCTGTCTCTGATAGAATTACAATGTCATCGGCGAACCTCAAAGTTCTTATTTCTTCTCCATGGATTTTAATACCTACTTCGAATTTTTCTTTTGTTTCCTTTACTGCTTGCTCAATATACAGATTGAATAACATCGGGGAGAGGCTACAACCCTGTCTTACCCCCTTCCCAACCACTGCTTCTCTTTCAAGTCCCTCGACTCTTATAACTGCCATCTGGTTTCTGTACAAATTGTAAATAGCTTTTCGCTCCCTGTATTTTACCCCTGCCACCTTTAGAATTTGAAAGAGAGTATTCCAGTCAACATTGTCAAAAGCTTTCTCTAAGTCTACAAATGCTAGGAACGTAGGTTTGCCTTTCCTTAATCTTTCCTTTAAGATAAGTCGTAAGGTCAGTACTGCCTCACGTGTTCCAGTATTTCTACGGAATCCAAACTGAACTTCCCTTTCTACTAGTTTTTCCATTCGTCTGTAAAGAATTCGTGTTTGTATTTTGCAGCTGTGACTTATTAAACTGATAGTTCGGTAATTTTCACATCTGTCAACACCTGTTTTCTTTGGGATTGGAATTATTATATTCTTCTTGAAGTCTGAGGGTATTTCGCCTGCCTCATACATCTTGCTCACCAGATGGTAGAGTTTTGTCAGGACTGGCTGTCCCAAGGCCGTCAGTAGTTCTAATGGAATGTTGTCTACTCCGGGGGCCTTGTTTCGACACAGGTCTTTCAGTGCTCTGTCAAACTCTTCACGCAGTATCGTATCTCCCATTTCGTCTTCATCTACATCCTCTTCCATTTCCATAATATTGTCCTCAAGTACATCGCCCTTGTATAAACCTTCTATATACTCCTTCCACCTTTCTGCTTTCCCTTCTTTACTTAGAACTGGGTTTCCATCTGAGCTCTTGATGTTCATACAAGTGGTTCTCTTATCTCCAAAGGTCCCTTTAATTTTCCTGTAGGCAGTATCTATCTCACCCCTAGTGAGATAAGTCTCTAAATCCTTACATTTGTCCTCTAGCCATCCCTGCTTAGCCATTTTGCATTTCCTGTCGATCTCATTTTCGAGACGTTTGTATTCCTTTTTGCCTGCTTCATTTACTGCATTTTTATATTTTCTCCTTTCATCAATTAAATTCAATATTTCTTCTGTTTCCCAAGGATTTCTACTAGCCCTCGTCTTTTTACCTACTTCATCCTCTGCTGCCTTCACTACTTCATCCCTCAAAGCAAACCATTCTTCTTCTACTGTGTTTCTTTCCCCCATTCCTGTCAATTGCTCCCTTAAGCTCTCCCTGAAACTCTGTACAACCTCTGCTTCTTTTAGTTTATCCAGGTCCCATCTCCTTAAATTCCCACCTTTTTGCAGTTTCTTCAGTTTTAATCTACAGCGCATAACCAACAGATCGTGGTCAGAGTCCACATCTGCCCCTGGAAATGTCTTACAATTTAAAACCTGGTTCCTAAACCTCTGTCTTACCATTATATAATCTATCTGGTACCTTTTAGTATCTCCAGGATTCTTCCATGTATACAATCTTCTTTCATGGTTCTTAAACCAAGTGTTAGCTATGACTAAGTTGTGCTCTGTGCAAAATTCTACGAAGCGGCTTTCTCTTTCATTTCTTAGCCCCAATCCATATTCACCTACTACGCTTCCTTCTCTCCCTTTTTTCTACACTCGAATTCCAGTCACCCATGACTATTAAATTTTCGTCTCCCTTCACTATCTGAATGATTTCTTTTATTTCATCATACATTTCTTCAATTTCTTCGTCATCTGCAGAGCTAGTTGTTATATAAACTTGTACCACTGTAGTAGGTGTGGGCTTCGTATCTATCTTGGCCACAATAATGCGTTCACTATGCTGTTTGTAGTAGCTTACCCGCATTCCTATTTTCCTATTCATTATTAAACCTACTCCTGCATTACCCCTATTTGATTTTGTGTTTATAACCCAGTATTCACCTGACCAAAAGTCTTGTTCCTCCTGCCACCGAACTTCACTAATTCCCACTATATCTAACTTTAACCTATCCAATTCCCTTTTTAAATTTTCTAACCTACCTGCCCGATTAAGGGATCTGACATTCCACGCTCCGATCCGTAGAACGCCAGTTTTCTTTCTCCTGATAACGACATCCTCTTGAGTAGTCCCCGCCCGGAGATCGGAATGGGGGACTATTTTACCTCCGGAATATTTTACCCAAGAGGACGCCATCATCATTTAATCATACAGTAAAGCTGCATGCTTGTTACAAGGCCAGATCAGTCAATCATCCAGACTGTTGCCCTTGCAACTACTGAAAAGGCTGCTGCCCCTCTTCAGGAACCACACGTTTGTCTGGCCTCTCAACAGATACCCCTCCGTTGTGGTTGTACCTACGGTACGGCTATCTGTATCGCTGAGGCACGGAAGCCTCCCCACCAACGGCAAGGTCCATGGTTCATGAGGGGGATCGAGTACAGTAACAAAAAAAAAATCATGCATATAAGCAGCAGAAATTAAGTTGATGAGATATGTGGGAGGCTGTAATAAAATGGATAAAACAAGGAATAAAACAATAAGATCAGATTTTTTTTTAAAAAAAACTTTTCAGTTAATGACAAGATAGAAGAGAATAGAATGAAGAATGGAAGACTCATGTTGATAGAATGACAAAAAACAGATTTCCAGAAAAAGATAATCAATTACCGGCCAACTGGAAAGAGAGAACTAGGTAGACCTCGTAAGAGAGAGATGGATGCCCGCATCTCGTGGTCGTGCGGTAGCGTTCTCGCTTCCCACGCCCGGGTTCCCGGGGTCGGTTCACGGCGGGGTCAGGGATTTTCTCTGCCTCGTGATGGCTGGGTGTTGTGTGATGTCCTTAGGTTAGTTAGGTTTAAGTAGTTCTAAGTTCTAGGGGACTGATGACCATAGATGTTAAGTCCCATAGTGCTCAGAGCCATTTGAACCTTTTTTTTTTAGGGAGATGGAAGGAGATGATGATGATGATGATGACGACGATGACGATGATATCTTGGAAAGGGATTCTTTAGAATGTATGTACAGGGAAGAAGAAACGATAGCGTATGTTTATATTCAGCCTTCCCTGGAATCCCTACACCCTGCCTAGACTGCAACAACATTACGCATGTGGAGTCTACGTTTGTTTACAGCTTCTGTGAAACAGGTATAGATATTGATGAAGCAAAGATACCTTATAATTTTTTTTACACAGCGAAATACATTTTTGCTAATACTCCCTCCTCGCATAACACATCCGGTTTCTTTTATTGTGTCTACTGTTACACGAATGTCTTTTCACTTTGTTAACTGACTTCCTTTTATTGTAAGTCTACTGTTACACGAATGTCTTTTCACTTTTTTAACTGACGTCCTTATATAAGTTTCTATTCGATTGAAATGTAGCCATAAAACAGTTGAGGAAGTGCAGTTTCCGGTTCTCATTGATTCCAGTACAAGACTCGCTTAGGTAATACGCCGCTAATCGCCCCTGCTACCCAGCTTACTGTCATGAGTGGTGCATGAAACTGATAATAAAACTAAAAAATAATGCAACCGATACTCACAAAAATTATAACTGCAGTTTTTACTGCGAAGATCGTATATGGCTTCGGGGAGGGTATAGTCATTTCGGTCCAACGCCGAATGTACTGAGAGTCGTAAGAAATCCTGGGACTTCTCAAACATCGCATATGTAAACTTCGGATTTGTACTCCTATTACGGGGCACATCAACGAAAATATCAAAATATCAGTGTGGACGCTCACGATTAATTTAGAGCGTACTGTTCCCAGTTTGATGACCACAGTATAGTCATTAACGATGTTTTTCTTCTGATAATAATTTTTCGGAATAATATCAACAGTGAATTTCACCCTTACTCTCTGTGTTTTGTTGTATTCCACATTAACAGCAGAAGGATTTGGTGTCGTTGCATCTCCTGTGCAAATACATGTGAAATAAATTTATATCTCAATAATAAACTGAGCGTGAAAAATTTGTACGGCATTTCGCTAGTCGTGTGTCAGTTCCAAACCTTAAATTACTTTCTCGATTTGTGAATAATATAGCAGGCTTTCAAAGAAAACTGAATTTAGACACTTGTGAAACACTCCTTCTTATTCATTTGGGAATAAGACATGAGACTTCTGCATGATTTACTTTTCCTCAGCATTTTTCCAGTATTGCTTACTCGTGGTATAGCGAGTGCGAAGAAACACAAGTGCTTCGCAAGAGCTGAGGATCTTACACCGAACGAGGAAACAACCAGTTTCTTTAGCGGAGAGTGATTCGCTGCAGCATTACCATTAAACACAATAATGTCCTCGCATCTTCATTTTCACATATCGTGCCGTGCGCTTGCATTAAATGTAAGAAGCAGACATGTAAGACTAAGAGCTATAACCTGTAAACTCTCTGGATTTCAGTTATGTCATAAACGAAATAAGAAGGTGCACAATACGCTGCGACTGTATAAGCGTAACTGGAAACAATTCCTCCCCTCCACCACATGGTACTGCAGAATGCACCTTTTGAGCCTGAGCTGGGCCGAAACAGAACTTCAAACTCTGTAGATTCCGTGAAGCTCTGACAGAGGAGATCAATACCAATGAGTTGGTGGTCGGGAGTATCGAGCGAGCAGGAAGAGTTCACTGCAAGTGTATACACGGGGGAATCCTGTTTCGTTTTGCGTCTTTGATCTCCCACGCGACTTTGAGACGCCTTCGTTCGCCAAGACGACACCACTAGGCGACCCGTTCACTCGGCATTTCTTCTCTGCGTTGCTCCTTTCTTTGGTCTCCAGCAGATCAGAAAAACTTGTCCTGTGCGCCAGCCCTCTTCTCCGGAGATCGCGGCTGCCGCACGATGTATGTGGCATCCACTTTCTTCAGCTTCTTCAAACGACTACACAGGACGTTTCATTTATAGTAATAAGAGTGCTCAAGCTGCATCTTTCCATTACGGTATAAGTTGGCATGTATCCAGATGATATTCACGAGTAACATCGCAATACAACGCAGTACAATATAATATGGTTTTCACTACTATTTACACACACGTCCATTTTATAGACTAACCGCAGCACTGCTTCTAAATAATTCTTTTCAAATTTCATGAAACTGCTATTTGACATTTCTTCAAGTACTTATTGTACTTATCTCCAACACTAATGCCGGCCGGAGTGGTCGTGCGGTTCTAGGAGCTACAGTCTGGAACTGAGCGACCGCTGCGGTCGCAGGTTCGAATCCTGCCTCGGGCTTGGATGTGTGTGATGTCCTTAGGTTAGTTAGGTTTAATTAGTTCTAAGTTCTAGGCGACTGATGACCTCAGAAGTTAAGTCGCATAGTGCTCAGAGCCATTTTAACAACCAACACTAATATGCCAGCTTATCTACGTATCAGTGTAGCGTTGCTAAGGTCCTTCGTCAGATACGCCTGAGACATACAAATTTACTAAGAAAAATTCTCCAAAAAAAAAGTATACGGGCTATGATATCACTCCATTTACTCTGCCGAGGTGGCGTGACGGTTGCCACACCGGTCGACGATTCAAATCCGCGTCCGGCCATCCAGATTTAAGCTTACCGCGATTTTCCTAAATCTCTCCAAATGAATGGTTCGTTCAAAAGGGCATAACTGATTTTCTTCCCCCACCCTTGAAACATTCCGAGCTTCTGCTCCTTCTCTAATGATCTCGATGCAGATGGGACGGTAAATTCTAATCTACCGTCCTTTTTCTTTTCCACTTTTCTGACCATATTAATGATTGTTTATTTGCAGACGTTGTAAGATGATGCGATGCGTGATCCTCTCTCTTTTCATTACGCGCTGTACCACTTTCTTCCTACACCTCTGAGTTTAATCTTCTAGTGTGCTACCCTAACCCTAAAGGCATTACTCATTTGACTGGCTCCCCAAAGGATTCCGTACTCAGTATATCATGAACTTTAACAGCACCCACGACCCCAAACAACCTACAGTTAACTAGCAGAGCTCTTGACCTCGCATAAAGATTAAATCAAGTCAACATTCTCTATTTCATTTAATACATACCATTTTGTTCGATTAATTCTTCTAAATGTTGTTGCACGGATAAAAGCTAAGTAAATTGAACCGCTCGAGCTATTACATAAGGAGGTGTGTTGGCAGAGTAGAAGGATCCATGCCTTAAAATAATTTAACAGCAAACGAAGGCAACCGATCCTGTCAGCTTACATGAAAGAGGAACAAACAGCAGACATATAATCGTCTATAAACTAACCTTCTGCTTACTGATTATGTAATTTCCACATCAAAACATACACTGTCGGGAGAAAATCGGTTACACCAAAACATAATTAATGTAGAGAAATGACTTTTGAGGAATATATTTGTCTAGGTAACGTATTTAAGTGATAAACATCGTCGGAGATAGTCCATTGCAAAAGTGAAATTCTGGTACATTAGTAACCGGTGTAACCGCAAGAGTGTTGAGTATAAGAATGCAAAAGTGCATACATTGTGTTGTGCAGGTGCTGGATGGCAGTTTGTGGTATGGAGGTTCTGCTCTTGGTCGGTCAATACAGGGACGGTTCATGCTCTTTATGGATGATGTCCACATCGTCCGATGATGTCCCATACGTGTTCGAATGGAGACAGATCTGGTGGTCGAGCAGGCCAAGACTACACTTATATCGACACTGTGTAAAGCATGACAGGTTACAACATCCGTATGTCGGCGAACGTTATCGTGTTGGAAAACACTCTCTGTAATGCTGTTCATGAACGGCAGCACAGCAGGTCGAATCACCAGACCGACGTACAAATTTGCATTCAGAGTGCATGTGATAATCACGAGAGTGCTTCTGCTGCCACACGAAGTCGCACCTCACACCATTACAAATGGCTCTGAGCGCTATGGGGCTTAACATCACACCATTACTTCAAGTGTTTGTCCAGTATGTCTAGCACGCTGACAGGTTGGTTGCAGGCCCTCAGCTGGCCTCCTAACCAACACACGGCCATCATTGGACTAGCACCGAGGCACAACCAGCTTCCATCAGAAAACATACCGCACCTCCACCCTGCCGTCAAATGTGCTCTCTCTTGTGCCTACAATATTCCCATCAACTAGGTAGCAACAAATTATATGGAACCATTTTAACAACTGTTAAGTATTCAATTCATCGTAACCTCAGAGAAATCTTTATTTATTATGTTCTTTATATTATTTAAAAAAAGCATTAAGAAATGTATACGAATAAGATTGTAACAATTTAAATTTAGAAGCATCCGACCCACCTTACATTTCAAGGCCGTGGGTTAGTTTGTACTGTTAATGAAATAAATAAATAAATGTGCCTACTGAAGCCGCAAATGGCAGTGGTTTGGGGTCAGTGGAATGTATGCTACAGGGCATCTGGCTCGGAGCTCTCCTTGAAGTTACCGACCTGTTCGTGGTGTCACTGCGGTGCCTGCTGCTTCTCAAATTGCAGTATGACGCGCCAGAGCCATAAGCCGAACACGATGGTCTTCCCTCTCGGTAGAGCTACGTAGCCGTCGAGACCCTGGTCTTCTCGCTGCCGTACAATCTCGTGACCATCGCTGCCAGCAATCAGTCCAGTTTTTACATTCCTGCCAATTCTTTCCGCAATATCGTGGAAGGAACCTCCAGCTTCTCGTGGCCCTATTATACGATCTTGTTCAAATTCTGTGAGGTGCTAATAACGGCGTCTCCGTCGTCTTAAAGACATTCTTGAGTGACATCAACCCACCAAGTCCAAAAGTAATTAACGATCGTCATTTACAGCATGTATTTAAAACATAGCTGATTTTCATTCTCATAGTGGCGCTACTAGCGTCATTCTTATAACACTCAGTCTTCAGGACATAGTGGCCCATCGGGACCATCCGACCGCCGTGTCATCCTCAGTTAAGGATGCGGATAGGAGAGGCATGTGGTCAGCACACCGCTCTCCCAGTCGTTACGATGGTTTTCTTTGACTGGAGCCGCTACTATTCTGTCGAGTAGCTCCTCAATTGGCATCACGAGGCTGAGTGCACCTCTAAAAATGGCAAGAGTGCATGGCTGCCTGGATGGTCACCCATCCAACTGCCGGCCACGCCCGACAGCGCTTAACTTCGGTGATCTAACGGGAACCGGTGTATCCACTGCAGCAAGGCCGTTGCCTGCCATTCTTCTAATCTTGCTGCGAAATCTGAACAAACATCATCTTTCAGATATCTAAACATGCCTATCAACTTTTGTTAATGTCGCACAACTCTTTCTTGCTGCTGCAGCTGAATAGCTGCCGAAGTCTGTCCACAGATACATTTTGAAATTGCTCAAGAAGGGTGCCCGGGTGGCAAAGGGTGTTACCCAACTGGAGTGTCTTAGAGGAACCCTTTGTCGTTTTATTCACCCACAAGTGAATGTTGCAGCCCCTTGCCCTCCCCCACCTTCTCCGTGATCGCAGCACAGGTGTGCGTTAAAAAGGAGGCCCGAGAAAGCATAAACAACCTTAGCTGCTTAGGATTACGTTCAGATTTCGTCGAAAAGGTATGAATGGTCTCTGTGGTTCCAGCCTGTATACCGCAGCATAAACTGCTGTCACACTACACTCCAAATCACGTTCACTGTTAGCTCATCTCAGTACGAACTGTCGTTTTCGACCGCCAAATGTGTAGAAATCAACGATCCGAGCGCAGGGGTGGCTTAATTCTTCCTAAGGCCTTTTCGAGTCGATTATAAGAATCTATGTATCTGAAATACCACATATAACAAAACCACGTGATTCCGACACTATGCCTTGTGATTTTGACCTTCATCGCAGAGGCGTAGCACAAAAAGGGGGGGGGGGGGGAGGTAATGTGAGTAAGAAGGGATATGACGATCTTCCCATCGTGTGGCATATTTACGGTGGCGATGGGCAGAAATGTGTTGAAATTTGGTGTCAATGAGACATTACTAACCGACCTTACACCTCACATCAACTTCTGAACTCTGGGCTTTTTTTTCGCACGCCGCGACACCTTGCTGTTCATAGCGTAGCCGAGACCTAGGCTGAAATCACAGGGCACCACACTTTGGCACCTTTACAAAGGAAGGTCGTTGACACCTTTGAGCCAAATTTCAAACTTCGGCGTCGCAAAGGGAATTAATTAAGGGGTTTAAAAATGGCCCTTTGATTGCGTTGCGCAGTGTATTTAAATAATAATGAATTCACCATTTGACTTTTCTTTCCTCTTACATGTCAAGAACAACAGATTCGTTATTTTATCATATGGGAGCGTCATGTTATTGTCAGTCACATGGTTGGAGTATTAAGTGAAAGTATAATAAATCAATTTTCTAAACGTTAGCACCAATTTGTTATTCACTAGTGAAATTACACGAGTATCGATACCTCTTATGTATATATCCATAGTCAGTGGGTAACAACGAAATTTAGTAATTACTTTGTCGATTTTTTAATTAGCTTGTCAGATAATTTTTAATTGTAATTTATAATTCTTCTCCGTTCCTATGTAACACTCAATACTTCATATGATTTAAATAAATCTTTTTTGCAATTTAATTGAAAAATATAGTTGCAGTAAACGTATAAATGGAATAAATACATTTTTTTTCATTTCGCGTGCCACAGTCTCAAATTTATTAAAAGACGATTCCAATTTTCAACTTGGCTTTTATACAATCACAGTCATTTATAGCACTATTTCAGATGATTTCGGCGATGTACCTTTTTCAAATGCTACTCGTATCGTAATTTTACACCGTCAGCCTGTATGCGTATATATAGATGTGTGTCTATCATTTAAATAACAGAGGTGTATATTTAAACGACACACGCGTATTTCTATGTCCCGCGGATACGCATTTTGCATATTTAATGGAGCTGTTTCCATTGCCTTCTGAAATCTCGTATCGTTGATCGTTGTACATTCTCTCGCTTTTCCCTTGAAACTCTTGCTGCTCTTCCGACCTTTCGACAAGGGTGTTGGCAGAACAAGGGTCACTCTCAACATCGGAAGTCTTCGGCCGCCATTGCAAAATATTAACGTGGTGTAAATATTGCCAATCTGTTCTTAATGCAGAAAAGTTTTTGACTGTGCATTTCACGAAAAGCTAAAACTTCATAGTTTTTGACAACAAAATATATGAATCACGATAAGTCAATTTGTGTCATAAAACTGTCAGAGACTAACATTTCATGGAGATATCAAGTGAAACGCTCTGCTAGACTCTGAAGAAAGTAAGTGGAACTGCCAGCTTCAGTTCATTACCGGGATCTTACCGGCACATTATTTGCCTCGCGAGTGAGTTAGCGAAGCTGCTGAACAGATTCAAATGAATACTCAGTGACAGACGTAAAGCATTTCCTAGAATCCTACTCCAAGAATTGGTTTTGAGGACGTAGTCTACATATATTGTTGAACTGATAACAGTACCCATAGAACCAGGCAAGCAGTTTCTCTTCACACTCTCCATCTGGAATGAAAGTGGAAGAAACCGTAACGTTTGTTAAGAATGTGTCACCAAACCTAATTTCCAGTCACCCTGGGATGAAAAACTATCTTAAATTGAGCGTAGCAAAACCAAATCAGAAATTATGTGCTCCATTTTCATATGTTCCATTACAGAGGAAGATGCATGAGTACTATCCAGTTTAATTCTCACACCATCACAAAACTGTGTAACATAGATTCCGTGGCGTTAAGAAACGAATGAAATCACTACAATTGAGCAAGGCCCTAGAGTCCGCTGGAATCTCTGTCAGATTCTATCTGACACGCAGATCAAAGTAGTTTGCACAGTATAGAGGTATATGCTGATTTTGCGGCTGATTCAGCTCCTCTCCTCCCGTAGATCCCTCGAAAAAAAAATTCCCAATAGATGAGAGAGTCGCAAGACATTTCCGTCCGCACGAAGAGTAGCACAAGACATCCACAAAACTACCGTCTAATATCACTGGTATTCCTCAGTTGTAGAATTTTGTCCTGAGTCACAACGTCAAGAGTATCTCGAATAAAATAACTTCCTCTGTGCCAATCACATGGATCCCGGAAACATCGGTCATGCGAAACACAATTCACGCATCTCTCATATGGCATTGTGTAGCCTAAGATACTTAGTTACATATTCCGTGGATCATTTGAATGATTTTTTATGGAAATAATGTGGAACGAGTTAGTTTACAGGATAGGTACACATCATTAGTTTTGACATCAATGAACATACTATTTTTCATCCTGCCCATGTAATCAGTTGCATGCAGTATGTCTTGATTTTTCCAAAATCATTTGCCTCTTTCAGGGGTTCCCCAGGGAAGTGTGCTGGGATCCTTGAAGCCTTGCCCTCGTCATATTTTGATGACCTGTAGAATAGCATTAAAAGTAAGATCAGACATTTTTGCAAATGATGCAGTTGTCTATAATGAAGTACTACCTGTAAAAGCTGCACAGATTTTAATTAGATATTAATACAAGTTCAAAGTAGTGTAAACACGCGCAATTTCCTGTAACTGCAAAGTTAATCACGATTGGAATCAGTCAGCTCTTATAAATAGAGTCGCAAGCACCCTTGGCCATATCCTCCACAACGATGTGCAGAGTATGGATGTTAATCTAGATGAAGAAGAAGATTTACATGTAGAAAAAAGAACTTAACATGTTGTAGTTATTCCGACAGTACATATGTACACTCCTGGAAATGGAAAAAAGAACACATTGACACCGGTGTGTCAGACCCACCATACTTGCTCCGGACACTGCGAGAGGGCTGTACAAGCAATGATCACACGCACGGCACAGCGGACACACCAGGAACCGCGGAGTTGGCCGTCGAATGGCGCTAGCTGCGCAGCATTTGTGCACCGCCGCCGTCAGTGTCAGCCAGTTTGCCGTAGCATACGGAGCTCCATCGCAGTCTTTAACACTGGTAGCATGCTGCGACAGCGTGGACGTGAACCGTATGTGCAGTTGACGGACTTTGAGCGAGGGCGTATAGTGGGTATGCGGGAGGCCGGGTGGACGTACCGCCGAATTGCTCAACACGTGGGGCGTGAGGTCTCCACAGTACATCGATGTTGTCGCCAGTGGTCGGCGGAAGGTGCACGTGCCCGTCGACCTGGGACCGGACCGCAGCGACGCACGGATGCACGCCAAGACCGTAGGATCCTACGCAGTGCCGTAGGGGACCGCACCGCCACTTCCCAGCAAATTATGGACACTGTTGCTCCTGGGGTATCGGCGAGGACCATTCGCAACCGTCTCCATGAAGCTGGGCTACGGTCCCGCACACCGTTAGGCCGTCTTCCGCTCACGCCCCAACATCGTGCAGCCCGCCTCTAGTGGTGTCGCGACAGGCGTGAACGAAGGGACGAATGGAGACGTGTCGTCTTCAGTGATGAGAGTCGCTTCTGCCTTGGTGCCAACGATGGTCTTATGCGTGTTTGGCGCCGTGCAGGTGAGCGCCACAATCAGGACTGCATACGACTGAGGCACACAGAGCCAACACCCGGCATCATGGTGTGGGGAGCGATCTTCTACACTGGTCGTACACCTCTGGTGATCGTCGAGGGGACACTGAATAGTGCACGGTACATCCAAACCGTCATCGAACCCATCGTTCTACCATTCCTAGACCGGCAAGGGAACTTGCTGTTCCAACAGGACGATGCACGTCCGCATGTATCCCGTGCCACCCAACGTGCTCTAGAAGGTGTAAGTCAACTACCCTGGCCAGCAAGATCTCCGGATCTGTCCCCCATTGAGCATGTTTGGGACTGGATGAAGCGTCGTCTCACGCGGTCTGCACGTCCAGCACGAACGCTGGTCCAACTGAGGCGCCAAGTGGAAATGGCATGGCAAGCCGTTCCACAGGACTACATCCAGCATCTCTACGATCGTCTCCATGGGAGAATAGCAGCCTACATTGCTGCGAAAGGTGGATATACACTGTACTAGTGCCGACATTGTGCATGCTCTGTTGCCTGTGTCTATGTGCCTGTGGTTCTGTCAGTGTGATCATGTGATGTATCTGACCCCAGGAATGTGTCAATAAAGTTTCCCCTTCCTGGGACAATGAATTCACGGTGTTCTTATTTCAATTTCCAGGAGTGTATATCTAAGAGGAGATCCAGGCTGCTTTCTTTGTCATGGGATTTAGCACGTAATGCCATGCGTCCGCGCTGCATTATAGTCATTCTGTTACGTGTTTATTCCATCGCACTAAGGCTTTCTAAAGATATTAATGTTGTGTGACCTTCCAATTGTGTGAACACTAATGCGCTCAGCGAAGAAGTATACTCATTCTATTCGTACCACGCGAGTCTTACAGTTAGAACGGAGAAAGGCTTGAGTGAACGATGAGGTGAAAGTATCATCAACCCAAAGGTTAAACAGCTCAGTGATATGCTCGAATTGTAGATTCTGTGATTAGTCTTCCTCCAACTGACTTATCCAGCCAGAATGCAGCTACAAGCTTTATAAATAAAAATGTAAGTGTTCATTTGTTCAAAATGGTTTATCTCCAAAAGTCCTTCACTGATTGATTTAAAATTTTCACACAACGTTGCATTCGAATACGTGCGTGTTTTTATATATCTAATGTAGCGCCATATGAAATGTAAATAAATTTATTATAAATAAAATAAGAATTATATTTATATTACGGTATGGCACTTTAGTACGTATATAAAACACTCACGTATTCGAATGAAACGTCCTGTCAAAATTTCAAAGCAGTCGATGAAGAACTTTCGGAAATGTCATTAGACATTTGGCCATGCTAACAATATCCACAAAGTTAATTTAGTGCCTTACGGAGTTTGTTGCCATTAATCGTAGTGCGAAAACAACAGTAACCTTCATAAATTTAATAACAGAAGAACAAACGACTTTCAGTATCCTTCACTCATTGTGGCAGAGAAACGTGTGAGGTATTCAGACATACACAAGTCTTTGATCACCTGCCCAGCGATGAAAATAATGTGACAAATAATAAAACTAACTTAAAGCGCAAACGGAAGTCATATGTGCTTGGCGATTCCTTCTCTTAAACTGAAGACTATGAACATTTAAAAATATGGTGTGTGTGTGTGTGTGTGTGTGTGTGTGTGTGTGTGTGTGTGTGTGTGAATGAATGAGTGAGAGTGAAAGAGAGAGAGAGAGACTGAACACTATCATAGTTCACTGTTGATTACTGTATGTAAAAGAATGACATGTTAAGACAAGGATGCGAATCGTCATATTTTCATATTTTTTATTAAGAAAGTCTACTATATTTGTAAAACAGACTCATTAGATTTCATAATAAGAGTTACCAATAATAATTCGGAAAACAAGCGAATACCTAAAATAAAGTAAAATAAACTTAAGGCTTTCGTATAAATTAATGCTGAATACTCTTCAGTACGTACGCTGTAACTCGTTCGACATGAAAAGTTCCCTAATTTCATTACATATTTATGTGAAAAAGTCATGTTATTAACAATTTTCGATTGCAAATGTCCCGCTTAATCCATTGGTATAAAACCGGCGTTTGTGAATGACAGTTGCTACAAATAAATAAAATATCGTAGCACTTAAGTCTTCTTTTTACGGGAGAGTATATTATCTGCAGTCATCGTAAATAAACGTTATTGTCGAATTTGTTAGTGGCCATTACGTGGGAAACGTTTCAGAGAAACTATAAACCTAGTAATAAATTTTGCCTTGTAATAGACATCCCTTTCTGGCTGTTCATTGGTTTAGTTCCAAAAGGCTACTGGCAATACTTTTAGGATATCAGACTCATAGACTAAAAGCAAGGTTAGGTTAAAACTGTTTCTTTACTGCTCTGTAATGTATTTCAACAGGCGTAATGCATCCCTAATGTGCTTAATATTCTCAAGCAGGAGATGAGCTGATTGCTGTCTGAAATCGCCGTACTACTGTCAAGCGACTGGAAGCTGCTGTGTTAGATTATCGAGTCAGGTACTAGAGACACCAAAGTTTACTCAAGTACTATCCTCTCCTACGGATACTCTCTCTTCTACAAGAAATATATGACCTATCATTACTCGTCCACTTGCCTGAGTGGGGTTCCTGCACAGGTGAGACAGGAACCAGGAACAAAGGATGTTACACCCATCCACCTAACCAACAAGTTCGAGATGCTGTCTTCCACTGAAACCGAAACTGAGCAACTGAGACTCACTTCACGTGTTGGAAAATCTTCTGCGTTCTGTGCAAAGACGAGGTAAACGCAAATGGATAGGGTTTATCATCATCATCATCATCATCATTTAAGACTGATTATGTCTTTCAGCGTTCCGTCTGGAGCATAATCCCCCTTATAAAATTCCTCCATGATCCCTTATTAAGTGTTATCATTGCTGCCTCTTCTGATGTTAAACCTATTACTTCAAAATAATTCTTAACCGAATCCAGGTACCTTCTCTTTGGTCTACCCCGACTCCTCCTACCCGCTAGTGCTGAACCCATGAGTCTCTTGGGTAACCTTGCTTCTCCCATGCGTGTAACATGACACCACCATCTAAGCCTGTTCGCTATGACTGCTACATCTATAAAGTTAATTCCCTGTTTTTCTTTGATTTCCTCATTGTGGACACCCTTCTGCCATTGTTTCTATCTACTAGTACCTGCAATCATCCTACTTTCATATCTGTAACCTCAACCTTGTTGATAAGATAACCTGAATCCACCCAGCTTTCGCTTCCATACAACAAAGTTGGTCGAAAGATTGAACGGTGCACAGATAATTTAGTATATAGACAAAAAGTTGGGAATACTAGCCTTGTGCGTGGAGATTCAAGGAAGCTCACGGTCTGCAGCATTGTGTGTAAGAGCTCACCATGGCCCCCTAGTTCTGAGTCGAGCGGAAGGCTTGAATAAGAGACTGCGAAAGTTCTGAGACAAGCTAGACAGTAGTCTCCTAGACTTGCGCCATAGGGTTGAGAACTGTAGCGTCCCCCTAACTGACCACAGGTGAGTACTAGGCATCAGAAGCAGAGACACGGATAGCTCACTGTGTGTGGGGCGAACAACAGGTGACTCTCCATCCAATCCATGTAGCTATACGACACCCGGATGCATTAGCGTAAAATCGAAAGAAACGCTCCCAGCGGGTGAGAGTATAAAAATCCTAATAGTTAACTGCCGAAGCATTCGCAACAAAGTGACAGAGTTTGAAGATCTCCTGAAAAGCGTAACACTAGATACGGTGCACAAATCTGGTTAAAATTAGAAGCTGACAGCAGTGAGATCCTTGGGGAAAATTGTACTAAAACGATAGGCTAATGGGAAATGGTGGGGTGTATTTATCGCAGTAGACAAAAAAATCAAATACACCAATATAGAATTGAATTGTGAGATTGTTTGACAAAGACTAAATATCAAAAATGGACATAAAATTATAATAGGATCCCTCTAGTGACCTCTAGACTTACGTCCGATGAAACCGGAAACATCAGAGAAAACCACAGTTCGCTTGTACATAAGCTTCTTAATCATATTTTAATCACTGGGTCGGACTTAATCATTTGACAATCAATCATATCGAAGATGTTTCGTTATAAGAGTCGCGCGCAGACACTAGTTGATGGCCCAGCACTGAAATCTCCAGCAATTTGCGGAAGGGTTGCACTTCTGTCACGTTGAACGGTTCCCTTTAGTCGTCGGTGGTCCCATTCTTTCAGGATCTTTATCCGGCTGCAGCGATGTCGGAGATTTGTAATTTTACCGGATTCTTGATATTCACGGTACTCTCGTGAAATGGTCATACGGGAAAATCCCCACTTCATCGCTATCTCGGAGATACTGTGTCCCATAGCTCGTGCGCCGACTATAACACCACGTTCAAACTCGCTTAAATCTTGATAACCTGCCACTGTAGCAGCAGTAACCGATCTAAATCTGCGCCAGACACTTGTTGTCTTATATAGGCGTTGCCGACCGCAGTGCCGTATTCTGCCTGTTTACATATCTCCGTATTTGAATACACATCCCTATACCAGTTTCTTTGGCGCTTCAGTGTAGTCTGCGCGTAGCGAGCGAGAGGATACGAGAATTTCGCTCGTGATTTTTGAAGGCCACATATAACAGTGCGAGCTGCATAAAACGAGAACAGTAGGGGCAGCTGAATCACCCTGTGCACATATGACAGGTAGGTTTTCCTTGTATGATGTACTTGGATTTTTTTCTCTACCAGCAACAAATTTTCACAATAACTGTAACTAATTAATAAATGTACAGAAACAGGACAATTAAATGTAATATTATTTCCAATTTCTGTTCTACATGTAAACAAAATATTATAGGAAAGTCAAGCTACAATTTAGATTCGATGTTGGCGACATGTCCAGTGCGCTATTCTCACTCCATAGACATTCTGTGTATGTTCTTTAGGAAAAACATACCGATGAGAGTTCACCTTACGAACTTAAAGTGCAAGGATTTTCCACAGTTGCCTCCAAAGGCCGTGAAAAGCATGGAATCCCAACACTTGTTAAAAATGAGCTATTGAATAATACTACAGAGCTTCCCATGCCCACTGACTTCGCCACAGGGATAAAAGTAAATGACTTAACCGTAGTCAACGTGTACAAACCTCCATCCAAAAACTGGGCATCTACTGTCCTTCCTGATATAAGCCACCCAGCCGTCTACATTGGGGATTTCAGTTCTTACCATTTCAGATGAAGATACCACTCCTGTGATGACCTAGGTCTCCATCTAGCAGATTGGGCTGATGTCAATAATATCCATCTCATATACGGTGATAAGGATAAGGCCACATTTACGTTCGAATGCATGGAAAACTTCAACTTCGCCTGGTCTCTTTTTTGTGACTACCAGTGATGACGGAACCCCAATGCAAGCAAAGCGAACTGTTTTGACACGCCTGCCGAAAAGCCAAAACTCACCAGTCATTGTGGAGTTTGGCCTGTAGGTACCAATCATAGACAGCCCACCAATCAACCCGCTGGAACCTTCGTAAGGCTCAACGGGACAAATTCTCCCTTCCGCAAACTGTGACCAGAATTCCTTCAATTCCGATCAACTATGAACGGTTTACTAAACTGCTGCTGCGAGCAGCCCAAGAAACTAACCCACGTGAAGCTAGAAGACAATACATACCAGGCTTTACCAAACAATGTGAATCTCTTCTTCAGTAAGACAAAACCCTGGAAATCCCCAGATTGCAGACTCACTGACCAAGCTTCTTGACGAAGAGAGAAGAAAACGTTGGCATGAGCTAGTTGAGCAGGTTGACTTCACGCATTCCAGCCGTAAAAGTTGGGGCCTTCTCAGAAAATTAGGGGGTGCTGTACATCCTAACTCCAAACAGAGTGCTGTAAACCCTAATAAAATAAGCTTAGTTATACATGAAAACTCCAAGATTCACGTCGCTACACAACAGAAGAAGGACCTTAAAAAGCTCATGGCTGAAGCAGAGCAGAACAATCAGACAATGTGAGCAAAATCTCTGAGGAAGAGTTGATAACTGCAATAAATGACATAAAATCAAGGAAAGCGGCCGGACCTAGTGGAATCCTACCGGAGTTTCTAAATAACCTCGGTCCAAGAGCACACACATGACTCTGCAAATTTTTCTCCGTCATACTTGAGACTGGAAACATCCCACACAAATGGAAGGAGTCAAAGATAATAGCTACCTTGAAGCCTGGAAAGGACAAGAGATATCCCAAGAGCTATAGACCTATCTCTCTGCTGTGTGTGATGTAAAAACTCCTCGAGAAAATTCTCCTAAAGAGAGTGACCCATCTAATAGACGCAACAAACCCGTGGAAGAGTCTGGTTTCAGGTCGAAGGAGAGCTGCTGTAATTAAGTCCTGGCACTAACCACGTATATTGGACGTGGTTTTCAGAACAAGAAAAAGACCAGTGTAGTACAGATCTCTCAACTGCTTACGACACAGTATGGCTTAAAGAATTACTGTATAAGCTTGTTATGGTAGTCAAATGTAAGAAGTCGTTAAAGCTCTTTTATAATATGCTATCCACAAGTAAGTACAGAGTATACCTACACGGAAAAACAAGCAAAACCCGAATCCCCAATAATGGACTAACACAAGGCTCTGTGCTAGCTGCTTTACTGTTTAATTTGTACATCTCTGATATGCCGGAACTCAGATCACGGAAGTTCGCATATTCCGATGATCTGGCTATTGCTTTGCATGGTTAGTCACTCGAACAATTGGAATCAGGCGTAAATTCCGACTTGGTGCAGCTTGATAACTATTACAGCACCTTGCATCTGAACCTTAAGGCATCAAAAACAGTAAGGACAGTGGTGCTCCTGAATAACAAGCAAGCAGACAGGACACGCTCTGAGCGCTATGGGACTTAACATCTGAGGTCATCAGTCCCCTAGAACTTGGAACTACTTAAACCTAACTAACCTAAGGACATCACACACATCCATGCCCGAGGCCGGATTCGAACTTGTGACCATGGCGCTCGCGTGGTTGCAGACTGAAGCGCCTAGAACCGCTCGGCCACACTGGCTGGCCAAGCAGACAGAAAGTTGCGTTTGAATATAGAAGGCAAGAATATTAGACATGAAAGAGTTCCAAAATACCTGGGTTTTAAACTGGACCGTAACCTAACATTCTAAGAACACCTGCAGAATGTCAGCGAAAAACTTAGAGGCAGAGTCAATATCACCCAGAAACTCGCAGGTTCTACCTGGGGAAGTAATGCCACTTCGCACTTCCTGCTTGGCTCTAGTCTACAGCGTTGCAGAACACTGTGCACCTGTTCGCCTAAATGACACCTTGTGAACAATAACTGGAACAGTGAGACCTACTCCAACACCACAGCTCTCTGTGCTGGTAAACATGAACCTCCCTCACTCTGCAGACAACACGGAATCCAAAGAGAAATGCAAAAAAAAAAAATTCTGCTGACACCGCACTCCCAATACACGCTGATCTGCAAGGCCTGAAATTATTAAAATCAAGAAATCCCATCTGTAGCCACACCTCGAACAATCGGGACACCGTAGTAGAAACACCTATGGCAGCAAGCAAATGTTAACAATGGACACCTCATTAAGAAACGGGCTGATCGTGTTCCTGTCCTCAACATCCCTCGAAGAATCTTGGTGGCACTAAACAGAATGAGAACTGGTGTTGGACGGTACAACGAGCTGATGGCCAAGTGGGGCTACGTGGACGATACTCGCTGTGACTGAGGCGAAATGCAGACGATGCAGCACATAATAGAGTGTGAAATTCATGGTTTTCGGGACGATTCTCTAGAGGATCTGCGGAGACTCACAGACTGTGCCATTTCTTGGCTTTGTAATTATGTGCTTCTGTTTAACTGGTAATTTTTTTGACAGATTACAACATGTATGCACTATAGGTTTATAACAGGGTGTATACGAACCGGGAAATGTGGGAAAAACCCGGGAATTTTTTAGAATTCCGGGAAACTTTTATTGTTTTAGCTTTCAGTTACATTTTTGTAATTTTGACTGGTAAGGATTGATTCTCTAGCAAAGAATGTTACTATATCCTGCTACTGGAGAATGATACTGCAGCAATAAAATATAAACGAGAGAAAAAAATAAAACTTTAGTGGCAAAGGAAATGCGCAATTTACAACAACGCCGTGCATGCACAAGCCTCTGCAAATAGCAAAACTATGTCAAAGGCCATAGGGCGAAGACTGTGTAATTCTTAGTAACAATAAACTGCTTGCTATTAGCCTGACGTCACAACTGTTCATATTGGGTTCGTTTGACCAGTCGCCAGCGGGCTGATGCCCTTGCGCCGTTGACCCTCGTATGAACAGCACCTTCTCGGCATCCTGCTACGTGAAGTGTGGCTGTTAGCTGTATAGGCATTAGCAGCAAGCAGCCAGATGCTAACGAAAAAAATTTTTCTTGCGCGCCCTAGCTGCCAGATTCGCTCATGCTCAGAGTTGTCTTAGTTGTAGTGTGGAGGGAATTAGTCTCCACGTGACCCGTGTTCACGTTAAGTGATTTCGCTGCTTCTCTTCGTTTACAGTTCCCTCGCCAAATGAAAACAAAACGGATTTCTGTCAAGTGAATTAAAATACATTCACACAATTACGGAGGGCAAAAATATATTTTTAGTTTCAGTTTTCTGATTTTATTTTATTTCCAAGTTATTAGCAGTCAAGCATTAATTGCTTTGCAGAACAATGAAGTTATTTTTGTAAGTTTGCTAAAGTAAATTGGCTTTATTAATCTTTCACCTGAGGCAATCATTTTATTTGAAACGAAGTTTTTCATTCCACAGTATTGGTTGGTTCCAACTGTTCGCTGAATTTCAAGTACACGTTATCATCTTCTGCCATGTGTAGCATTATGCCACAATAAAGAAACGAAAATGAGATCGTAGAGTACTGGTACTCCAAGAAAATTTACATCCCAAAAACCACACTCAAAAAGTTCATATCAGATGGGACCTACTTCGTTGTGAATCTGGAAAAAAAACAAAACCAATGTGCACTTCAAGCCGAATTATGCATTTTAGCATCGTTTACGAAATTCCGATGCTCTTTGGAGTATCCTCTGATGCCCTGTTTGTTTTATATTGCAATGTAAGCTCTCTTTGTGCTTTATACATATTTACATGTGGGCTTCCTACACCACTGCAGCTGCTCACGCACAATAATGCCTGTTTTCTGGCGCTCTCTGGCAACGTAAATCAAACCTATTTCTGACAGTCTCTAGATAGTATAGCGAAAGGTGGTTCGAAAAGCGTTACTTTCAAAGTAAATTTCTTTTTACGCAAGATGAATTACGTTACGTGTGAGAAAGTGGAATGGATTTCAAAATCACAGAGCGTTTAAAATTGAGCAGTTTGAGGACCAGCCACTTACAAGAATTTCGAGCCCAGACATTTGTCATAATTTTAAATTTACTGGCACATTTGTGTGAAGAATCTTAAATTACAACACACGCAAAAAGATCAATATTACATGTGAAAGCTTAGCTTTTCTTGTAGCTATCCTATGTACATTAATATAAACCGTTAACTTTTTCTCTTTGTGTGTTCACGCTACGTAACCAGTAATTTTGCTATTGGCTGACTATAAGACGTGTCTTATGCTCTGAATATCTGTTGTCATCGGCTGACGAGATCACGTGGCATGAGATACTGTATGATTGACTTACGAAAGGACATCGCAAGCTCGGTTTCATCACTAAATATATAATGAATAATGTTTTGTTACATTTGCGTGTTCATTAAGTTTCCCATGCTGCATGTGTATAGTACTGTAAGGCATCTGGCATATCTAAGGCAAAATAAATAAATGAATTGGGATGTGAGTGAGTGGTGTGCTGTGGTGTTGCAGGACTTCAACGTGAGCCAGCAGCAGCATGCGGTGCAGCCGCCGCCGCAGCCGCAGCCGCAGCCGCAGCCGCCACCGCCGGGCGCCGGCGAGTCGTCGGCGGCGGGCGGGCTGCTGCCGCACCAGTCGCGCTCCTACCCCAGCGGCGGCGCCAGGCTCGCCAGGACGCCCTCCGTGTCCTCGCAGGGCAGCCTCGACTCCAGCCTCTCCAGACAGGTACGCCCACGCTCCGCCCACTTACATTTCGTCCAAAGTGTACTCCCTGTGTACACTCCTGGCCATTAAAATTGCCACGCTATGGAGATGGCACTACAACAAACGTCAAATTGGCATCTCAGCTCAACTGTACAACGTAGACAGGAGCAGAACACGTACAAAATAAAGTGGACCCGGCGCAGAAACGCGAAGGATCGACCAACGCTGTTGTCACCCGCTGATCTGTGCATTCCGAGGATTCTCGTTGCTATCTCTTCACACGTATCATGGCACTACAGTCTACGCAGTGTCGCTACAGGTAAAGGTTGAAGAGAACCTGCCTCCTAGCCCTCTTAGTCTCTCTAACAGGACTTAAGCGCATCTGTCATGAGCTCAGTGCAATGCTATCTCTTCACACGTATCATGGCACTACAGTCTACGCAGTGTCGCTACAGGTAAAGGTTGAAGAGAACCTGCCTCCTAGCCCTCTTAGTCTCTCTAACAGGACTTAAGCGCATCTGTCATGAGCTCAGTGCAATGCTCGGAAATTGTAAGTCATACCCACAGGTCGAAATACTCCCTTATTTAATATTTAAACAAAAAAATCGACATCTGGTTTGGGATCAAACACCATCATCGTGAGACAAAGAAATTAGAAATGCAGGGGTTCCAACTCTTCTTACAGAATCACCTAACCAGGATCAGCTGTGGAACAATAGTTCGGCTATGAGATTTAAATCAAGTTAGAGTTAAATAACTTATTTATGTACGCTACGATCTCGTCACGTACCACATTAAAATGACAATAATTTCCAACGAAATGAACATAAAATATCGTAATGTTGACTGATAAACTGCTCCAACACTACGAGCACAGTGTCACATAAAACATTGAATCTTAAAGCTCCCTACACAGACCAGTCACATTAATGTGAACACAGCCTGTTAGAAGTCAACATCCAGTAACCACTTACAACTGAAGATGACAGCACCAGCAGTGGAGGGTTTATAAAGCGTGTCGTGGTATGCGGAAAACAGTGTATTCGATGCCGTAATGAGGAAACAGACAGATTTATCTGATGTTCCACAAGGGCATTATTATTGGCTTTCGGGACAAGGGCAGAAGTACAAAATTGTTAAGGCTTTCGTGGCCACTTGTTGACAAACTGCCTATTGGCTTCTGACTCGGGTTCTTCGGCCGACGTTCATCTAATGATTTTTCTGACGTTTCGCCAGCACGAGTGGCTGACATTGTCAAAGCTTCACCTTCCATTGCCGGTGGCGAACAGGAGCCGAGCTCACGGGCGCAGACTATATGTACCTGGCGCGCCAACGTCCGAGGGCTTCTCCGCGGTCATTTCCGGTGCGGTTCTCCTCTTGTTACCTGCGACGGTCGTTCGCTGCAGTACGGGAAGCCAGGATCCGTTTACCTTAAGGCTTTCCTCTTTCTTGTTCAAACTGTTCGCGTGTTTTTGTATTTCTACAGCTTCTCTGAACAAGCGCGTGTGATAGTGCTTCTCTACAGCCAGAACTTCCGTGTCGGCGAATTTTATTAAGTGGTCGGTCTCATTCAGTACGTGCTCTGCCACGGCCGATTTCTCCACCTGCCCCAACCTGCAATGTCGCTTATGCTCTTTGGTCCTGGTGTTAATGGATCGTCCAGTCATTCCAACATAAACTTTTCCGCATGTGCATGGTATACGGTATATTCCCGACATTGCAAGTGGGTCTCTTTTCTCCTTCGCCGATCTAAGACACTCTTTGATCTTACTTGTCGGTTTGAAAATCGTCTTTACGCCATGTTTGCGCAATATACGGCCGATTCTGTCCGTCACTCTGGGAATGTATGGCAGAAAGGCCGTACCCGGCATTTCTTTTTCTGGTTCCAGACGGCTGCGGAGCTGTGTACGGGTGAAGAGACGTGCAAATATTGAGCAACCTACTGTTCAGGTGAACCGAGGAGCTACCAACAGCGTCTCCTCTACGACCGTTCAAGCGAACGTTGTTGCGAACGGGCCTCCATAACAAGTGCCTTGTCCACGCACCCATGCTGACTGTTGTTCTTCGACGGCGAAGGCTGGAACCGCATGTCCATACTACAATTATACATCAGTTAAGTGACGGCAGGAGACATTTCCAGATGGTTCAGACTGATGGTCGTTGGCGCATACAACATCAAACATTTGAAATCAAAAATCCTGCAACAGTCATTTCAAGGGTTCAGGACGTAGGATGCAGCGTTATGGTCTGGAGAATGTTTTCGTGGCATTCCCTGAGTGGTCTAGTTCCTCTGCGCCTACCCTATGGAACCATATCTACCCCTAATTGCAGTTTGTTTTTCCTCAGTATGACGGCATCCACCAGCAGGACAGTGCAACATGTCACACAATTAGCAGCGCACGTGCGTTGTTTTAAGAGGAGCAGGATGAGTATACCATACTCCTCTGACCACAAGACCCACCGGAATTAAACCAAAGCAAGAATTTGTGGGACCATGTCATGGACCCTAAACCGAAAAACCCAGAGCAGGTGCGAAGTAAACGAGTCCGACACCTACACAACAATAGAATTAATCAGCCAACACGAAGTTGCGTAGCGAATACTACAAAGAATGAGCTGCTCAAAAAGTGGATAGCGCTAATGCTAAATGCGACATTTACCAGTAAACTTGGCAAACGTGCGCCCTAATCAGCTCCAAGACCAGTAGTCTCTGCAATTCTGCGGTAGGACAGCACACATTAGAATCACAAGCGTCTCTCTGTCTCTCTCTCCGCAGGATACCAAGTGTCCAAAATCATTCTCCTCTAATTCTAGCTCCTGACTTTTAGAAAAACTTCACGTTGAAGGGATGACACTCAGTCCTTGTGAAAGTGGCCGGGAGAAATTCAGTTTATTTGCGTGCATACAGTGGAACCCTGCAGAAATTTCCCATTCTCGGCTTATAGAGCATATCGTAACATGTGAGAGTACGAGATCGGCTACTAACCGTGTTACACTCATTGGTCGAGTCTTCCGTGAACAAGCACGGCAGCTGGAAGAACTCATTTGATTGGATATCAAGACCAGGAGGGAAAGGCAACGAATTTTCTCATGGTGGTCCAGCAGGGTGACTTAGCAGCAGCTACCTTCAAAGTAAAAAACAGCATTTGCCTCCAGAGCTTGGAGCAAGAACTTACCGCAACTGCCTCCACAAACTGCAGTGCCCCCGACGACCCACTTGCCTTCTCCAGAGCTTCTGTGACTGATCTCGTGTGGTCGCCACTGTACGAACACCTTGGCCCAATCATTCCTTAACAAGATAAGTTGAAGCCTTCTTCCCGAGTTAGCTGATCTTGCTGTCTCCTCAAAAATAGCCAATAAACGAGAAAAAAATAATTGAGTGTCACTCGATGACATGCGACTCTCACAACATGACAGTTATTGATAATTAGGCACTCGTGGCAATATGCAATTCCATTACATTTATGTCAGACGAACTAAAACTCTGATTAAAAATAAGCTTTACAGGTTTTCAGGAACGGCTTGCTATCCCAGTCTGACAATAACAAGAATAACGAAGAGGCAACGCGGCAGTGGACATTACTACGAGTACACCCCAAGGCTTCGCTATCTTCACGAAAGAAGCTGAGAAAGGAAAAGAAAATTTCATTTTTAGGTGAAATTGCCGAACTGGTTATCAAGGGACTGACATACCATATCCAGGTGACACATATTGCTTATTTTAGATTGTCAATATCATAGTAACGATGTTGTCGCCTAAGCAATACTATTTACTTTTTTTCCCTTTATGAGATGTCTTTCTAGCAGCACATGGTCGGACTTGTTTTCTTCGGTTGGTTCTTTTTTTTATGCAGCTATTCTTTCTCGATACTCTGCATTTGTGCGAGACTTTAAGCTGTCAACGTGCACCTACCTTACGGCTCGGGGCCGTTCGCCACTGCCACTACGGTTGTCATCTCACATGTCGCATTCCGTGTTCAGGTATGGGTGAAACAAGTTTGTGCACACCCCAGTGCCATCTGTAGTCTGTATATAAGAAAATACTACACAGCAGGTTTCTCACGTAGAAATCACTACTGAATGAATGTTCTTTGCGTGGTATCGTCCAGAAATCGCAGTGCCACACCAAAATCATTAGCGAGGTCTCGCTGCAATCTGCGACAACATCTGGAAGCCATTCCTAAGAGCACCCCCCCCCCCCCCCCCCGTCTCAGCATAGCAGGGACCTCATACTAATCACAGTGTACGACCAGCGAGTTGTTAAGTCCCTGATGAACTTGTACTTTTGCACCTCAAGAGAACAGTTTGTTAATAAGTGCACGAAGTGATGCTTTCATGCTCAATGCCAGTTGGAAATTACCGAGCAATCGTGTGGCACAAAGCTGTGTCATAGTCAAATAAATATTTTATTCATTTATGTGAAAAAGGGAACAAATATTTTGTGTGTTCTACTTTGATCAGCCTTCTCCCAGAGTAACCAAAGAACCGACAGTAATAATTGAACGAAAGCAGTGCCATCCTGTCGCAACAGATAGCGTGTGAGAAAGTTGTGTTACGCAAGGGCGGCTTCTGAGGTGGTGCCGCTGTGCCGCGGCACCGCTTGTATAAAAAAGAAAGAAACAGAAATCTATGCAAGCTGCGCATAAAACATTGTTTCGGAGTGTGTATTTTCTGATTTGAAGAGGCGTGTTTCGCCGCGCACGATCCCGCGGTAGTTTTCTGTAGCTTCAAGCCAACTGCAGATGGGCACCGTCTGTCCTCATACATGCTGAGTGAAAGTCTCGGCTGTTGGTTTCTTCACGCTTCTTACGGCGGAAGTAGAGCGACAGCTAGTCTGACTCAGAGCTTTACGTTCCTTCTTCCAGAGAGCAGTAAAGTGCCAGGACCTATAGAGGCACGATCTACCATGTAGCCATCATGTTAGAATACATCGGGGTACAGATTTCTAGTAATCCAGTTTTACAATCTTTGTGCAAGTAAATGCTACTGCATTCCTCAACGCTAATTAATCTTTAATAAAATCGAATACAGAAATAATAAACTTAAATATCGCTATAAACAGCTTTGTGTAATTTGAATACAGTTATTCCCCTAGATTTTGAAACTAAAGGGCATTATTTCAATATTCGAATATCTCACAACAGCAGGCTATTGGTACAGAACAAAAAAGACTAATGTATTCACCACATGTTGAGCACCTGTTTTTCAAACAAAGGTTTAGTATTTCTGTTTATACTCGTTACGTTCGTGTAATACTATTCTGAACAAATATTGCGAAGTCAGGTAATTGACCATTTATAGCTGTCTGCACAGTATCATCTGTAAGAGAAAATTCAGTTGGCTGCGAAAATAGAAAACATGAACAAAGTAAATGAGTTACTACAAACGCCATTTAGCAACAGGACTCCCAAATAAAAAACACTAGGTAGGCCACTCCCTAATCTGAAACTGTAGCTGTAAGTGCAATCCAGAAATTTAACAAAAGAAGAAATGGATTTGTGGTTGTGAAGAAAGCAACGCTTTTTTTGTTTCCCTTGTTTGGTGTTTGGGGGAGATGTCTATTAGTGGAAGACCGGAATAGCTGACATTGGGCATATATGGTCTAATACGAAAGTGCATGAAATGTCAAAAAAATGGTTCAAATGGCTCTGAGCACTATGAGACTCAACATCTGGGGTCATCAGACCCCTAGAACTTAGAACTAGTTAAACCTAACTAACCTAAGGACATTACCCACATCGGTGCCCGAGGAAGGATTCGAACCTGCGACCGTAGCAGTGACGCGGGTCCGGACTACAGCGCCTAGAACCACTCGGCCACCGCGGCCGGCATGAAATGTCAAAGCGACACATGAATAATGTGCTTAGTCTTTCATTTCTAGGTAAAACCAAAATTCAGCAGAAATTAGGTCCGCTATATAGACAATCAATTGACAGCCACAACAAACTTATAGAAAAGAATATATATATATATATATATATATATATATATATATATATATATATATATATATATATATATATATATATTGAATTTAATTGTAATCTGTATTCGATTATGTAGTGCTTTGGAACTGGCTCTCAGGAGCCACGATGAATCTGATGCCTCTCAAAGTAAAGGGGTTTTTCGCGAGCTAATTCAATTCAGTGCGGAACTGGATAAAGATCTTCAAGTTCATATCACTCAAGCATCAGTGTTCAAAGGCATTTCTAAGACTTTTCAGAACGAACTACTGCAATGCACGTTAGAAGTGTACCGTGATGAAGTTCGTAAAGAAGTAAAACGTGCCGATTATGTTGCAGTACTCGCGGATGAAAGCACAGATGTGTCGTGCGAAATTCAATTGGTTATTGTTTGCGTTATGTTGTTGATGGAAAACCTGTTGAAAGATTTTGGAACTTTGTTAATCCAGAACAGAAAGCCAGAATGCTCATACTACAGCTGAACCATTAATTGGCGATGATTGAGCACACATAACATCTCAGAGTTTCGATGGTGCAAACGTTATGATTAGCAAGTCTAACGGGATTCAGAAAGTAATTAAAGACAAATTTCCAAATGCAAACTACATCCATTGTTCTGAATGAGTGAAACTTTATGTCTACTGCAGCCTCTGTTAATCGCAAAGCCCGCATCTTTTTTTCACACCTTTCAGGTAAGCCTTCTTTCTTTTTTAGCTCGCCGCAGAGATCAAAAGTGTTGCATAGCATTATTCAAAAAAGCTTGCGCCGTGTGTGTGTGACGAGATGGAATTACCATTCGCGATTAGTAAAAGATGTTTCTGAAAACAGGGAAAAATCTTATTACTGTCACGAAAGTCACTGAAACAAGTGAGAACATAAAACTATCTTCTACTATTGAAAAAGCTGGTTCATACAAACAAATACTGCAAGATAACGAATTCATTTTCTGGCTATCATTTTTCTACAAGATAATGCCTCATGCAGACGTACTTTTTAATCAGCTTCAGAATAAGAAAACCGAACCGACCACAGCAACGCAAGACACCAGAACTTTGAAGCGGTAATGCAAAACATCAGAGATGACATTGACTACACCCTTAACGAGATTAGTTTCGAAAATAATGAAACGATGCCTGCCAAGAAGCCAGAGATACTTGATGTACAAAAAAAAGGGATGCTTTGGAAGTGTACGATGCCGTTCTTTCTGAAATAAAATTACGTGTTCAGTTCACTGGACAGTTCGTTTCACCCAACTTATTTGATGTAAATCAGTTTGACAAACACATCACAGATTTTCCGGACAAATACCTTGAAATTAAAGACACATATACATATCTAGAAAAAAAAGTTGAAGGGTGAGCTTCAAGTTTTCTATGCTAGGCCTAAGTTGAGAGCAGTTTCTTGAGCAGTTCCGTTTCTTTTGCTGATTCTGAAGGATGAACTTCGTGACACATTTGACGAGACTGTTAAAGTTTTGAGACTGCTAATGACGACGCCTGTATCGACATCAGAGGCTGAGCTGTGCTTTTCAGAGCTCAAGAGGATCAAAACGTTCTTATAAAACACAATGAAAGAAGAATATGTCCGCCGCTCGTGGTCGTGCGATAGCGTTCTCACTCCACGCGGCCAGGTTCCCGGGTTCGATTCCCGGCGGGGTCAGGGATTTTCTATGCCTCGTGATGACTGGGTGTTGTGTGATGTCCTTAGGTTAGATAGGTTTAAGTAGTTCTACTTTCTAGGGGACTGATGACCAGAGCTGTTAAGTCCCATAGTGCTCAGAGCCATTTGAACCATTTGATTTTTGAAAGAAGAATGACTGAGTGCCTTAGGGATGCTATCGTGTGAAAAGTCATTCGTGTTTGAAATTGAACATTTCAATCTGAGATGACAGATTTATTTGCGCACAAGAAGGAGCAACGAATCGATTTGCAATATCGTCCCCACTAATTATTTTGAAGCTATCGTCCCAAAGTCAAGGACTTGGTGCTTTTGGTGAGTACAATGCTTTTAGTTTTAAATGTAGGTAAGTTAATTAAATTTGCTTCGCAAAATCCAGATTCGAATAATTTGTACATGCTCTATTATTTCACGTTCTGGCACTCATGTTGTAGCGGACACTTTTCTGGCAGTCGGCCGCGAACTTAAAACAAACGATGAGTTCTGGCTGCAGAGAGAAGAAGCGCGGAGTGGGGGACAAGCCACGCCTCCCTCTCACAGAGCTCGGAGCCTAAGTCATTGTTCTGTGGGCCTCGGAAGGCAGAACCGATGTAACAATGTATATACAGATCGCTGATTCCACCTGGTGTTGTGGGAGCCATATTCGAACCCTGTGACACAGCAAGATTGCTCTCTGCACTCATTCAGTATAAGAAAAGGAAACAACCCGCCAGCACAACTCAAAGCAAAGCGGAGCACATAACTCATTTGGTAACGGCTAGAGCGCAATTGTTAGCTGTTGGTGGTGTCGTTACGTAGTAGTTCAGGACCGATCTACATCGGTATCTTAAGCAACTATACATCATAACACCCCCTGCTGACGACTGCCTCGTAAAAGTGACCGAACATACCCTGTGAGGAGGGAAGAACTGTGCTGTCGATATGTGTGCGCGCGTGAGCATTTGTCTGCGCGAGAGAGATTTCCGGAGTTAGTGTAACGTTTTATATCTCATGCAGACATGAGAAAAAGACAAATAAAGCAATCTCTCTCTCTCTCTCTCTCTCTCTCTCTCTCTTATCACTTGCTATCATGTTCTCCAGGAACATATCAATCTCTTACTGTGCATAAGAAGGGCGCTGTTTTAATAAGTGTTTATTTCTGTTTCTCTATAAGTTTTGTTTGATATAATATCTTCTGAAATGTATGATTTATCGACAAAATTCCGTAATACGGCACTGGTGTTACGTCATGTTTATGAAGGATGAATGTCTACCAGCATGTACCCAAACTCCACAGCGCCAGGATAGCGACCTGTCGATAACGCAGTTTACCAATCCGCCATACTCCGGCTCCAATTGGTTGGGGTCTGACTGTCATTTGAACATGAAGCAAGAGGGCCATCCAAGATCTCAGCGTCCAAGAGCGACAAGCGCCCGAGAGCAGGATCGTACAGCATCGTCACGTGCTTTAAGTCAGAAAATGGGCTTGAATGAAGCGAGGCAGTAACGCTCACGCGCAGCACGACGACGCCTGGAACACCACAGACTGGTCAGTACGGTGACCGTTGTTGCGGCTCCCCTTGGCGCAGCAGAAGAGAGAGCTATGTCGGCAGGAGTAATGTCGCATTCAATGCAACGAAAAACCAGTCCATAGCTGCAAATTTTACTTTTTTATTCACTCGATGACTAGTTTCGGGCCAGACCCATTTTCAGATCATCGTAACACAAGCAAAAATGGTATTTCCGCAGATGTGAAAACCGTGTCAAAATGTGCAAAGAGCAGTTACAGCGCTTACAGATAACTGTTATCTTTATCCGTTGTAACTGTTCGTTGCTGCTTTGGATATGGTTTTCACATCTTCGGAAATATCATTTTTTACTACATTACGATGATTTCAAAATGGGTCTCGGTCCGAAACTAGTCATCGAGTGATTAAAAAAATAAAATTTGCGGCTTTGGACTGGTTTTTCGTTCTACTGATAAATAGAAGTTGCTGACCCTCGCCGGCCGATGTGGCCGAGCGCTTCTACGCGCTGGAGTCCGGAACCGCGCGACCGCTACGGTCGCAGGTTCGAATCCTGCCTCGGGCATGGATGTCCATAGGTTAGTTAGGTTTAAGTAGTTCTAAGTTCTAGGAGACTGATGACCTTAGCTGTTAAGTCCCATAGTCCTCAGAGCCATTCAAATGTTTTTTTTTTCTTTTCTTTTTGCTGACCCACAGTTACTCCAGCATGCTGGAAGGTCGTGGTGTCGCATTGTCTTTCCAGTCGAGTTTCGACTCTGTGTACAGCATCATGACAGATGTACACTGATGAGTCAAGACATTATGACCACTTGCTTAATATCTTTTTTGTCGAGCTTTGGAACGAAATACGTCACTGATTCTGCGTATCAAGAATTTTCGGAGGTATGAAGCATTAGATGTCTACTCACAGGTCATGTAATTCGCGTAAATAACGAGCCACTGATTTACGTACGCGGTGATGGCGCCCGATAGCGTCCCACATAGGTTCCACTGGATATGCATTAAACGAATTTGGTTCCGAGGCATCAACACTACTTCAATATAATGCTCCTCAAACCACTATAGTACGGACAATTATACTGCTGAAAGATGACATAGCCGTCGGAGAAGACATCACGCATGAAGTGATGCAGTGTGCCTTCGGTTGCTATCACAGGTTCCATGCAAGGGTAGGAGAATTTCTTTGCTACTACAGGTTCCATGCAAGGGTAGGAGAAATTCTTTCACAGCATAATACTGCTCCCACCAATGTGCACGTTTAGAGTCGCCATTCACCTCGATACCGGCGTTTGTAGAGGCGACGATCTACCTATTAGGACAAAAATATGATTCACCAGAATAGCCGACACGTTTCCATTGCTCTACGGTCGAATCCCGACTGTGCCGTCTCCGCTGCAGTCCTAACTGATGATGGTGCTGGGACAATATGTGAACACGTAGGTGTGGTCTACAGTGGAGCTCCATGTCCAACAATGTACGATAACGGTGTGCCTCGAAACACTTGTACGTGCACCAGCATTATGCTCTTTCGCAACAAAGGCCACGATCACCATCTGTCCTACTTTACAAAGCAGCCAAGTGCCCGAATCCCATGTTCTTTGAAGAGTCGTGGACGTCCAGTCATTTAGCGCCTAGTGGTAGTTTCACTGTCCTACCTATTTCCGTAGATGCTCACTACAGTAGCACGTGAACATTCGACCACCTCCTCTATTTGCGAGATACTTGTTCACAAACTCAGCGTAATAATAATCTGCCCTTTGTCGCTTATCTCAATGTATTTCCCAATTTCCAGCCTATACCCTCGCTAGGGTGATTCCGTAACGCCACCAGGTGGCATCCAACGTAGCAGGTGGGGAGGGGGGCAGTGATCGTAATGTTTTAACTGATCAGTGTATTCTTGTTCGGAGCTCGGAGTGGAACAAACCTTACCAGATTCCATGCATAGTCAAACGGGGTCCAGCACCTGGCGGGTTGGTTGAGCTGCCTCTGGATTCACGAGGTTACCTCTGCCCGAGTTGGTATTTTGGACAACATCTGTTACATTTCTGACTTTTCAAGGCTGGTAGTTGTTCCCTGTATTCGAGGTCCGCATAAAGTTGTCTTTCAGCCAGGTAACATAGAAGTACGAGTTTCCTGTGATGCTCTGACCTGCCTCGATACAGAGGGTGTTCGACTGTTGGCCTGCCAGCAAGATTTCGTGTTCTATCATCCATTAAAATATCTGGACGTATGTTGCCAAGTGACTGGTACACCTACACTGCCACTATGTGTTTTAAACTGAGTACCCTGTACACCTCCAAATCACCTATAAATTGAATCACGTGTTCTCCCTGCTATACTGTGTATGCAAAATGAGTAAAATTTCGTCATTTGCTGCTATTCCTACTGTTTTAAATCTACTTTAATGTTCAGTAACGTATTTTCACGCGCTGCTCGCTACTGTGTTGTCGGAAGCGTTCATGTGTTGTTTTAACTCTTACGTTGGTGCGTTTTTATTAATGTGTTCCCGTTGACAACTCCGGACCATGTTATCAACCATCTACACCTTACAGTCAGATGAGATAAAATTTTTTGTTACCTTTTTTTAAAAATAATTTGTCTTAGATGATGAGGTCCCGCGGATCTGGAGGCGAAATTATAAAATCTTTCAAGGATTTTTCTTGTAAAAAGTACACTGTAAAATGAAAAAATGAACGTGGTTTGTAGAGTATCTTTGATTCAAACATCATAAATATTTTATCATTGAATGTAATAGAACAATCTAAAACATGAATATAAGCAAAAAATGGCAATTTATGCAAGTTATTCTTTTTCTAGTTTCTTCTTTATTTGTACTACACACACGACTATTTTGTATTTCACTGTTTTCTTTGGCAGATGTTCAACCATGTTTGAAAGTCTGAATTCATCATGAACGCCACTGCTGCCTCTTTGTATGAATGCAAGTGGATGGTACGTCGTTTCCTTTTTGAGAATCCTAACTCTTTCCAACTTTAAACGAAATGCTACATTTTCTTTACTACTTGTGACTGTTAATGTATTACAAATACATTCACAGAGGTGGAATAAACTAAAATACGAAAAATAAATCTGTGCCACTATTTAGACATCATTTCATGTCTTTGACAGTATCTGCGGACACTGAACATATTACAGGGACTGAAACCATTTTAAAATAAATTGTTGGAGTATCAAAAGTCACATTAGGAAGTCTCCTTTATTTGCTGATGGTGAGGCTTCTTAATGCAAACTACAACAACCTTGAAATTCATTGAAGATAAATTTGCGTTCCTACCTCAGCTCCGATTTTATGGAGATCTGTGAAACTTTACTGTCCACTAATGAAGGCATTATTGGTGAAATGCCATAATAAATATGATTAGCTGTCATAAACTGCATCAAACTCAGGAAATGAGAAACATACTCAAGTATATTTTCATTTCTAGTTCAGTGATGTGAAATACGTTAACTACATGCATCTCCTTACATAATATTTCAGTAAAGAGATTTATCACCGGCAATGAAATTGGCGAGCACCGTTACAGGCATGCCCAGCATGTAACGTAGTAGGAAAGTTTCCAACATATTTCCGAAAAAATTTTGATGTGTTTTGATGTGAGAGAAACGTTCTTTCAAACTTTAAGCTAAGGTCTACTGAATGAAGTACAAAATAAATGCTTTGGAATTAAATCCATATGTCAGTATTTTACAATATGCATAAAAATCACGAAATATTAGTAGAATTACGTTATCTGTGTTGAACTCAAACACCTCTAGCCGAATTCCGAAGATTATCGAAGAATAATCTACGATTTAATCCGTTCCTTTTCCTTTCCGTGAAAATTCGAGCCTTTGTCGTCGATGAATATCATCCAGTATGTGTGCATGAGCAAGGTGCCCGCTGTAGAGGACCATAAGCAACAATGTTCGCTGAACGCTCGTTGAGGAGACACTTGTGGTAGCCCCTTGGTTCATCTGACGATCAGTTGTTCAACAGTTACGCGTTTATTCGGACGTACATGTCTCTGTAGCTGTCATTCATCTTTGTCATCTATGGCCTGTGGTGCACCACTGTCGCCTCGGCGCCGGTTTTGGATAGTGCCATGTTGCCATTCATGGGGTCTTTAACCACCATGGCAAGCGAACAGTTTTACAAGCTTTGCCGGTCGGAAATGCTTTCACCCCTGGCCAGAAAGCCAGTGATCATGTTCTTTTGGACGTCAGATAAGACGCACCGTTTTCGAATTCCACCGATACGCTTTATATAACCTCCACTGCTAGTGCTGCCACCTGTCCTCTGTGAGTGGTTATTGCACCTTGACTTCGAACATAGATGGCGATCACATTAATGTGACCGTACGGTCTACATTATTATTTGTAGAGTCACCGGAGTGCGTGGCTTCCTTGTGCAAAAATACGCACAGAAATTTTGTCGATGGAGTTCCGGTTTGCCCTGTATATCTGCAGGGTGAGTCACCTAACATTACCGCTGGATATATTTCGTAAACCACATCAAATACTGACGAATCGATTCCACAGACCAAACGTGAGGAGAGGGGCTAGTGTAATTGCTTGATACAAACCATAAAAAAATGCTCGGAAGTATGTTTTTTAACACAAACCTACGTTTTTTTAAGTGGAACATATAAACAAATACGTAATCAGTGACGTTTGTTGCATTGTAAAATGTTAACTACATCCGGAGATATCGTAACCTAAAGTTACCACTCCTCCGCTGTTCGATCGTGTGTATCGGAGAGCACCGAATTATGTAGGGATCCAAAGGGAACGGTGATGGACCTTAGGTACAGAAGAGACTGGAACAGCACATTACGTCCACATGCTAACACCTTGTTATTGGCCTTTTTCACTGACGCACGTGTACATTACCATAAGCTGGAGGACGCATAAATTGGCCAGCCCGTTCTCCTGCGTATTTGATGTGGTTTACGAAATATATCCAGCAGTAACGTTAGGTGATTCACCCTGTATTATGAAAGTTTCGCTTTCCCTGCTGTTCGGTACTTTGCGACCTACGATGCAACAGCTGCGTGGAGTGGCCGCGTAGTTAGAGGCGCCATGTCACGGATTGCGCGCCCCCTCCTGCCGAGGTTCGAGTCCTTCCTCGGGCATGGGTAGTTTAAGTAATGTGTAAGTCTAGGGACCAATGACCTCAGCAGTTTGGTCCCTTAGGAATTCACACACATTTTTATGATGCAACATTCGTCCATGAGTCCAACTCCTAGTAGCTATGGCTAGTCTGTGTCAAATCGTCAAGAAATTATGTTATTTATAGCCACAGTGATTATCGAAGGCAGGCCATGAAGTAATGACAGTTCTGTAAGTTCCTAACGACAGTCACAGTACGCAAATGTAGTTACAGGTTGTAATGGTACTTGAATTACGTAACCTTTGCGACACCTCACCTGAACCTCTCGATACCAGTAATATTCTGCTGTGTTTCTGTTATCTACTTAACGTATTTCTGAGATGACATTCACATTTATTTTCATTTGTGATACATCAATACGTTTATATTTCAATGATATTATTCTTATGTGTATTCTTTCTTTTGTCACTACGATCTTTGACGTACTTGTAACTCTGATTATTGGGCGCGTAGGCGATAGTTAGTTAGTTGTTAGAGAGTCGGACGTCTTGGACGTAATGTTGGAAAGACGCGTATTGTAGTCCGGTTATAAAATGTGAACTTTAACAGTGACCGTGAGGAAGATGATTTCAAGTATGTTTTGAATTGTGAAGTGATGTTTGTGTTTACGTGACATTGCAATAAAAGCAATTCAAAGGAAGTGTAACTTAAATTCGGAGTGCTGATTATTTTTTTACATCACCATTGTCCAGTAAAAGTGTAATCTTCAAGAATGGTTTGTGAAGCGCATCTACAAAACGTTTGAATATAGCAGAATAAAACTTAGGCCTCTTTGCATCCGAGCTTCGAATCATAACCACCTAGATTTTCGACGATTGAGCCATGATTTTACGACGAGACCAGCGTGGGAAACACAAAACAGTGAGTGCCTAGTTTTTTGATTATTACATGAAATGACTTTATTAACTGTGCTCTAATGACACCTGCTACATAATATGTTGTTGCCCGAAAATGCAGTATTTAGCAGCGTGAGCAACACCACAATCGTTATTAAATTCTGACCTTTGTTGTGGTAGGGTTGTTAGAAGGTGACATAACTTTCATGAAATTTCAGTAGGCCCATAAACTGTAAGGCCCTATATCCATGCATGATATGCTTCCGATATTTATTATTCCAGGTCTCTTTATACCCTGCTCTGTTTATGTATAATGTCCAGTGAGATGACAATTAATTAAAATCTATTAAACAGATAAATTGTCATCATGGGAAAACTGTTAAACGATTATCAGCTGTCGCGAAATGTTTTTGCACACCGAGACATTCATAACGAGCTAGCCCTTTCCTTCTTCACGCTGGAGAAAAGAATGTAGTCTGTAAATCATATTTTGCGTATTTTTTGTGTAGTATTTGTATCTTACCACCTTCATAAACCAAACATTACCCATAAGTAATACAACAATTTCATAGATTCACTAAATGGTTCACTTTTATCACGTTTAAAGCTCATCTGTTAACGATCGAAGAAGAGTGTTTAAGAAGCACCTCAACGCTTCATAAGTTCCCGTAACAGCATTAACATCGTCGGAAAAGACAATACCGCGTAATAGAACAATATGCTTTGATATTTTGATAAAGAGAGATATAGGTTCCATTCTTTGAATATACAGGCTGGTCATAATTAAACTTTCGCTACTTGAATCAATGTAGACGGAAAACTATTTACGTACTGGCATCCAATGTTCTAGGAATTATGTTCAGTTTGTGCGCTGCAGGATTTGCTTTGTTAGTGGTACTGATGTCATGACTTACCGTTAGGCGCCGGTAGTGGTACAGGAAAAGAGGACTGAAACACAAACATAAGTGTCCACTACAGTTGCAGTTGCAGAGTAAGTCTGGGTCTGAACAAGGTGAACATGTCTTTATTCGTAAAGCTGATTTATCAAAACAACAGCAATAGTGCTGTTACTCTTCGCGAGTATCGACTCATTAAAGGAATACAGTGAGGTCTTCTTTCCGCACCAATGTTGAAGAACACGATTCGGAAGTTCTAATTAACTAGCGATTTGGGATTTGCTCCTGGGAGATGCCGATGGTCAACTGCGTCACAAACCGTTGAAGAATTTTCTATAGCCATGTCCGATAATGCTGCACACAGTGTTTGATGGTCAAGCTGTGCAGAGAACTAGGAATCCCTGAGGATGAAGGACATGAAGCGTAAACAACACACGTTACTGTGATCTGCTTCCCCAGTATGTGGTCCGGCCACACGGGAGAGAGATGCTTTGTACTCAGCTGTTTTGATATGCCACGTAGCTCTACCTCACGTCGACTGTGAGGTCACTTGGTTACTCTGTAACACATTTGGAGAAAACAGGATCACTGGCCAATCGTTCCGAACTGCGCGGTCACTAAGATCACTAGATTTCAAGCCGTGTGGTTTCTGGCTATGGGATTACCTGAAGGACGCTGTGAATCGACGAGAAGTTAACACACGTAGGAGATTGAAGACGAGATGTGCGAGGAAGGACGACAACACCCGACATGAGATGTTTGGGCAGAAGTACAGCAATCTCTAGTGTGGTTTCTGGCTGTCGTTGATGTACGAGGATTGTCCAGAAAGTAAGTTCCGGTCGGTCGCTAAATGGAAACCACAGTGTAAATCAGAAACATATTATTTGTAAGAGTTATCTACACTTTCCAGGTACTTCTCCAAATAGTCGCCGCTCTGACTTAGGCATTTGTTGTAGCGTTTCACCAAATTCCCAACACCATCACCATATAAGGCAGCCGCCTGTGTTTTCCGATATTTCTCTACGCTGGTCTAGCCTGTGCCCAAGTGTTGTCTTCGTATCTAGCGTTTCATGTGAACAGAGATGATACTCAGGACGAGTCAATTAGGGCTGTGTTGTGGGAGATCGAACACTTCCCATCGAAAAGGCTGCAGGAGCATCTTCACTGCCCCTGCAGAGTGCGGCTGAGAATTGCCATGGAGAAGGAAGTGTGTGGTAGTTGTGTTAGGTGGGCTGCACTCATTAAGGCGAATCCTCTCAGCGGGCCCTCCTACTTGGGCAGACATTGTTGTTCTAGGCATCTTTACTCGCTCACAGTGTGCTCACAACTGAAAAGAGCGTCTTGATGCTTATTTATCGCCGCTGCTGTGGCCGAGCGATTCTAGGCGCTTAAGCCATGAACCGCGCTGCTACTACGGTCGCAGGTTAGAATCCTGCCTTGGGTATGGATGTGTGTGATGTCCTTAGGAAAAGTTAGGTTTAAGTAGTTCTAAGTCTAGAGGACTGATGACCTCCGATGTTAAGTCCCATAGTGCTTCGAGTCATTTGGTCATTTGGAACATTTATTTGTCTTTCGAGTGTTGTTGTACCATACAAGCATGTCATTGTAGAGTACAAAACTATAGTGATACACTAGTAACCCGAAATCAATAGTCTGTGCATGTTAGAATAATCTACAGTAAACAGTTATTTTATGAGGTTTCCAACTGCTCCGAGCATCGCATTTTGCATCTCCGTCGGATTATACAGGGGTTGGACAAAAATATAGAAGCACTGAGATAAATGCGTGCTTGAACATAAATGCAGATGCTAGCCAAGTCTACAGGTTGCGCCGATGCGTTTGACCAAGAACGGCACCTGTGCAATGTCCTCAATAGGATCTCGTGGTCTAGTGGCTAGCGTTGCTGCCTTTGGGTCACGGGGGCTTGGGTTTTATTCCCGGCCAGGTTGGGGGATTTCTCTGCCCAGGGACTGGGTGTTTGTGTTATCTTCATCACCATCATCATTCATGATGGTGTCCAGATTGGACTGTAAAAAAATTGGACTGTGTAAGACTTGGGACTTTGTACGGGCATTGCTGACCGCGCAGGTGAACACCCCACAACCAAACATCATCATCATCCGTAATAGGTTGAATGTGTCAGTCGTGGCCAGAAGTGTTCTGTATAGTTGTGAGAGCATTATGTCGGAGCTAAGTGAATTTGAATGTGGGAAAATTGTTGGTGCTCGTATGGTGGGTGCTTCCGTAAACGAGGTAGCCAAAATGTTCTGTTTCAAAAGGCGAATTATCAAAGATTTGCATCCCATACAAGGACTGCGGAAAACATCATGCACTACGTCACAACGCTGAAGAAAGTGTGTGTTCAGTGATCGTGACAGACTGCACTGAAGAGGATTATGACGAAAAATAATAGGACGACAGCAGCAAAAGTCGCTGCAGAAATGAATCAAGCACACACGAACCCCGTCACCACCAAAATAACACGAAGGGAGCTCCAACAGCAGGGAATTTGCAGAGCGAGGTGGAATTTCATCAACGTTGCAAGAGCCCGTAACAGGAAAACGAGGCGCCGAAGGCATGAAACCTGGACTGTTGATCAATGAAAGAAGGGGATTTGGTCAGATGAGTCTTGTTTCACACTGTTTCCAACTTCTGGCCGAGTGAAAGATGAAAGGGGTGTGACCATTTTACCTGATATGGTGCGTCCCATGGTACCATGTTTGTTTCCCGTTGATGATATTGTGTATCAAGACTAAAGGGCCTCTGTTGACACAGTTCCCGACGTGCAGGACTGGTTTTGTGAGCACGAGGATGAATTGTCGCATATACCCTGTCCATCACATTCATCAGATCTCAATATTATTGAGCCTTTGTGGTCTTCTTCAGAGAAAAGGGTGCGTGATCGCACTGAACTTGCCGCTATTTTGTAGGAAGAGTGGTAAATGTTACCTTGAAAACCCCACAGAGCCTGTATTCATCCATTCCGAGACGACTGGAAACTATTTTGAATGCCAACTGGTTTCCTACACCGTATTAGGCATGGTAACGTGTTGTATTTCTCGTGTTTCCATATTTTTGTCCACCCCCTGTATATGCTATTCTTGTTTCTGCCCTGGATACATATATCTGATTCCTTCAAAATCACAGCCACTATACCTTATTTTTTCTCTGGAAAATCATAAAGAAGCTTTTAGGCAATAGCGAGTTGTGATGCCTGTTACTACCACTAGCTGCACGATAATACTGCACGACACACATCCTCATCATTATTGTCAGCTTGTTGGCAGCTGTGTGTCTTTCGAGGGACTCCACACACAACCGTGAGGTGACAGCGCCGTGACGGGCTCGAGAATCCATCTCTTTACGCCTCGTGTTATGGATGATTCACACACCATCGCGACTTAACAGTGTTGTGACCGACGCATGAGGCATTGGGATACTTACCATTTCCACAATAATCTTATCTCTGTTCATGGTCTTGATGATAAATGAAACGACAAAAAAGCACAAAAAATCAGAAAAGTCTAACATTCCACTAGATGCATGGCTGTGAAAGAAAAATATTCAACGATCCCGTATGGGATCGCCCGGAAGAAATCCGACGGCCACAGTACGTGGCGGCTACAACGCTGTTGGCACCGGCAATATCACGCGAGCCTGAGTGCAAATTGATCCAGTGTACGTCTACATCTGTACTCTGGAAGCCAGCTCGCGTTGTGTGCCGGAGGGTCCTTTGTGTGTTACTGTCACTGCCCCCTTTCCTTTTCCAGTCGTGAATGATTCGTGGAAGAACTGCCAGTAAGCGTCCATGTGGGCTCCAGTATCTCTAATTTTCTCTTCATTGTCTTTTCGCAAGATATATTTAGGAGGAAGCTATATGTTCGTTGACTTTTTTAGGAACGTGTATTCTCACAATTTTAAGAGTAGACCACACCGTGGTGCAGAACGCCACTCTCGCAGCGTCTGCCACTAGAGTTAGGTGATCATCTCAGTAACGATTCCGGGTTTACTAAATGAACTTGTAACGAAACGCGCTGCTCTTCTATGGATCTTCACTATATCCTCTATCAATCCTGTCTGGTAAGGACCCCATACTGAGGAGCAATAGTCAAGTACTGGTCGAACGGGGCGTTTGTAAGCTACCTCCTTTGTTGAACGATTACCTTTCTTGAGGATTCTTCAGTGAACCTCAGTCTGGCATGTGCCTTTCCAGCGATTAGTTTTATATGGTCGTACCACTTTAAATCGCTCTGTACACATACTCCCCAGTGATTGTTCTTCAACCCTGTAATTATAAAGCTATGGATCTTTCTAGCTATGTATTCGCAATACGTAACATTTGTTACTGATGAGAGTCACTTGACACGCCTTGCAGCAACTGTCCATCTTCTGCAGATCTTTGTGCATTTCACTACAGTTTTCTAGCGTTGCGACTTCTCTGTAACTAACAACATCATCCACGAAAATCATCGTGGAACTTCTGATGTTGGCTATATATACACTAGCCTTTTTCTCGCGACTTCGTCCGCGTATGCATTCGGCACGTATACTCTGCACATTTCCTCCTCCATTTCCTCCTTCCCTTCACTGCATCCAACTTTTCCTCTGTTTGTCTGGCCAGCTCATCCTCCCACCTCTGTCTATCTCCTCTTCGTCACTCTCTCTGTCTCTACATCTCCTCCTCCCCTTCTCTTTATCCACTTCTTCCACCCCTCTTTCTGATTACGTCTTCCTCCTCCCTATGTCTAATCATATACCTCTCCTTTCTCTTTCCATCTCCACATCTTCCTCTTCCACCTTCCCAGTACCCCTCCGCACCTTCCACTTGCCTCATGCATCTTCCCTCCTCCCCTCTCTCTACCCATTTCCTTCTCCTCTCACTCTATCCGTTCCCTCTTCTATCCATCTCATCCTGTCCCCAACCATGCTCATCGGCACATGTAGCCCTTACAACAGAGTCCAATAAAGCTGGCCGATACTACTCCCACCACACAGCTGTGATTCATGGCAAACTAGACATCAGAGGCTTGAAAAGCATTTATTTGCGCCTGAAATACAGGCCGCCATGCAGAGCAGGTCGATAAAGAAGGCTGATACTGCTCCAACACAGGACGCCCATCATGCGTGGCAGCTAGATGTTGGGGCCTGGAAAACTGTTTCTTGTCCGTACCCTGTAGGCTGCCCTGCAAAGCAGGGTGATTTGGGAAGCTCATAATGTTCCCACATAACTTGCCTGTCATGCAGGACGCCTATATGTTAGGATCTGGAGAAAAACAAAGTTTTGTTCGTATCTCCACTCCTATTGGAGCTAGGAATATGTAAATCCTACACTGCTGATTCTTGTGAGGCCTGTTGTTCCTGTTACAAATTTGGTTGAAATCTATCCAGGGATTGGTGGGAGATCCCAGACATACACAAATACACTCCACTTTACACTCTGTGAATAAAAAAATCCTGTCCTCACAAAATCAGATTGGGTTCACTTTGAAAAACTTGTCTGAAAACGATTAGTGGCAACAATGGCACATCATGCAGTACATTGGAAAGTACAGAAGAATGCATATCACCCCATACTACCATACCAGCTATTGCACGACAATGAGTAGACTGCTATAACGCCAACAATTTATCTATGGTTCTGATTTTCGTCAGGTTCTTTCTTTATTTCTTTTCTGTGGGATGAAACTGCTGATGTCATCGGTTCCTAGGCTTACACACTACTTAATCTAACTTAAACTTACGCTAAGGACAATCGACACACCCATGCCCAAGCGAGGACTTGAACCTCCGACGGAAGGGGGACGAGGGGGGGGGGGGGGGGGGTAGCCACGCCACGCATACCATGGATCTTCGTCCACAAGTAATGAACAGAGGTCGTCTGAAGACATAATTTTTGAAACCATTCACCAATCACTTCAGCAAAGTATTCATGATATTGCAAGGCAGTTCCAGATATCTCAAACACTGGTTGATGAAATGTTGTACATTGAAGAATTGCACCCATATCGTTACACATCCGCCCCACACCAACGGCCAGAAGACCACATTCAAAGATTTCATTTTTGTGAAAGGCTTTTGCACTAGAGGAAGATAAAGAATATTTTGTAAATAACGTGATATGAACTGATGTATCTAACGTCATTCATTAAGGTATTTTCAAATTCCACAACAGCCATTATTGTTCGAAACAGAACCCACATGTTACCCGTGATATGCTTCAGCATAAACCTTTCTCCTGGAATCATGAGAGGAGCGCTTTTCGACCGTTTCCTACTGCTGGGAAAGTCGAATGCGCTCCTGTATCATACGTTTGTTTGCAATACTTTGCCTCATGCATTGGCAAATGTTCCACTTGGCGTTCAGCGACTGCTACGGTTGATATCTCAAAACGAGGATTGGGATAAGTTTAAGGAAAATCACATGGAATGTGGACCCACATATTTTGTCGCTTCTTTCTTCAAGGAATACACGTTATTGCTTAACAACAACCATTATGATTACAAATTAAACGCCTTGTCAAAAGAATAACAACGCTCACAAATATTTTAAAAACTTGAACAGGATCAATTCATTAATAACAAACATTAACAATTTATACCACTAAGAACAAGTCTTGAAGCCAGGAATATATAGTCCTCAAATACAAGTAAGAAGTCTCACCAGTTAGGTGTGGCTGCAAGCGGGTTCAGCAAACTGAGTTTTTACCAGTAAAATGAATTGAAGATGACTGCCACTAAATGTACGATTCCTAAGAATGGATCAACTTAAACAGACAGACAATGTCCATCCAAGATATAGAAAGAATATCAAGTCACGTCACTGATTGTAGCTATTGCAAAGCCCTTAAAAATCTATAAGCTTTAATAAAATCCCTTAAGCAATAAAATACACAATCCCCCAAAATACAAGCAAAGCTGCGAAGGCATACAGTGCGAATGCGACTCCCAACTGGTACACACCAACAGAAACATTGGCAATAACCCTTAAATAAATATACATAAAAAATAAGCTGGTAAATACAGCAGGCAGCTATCACAGACAACAGACAACAAGTAGGCAAGTTTTACAATGAGTAGAGATCGTTAATGACAGTGGATAAAAAGCAAAAACTGAACAGTTCATATCCATAAGTAAAAGGGTATAAGACTTAAGATGCTCCAGAACTAGCAGTAAGGGGGCAAGATTTAAATGAGTAGTTAAAGATCACGTATAGCGACAAGGAACTTTGGGCCTGCAGAACATGCTTCAAATGTTACGTACTTGTTGAAGTCACGATATTGAATGGATCAAGAGTTCTGGATTAATTGGCGACATTTTACCGTGGCACGTACCACACGATCAGATTTACGTAAGTTGAGCCAACACGAGGCGGCTGCTAGAGGCGCCAGATTGCGGGCCAACCTAGACGTCGTGCGACGAGGGAAGCGTCACCACAGCAGAAAGAAAACGCGTCTCTGCTCCAGGCCCAGAAGACGGGAACGCGTCGTTCATTGCCAACATACATCTGCTTTATTTGTGTCAGGAACTAAGAAAAGTGGTCACTTATGTCCGTAAGAACTGCATGTTACGTCTTAGTGTTTAAATGAAGGTAACAGTAACAGAAAAGGTGCACAAGGTGACACATTATTGAGGTGTAAATTGTATACAATTTGATGCCTTAACTGAAAAAAAATTTGACGTGGACGCAACTCGAACATCGGCGAGTACGCATATCCGTTCCCCACGGCACTACCTTCTCTCATTGAGTTGGTGGGACATCTCCAGCACTGCGCAGAGTCCATGCTAGCCATTCTTCGCCACACTGCACGCAGTTACAGCGTTGCCAGAGCCTGGTTTTTTAAATCGCATTTCTATTCAACCTGTTGGCTGGACTAAATTTTGCTACACACATTTTCGTTTTCGGTTGGGGTGAAGAATCGTATACCGACTGCCAAGTAAGGCATTTTTCCCTTCACTCTGTATATTTAGCAGATAACAGATAAATTGTCAGAGCCCAAGAAAAATACTCGAAGCTCAGACTAGTCACTCTTGTGTCATGTCACGGGAATGCGAGTGTGTAAATACGATAGATAGCACCCGTGTCCCAGTCTCATTCGAACAGCAGACGTAGTTTGTTGTCTTCCAGGCCTGTCTTTTCTTCTGAGTTGTTGTAGGTTGAGCGTTACACGGTTTCACGTACAACAGTTTGGCTTTCCGCTCCTACGAGTGGTTGGCAGAGAGTTTTAAAGAGTGTCGGCGTTGGAACACGCTGGCTGAGCGTGTGAGGCGAGGCGAGGCGAGGTTAGGCAGGCGCAGCGGAGGCGTCCTTCCGGCGGCCGGCCTGCTGGCGGTGCGCTGCCGGTGGTGGCGGCGGCGATCGATGGAGGGGGCGGTGCGGCCCACTATACGGTATAGCCTCCTTCCGGTGCGCGCTCACCACCTGCACTCACGCGATGGTCCGCAGCACACAGGCTCGGCACAGAGAGTCGTCAGCCTTCACAACCCTATGGCGACTCGTGCACGACCTCCCCTGTGCATTCTACACACATCAAAAATCCTTTGCGTCACTCCGATTCAGAGAGTACCGGAACTGTAGAGAAAATTGGAATAGAGATGAACATAAACATCATTTCTGTCCTTTTTATTACTCATGAAAACCACACACTGCATGCTGTACCACCATACAACGAGACCTTCAACAGTTGTGGTCCAAATTGCTGTACACACTGGTACCTCTAATACCCAATAGTACATCCTCTTGCACTGATGCTTGCCTTTATTCGTCGTAGCATACTATCCACAAGTTCATCAAGGCACTGTTGTTCCAGATTGTCCCAGTCACCAACGGCGATTCGGCGTAGATCCCTCGGAGTGGTTGGTGGGTCACGTCGTCCACAAACAGCCCTTTTCAAACTATCCCAGGCATGTTCAATAGGGTTCATGTCTGGAAAACATGCTGGCCACTATAGCCGAGCGAAGTCGTTATCCTGAAGGCAGTCATTCACACGATGTGCACCATAGGGGCGCAAATTTTCGTCCATGAAGGCGAATGCCCCGCCAATATGCTGCAGATATGGTTGCATTATCGGTCGGAGAATAGTATTCACGTATCGTACAGCCGTTACAGCACCTTCCATGACCACCAGCGGCGTACGTCGGCGCCACACAATGTCACACCAAAACAGCAGGAACCTCCACCTTGCTGCACTCGCTGAACAATGTGTCTAAGGCGTTCAGCCTGACCGGTTTACCTCCAAATACGTCTCTAGCGATTGTCCGGTTGAAGGCATATGAAACACTCATCGGTGGAGAGAACGTGATGTCAATCCTTAGCGGTCCATTCGACTTGTTGCTGGGCCCATCTCTACCGCTCTGCATGGTGTCGTGGTTGCAAATATGGACCTCGCCAAGGACGTCGGGAGTGAAGTTGCGCATCATGCAGCGTACTGCACACAGTTTGAGACGTAACACGACGTCCTGTGGCTGCAAGAAAAGCATTATTCAAAATGGTGGCGTTGCTGTCAGGGTTTCTCCGAGCCATAATCCGTAGACAGCGATCATCCACTGCAGTAGTAGCCCTTACACGGCCTGAGCGAGGCATGTCATCGACAGTTATGTCTCTCTCTATATCTCCTCCATGTCCGAACAACATCGCTTTGGTTCACTCCGAGACTCCCGCACACTTCCGTTGTTGAGAGCCCTTCCTTGGACAAAGTAACAATGCGGACGCGATCGAACCGCGGTATTGACTCTCTAGGCACAGTTGAACTACAGACAACACGAGCTGTGTACCTCCTTCCTGGTGGAATGACTGGAAATGATCGGCTGTCGGACCTCCTCCGCCTAATAGGCACTGCTCATGCATGGTTGTTTACATCTTTGGGGGAGTTTAGTGATATTTCTGAAAAGTAAAAGGGACTGTGTATGTGATACAATAGCCACAGTCAACATCTATCTTCAGGAGTTCTGGAAACCGGGGTGATGCAAAATTTTTTTTGATGTGTGTATTATTTATTCCACGTAGCCGCTACGTTAGCTAGAATAACAAATTGCATTGCACGCAAACGGTCGAATAAGATGTTCACAGCCTAATCCGCTTTCTGTTGATCAGGCACTTTCAACAGTTCATGAAAATTTCTTGGTCTAAGGATACAGCCATTTGTACCAGACACATCGAATATACAAAAGGCAGCAGAAGAAACTTTAGGTACGAAGAGAGTTCCATGGTAGGAGGCAGTACTACACACGTAACCCTATGGTTTAAGCAAGATCCTCGACAATCAGCTATTCAGAAGGAGAAAGCATTGATAAAATATATATCCAGGCAAAGTCAAGAGTGTTCTACGGAGTATAACGTCATTCGTAATAGAGTGACTTCGGATATTCCAAAAATAAAAGGTTGTCTATCGCCAAATAAACACTATGGCTGGCGAGAGAAGGTTTGCAAGAATGTGGTAACTTCAGGATAGCAGGACGACTCATCAACCCCATCAAGTATGCAGATGACCTGGTAGAGCTCACTAAGAATCAAATGAAAGACATGATGAAACAGTTAGTGGAAACTGGAAGAAAATATGACAAGGACATCAACATCGAGAAATCGGAAGTGATGCGGATATCAAAATGGGAGAAACCTTTGAAGATAAATGTCAAAAATCGAGAACTGATGAATGTGATGCAGTTCAAGTATTTGGGAAGCTTGTTGACAAAGGATACTCAGTGTTCACATTAAATTCGAGCAAGAATCGCCATAGTTAAAGCCGCATTCAACAACAATAGGACTCTGGTGACCACCAAGTTAAGCTTGGAATTAAGAGAGAAACTATTGAAGTAATGCGTCTGGAGCATTGCACTGTACGGAACAGAGAGATGGAACATGAGAAAAATGGAGAAAAAATACATGTACATGAATACTCTGCAAACCACTCTTAAGTGCCTGGCAGAGGGTTCATCGAACCACCTACCGGATGATTATCCGTTGTTCCGATCTCGAAAAGCGCGCGGAAAAAACGAACACCTATATCTTTCCGTGTGAGCACTTATTTCCCTTATTTTGTTATGATGATCGTTTCTCCATATGTTGATCGGCGTCAACAAAATATTTTCGCATTCGGAGGAGAATGTTGGTGACTGAAATTTCGTGAGAAGATTCCGCCGCGACGAAAAACGCCTTTGCTTTACTGGTGTCCACCCAAATCCTGTAACATGTCAGTGACACTCTCTCCCCTATTTCTCGATAATACAAAACGTGCTGCTCTTCTTTGAGATTTCTCGATGTACTCCGTTAATCCTATCTGGTAAGGATCACAGACCGCGTAGCGGTACTCCGAAAGAGAACGGACAAGCGTAGTATAGGCAGTCTCTTTAGTAGATGTTTAGCATTTTCTAAGTGTTCTGCCAATAAAACGCAGTCTTTAGTTTGCCTGCCAAACAACATTTTCTGTGTGTTCTTTCCAATTTAATTTGTTCGCAGTTGTAACTCCTAGGTATTTAGCTGATTTTCCGGCCTTTAGATTTGACTGATTTATCGTGTAACCGAAGTTTTAGGGATTCCTTTTAGCACTCATGTGCATGACCTCACACTCTTCATTATTTAGGGTCAATTGCCAGTTTTCATACCTTACAGATATCTTTTCTAACTCGTTTCTCAGTTTGATTTGATTTTCTGGTGACTTTACTAGACGATAAGCGACAGCATCATCTGCAAACAACCTTAGACGGCTGCTCAGATTGTCCCCTAAATCATTTATATAGATAAGAAACAGTAGAGGGTCTGTAACACTTCCTTAGGGAACTCAAGAAATCATTTCTGTTTTACTCCATGACTTCCGTCAGTTACTACGAACTGTGACCTCTCAGACAGGAAATCACGAATCCAGTCACATAACTGGGACTATATTCCATAATTACGCAATTTCACTACAATCCGCTTGGGTGGTACAGTGGCAAATGCCTTCTGGAAATCTAGAAACACGGAATCAATTTGAAATCCTTTGTCGATAGCACTCTATACTTCGTGTGAGTAGAGAGCTAGTTGTGTTTCGCAAGTACAGTGTTTTCTAAATCTGTATTCCTGCTGCATATCTATGCTAATGGTATGGGCCTGTAATTTAGTGGATTACTCCTATTGCCTTTCTTGAATATTGGTGTGACATGCGCAAGTTTCCAGTCTTTGGGTACGGATATTTTGTCGAGCGAGCGGTTGTATATAATAGTTAAGTATGTAGCTATTTGCATCAGCATACTCTGAAAGGTATCTAATTGGTATTCAATCTGGACCGGAAGACATACTTGTATTAAGTGAATTAAGTTGCTTCACTACGTAAAGGATATCTACTTCGAAGTTACTCATGTTGGCAACTGTAAATGATTCGAATTCTGGAATGTTTACTTCATCTTCTTGTTGAAGTACTTTCGGAAGGCTGTATTTAGTAACTCTGCTTTGGAAGCACTGTCTTCGCTAGTATTTCCATTGGTATCGCACAGAGAATGCATTGATTTATTTTGCCGCTAGCATACTCCAGATACGACCAGAATCCCTTTGGATTTTCTGCCAGGTTTCGAGACAAAGTTAGAATGTGGAAACTATTAAAGCATTTCGCATTGAATTCCGCACTAAAATTCCAGCTCCTGTAAAAGATCGCCAATCTTGGAGATTTTGCGTTAGTTTAAATTTGCCACGCTTTTTTCATTGTTTCTGCAACAGTGTTCAGACCCGTTTTGTGTAACAAGTCTGATCAGCTCCGGCGTTTGTTAATTTACTTGGTATAAATCTGTCAATTGGGCCAACGGCCTTGCCGCAGTGGTAACACCGGTTCCCGTCAGATCACCGAAGTTAAGCGCTGTCGGGCTGGGCTAGCACTGGGGTGGGTGACCATCCGGTCTGCCGAGTGCTGTTGGCAAGCGGGGTGCACTCAGCGATTGTGAGGCAAACTGAGGATCTACTTGATTGAGAATTAGCGGCTCCGGTCTCGGAAACTGACCTACGGCCGGGAGAGCGGTGTGCTGACCACATGTCCCTCCGTATCCGCATTCAGTGACGCCTGTGGGCTGAGGATGACACGGCGGCCGGTCGGTACCTTTGGGCCTTCATGGCCTGTTCGGGAGGAGTTTAGTTTTTAGTTTTAGTTTATAAATCTCTCAGTTGCTGTCGATACTATTTCTCTGAATTCAAGTCACATCTGGCTTACACTTACACTGTTAATTTTTAAGGAGGTGAAATTATATCTCGGGAAGGCGTCAGAAACCCTTGTATCCGTTTTGATGCTCGTTATTGTCTCAGGATTATTTGTTGCTAAGAGGTGTAGTGGGTTTTCACAACCGCTTACTATTCGCGTGGGCAAGTAAATGAACTGCTCAAAACAATTTTCAGAGAATGCGTTTAGCACAATTTTCGATAATTTTTACTCGTAACCCCAGATTTAAATATGTTTTTTCGCCAACATATCGAGGGTAAATTAAAGTCATCACCAATTAAAACTGTATGAGTCTAGAACGTATTTGATATTAAACTCAAGTTTTCTTTATACCTTTTGCCAATTGTATCATATGAGTTGGGAGGTTGGAAAAAGGGTCCAATTATTATTTTATACCGGTTGCCAAGAATGACCTCTGCCAATACTAACTCACTGGAACTATCTACTTCAATTTCGCTAGAAGAAAAACTACTTCTAACAACAACAAGCACTCCATCGCCAACTGCATTTAGCCTATCATTTCTCAACACCATTAGGTCCTTCGCAAAAATTTCAGCTGAACTTCGACTTTAGCCAGCTTTCAGTACCTATAACGATTTGAGCATCAGTGCTTTTATTAGCGCTTGGAGCTCTGGTATGTTTCCAACACAGCTACGACAATTTACAGCTCTTATACCGATGGTTCCTAGATCCACCTTCTTCCAGCGCTCCCCTTTGAGACTGCAGCCCTTTTTGTGTTTGCCCGAGACCCTCTAAACTAAAAAACCGGCCAGTCCACGACACACAGCCCCTGCTACCCGTGTAGACGCCTCCTGCGTACAATACACTCCTGAGCTACTCAGCAGAACCAGAAACACAACAACCCTACGGCACAAGTCGAGGAATCTGCAGCCTACACGGTCGCAGAAGCGTCTGAGCCTCTGATTCAAGACCGTCCACTCGGCTCTGTACCAGAGGTCCGCAATCTTTCCTGTCGACTGTGCTGCAAATGGTCAGCTCTGCTTTAATCTCGCAAGCACGACTGGCAGCCTTTACCACTTCTGTTAGCCACTCGAAACCAGAGAGAATCTCTTCTGAACCAAAGCGACGTGAGACGCCACCTGCAGTGAGCTGCACCCTGTGTTATTCATGGCATCCGGAAGGATGCTGGAATGACTCCATCTGGTTTGCACTTGGAATGCATCTCGCTTTCTCCCCCCCCCCCCCCCCCTTTGCAGCCAAATGCGCCTAACGTTGGACCTTCCAGCTACCAATAATCCCACCCTCTATGATTGCACAGATCTTGCAGGCTGAGAGGCTTCCTCTGAAACAGGACAAGCGACTGCATCTGCTGAGGGACAGTGGCAGCCACAGACAGCACTTGGGACCTGTTTGTCAGACTAACCGTGGAGATCTTACGTGCGGCCCCCTGGGAAGTCTTTCGCCACCTGCCACATCGTGAGGCGACCTCCCATTTCACCATAGGTGACGGGTCAGGGCGAGCAGTAACTGGGCTGGTCATCGTTACAGACCGATGGGAAGGACTCAGGCGTGTTGAACGTCTGTTGGATCCCCACAGCTGGCCCACAACAGTGAGGCCCAGCTACTGCAGCTTCAAGCTGCATAACCGAAGCCTTCACAGTCTGGAGCTGAGAGCGAAGTGTCACCAAATCGGCTTGCCTCTACACACAGCCATCACCGTCCCTACCCATACAAAAGACCGTGGAAAACTACACTACACAGATAAACAAGGGACAATCACCACAGGATACGGAGGAAACTGCAAGAACTGTGTCTAATAAATTAGATTAAACCGCAAAGATTCAAAAACTAAACTACCAAAGCACTCAGGGCACTGAGAACTTGTAATATACCACAAAACCGACTCACTTTCCGACAAAAACGAAAACGCGAGAACTGTGTCTGTTAAATATTGAAATAAGAAGCTGAAACTCAAGAAATTAATCTAGCAAAGCACACATATTAAATTATACAATTCGCTCCTGCTTAGGAACTCGTAAAATGTCACAAAATCGGTTACTTCCCTTTTGCTGCTGCGTGACCTGGAGAGTTTTGAAATGTGACACTGGAGAAGAACACGGACAAGCAAATTGACAGCTCTGATGAAAAATCACGATGCGCCGGAAAGAATAGGAAAAGAAAAGTATTCTGAATACAGTTCTTCAGAGGAAGGCCAACTGGATCGGACATAGACGCAGTGGGCAAGTACATGACGTCATCTGAGGGAAGGTGATATGAAAGATGGAAGGAGATACAGAAGACTGAAGAAAGAAGCTGAAGATAGGGAACCTTGACGTCAGAAATTCTCTGTACGAAGACACGAACCTGCCACTAGGCAGAATACTATATGGTAAAAATTATAATAATAATAATAATAATAATAATAATGGGAGCTATATGCGAAAGGTATGGAATGAGACTTCTATGGAACACAGAAGAGAGCATGGTGGATGCTCCAAAAGAAAAAGAAGGATAGTAATGAAAACATCAGATAAAGACTGTAATCAAAATCCAGAGGGAATATTATCTTTAAAAAACAGTACAAGAACATAACAAATGTTGATATTGTAACTATATACCAAACCGCATAAATGAAAAAGAAATAACCTTCTCATTGGACGAAATATACACTCCAATAAGAAGTCATAATAACAGTATTTCTCCAGGGCCAGAAGGCCCCATCTGTACACGTTCAATGTCAGCTGTTAGCCTTATTTGTTGCTGAGCTATATTCTACGATGAGTCGCTCGAGAGATTTGTAAGAACTCTGCTCTGTAGACTGATTGCGTTTACCTATTATTCTACCAATAAACGAAGTCTACTACCAACTTTACTAACGATTGCGCCTTTGTGATCGTTCGTACTAATCATTACAACAAGATACTTGTATGACTTTACTGATTCCAACTATCAGTCACTGATAGTGTCGTCAAAGGATACTCTGTTTCCTTGTTTCTTTAGGTGCACTATCTTACAGTTAGGGACATTTCAAGCCAGTTTCCAATCTTTGCACAACTTTGAAATCTTATCAACGTCTGACTCTGACAATATTTGTGCAACATCGTAGTTAATTGCATCATCTGCGAAAATGCCGGAGACTACTATTAATATTTTTTGCAACGTCGTTAATATACAACATGAACCGCAAGGCACCAAGGCACGAATACTCTCCCCTGTGGTATACCCAGGTTACTTCTACATCTGTCGATGATCCTCCACCCAAGAAAACACGCTGCCTCCTCCCCACTTAGGATCATCTACATCTACGTGTACGTCATCACTATTCTGCATGACTACTCTGCAAAGTGCCTAGCCGAGAGTTCCTAGAAAAATTACCACAGTATTTCTCTACCTTTCCACTCTCTAAAAGCGAGCGAGAAAACGAACATTTAAAACTTCCCGTGCGAGCTCTGACTTCTCTTATTTTATTACAAGCACCATTTCTCTCTAGATACGTAGGTGTCACAAAATAGTTCCACAATCAGCGAAAAACATAGGAAATTGAAATTTTGTGAAAAGATGTCTCCGCAACGAAACGCCCCTTTGTTTTGATGATTGTCACCCCAACTCGCGAGCCGGCCGCTGTGGTCGAGCGGTTCTAAGCGCTTGAGTTTGGAACCACGCGACCGCTACGGTCGCAGGTTCGAATCCTGCCTCGGGTATGGATGTGTGTGATGTCCTTAGGTTAGTTAGGTTTAAGTAGTTCTAACTTCTAGAGGACTGATGACCTCAGATGTTGAGTGCCATAGTGCTCAGAGCCATTTCAACCACCCAATTCGCGTGTCATATCCGTGAAACACTCTCTCTCTGTTACGCGATAACACAGAACAAACTGCCCTTCTCGAAATTTTCGGTGTCCTCCGTCAATCCTGGCTGGTAAGTATCCCGTACTGCATAGTATTACTCTGAGAACGTATGTTGGCAGTCTCTTTAGTAGACATGTTGTATCTTCTAAGTGTTCTGCCACTAAACCTAGTCTCTGGTTCACTTTTCCAACAATATCTGTTTAATTGTTCCAGCTTAAAGTGCCATAATTGTGTTTCCTAGAGACACTGAAGTGCCAAAGAAACTGGTATTGGCATGCGTGTTCAAATACAGAGATTTGTAACCTATAATACGTCGCTGTAGTCGGCAAAGCCTATATAAGACAATAAGTGTCTGACGCAGTTGTTAGATCAGTTATTGCAGCCACAATGGCAGGTTATCAAGATTTAAGCGAGTTTGACCGTGGTGTTATAGTCAGCGCACGAGCGATGGGGCACAGCATCACCGAGGTAGCGTTTAAGTGGGTTTTTTCCCGTATTACCATTTCACGAGCGTACAGTGAATATCAAAAAACCGGTAAAACTACAAATCTCCGACATCGCTGCAGCCGGAAAAAGATCCTGAAAGAACGAGACCACCGACGACTGAAGGGAATCATTTAACGTGACAGAAGTGCAACCCTTCCGCAAACTGCTGCAGATTTCAATGCTGGGCCATCAACAGTGTCAGCGTGAGAACCATTCAACGAAACATCATCGATATGGGCTGTCGGAGCCGAAGGCCCACTCGTGTACCCTTCATGACAGCACGACACAAAGCTTTACGCCTCATTTGGGCTCACCAACACCGACACTGGACTATTGATGATTCGAAACATGTTGCCTGGTCGGACGAGTCTCGTTTCAAATTCTATCGAGTAGATGGAGACAACCTCATGAATCCCTGGACTCTGCATGTAAGCAGGGGACTGTTCAAGCTGGCGGAGGCTCTGTAATGATGTGAGACGTGTTCAGTTGGAGTGGTATGGGACCCCTGATACGTCTAGATACGAATCTGACAGTTGACACGTACGTAAGCATACTGTCTGATCACCTGCATCCATTCATGTCCATTGTGTGTTCCGACGGACTCGGGCAATTCCTGCAGGACAATGCGACACCCCACACGTTCAGAATTGCTACAGCGAGGCTCCAGGAACACTCTTCTGAGTTTAAACACTTCCGCTGGCCATCAAACTCCCTAGACAAGAACATTATTGAGCGCTTCTGAAATGCCTTGCTGTTCATAAGAGATCTCTTCCGCTTCTTTCTTTTACGGATGTATGGACAGTCTGCAGGTTTCATGGTGTCAGTTCCCTCCAGCACTACTTCAGACATTAGCCGAGTCCGTGCCACGTCGTGTTGCGACACTTCTGTTCACGGGGGCTTACACGATATTAGGCATGTGTACCAGTTTCTTTGGCTCTTCAGTGTATTTAGTTGGATTGACAGTTGTTTTGGTCTTCTAAAGATTTTACTAGACGATGAATGACAGGATCATCGGCAAACAAGTGAGAGGGCTACTCAAATAGTCTCGTATATCGTTTGTATAGATTAGGAACAGCAGAGAGCCTATAACACTTCCTTGGGGAACACTAGACATCACCTCTATTTACTCTATGACTTTCTGTCAATTACTACGAACTGTGTCCTTTCTGAAAGGAAATCATGAATCTAGCCGCACAACTGAGATGATACAAGAAAGGCACGCAATTTGATTAGAAGCCGCTTATGAGGAACGGTATCAAAAAGCCTTTTGGAAATATAGAAATATGGAATCAATTTGGAATCCCTTATCGATATCTTTCATACTTCGTGAGATTAAAGAGCTAGTTGTATTTCACAAGAACGATGTTTTCTGAATCTGTGCTGACAGTGTGACAACAGATCGTTTTCCACGACGTAATTCATAATGTTCGAACACAGTACTTGTTCCAAAATCCTATTGCAAAGCTACGTTAGTGATATGGGCCTGTTTTTCTTCGGATTACTCAGACTTCATTTCTTGAGTATTGGAGTGATCTGTGTAACTTTTTAGTCTTTAGGTACGGATCTTTCGTTGAACAATGCAGGATTAAAAAAAAAAAAAAGTGGCCCTCAGCTACGTACCCTCAGACTCACAACCCACACATCATTTTGCACGACATTGCTCGGGCGCATACAGCGCAAGCTGTGGCTGCTCTGGTCGGTCGATGGGACTGGGAAGTACTGTACCATCCACCACACTCCCCGGGCTTGTCCTTGTGACTTTGATTTGATTCCGAAGATGAAGGAACCACTTCGTGGCATTTGCTTCAGAACTGTTCCAGAGATTCTACATGCAGTAAACCACTCCATTTGCACCATCAACAAGACAGGGTCTACTAACGGTATACTACGTGTTCCACATCGCTGGCAACTGGTTCCAAAACACGCTGGTGACTACTTTGAAGGACAGTATTAGGTGCAAACATGTAACTCTTTTGTATCGGTTGTGAATAAATAGTTGTCAAAAAGAGTTGAAATATTAAAAGTTTTGGCAGGTTTCGTTGTCTACGGGGTGGGATACGTAGTTGTCACATAAGATGCCAAATACTGCTGCGTCTACAGTATACAATATGAATACACACATGAATCGAATGGTCGAAGGTTACTATCACTCGGCAATTGCAAATTTTGAATGTAACATAGAAATTTATAAATGAAAGATTGCAATTAAATAAAATCTGCAGGTCCTATTTTAGCGGCTTTAAATGATGAGTACGATAGCAAAAGTACTTTTAAGAATGCCATTTATTTCTGCAAAACACTTATTGATTGTCGATGGTCCAACAATTAAATAAAATATAAGTTGAGTAACAGGGAAACAATAGATTCCTACTTCACGTAATTAGTTAGGACAACAACATAGCTCACGAGATATTCTCTTCTAAATGCATACTACGTCTTCACTACAGAAGCCACGGAAATCTCGCAAGTGCATCTCCCGCGACCACGCGCAAACTTCTCAACACTCTCCAAGTATTTCATGCGACCCTTCCCGTCCACAACTCCCTCGAGTCCTGTGCGACCCGATGCTCCACCCTCTTCCATACAGTCTCTCCACTGACTTCGCTAGTCGCCTACCCTAGTCACGAGCGCTGTGGCTGTCTAGAGCGCTCCCTCCATGTCTCCAAGCCAACGCACATTCACAAACATATTTAAACACATATGAAATACTGGATCTACATTTAAATAACTTAAAACTAAATAAATATTCCTACGGCTGGACCATAAACACGCTCTAACACACATTATTAAATACATAAACAAGTTAAATAAACATATATCAAAGGAATACAAGCAAACTAGGCCAGTAGCCTAATGCCTCTGTTGTTTGTAAAACACAGTAAATATTTGACCAGTTTCTTCATGAATAGTACAGGGCGTTTCAAAAATGACCGGTATATTTCAAACGGCAATAAAAACTAAACGAGCAGCGATAGAAATACACCGTTTGTTGCAATATGCTTGGGACAACAGTACATTTTCAAGCGGACAAACTTTCGAAATTACAGTAGTTACAATTTTGAACAACAGATGGCGCTGCAAGTGATGTGAAATATATAGAAGACAACGCAGTCTGTGGGTGCGCCATTCTGTACGTCGTCTTTCTGCTGTAAGCGTGTGCTGTTCACAGCGCGCAAGAGTACTGTGGACAACATGGTTTATTCCTTAGAACAGAGGATTTTTCTGGTGTTGGAATTCCACCGCCTAGAACACAGTGTTGTTGCAACAAGACGAAGTTTTCAACGGAGGTTTAATGTAACCAAAGGACCGAAAAGCGATACAATAAAGTATGTGTTTGAAAAATTTCAACGGACTGGGAACGTGACGGATGAACGTGCTGGAAAGGTAGGGCGACTGCGTACGGCAACCACAGAGGGCAACGCGCAGCTAGTGCAGCAGGTGATCCAACAGCGGCCTCGGGTTTCCGTTCGCTGTGTTGCAGCTGTGGTCCAAATGAAGCCAACGTCCACGTATCGTCTCATGCGCCAGAGTTTACACCTCTATCCATACAAAATTCAAACGCGGCAACCCCTCAACGCCGCTACCATTGCTGCACGAGAGGCATTCGCTAACGATATAGTGCACAGGATTGATGACGGCGATATGCATGTGGGCAGCATTTGGTTTACTGACGAAGCTTATTTTTACCTGGACGGCTTCGTCAATAAACAGAACTGGCGCATATGGGGAACCGAAAAGCCCCATGTTGCAGTCCCATCGTCCCTGCATCCTCAAAAAGTACTGGTCTGGGCCGCCATTTCTTCCAAAGGAATCATTGGCCCATTTTTTAGATCCGAAACGATTACTGCATCACGCTATCTGGACATTCTTCGTGAATTTGTGGCGGTACAAACTGCCTTAGACGACGCTGCGAACACCTCGTGGTTTATGCAAGATGGTGCCCGGCCACATCGCACGGCCGACGTCTTTAATTTCCTGAATGAATATTTCGATGATCGTGTGATTGCTTTGGGCTATCCGAAACATACAGGAGGTGGCGTGGATTGGCCTCCCTATTCGCCTGACATGAACCCCTGTGACTTCTTTCTGTGGGGACACTTGAAAGACCAGGTGTACCGCCAGAATCCAGCAACAATTGAACAGCTGAAGCAGTACATCTCATCTGCATGTGAAGCCATTCCGCCAGACACATTGTCAAAGGTTTCGGGTAATTTCATTCAGAGACTACGCCATATTATTCCTAAGCATGGTGGATATGTGGAAAATATCGTACTATAGAGTTTCCCAGACCGCAGCGCCATCTGTTGTTGACAATTGTAACTACTGTAATTTCGAAAGTTTGTCTGCCTGAAAATGTACTGTTGTCCCAAGCATATTGCAACAAACGGTGTATTTCTATCGCTGCTCATTTAGTTTGTATTGCCGTTTCAAATATACCGGTCATTTTTGAAACACCCTGTATATATCGGATATAAACAAAGACGAATAAATATATATCTATAAACATGCTGCTACCGTTTTTTCGTGTAACTGTGCAGTACTTAATGCTTGACGCGATCAATAGTAATCGGCCACTTTGACCTCCAATAACTCATGTACTATTCAAGTCAAATGCCTGTAATTCATACCAATTTAGGTTTACACTAATATCTTTCTAAAGACACGTCGATCGACAATGAACCGTTTAGATTTTGGAAATTCGTTGCTGGATGTTACTTGTATAATTTACAATCAGATAATTAACTTCAAACTAATAAAGATATTGAAGACCTGATCACGCCATCAGAATCATTGTGCAAATAATGGTAATGTACATGTTTCCTTTTGGGGTATCATGATTCCTCTGGCTACTATTAATTTCTACATGAACTGTGAAATGTCTGCCATTATGGTTTCACAAAGTCCGCCATCTTTGGTACTCCCAGCATATAAATCTCCTTCATCGACACAGGCACCTTCCTCGACACAGCGTCAACGTGGGATTCCCAGCCATGCGGTCGGCCTGGACCACACTTGCTCCGGCTACTGTTAGGCACCATGCGGTTGCTGACGAGCCCCAGCTTGCCGAGCGGCCCGTGCAGCCACGCCAACTCCGAACTTACAATATTTTCAAGGCACCACAACTAGCCCGTTACCTCACAAGGAGCGGCTGTATATGATTGTTAAGTACAGAGCTATTATATCAGCATATTCTGAAAGGAATCTCACTGGTATACAGTCTGGACTGGAATAATTGCCTTTATTAAGCGATTTAAGTTGCTTTCCTACACCGAGGATATCTACCTCTAAGCTACTCTTGTTGGCAGCAGTTGTTGATTCGAATTAGGGAATATTTAGTTCGTATTCTTTGGTGAAGGAATTTCGGAAAGCCGTATTTAGTAACTCCACTTATGTGGCCTTATTTTCGGTAGCATTACCATCGATGCCACCCATTGATGGTATTGATTGCGTCTTGCTACTGGTGTACGGTACTTCACATACAACCATAAATTCTTTGGATTTTCTGTCAGATTGCGAGACCGAGTTTCGTTGTGGAAACTATTAAAAGCATCTCGCATTGAAGTTCGCGATAAATTACAGGCTTCTGTGAAACTTCTCCAGTTTCCGAATTTTGAGTTCTTTTAAATTTGGTATGCTTTTTTTCGTTGCTTCGGCAACAGTATTTTGTCCTGTCTTCTGTACCATGGCGGGTAAGTTCCGTCTCATTAATTTATTTGGTATAAATTTCTGCATTACTTTGATAGCATTTATCTGAATTCAAGCCATGTGTGGCCTACAGTCTTACAGTTACTTCACAAGGATTAGAAGCTTTTCTTGCGAAGGTGTCAGGCGCATTATTATCTGCTTTTTAAATAGATATATTTTTCGTTTATTTTTGGTGCGTTTGGTTTTTAACTGCATTCAGTCTCGCGTCAACGGCCTTGTGGTGGGTAATCGCTCTATCCACCGTAATGTTCCCTATTTTCCTGGGATTAAATAGTTGCGAAAAAAGTCTTGACTTCCTAGCAACAAATACACTTCGAGCGGGCTTCTGAGATAATTGTTCCAAATAATTTTCAAAGTATGCTTTTAATACGATTTTAGATTATGTTTTATGCCTACCGCCGACTTTACACATGTATTTTCGACAATATATCGAGGACAGATTGAAGACACCACCAAGTATAATTGTATTAGTGGGATATCTATTTGAAATGAGACTCAAGCCTTCTTTAAACTGTTCAGCAACTGCATGATCGGAGTCAAGAGGTGGGAAAAAGGAAGCAATTAATAATTTATTCTAGTTGTCATTAGGAACCGTCTACTTCAGTTTCACTACAAGATAGGCTACTTCTAACAGTACCAAACATACCCCTGCCAAATTTATTAACCGATACTCTCTGAGCATCGTTAGGTCCTTTGTAAAAATGTCAGCTGAATTATACTCCAGCCTTAACCAGCTTTCGCCAACAGCTTTGCCACAGTGGTAACACCGGTTCCCGCCAGATCACCCAAGTTAAGTGCTGTCAGTCTCAGCTAGCACTTGTTTGGGTGACAGCCCGGGTCTTCTGAGAGCTGTTGGCAAGCAGGGTGCACTCAGCCGTTGTGAAGCCAGTTGAAGGGCTACCTGACTGAGGACTCTTAAACTAACAATGGTCAGGAGAGCAGTGTGTGACCACATGCTCCTCCATATTCACATCCGATGACGGCCGTCAGCCAAAGATAGCGGCTGGCCGGTACCGATGGGGCTTCCGAGGCCTGTTTGGATGGAGCTTAGTTTTAGTCTAGCTTTCGTACCTATAGCGATTTGTGATTCACTGCTGTCAGTTGGCGCCTGGAGATCTGGTTCTTTCCAAACAGAGCTATGACAAATTACTACTTCAGTACCCATGATTCCTACATTAGCTCTTGTCCTGTGTTTTACCTGCACCTGAGATAGAAATTCTTCTTGTTCTTTCCTGAGACCCTCTACCCTAAATAATCGCTCAGTCAATTCCACACAGCCTCATTATCCATTTTGCCGCCTCCCGTGTGCAGTGGACCCCTGACCTATAAGCTGGACCTGATACCCCCACTCTATGGCCCAAGCCGAGACGTCTGCAGCCCACCTCTGATTCAGGCGTTCCACTCGGCTCTGTTCCAAAAGTCCGCAGTTAGTCCTGTCGACAATGCTACATGCTGAGATCTGCTTTCATCTCGCAAGTAAGACTGCCAGCCTTTACCAGTTTAGCTAGTTGCCTAAAACTAAAAATAATCTCTTCTGATAGTGGCAAACATAATTAGAACCAACATGATCCACCACCTGCAGTTGGCTGCTCCACGTGTTCCCCGTTGCATCCGGAAGGACACGTCCCACGTCTTGGGTGACCTCCCCGGACTGTGTACAGAGTGTACACTGGATTTCTTCCCCTCCTTGGCAGCCATGCCCATAAGAAGTCCCATTACGAGCCTGCCTTCGAAGCTCCCACAATCTGTATCTTGCAAGCTGAGAGACTTCCTCTAAAACAGGGAAAGTGACAACCTGCTACAAGTTGGGTCGACCTCCAAGTCGACAACAGGTAAAGGTTTAATCTCAGTGCGGGTAAACGGGGAATCAACAGTAATGGACTGATGGGGCACGCATGGGACATGCTGTACGTCCCTCGGATACCCAAGTTCCGTCAGCACAGTGATTCCCCTTGGCAACAGCCTCAAGCAGCGTGCCGCCTGAAGCTGTGAGCAAAGAGTCACCAACTCAGCTTGCATTCGAATACAGTAATCTCAGTCCCAAACCACATTAAACTCTACTGTACACAGTTATTTAAACGCTACACTGTGCCTGTTTAGCATACATACATGCAAGAAATTTAAGAACTGAGTTATCTGAAAATTATTAGGTCCTCTCTGCAGTTCATAAAAATAACAAACGAACGCTGTACTCGCCTGTTCTGCTGCACGAACGGAAGCAGCCCTCTTTACTAAGTGCCTAACCACCAATGAAACGTTCAAACCCCCCCCCAAAAAAAAAAAAAAAGAAACACAAGCGACCAATAGTGACTTTAAGTTGGAATTTTAAAGAAAACTTTATTGACCTTTATACAATGAGGCGCCAATGAAACTGGTATAGGCAGGCGTGTTCAAGTACAGAGATATGTAAACAGGCAGAATATGGAGCTGCGATCGGAAACACCTGTATAAGACAAAAAGTCTTAGATCGGTTACTGCCGCTGCAATGGCAAGTTATTATGATTTAAGTGAATTTGAACGTTGTGTTATAGTCGGCGCATGAGCGATGAGACACAGCATCTTCGAGATAGCGATGAAGTGGGGATTTTCCCTTACGGCCATTTCACGAGTGTATCATGAACATCAGGAATCCGGAAAACATCAAATCTCCTACATCACTACGGCCAGAAAAAGATCCTGCAAGAATGGGACCACCGACGACCAAAGAGAATCGTTCAACATTACAGAAGGGCAACGCTTCCACAAATTGCTGAAAATTTCAATGCTGGGCCATCAACAAGTGTCAGCATGCTAACCATTCAACGAAAGATCATCGATATGGGTTTTCAGGTCCTTCGGCTCATGAATCCACGGACCCTGTATGTCAGCAAGGGACTGTTCAAGCTGGTGGAGAATCTGTAATGGCGTGGGGCGTTTGCAGTTGGAGTGATATGGACACCTGATGCGCCTGGATTCGACTCTGACAGTTGACACGTACGTAAATATTCTGTCTGATCACCTGCATCCATTCATGTCCATTGTGCGTTCCGTCGGACTTATGCAATTCTAGCAGGACAATTTGACACCCCACATGTCCAGAATTGCTACAGCGTGGCCCCAGGAACACTCTTCTGAGTTTAAGCACTTCCGCTGGCCACCAAACTCTCTTTACATTGACATTATTGAGCACATCTGAGATGTTGTTCGGAAGAGATCTCCACCGCCTCGAACTCTTACGGATTTATGGACAGCCCTGCAGGATTCATAGTGTCAAGCCCCTCCAGCACTACTTCAGACATTAGTCGAGTCCATGCCACGTCGTGTTGTGTAAGTAAAGCGTAGTTTGTGGAATAGGAAAGATGCTGGGCAAATGATTAACATATACACTTTGAACTGTTCTCGGGTATCCGACCGGGTAGCGTCGTAATTTCTCCACAATATTTCGATGATAGCGTGTACGTCTGCCGAAATATTCGGTTTCCCAGTGTTGTCCAGTGAGGTATATAGACGGCTGTTGTCATTTGTGGACGTTGTACTCAACCAACTACATGCAGTGCGACACCTTAATGCAGCACAAGTTAAAATAGCAGTTCGTTTGCTCCAAAAAGAATGAACTTTCTTTCGTGTTGCGACAGATACCAATGCGAGTTGGACAAGGTCTCCGACGCATTACAGCCGCAGTTAAAGACCGATATGTGCCCATCTCTGCGTTGCGGCGTCGTACGGACACCCCCAGAAGCACTGCATTTCAGAAGAGCCACTGCAGCCGCCTTGTCCTATCAGACTGCAGTAAACAGGTTACTAAAAGTATCTCAGGAACAAGATTTCCTGTTCGAGTACCTAGTTGACACGACAAAATCTTACAGCTTGGCTTCACTTCTACTGTTCTCATGCCAACTGGCAACTTCGTCACTAGAGCAATGTGTTATTCATAGACAAGTCCATATATCCTCTGACACAAGGTGATGGCCGTGTTCGTGTGCGGAGCCCCGTGGTGAGCAGGACCTGCCACATGTTGTTCCGAAAACCAACAAAACGCTCGACTATTTCTAGTAAGACCAAAAACAGTCAATAAATTTAAAAATTAAGCTAGTAACCATGCAGGTAACTGAAAACAAGTCACTACTGTTTGGAGCTCGTAAAAATAATTCACAAACGAACGCTGTACTCACCTGTTCTGCAGTAGGAACTTAAGCAGTCCCTAACCGACTCTCCGACACTCAGTCCAGTCAAAAATTTTGCCTGATACCCCGTACGAGCGTACTTTTGATAATAAGCGAAAGTTTGGTACTGAGTCAAATGCTTTTCGGAAATCGATAAGTATTGTATCTGTCTGACTGCCTTGATCCATCGCTTTCAGGATATCATGTGAGATAAGTTCAAGTTGGGTTTCATGTCATCGATGTTTTTGGAATACGTGTAGGCTGATATCAAGAAGGTCGTTCTGTTCGAGATACCTCATTACGTTTGAGCTCAGAATATTTTCTAAGAATCTATAGCAAATGGACGTCGAAGATATTGGACTGTAGTTTAGTTGATTACTTCTGCTATCCTTCTTGTAGGCAGGTGAAATGGATGCATCTGTAATACAGATGTATGGAGGCACTTAGGTCTAGCATATAGCAAACGGAAGGTACGGAAAATAGTTACAGATATGACACATGTAGAAAAACGGAGCTATACTATACATGAAGACTAGAAAAATCCATAATCTTTACAAAACAATACCTACCCTGGTTCAGATAAAAGCCAGAGGATTACGTAGTTACATGTTTGACTTGCAACGTACATGACAAGTCTGACAGCATTGAGATAATGTGTACAGAGAGGTACTCAAGATGCTGAAAACCAGCTACCCAAGAGGAACAATAGCAACAATAATAACTACATATAACTATAAAATAAGTCGTCAACAACATTGGATTATCTGTACAGATAATATGAAACTAATGGAATAGCTGACGGCTTAAATTATTTTAACGTATGGAACATAGGTGGCCAACTTCTAAAACAATTGTATTTTTATTAAATGGCATTGTATAGTGAATAAATATTGACATGTCAGTTGTCAAATTATGATAACAATAATCATTCTAAAGGGAGAGAGAAGATAAATACAGTGAAGCGCATATTACGAGAAACGTAGGTATATTTTATACAGCCATAAGTAAAAACAAAAAAATGCCATTTAAAATGAAAATGGATAGCAATATTAAAACATTAACAAAATTTACTAAAACGTAAATAAAATAACACCAAGTTAATGGTAACCATATGACTTTAAAATATGCATGAGTGCATTCGTGAAGATGAGGTGGGCGATGGGGTGGGGGCGGCGGGGGTGCGGGAAGGGGGGGGGGGGGGGGAAGAGGAAAGAGGTGTGTGGTGGACAGGTAATAACAAAAGGTCATAGTTATATCAACAACTGATAGAATATGGCGGGTAGAATGCCCATAAAACGTGACAGCATAATCCATGACCGTTTTATGCATAGGAAATCATCGATTACATCGAAAGAACATCGACATATTTCAGCATGTTCAAACCAATGTGCAGGTAATACGACTGATATGACACTGAGGTGGCAAAAGTCAGGGGTTACCTCCTAGTATCGTGTCGGACCTCCTTTTGCCCGGCGTAGTGCTGCAGCTCGACGTGGCATGGACTCAACAAGTCGTTTGAAGTGCCCTGTAGAAATATTGTACCATGTTGCCTCCATAGTCATCCGTAATCGCGAAAATGTTGTCAGTGAAGGGTATTGTGCACGAACTGACGTCTCGATTATGTCCCATATATGTTCGATAGGATTCATGCTGGGCTATCTGGGTGGCAAAATCATTCGCTCGAATTGTCCAGAATATTCTTCAAATCAACTGCGAACAATTGTAGCCTGGTGACATGTCATCGTTGTTTGGGAACGTGAAGACCATCAATGGCTGCAAATGGTCTCCAAGTAGGCGAACATAATCACTTACAGTCAATGAGCAGTTCAGCTGGTCCAAGGGTACCTAGTCCATTCCACATAAACACAGCCCACATCATTATGGAACCAAATCAGCTGGCACAGTGCCTTGTTGATATTTTGCGTTCATGGGTTCGTGGGATCTGCGCCATACTCGAACCAAAAAAATGGTTCAAATGGCTCTAAGCACTATGGAACTTAACATGTGAGGTCATCAGTCCCCTAGACAGAACTACTTAAACCTAACTAACCTAAGGACATTACACACATCCATACCCGAGGCAGGATTCGAACCTGCTACCGCAGCAGCAGCGCGGTTCCAGACTGAAGCGTCTCAACCGCTCGGCCACAGAGGCCGGCTACACTCGAACTCTACCCTTGGCTCTAGCCAACTGAAAAAATGGTGACGAGACCAGGAGAGGTTCTGCAGCCTATGTTGTGCTGTTCTCAAAGGCACTCACGTCGTTCGTCTGCTGTCATAGCCCATTAACGCTAGATTTCGCCGCATTGTCCTTAACGGATACGTTCGCCGTACGTCCCACACTGATTTATGCGATTATTTCACGCAGTGTTGCTTGTCGGTTAGCACTGACAACTTCGCGCAAGTGCCGCTGCTCTCGGTCGTTAAGTGAAGGCCGCTGGCAGCTGCGATGTCCGTGGTTAGAGGTAGTGAATGAAAATTGGTAGTTTCGGCGCACTATTCACACTTTGGATGTCTGAATATTGAAGTCCCTAATGGATTCCGTCTAGTTCCAACTACCGACTCGCATTCAAAGTGTTAGTTCCCGTCGTGCAGTCAAAAATCACGTCGGAAACCTTTGCACATAAATCACGTCAATTCAAATGAGAGTTCCACCAATGCACTGCCCTTTTATGTCTTGTGTACACAATACTACCACCATCTGTATATGTGTATATCGCTATATCCTATCACATTTTTTTGTCATCTTAGTGTATGTACCAACTGACAACTACGATCACATGAGTCCATTGGTTACATACACTACTGACCATTAATATTGCTACACCACGAAGATGACGTGCTACAGACGCGAAATTTAACCGACAGGAAGAAGATGCCGTGATATGAAAATGATTAGCTTTTCAGAGCATTCACACAAGGTTGGCGCCGGTCGCGGTGGCCCAGCGGTTCTAGGCGCTACAGTCTGGAGCCGAGCGACCGCTACGGTCGCATTTTCGAATCCTGCCTCGGGCATGGATGTATGTGACGTCCTTAGGTTAGTTAGCTTTAAGTAGTTCTAAGTTCTAGGGGACTGATGACCTTAGACGTTAAGTCCCATATTGCTCAGAGCCATTTGAACCATTTTAAACACAAGGTTGGCGCCTGTGGCAACACCTACAACGTGGTGACATGAGAAAAGTTTCCAAGCGAGATCTCATACACAAACAGCAGTTGACTGGCGTTACCTGGTGAAACGTTGTTGTGACGCCTCATATAAGGAGGAGAAATGCTTACCATCACGTTTCCGACTTTGATGAAGGTTGGATTGTAGCCTATCGCGAGTGCGGTTTATCGTATCGCGACACTGCTGTTCGCGTTGGTCGAGATCCAGTTAGCAGAATATGGAATTGGTGGGCTCAGGAGGGTAATACGGAACGCTGTGCTGGATACCAACGGCCTCCTATCACTAGAAGTCGAGAAGACTGGCGTCTTATTCGCATGGCTGTAACGGATCGTGCAGCCACGTCTCGATCCCTGAGTCAACAGATGGGGACGTTTGCAAGACAACGACCATCTGCACGACTATCTGCATGGACTATCAGCTCAGAGACCGTGGCTGCGGTTACCCTTGACGCTGCATCACCCACAGGAGTGCCTGCGATGGTGTTCTCAACGACGAACTTGGGTGCACGAATGGCAAAACGTCATTTTTTCTGATGAATCCAGGTTCTGTTTACAGCATCGTGATGGTCGCATCGCGGGTTTGGCGACATCGCGGTGAACGCACATTGGAAGCATGTATCGTCATCGCTATACTGGCGTATCACCCGGCGTGTTGGTATGCTGTGTCATTGGTTACTCGTCTCGGTCACCTCTTATTCGCACTGACGGCACTTTGAACAGTGGACATTACATTTCAGATGTGTTACGACCCGTGGCTCTACCCTTCATTCGATCCCTGCGAAACCCTACATTTCAGCACGACCGCATTTTGCAGGTCCTGTACGGGCCTTTCTGGATACAGAAAATGTTCGACTGCTGCCTTGGCCAGCACATTCTTCAGATCTCTCACCAATTGAAAACCTCTGGTCAATGGTAGCCGAACAACTGGCTCGTCACAATACGCCAGTCACTACTCTTGATGAACTGTGGTATCGTGTTGAAGCTGCATGGGCAGCTGTACCTATACACGCCACCCAAGCTCTGACTCAATGCCCAGGCGGATGAAGGCCGTTATTACGGCCAGAAGTGGTTGTTCTGGGTACTGATTTCTCAGGATCTATTCACCCAAATTGCGTGAAAATGTAATCACATGTCAGCTCTAGTATAATATATTTGTCCAATGAATACCCTTTACCATCTGCATTTCTTCTTAATGTAGCAATTTTAATGGCCAATAGTTTATATTAATTTTATTTCTGTTTTTTATTTTAATGGAAGAGTAAGGGGTGAGGGGGAAGGGGAAGGGAGGAGCGTGTTGAAATTATAAATAAGCGACATTAAAAGTAATAGACATTTGCAAGAGAAGGGAGATCAACTACAAAGGAGGAGAGGAGAGGAGGGGGAAGGTGATGAGGGGCGAGGATGGAATGTGAGCGGGCAGTGTAGGAATGGAGGTGGTTGGTACGTGGATGGTAACAAATGATCATGGCTGCAACGGCAACAATTGTGAGTAAAATGTTTATGAGATACAACTGTAGAAACCATGATAATCATTTCTGAAGGAAATCGTTGAACACATGGAAAAACCACTTGTGGTTTGAGTTAACCATTCAAAACAATATGCTAAAGGTTCACAGTTAGGGTCCGGGGCATGAATCTCGGTGGCTAAGTGGCAATTCAGTGCAGTATTCTTTTTATAATTGTGTTCTTTGAAACGAATTTCGAAATTTCGACCCATTTGTCCTGTGTATAAGCTTACTTTAGAATCTTGTTCCACAAAGAGCTGCACTAAACTCGGGTCGTACGAGGGTTGCATAAAGGCATCCTTTTGCAAAAAAGTTATGACCTTGTCCACTCCTCTGCTGAAACGTGCAAGGAGGTTAGTTGAAATCATGTATTCCATTGAACAATGTGTTTTCTGGCGCTGGAATATCACAGGTTAGAACACAGTCCTACGGCAAGATATTGCACTTTTCAAACACACTGTACCAAAGCCACTTGACGCGAAAAACCATTCGCTAGCTCTTCGCCAAATTACAACGTATTGGCTGATGATCTAGCCTGGAATGTTAAACCCACGCAAACTGTAATTGTATAATAGCCTTGTGCTTTCTGTCGGAAGATTCAAGTGGCGTACTGAAGGTATTTTCGCTGGTGGCTCAGGCGTCTGATGCGAGAGCCGACGGTGGCGCCCACAAGCGTGGCAAATATGAGTCATTCCAGCAGAAGGGTCAGTCATAAACTCATGTCTGCGCGAGCGTTTTGCAGCTAAGTTGTTATGCCATACTTGTTCGTGCATCTTGCTTCCATCTACAGTCATTTTCCACCATTTGCTGCGACCGTCAGCGAGTTGCTTCCACTTGTCGCTGTCAATATTAAATGCCCACATATCACGCTTGACGCAATCCCTAAAGAGTAGTGAAGGTCTTCCACGAGCTCTCTTTGCTCCTGCTGTTTCACTGAGTACTGTGCGCCGGGGTAGACGAGAGTGGTCTATACCATGCAGATGTCCTAACCACCGCAGGCGACGTTACTTGAACGTGAAAGTCATACTCTGTTGTTTTGCAGTTTTCAGAACCATGTCACTTGTCACATGATCAAAAACTGTTCAAATGTGTGCGAAATCTTTTGGGACTTACGGTCATCAGTCTCCTAAGCTTACACACTGCTTAACCTAAATTATCCTAAGGACAAACACACACACCCATGCCCGAGGGAGGACTCGAACCTCCGCCGGGACCAGCCGCATAGACGATGACTGCAGCGCCTGAGACCGCTCGGCTAATCTCGCGCGGCGTCGCATGATCCTTCCACGATATTTGTTGTCCCATTTAAGATATTTGTTGTCCCATGCTCGTGTGCGGAACATTCCGAAAGTGCTGGTAGCCTTTCCTATCTGCGCATTTATCCTGTCATCCGGGGAGAGATCTTCTGTCTTTATTGATCCAAGATAGCAGAATTTATCGACTACCTTCAACAAGGAGCTGTCCAGTTTGATGACAGGCGGATCTGTGTATCCTTGTGCCATGACAACAGCCTTCTCTTCGTTTACAGACATGGAGAAGAGCTTGCTTGCAATACAGAATTTATCCACAAGCTCTTGCAGATCGTCTTGAGTATGCGCTACAAATGCAGCAACGTCAGCAAATAAAAGGCTATTTACAAGCAAGTCTTCTCGGAAGCGCTTGGCCCCGAGTAAAGAGATGTTGTAGAGCTCACCATTAGCTCTGGGATACAGATGAATGTCCAGGTTAACTTCATCAAAAGCAACTTTGAGGAGTGCTGAGAAAAAGATATTGAACAGAGTGGGACCCAGTACGTTGCCTTGGCGAACCCCTCTTTTCACAGCAGACGGGTCAGATGTAATTCCGTCGAAGACCACAGCGCCTTCTACATCTTCGTCAAGAGATGATCATCTTTAAGAACTTTGGAGAACACCCTATATTGAAAAGTACTGCATACAGTCCTTTTCTGCTGACTGTCGAGGGCCTTGCTTAAGGCGATAAAGGCAATGAACAGAGGGGTTTTCTGCTCGCGGCAGTTTTCCTGAATTTGGCACAGTGTGAAAATCATGTCAACTGTAGATCGTTAGGGACGAAGCCGATGTTGCTCCTCAGGGGATATGCGCTCGGCAAGCTTCTGAAGTCTGCCCAACTCCACACCGGCCTATACTCAGAAGTTAGATTCCACGGTGACAGTTGCAATCGCCGCAATCACCTTTACCTTTGTACAAAGGTACAATATTAGCATCGCGCACGTCTTGCGGCACAGTACCATCAGCCCAACATTTCAGTAAGAAGTTTAAAAGGAGCGGAAAAAGTGGCTTACGTTTTACAATTTCTGTGGAAATGTTGCCTTTGCCAGGTCACTTCCAACATTTGAGACGTGCAATTGCTTTGTGAAACTCCTTCATAGTAGATGTGACATCCAAGTCATGGTAAGATGTCCTCTGAGGAATTTCATCCTTTGCATTTGGACTAATGTTGATGGGAGGTGAGTAGAGGCTGGTGTAATGTGCTACCCAGCGGTGCAATTGACGATTTCGATCTGTCATGACTTTTACATCTATTTCCTTATGTGGTACGCTCTAATGGGTTTAATGGCCCATTTGATGCCTGAGTACACACCACCAATGTCGCCAGCATTGAAACACTCTTGTATGCCAGTGCAAAGTAGCTTCCAATAGGAATTGATGCAGTTGAGGGCAGTGCTTTAAACAGCTGCCTCTGCTTTTCTGAGCTGCCTACGCGTAGAACTGCATGGGTTATTATGCCAGATGACAGTGTCCTGACGCTTAGCCTCAAGGAGAGGTTTCAGGACATCTACGTTCTCGATGAACCAATTTTGGGATTTTGCTTCCAGATTACCGACCACATTTCCAGCGGTAACGGTAAGAAGCGATTTTATCTTCTGCCGGTCTTCAGAAACAGGAGCGACTGGGTCCCAGGGATCCATCTCTTTTCGTATCTCGTCACTAAATACTTCTACTGCAGCAGTGTTTCTTGTTTGGCAAAGATGAATTTTTGTTTTGCAAGGTGTTCTGGCAGAGTGAAACTTATTAGTCATGAAGCGCACTTTTGTCGCTACTAGTGTATGATCCGTGTCACAGTCTGCACTAAGGAAAGAACGTCTGTGAAAAAAGTAACACAGATCTTTCCTTTTAGTTAGAATAAGAGCGGGGATGCATCCAGGAAACCATGTGGTTCAGTTTGCCTTTAAAATATGTATTGGTGATACACAACTGATACTTTGCACAGAATTCAAGCAACCGTAGACGATTTTCATTCATCCTGTCCACGCCGTGTCTGCCTAGGCACTCAGGCCAACAGGAAAAATCTCTACCAATAAGAGCGTTGAAATCACCAAGGCTGCATAGACGGTTCCCGGAGTGCACCACTTGTTGAGTTGTTCGTAAAACTGATCCTTGGCATCTGCAGCTAAGTGTTGGTGCATATACAGATATAAGCGTCAGTGGTCCACTATTTGTTGTGGAACGCAGAGTCATAATGCGTTCTGAGATCCCAATCGAATTTTCGGTACAACACAGCAAGCCACTGCGGACAGCAAAACCGATTCCGTGCTGTCTGGGGATAGCAACATCTTTACTCTTCCAAAAAAAGTGTAGTTTTTTTCCTGTATTGAGCGTTCTTCTGGTAGCCTGGTTTCCTGCAGTGCTGTTATAGCGATATTGAGTCTGACTAGTTTCAAGTCGATTGCAGCCGTTTTGCGTGGCTCCTGTGAGACTCCACAGGTGACCGGGAAGCCTTGCAGAATAGTACGATTGTTCCATGTACCGATGCGTAATGAAATATCTTTACTTTTTATTTTGTTTTTATTTTTTATTTTTGTAGCAGCGGGTGTAGATATTATGGTGACGACCTCTAGTAGTTGTAGTGTTCCAAACACCCAATGGAACAATCGGCACGCCGGCCGGTTCTAGGCGCTTCAGTCTGGAACCGCGCGACCGCTACGGTCACAGGTTCGAATCCTGCCTAGGGCACGGATGTGTGTGATGTCCTTAGGTTAGTTAGGTTTAAGTACACTCCTGGAAATTGAAATAAGAACACCGTGAATTCATTGTCCCAGGAAGGGGAAACTTTATTGACACATTCCTGGGGTCAGATACATCACATGATCACACTGACAGAACCACAGGCACATAGACACAGCCAACAGAGCATGCACAATGTCGGCACTAGTACAGTGTATATCCACCTTTCGCAGCAATGCAGGCTGCTATTCTCCCATGGAGACGATCGTAGAGATGCTGGATGTAGTCCTGTGGAACGGCTTGCCATGCCATTTCCACCTGGCGCCTCAGTTGGACCAGCGTTCGTGCTGGACGTGCAGACCGCGTGAGACGACGCTTCATCCAGTCCCAAACATGCTCAATGGGGGACAGATCCGGAGATCTTGCTGGCCAGGGTAGTTGACTTACACCTTCTAGAGCACGTTGGGTGGCACGGGATACATGCGGACGTGCATTGTACTGCTGGAACAGCAAGTTCCCTTGCCGGTCTAGGAGTGGTAGAACGATGGGTTCGATGACGCTTTGGATGTACCGTGCACTATTCAGTGTCCCCTCGACGATCACCAGAGGTGTACGGCCAGTGTAGGAGATCGCTCCCCACACCATGATGCCGGGTGTTGGCACTGTGTGCCTCGGTCGTATGCAGTCCTGATTGTGGCGCTCACCTGCACGGCGCCAAACACGCATACGACCATGATTGGCACCAAGGCAGAAGCGACTCTCATCGCTGAAGACGACACGTCTCCATTCGTCCCTCCATTCACGCCTGTCGCGACACCACTGGAGGCGGGCTGCACGATTTTGGGGCGAGAGCGGAAGACGGCCTAACGGTATGCGGGACCATAGCCCAGCTTCATGAAGACGGTTGCGAATGGTCCTCGCCGATACCCCAGGAGCAACACTGTCCCTAATTTGCTGGGAAGTGGCGGTGCGGTCCCCTACGGCACTGCGTAGGATCCTACGGTCTTGGCGTGCATCCGTGCGTCGCTGCGGTCCGGTCCCAGGTCGACGAGCACGAGCACCTTCCGCCGACCACTGGCGACAACATCGATGTACTGTGGAGACCTCACGCCCCACGTGTTGAGCAATTCAGCGGTACGTCCACCCGGCCTCCATCATGCCCACTATACGCCGTCGCTCAAAGTCCGTCAGCTGCACATACGGTTCACGTCCACACTGTCTCGGCATGCTACCAGTGTTAAAGACTTCGATGGAGCTCCGTATGCCACGGCAAACTGGCTGACACTGACGGCGGCGGTGCACAAATGCTGCGCAGCTAGCGCCATTCGACGGCCAACACCGCGGTTCCTGGTGTGTCCGCTGTGCCGTGGGTGTGATCATTGCTTGTACAGCCCTCTCGCAGTGTCCTGAGCAAGTATGGTGGGTCTGACACACCGGTGTCAATGTGTTCTTTTTTCCATTTCCAGGAGTGTAGTTCTAAGTTCTAGGGGACTAATGACCTCAAAAGTTACGTCCCCTAGTGCTCAGAGCCATTTAAACCATTTGAACAATCGGCACCAGGACGGGCCAGTACCTAACTGACTGGGGCTGTCCAGCTTGAAGCGGGCGGTGACAGGCCAGTGGACCTACGATGGGTCCTCCCATTATCAGTAACGACCCCTGGCGCCCGCTCATACGCCCATTAGAGCGAGTTTATCACCGGTAACTGCAGCTATCCCTGTTGTTTTCACATTGATGGAGTGTCCTCTCCATGGATGCTACTGCGCCTGGGACGCAGATTTTAGGTGACGGCGAGCTTGCCCATTACTCGTGCCACCCTCTCGGCCTAGCTGGCTGGTTAAACAGGAGCGAAAATAAGCGACTTGCGGAATCAGGTTGGCTGCAGCCAATTGCCACTCATTTCCGGTTGGATCGTACTTGCGCCTAACGGAAGTGCCGATTGCGGATTTCAATTTGGAATTGACTCTCTCCTATATGGATGGCATGCCATTGCTAACGAAGTCAGCATCTCGGAAGACAAGAGATGGGAAACAGGATAGAATAAGAGGAAAGAAAGGGCGCTGTAAGACACACTTTGTCTGCCTCCTCTGCAGAGGCCCCTCCGACTTGGGCCCTCCCGGTAGCTACGCTACCTCCGGCATGGCCCTCTGCTTCCCTGGAGCACGCAAACCCTCTCGCCAGCACGGACAGTGCTGCTCTAAGGCGGTGTCTCCTAAGAGCGAAAACTGTAACTACTATTGAAAATATCGCCATGATTTCTGAATTACTCAGCAAAATCCCAGGAAACTCGTCCGAAGAATTGCTGCAGAGACTGGTGTGAAGTTTTCACCACGCAGAAAACACTGAGACAGAGCCTACACACGTTCCCATTAAAAATCCAAGGCCATCAGGCTTTACCTATACAAGCTGTGCGACAGAGAGCTGACTCTGCGAGCCAGATTCTAACAATGATTGATAATGACGAATTTGATGATGGCTGTATACGGTTCAGATAAAGCCCAGCTCCAATTGAGTGGAGCCATAAATACCCAAAACTGATGATTTTTGGTTTCTGAATATCCCCAGTGTATTCTCCCAGAGCGACTATTTAGGTTGCGGTAAGCAGGTGCAGGCATTATTAGCCATTGTTTTCATACAAGGAACGATCACTGATGGACTTTATCTTGCAATTTTGGAATAATTTGCCGCTATATAGCTAGGATCTTCCAAGCACCACGTGTTTTATGCAAGGTGGGGCCAGATTACATCACACGGAACAGGTGTTTCGCTATGTTGATGAATACTGCGGGAATATAGTCATTGCGTTGGGTTACTGCAAATTGATGGCGTGACCTCCATATTCGCCAGATCAGACTCATTGTGACTCCTTTTTGTGGGGATACACTCACACTGTCTACCGGAACCATCCCACGCTGGACGAACATGAATCGGCGAGCCTTTGTGGCATCTGAATCCATTTCCGTTGAGATACCATAGGATGTTATGGCAAATTCCATTGTTCGTTTGCGTCACTTCGGTAAAATAGTGGTGTGATGTGACTGCAAAGACTGCTTGCACAGGACGAGTATAATGTACACTGATACTACAAAAGCCGCAAGCCTTTACGAGCTATTACGAAAATCTGTATAACTTATGTATCAAATAATTCAGCTTGGTCCCGGCGGCGGTTCGAGTCCTCCCTCGGCCATGGGTGTGTGTGTTTGTCCTTCAGATAATTTAGGTTAAGTAGTGTGTAAGCTTAGGGACTGATGGCCTTAGCAGTTAAGACCCATAAGATTTCACACACATTTGAACATTTTTTTTAAATTGCAGCTCTCACAATAAACACGGGTTTTGTTGCACTCGTCTATCGATCTTAGTTTTCGAGGTATTTAATTTTGGAATCATGGATTCCTTCCCTGGGCACTCTGTACCAACAACGACAACAACAACTTCTCATAAGCTGGCGAGAGGATCGTGGAGCATTCAGGTAAAAAGAATTGCCATATCCTCGCTTCTTGCTGGTCTTCTCAAACTACACTCCTGGAAATTGAAATAAGAACACCGTGAATTCATTGTCCCAGGAAGGGGAAACTTTATTGACACATTCCTGGGGTCAGATACATCACATGATCACACTGACAGAACCACAGGCACATAGACACAAGCAACAGAGCATGCACAATGTCGGCACTAGTACAGTGTATATCCACCTTTCGCAGCAATGCAGGCTGCTATTCTCCCATGGAGACGATCGTAGAGATGCTGGATGTAGTCCTGTGGAACGGCTTGCCATGCCATTTCCACCTGGCGCCTCAGTTGGACCAGCGTTCGTGCTGGACGTGCAGACCGCGTGAGACGACGCTTCATCCAGTCCCAAACATGATCAATGGGGCACAGATCCGGAGGTCTTGCTGGCCAGGGTAGTTGACTTACACCTTCTAGAGCACGTTGGGTGGCACGGGATACATGCGGACGTGCATTGTCCTGTTGGAACAGCAAGTTCCCTTGCCGGTCTAGGAATGGTAGAACGATGGGTTCGATGACGGTTTGGATGTACCCGTGCACTATTCAGTGTCCCCTCGACGATCACCAGAGGTGTACGGCCAGTTTAGGAGATCGCTCCCCACACCATGATGCCGGGTGTTGGCCCTGTGTGCCTCGATCGTATGCAGTCCTGATTGTGGCACTCACCTGCACGGCGCCAAACACGCATACGACCATCATTGGCACCAAGGCAGAAGCGACTCTCATCGCTGAAGACGACACGTCTCCATTCGTCCCTCCATTCACGCCTGTCGCGACAGCACTGTCGGCGGGCTGCACGATGTTGGGGCGTGAGTGGAAGACGGCCTAACAGTGTGCGGGACCATAGCCCAGCTTCATGGAGACGGTTGCGAATGGTCCTCGCCGATACCCCAGGAGCAACACTGTCCCTAATTTGCTCGGAAGTGGCGGTGCGGTCCCCTACGGCACTGCGTAGGATCCTACGGTCTTGGCGTGCATCCGTGCGTCGCTGCGGTCCGGTCCCAGGTCGACGGGCACGTGCACCTTCCGCCGACCACTGGCGACAACATCGATGTACTGTGGAGACCTCACGCCCCACGTGTTGAGCAATTCGGCGGTACGTCCACCCGGCCTCCCGCATGCCCACTATACGCCCTCGCTCAAAGTCCGTCAACTGCACATACGGTTTACGTCCACACTGTCGCGGCATGCTACCAGTGTTAAAGACTTCGATGGAGCTCCGTATGCCACGGCAAACTGGCTGACACTGACGGCGGCGGTGCACAAATTCTGCGCAGCTAGCGCCATTCGACGGCCAACACCGCGGTTCCTGGTGTGTCCGCTGCGCCGTGCGTGTGATCATTGCTTGTACAGCCCTCTCGCAGTGTCCGGAGCAAGTATGGTGGGTCTGACACACCGGTGTCAATGTGTTCTTTTTTCCATTTCCAGGAGTGTATTTGCGTCTCGTTGTTCAGCACGTTTCAAGTTAATGACTGAAAGAGATCTTCGACTAGAATCTCTCACGACGAAAGCCATGGCTGCTTTATTAGCATTCGCCAAACATCAGCAGCATGTCAACGTACTCTTTGGATGCATCGGTCATCTTTATTCCTCTTCAGTATCAGTGGCAAATCGAACATTGTTTTCTTGCGCTTTCCTGCCTGCCTTGTATACAGCAGTAAGAGGATACATTCTACAGTTTAACCGAACATGACTTCAAACAGCGTATCGAGGAAGTTTGTCGTTGAGTGACACCAGCAACTTGTCATTTCGCCCTCGGGTCGTTTTGAAGCTTCACTGTGGTGTGCATTTAGAAAAATGAACATTCGTCTGAACAGCAGCTCACTTAAATTAAAGTACCATCACCAGAAAATCAGTCTGAACACAGACAGTTGCCGCGCGGAGTGACCGTGCGGTTTGAGGCACCATGTCACGGTGGTTCGAGTCCTCCCTCGGGCATGGGTGTGTGTGTTCTTCTTAGCATTAGTTAGTTTAAGTTAGTTTAAGTAGTGTGTAAGTCTAGCGACTGATGACCTCAGCAGTTTGGTCCCTTAGGAATTCACACACATTTGAACACAGACAGTTATTTACAGAACGTTGCATCCACCACTGAAAGTTTGAACGTTTCTAGCTCCCCAAATGAAACTAATAGAAACTTAATTTAAACTTATTTGTAGGCAGTTGATTTAAATACTTCAGCTCCATGATACAAAAAATAATGTTATATTTAAAAAACTATAACTCGTTGCTGTAACTCTCAGAAAAATAACATACTAAACAATATTTATAATTCCACAGAAAGAGTAACGTTTCTTACATTTACCTATCTAATTAAATATTCCTTACGCTTCTTGCCAGCCTTAAATAAACCCTCTCCCACCAAATAATCAATAACGAACTCTGCCAACGGTCACAGGAGTCCTGCAGTTTTTTCTTGATACGACAACAATCTTTTTTCCTCTCCATCTTGAAAACACCGTTCTTACACAGACGGTCGTCACCTAGTAGCAGCATGAACATCGTCATCCCTACGTATTTTTAGCTGTAATAAATTGTTTTCTTGTTTGTAACAATGATACTGCCATCGGTATGTACTTGAAAAATCTTAGTTATGTTGAACGATGGAAGAAAGACTTAAGAAAAATCAGAACACTTCCACAGGATCTGTCGACCTAGGACAAAGCGTTCGAAAAAAGTTCTGCAAGATGTGTGAAATTCTGAGAGAAATAGTTATACACTGTAGGGAACTCTGTGCAATACACAAAATGTACAAGAATCAAGAGAGAACAACAAAAATTTTAGGGCAAGAGAGATACTATATTTCGTCTCTAATAGTCACTGCTGCATTGAAGAAGCAATGACAAAAATAAAATAAATTTTTAGGGATGGAATTAAAATTCAGATTGAAAAGGTGTCAATGATAAGAGCCACTGATGATATTGCTATCCTCAGTGAAATTGGGGAAGGATCACAGTGTAATGAACACTATATTGAGCACACACTATGTATCGAGAGTAAAATGGAGAAAGACGAAAGTAATGAGACCAAACATGCGATCAGCAATAAACTTAACATCACAGTTGGGGAGCACGAAGCACAAGAAAAAAAGGCATTCTTTTATCTTGGAACCAAAATAACGCATGGCGGATGGAGCAAGAAATATATATTAAGCAGCGTAGTACAGGCAAAGTGGGCACTGTTTGCTACAAGAAGCCCACTCACTAGTGCCATAGGCTTGAATTTCAGACGCACTCCTGTGTAAGCACTTTAGGAGTGCGTCATTGTATGGAAGTGAATCATGGAGTGGGGAAAACCAGAAGAGATCGAAGCGCTTGTGATGTGCTATTACAGAAGGATGACGAAAATTTGGAGACATAACAAAATAAGAAATTAGGAAGTTGTGAGCAGAACCGGAGAGGAAAGGAATGTATTCAAAAAATTGAATAGAGAAAGGAAGAGGGTTACAGGCTCCGAGTCAAGAGACCAGGAAGTAACTCACACAATACTAGAGGGAGCGGTAAATGGCAGAAACTGTGCTGGAACACAGCGCTTGGAAGATATCCATAATATAATTGAGTAAGTCGGACGCAAGTGTTACTCTCAGATGAAGAGGTTGGCACAGGAAGGAAGGTTGTGGCAGACCGCGTCAACCAATGATGAGCCAAACAATATATTATATTTTCATTTTTAGAGTTCTATGCCTCAAGCAATGAAGTTGCTGTTGTTGTTGTTGTTGTTGTTGTTGTTGTGGCCTTCAGTCCGAAGACTGGTTTGATACAGTTCTCCATGCTACTCTTTCCCGTGCTTGCCTCTTCATCTCTGAATAACTACTGCAGAGTACACCCGTCTGAATCTGCTTACTGCGTTCATATGTTCGTCTCCCTCTACCATTTTCACCCCCACTCCACGCTTCCCTCCAATACTGAATTGGTGATCCCTTGGTGTCTCAGAATGTGTCCTGTCAACCGATCCCTTCAATTGGTGAAAATGTGCCATGAATTTCTTGTCTCCCCAATTCTATTCAGTAATTCCTCATTAGTTACGTGATCGACTGTTTATTATGCACGCTTCACTTCCATACATGGCTACGCTCCAGACAAATACCTTCAGAAAAGACTCAATAACACTTAAATCTATATTCGATGTTAAGAAATTTCTCTTCTTCAGAAATGCTTTTCTTGCCATTACCAGTCTACTTTGGCCATCATCAGTTATTTTGCTGCCAAAATGCCAAAACTCATCTCGTTTCCTAATCTGATTCTCTCAGCGTCACCTGATTTAATTCTACTACATTCCGTTATCCTTGTTTTGCTTTTGTTGATGTTCATCTTATACCCTCCTTTCATGACACTGTCCATTCCGTTCAACTACTCTTGCAAATCCTTTTCTGTCTCTGACAGAATTACAATGTCATAGGCAAATCTCAAAGTTTGTAATGCTTCTCCCTGAACTTTAATTTTTCTTTGGTTTCCTTCACTACTTGCTCAAAGTACATACTCAATAACATCGGGGATAGGTCACAACCCTGTCTCAGTCCATTTTCAACCACTGCCTACCCTTCATGTCCCTCGACTCTTACAACTGCCGTCTGGTTTCTGTACAAGTTGTAAATGGCATTTCGCTCCCTGTATTTTATCCCTGATACGTTCTGAATTTCAAAGAGAGTATTCCAGTGAACATCGTCAAAACTTTCTCTAGGTTTACAAATGCTATAAATGTAGGTTTGCAATTCCCTGACCTGTATTCCAAAATACATCGTTGGATCAGTATTGCCTCGCATGCTTTTACATTTCTCCGGAATCCAAACTGGTCTTCCTTGAGGTCAGTTTCTACCAGTTTTTACCATTCTTCTCTAAAGAATTAGCGTTAGTAGTTTGAAACCATGACATATTACACTGATAGTTCGGTAATTTTCCTACCTGTCAGCAACTGATTTCTTTTGAATTGGCATTACTACAATCTTCTTGAAGTCTGAGGGTATTTCGCCTGTCTCATATATCTTGCACACCAGATGGAAGAGTTATGTCATTTCTGGCTCTCCCAAGGCTATCGGTAGTTCTGACGGAATATCGTCTACTCTGGGAGCCGTCTTTCGACTTACGTCTTTCAGCGCTCTGTCAAATTCTTTTCGTAGCATGATATCTCCCATCTCATTTTCGTATATGTCCACTTTCCATTCTATAATACTGCCTTCAAGTTCATCTCCCTTGTACTGACCCTCTACATACTCCTTCCACCTCTCTGCTTTCCCTTTTTTGCTTAGAAATGTCTTATCATCTGAGCTCTTCATATTCATACAGCTGCCTCTCTTTTTCCCCAAAGACCCCTTTAACTTTCCTGTAGTCGGTATCTAGCTTCCCCCTAGTGCAATATGGCTCTAAATCCTTACATTTGTCCTCTAACTTCTTATCAGTCTCATTTTTTAAAAGTTCATATTCCAATTCGCTTTCTTCATCTGCTGCATTTTTAAATTTTCTCCTTTCATCAACAAAGTTCAATATCGCTCGTGTTATCCAAGGACTTCTACTAGGCCTTGTCTTTTTACCTTCTTGATCCTCTGCTGCCTTCACTGTTTCATCTCTTAAAACTACTCTTTCTTCTTCCACTATGTTCCTTTCTCTGTTCTCCCTCTGAAATTCTCAACAGCGTCTGGTTTTTTCAACTTATCTAGTCCCCATCTACTTAATTTCCTATCTGTTTCCAATTTCTTCAGTTATAATCTATAGTTCATAAGCAATAAATTGTGGTCAAAGTCCACATCTTCCTCTGGAAACATCTTACAATTTAAAATCTGGTTCCTAAATCTCTGCCTAACCATTATATCTGAAACCTTCCGGTACCTCCAAGTCTCTGTCAGGAATACAACCTTCTTTATGATACTTAAACCAAGTGTTGACGATGACTAAATTAAGCTTTGTGCATAATTCCACCGGATGGCTTCCTCTTTCAGTCCCTTCCCCCCAGTCCATATTCACCTAATATTTTCCTTTCTCTTCATTTTCCTATTATCGAATTCCAGTCCCCCATCACAATTAAATTTTCGTTTACTTCAACTTTCTGAATAATTTCTTTTATCTCGTCATACATTTCTTCAATTTCTTCATCAATTGTGGAGATGGTTGACATATAAACTTGTACTACTATATTAGGCGTGGGCTTCGTGTCTATCTTAGCTACGATGATGCGTTCACTATGCTGTTCATGGTAGCTTATCCGTGTTCATTTTTTATTGTCCATTATTAAACACACTCCTGCATTACCCCTATTTTACTTTTTATTTATGACCCTGCATTCAACTGACCAGAAGTCCTGTTTCTCCTGCCGCCGAATAATTCCCACTATATCTATCTTAAACCTATCCATTTCCACTTTTAAATTTTCTAACCAACCTGCCCGATTAAGGACTTTAACATTCCACTCTCCAACCCGTAGAATGCCAGTTTTGTTTCTCCTGATGAAGATATCCTCCTGAGTAGTCCTCGCCCGGAGATCAGAATGGAGGACTATTTTATCTCCGGAATATTTTACACAAGGGGATGCCATCATCATTTAACCATATAGTAGAGCTGCATGCCCTTGTGAAAAATTACGACTGTAGTTTCGCCTTGCTTAAATCCGTTGGCAGTACTAGCACCGCAAGGCCGTTTTGAATGATTTTACAAGGCCAGATCAGTCAGTCATACAACTTCTCCCAGTACAACTACTGAAGAGGCTGCTGCCTCTCTTCAGGAACTACATGTTTGTTTGGTCTCTCAACAGATACCCGCCCGTTGAGGATGTACCCATGGTGCGGCTATCTGCAATCTGTATCGCTGAGGAGCGCATGCCATCCCACCGACGGTGAGGTCCCTGAGGTCCATGGTTCAAGGAGGGGGGACGAGGTGGGGGGGGGGGGGGAATCAGTAAAAACGGAACTCTTCTTACAGACAGTTTTGTTGTCCGTCTGCCTGCCTGCCTGTCTATCTGACTGTTAAAAAACCTTTTTCTCAGGAACGAGTCGACGTATCAGGTTAAATTTACGTCGTGTGCTAAGTTCTGTGGTCCCTTTGTGGTACAAAAATTTAAGTTTCTGAGTCAGCACAACCAAAATAAAGGGCAATTTATTTCGATTTTATTGATTTCATCAATATACCTCTATCTGCTTAGACTCGCAATTATTTATATTTTAATTAATATACCATTTTAAACGGACATATGTCAACTCTGAGCAAACTGTTAGTCCTGTTATTATATATTATGTAAAATATAAATAACTGCGGTTGCTTGCAGATGTACTGCTGAAGGCAATAAAGTCGAAATAAGCCCATATACAAAAATAAAATGTTAAGCAGCATACTGTCTACTAATTCTCTGCATAATGTTAATTTTTAATTATATCGCATGAAAAATTTTTCTTTAGTCACTTGTTACCCGACTTCAAACTTAAAATTAAGCCATTGAGAAAGTCATGGAATTCCTGGAACTGATATCCAGCTAGTATCGATGTTGATAACAGGGAAAAGCCGTCTAGATAACTGACTGCATAAGTAATTAAGTCAGTGCTGAATCCTCAGAGCGCGAGTCCTACTCACACCTGATCAATTCCTTTTTTTTAATTCACATTTTCAAAAACTATGTACATCTTTGGCTGAAAAGTTCACATCTTTCTGTGAAAACATCTTACAATTTAAAATTTTGTGACTCAGCGAGCGCACCCGCACGAGAGAAGTCTGAATAACGATGAAAGAAACAAAACGTAACGTGTGCTTGGGAGTATCTTCTTGGACGAAACTCTGAACAAAAGGCGGGTGTTAGGCGGGTGTGTTGCCGATGCATGGCCGCCCGCAGGCCGGAGACGGTCTGGTTGCGAGCCGTTCTTCAGCCCGGCAGCGCCACCTGTTGCGGCCCTCCTGAAACATTGATGGCCGCTCGAGGCAGATTTACACGCCATACCCCAGCCAAGCTGCCCCGCCAACCAAACACTTTACACGTGTTCCTGGCTGCGGCGCTTCTCTTGCGTAGACACAAGGAGACCACACGGCATCGGATTTTTTTTTTAATTTCTAACACACTGCCGGAAAAAAAATTAGTATACCCGTTTAGAGGTTTGAAATTCACTCAAGATTTAGTGCTGCGTCAGTGCATACCGAGTACATGAAATGATTACATTTAAAAATCAATAGCAGAAGCTGTTCTGAGGTACCAGATATCGACGATTGCTGAAACATCTACAACAGTATATGGTGTAGCGTCCACATTCGGCAAAGCAGTCGTTGACTCTGGCATCTGCCCAGTCGTACAGAGGGCGAATAGCGTCATGGAATCCGTTATGCCATGTCTGATCGACCTTTTCACGTAATTCCCTAAGAGTTGTTGGTTAACAAGTCGCACGAGTCACTTCTTGTCCCACCATATCCCATACATGATCGGTTAGAGACAAGTCCAGAGATCGTGCTAACCAGGGAAATTGCTGTGCATCGTACAGAGCACGTTGAGTTTCATTGGCATTGTGTGAGCGAGCATTATCCTATTGGAACAACACGTCACCTTCCTGTTGAAAGAACGACAAAAGAATGAGTCTAACAACATTCTGCACTTACCCAGCGCTGGTTAGTGTCCCCTCCATAAACACCAAAAGTGAACGAAAATTGTAGCTCATCGCAGCCCAGACCATAAGGCCTGGGGTGGGGCCAGAATGACTTTGACGAATGCATTCTATGAGGCAGCTTTCACTAGGTCTACATCGTATGCGCAAACGACCATCACTTGAATGCAGGCAGAATCTGCTTTCATCGCTGGAGATCACAGCGCGCCGTTCCACCTTCCAAATGATCCCCTAACGTCGGAACGGCCAAGATTTCGACTTGTGCGCCGTGTCCAGCCACGAGTGCATCAGCGCTCAGCTCCGCTGCACATTCCCCCCTACCACCACGCCACACAGTCTGGGTGGGAGGAGGGGGGGAGCGGAAGGCGACAGAGAGGGGGTAACTGTGAACGCACCACATAAAATGGCACTGCAGTCACACTGCATATGACTTAGTTTTATATTCCAGATTTCTCAACGACATAGACCACAAACAAAACAAATTTTCAGTATTATTTATTTTTGAGGCAATGAAAACATAATTTTTATCTGGTACAAAGTGTCGTCATATGAACAGATACCGACAATTTCAAACATGTTGCCACGTAATCGTGACTTACGTTGGTTCATAACCGAGGAAAGGTCTTTCTCACAGATATGTTGATCGAAATATTGTAGCACCTTTGCAACCACTTTATGGGCATGTGGGGACTCTACTTAAGGAAAGCTATGTAGATGTCCTCGACAGTTCTAACGTAAAAGGATTTGTCATCACAACAGGAATTACCTTGCAGGTCGATCAGGTACATCTGCACATGCACAGGGGCGCTTTCAACTGAAACTGTCTTGAAAACAGATGTAAGACTGACACTGTCCTCAAAATGTTTACTAAACCATTTTTATAATTCTTTCAAGGTGAGAATGAATTCTTCAAACTTCACATTTTCTTTAACGGCAGTGATCTAAGGGAACTGGACTGTGTTTATCAAACTGTGTTCCTTCTATAAACCGATTTTCTTTTTAAACGCATCTCCGTCGAATGAGAAAGTTAATTGTGTCTGACCCTACAATATCTTACCGTGGGCAGTGTACAGTCAAGTCCACTAAAAATGCGGGCTATGCAATCAATTCCGGATGTTCTAATTTTCGTTCCTGCACTCCTTTTTCCTTCATAATTTCAAAAATAATGAGTTTTAAATCGAAAAATCGTTTCAGGCTTGTCACTGACTTAACTAGCTGACTTTACAGTAATAAATAAAGTCTCCATACTCTTCATTAAATTCGATTTAAAATAGTTGTAACTAACAGTGGAATAACGCGTGCTAAATCAGAAATTTTACTGTTCATACCACCAACATCTTCAGTGTTGCATGCCTACAAAATTGTTACGGCTTTCGTGGCTACTTCCTGACAAGCTGCTTGTCTCGGGGTCTTTGGCCGATGTTTCTTTAGTGATTCTTCTGACGTTTCACCAGCACGAGTGGCCAGCATTGTCATAGCTACACTCTCCATTGCTGCTCTGATAATGCCAGCCACTTACGCTGACGAAACGTCAGAAAAATCATCAACCAAGGTCGGCCGAACAAACACAGACAGAAGTCAACAGGCAGTCTGTAATTCTTGATGTACTGAACAATGAACCCCATCTGTCGATCGTAGTAATTCATTGCTCTTGTTGTCAACTAAATCTTTAACTTCCTTCAGCATCGTATTGTAATACCGTTTCCTAGCAAATTTGCAGTACCCAACACTTTGCATAATATATATTGTGAATTGTCAAATCTCTCTTCTGTTATTCTATTCTTTTTCAAAGGCTTGTGACGGTAGGTTGCTAGACTGCCTCAGTTTCTGCAAACATCAACTACAACTGTGAACGTCCTTCATACCACGAACAAATAGTGAAGGCTAAACAGCGTTGACACTACTACTCTGCCGATCAAAGGAGGGCTTCGCAGACCGAAAAATGCTACTCCGCAATACTAAATGAACTGTCGCTTTGTACCAAATACTTCCGGGAAGGAACGAGAAAAGGCGACACAGGTGGAGCCTCGGCCTGCGTGAAGTTTGGCACCCAATGGTCGGCACTGGTCTAACGGCACCATTCTAACCGTGCACGTCGATGCTGTGGCGTGAGTGGAAAACGGGCTAGAGGTGTGTGTGCCCGTTGTCGCACTGCTAATAACCGCTTCGCAACATTCCTGTCTATACGTCTGGGCTCGCAAGCCCTCTTATGTGTGCGGTGGTAGCTGTACGATCTGCCACTGTTTCCCTTACAATACGACGATCCTGGCGGGCTTCTTTGCTCCGTGAACGTCCAGAGCCTCGTCCATGGGCGTGATCACAGACACCAGCACTGTTGCACAACTAACGCAGCACATCCAATATGTGCCACTCGGAAGGCCACAATTCGACCCCTTGCAAACTCGCTCAGTTGGCTGTAGGAAGCACGAGTGCATCTCTGTAGCATGGTTGCCTGCCTGCTTCACACGTTTGCGTACACTGACCCTTCTGGCTGTGAGCGTTCCCTATTAAAGTGTACACACAGATGGCGCTCTGGTAGCTACGCCAGTACGTCATATTTGGCGTACGATGTTGAAACCTTTATCAGTACACCTACTATACCCCAATGGCATTCAACGTCATCGGATAAAAATCGACGTCGTCTTTCCAGCTGCACTAATTTTTTTTTCTGGCGTAGTATTTATGGTATGTGACATCCAGAATTTTAATATCAGTTAACAAAACAATGGCCCTCCAAAACTTTTCGAAAAAACCGACTTAGTTTTCCGAGAGTATTTAATACCATAAAGTAAGACGAATATTTCGACAGGCTGCGCAGCTCTATAGTGGAAAGCTCGTCTGCCACACGAGAGGTCTCGTGTCGTTTCCTGCCCTATGCAAATTTTTAAGCAAAGGTACATCTTCTCCAAGAATTTCCGTGAAGCATAAAATGCATAAAGATGAAAAATAATTCAGTCTATAATGTTTCTTTAATTCAAGCAATCTTTATTAACTGTCTTTTATAAAAGATCGGTAATTAAGAATTTATGCTTGCAATGACAACATTCTACATCTTTATTCTTCATGTCTACATTTACTGACAGAAAAAAATCGCAACACCAAGAAGAAGCTGTGCGACATGAACGAAAGTTGACAGGTGTGTTCCTACATCTGACAGAAGATGTCTATTCAAATTTCACACCAGTCGCGGCGAAAGTAACGCCACCAAAACTAAACTAAACTCCACCCGAACAGGCCATGAAGACCCAACGGTACCGACCGGCCGCCGGGTCATCCTCAGCCCACAGGCGTCACCGCATGCGGATATGGAGTGGCATGTGGTCAGCACACCGCTCTCCCGAGAAAGGCCACTAGGAGGAGGCAAATCAGGTTTACTTTAAGTACGTGCTATAACGGTCGCGTGCGTTATCCGCATTTTAGATTGAACGTGGTGAGTTGATGTTAGTTAAGAAAGCCTTTAAGGTGAAAAAGGAACCATTATCAACTCCTCACTGAGTTTGAACAAGGTCGTGTAATAGGGCTACGAGAAGCTGGATGTTCCTTATGTGATATTGCGGAGAGATTGGCAGGACTGTATCCACTGTACATGGCTGCTGGCAACGGTGGTCACGCGAATGTACCGTCACAATAACACTGGGCTCCGGACAGCCACGTGGCACTACCGAGAGGGAAGACCAACGCGTTCGGCGTATACCTCTGGCGCATCGTACAATTTGAGTAACAGTTGGCGGACCGAGCGAGGTGGCGCAGTGGTTAGACACTGGACTCGCATTCGGGAGGACGACGGTTCAATTCCGCGTCCGGCCATCCTGATTTAAGTTTTCCGTGATTTCCCTAAATCACTCCAGGCAAATGCCGGGATGGTTCCTCTGAAAGGGCACGGCAGACTTCCTTCCCCATCCTTCCCTAATCCGATGAGACCGATGACCACGCTGTCTGGTCTCCTTCCCCAAAAACAACCCAACCCAACAGTTGGCACCACAGTGACACAAGTCGATTACTTCAAGGACAGCTCTGTTTGGAATGAAGGAGGACGACGTAGGTTATCTAACAATTAGTAATAAAATGATATTTATAAAATATGAATAAATACTCAACTTAAATAATGCTTCTTGTCAAATGTACAGCACAATTAGTAGTTTGAAATTATTACCAGTCCGCTAAAATATTAAAGTCCTGTCACTGTATCTTTGAGTGATGCCTACGTAGAGTCCAGAGCAAGCCTAAGGTGCCTACGAAGCCTGTCTCGGAGACAACAGATATCACTGCAGCTTGTAGACTCGGCGGTGACTGGAGACTACGCGATTCGGCGCAGTGGAGAGAACTGTGCTCCGGTATTTAACGAGGCATCGACCAGTCGTTATCCACACAGGTGATGCTCATGGGTTGGCAACTGCGGCCCCTGGCGGACCTCGGTAGTGCTCGTACCGCCAACGTCTACAGCTGCTGCTCCTTGAGTGTTTCGAGCACAGCTTATAGACTGTGGTGCGGTATTCCCTGGAGTCGTGGATAACGTCGCCACAACGCTGAACCCAGACGTCCTGTAGCTTGCATTCCACTGACTCCAAACCACCGCCATTTGCGATCAGTAGTGTCAGGCGAGGTCTCATTGGAGGGCAGGGTGAAGGTTCGTTGTGTCTTCTGATGAAAGCTGGTTCTGCCTCGGTGCCAGTGATGTCCGTGTGTTGGTTAGAAGGAGGCCAGTTGAGGGCCTACAACCAACCTGTCTGCACGCTAGACACACTGGACCTACACCTGGAGTTATGATCTGGGATGGGATTACGTACAACAGCAGGAACACTCTCGTGGTTATTCCACGCAACCTGACTGTCAATTTGTACGTCAAGTCAATCTGCTGATTTGATTTGATCAGTTGTGCTACCATTCAAGAACAGCATTCCAGGGGGTGTTTTCCAGCAGGCTAATCGTCGCCCACATACCGATGTTCTACTCCAACATGCTCTACAGACTGTCGACATGTTGCCTTGATCTGCGCATAACCAGATTTGTCTCCAATGGAGCACATGTTGGACATCATCGAACGACAACTCCAGCGTCAACCACAGCAACATTAACAGTTTCTGTATTGAACGACCATATGCAATAGCATTGGAACTCTACCCAACAAACTGACATACAGCACCTGCACAACACAATACATGCACGTCTGCATGCTTCCACTCAACATTCTGGCGGCTACACAGGTTACAAATGTACCAGAATTTCACTTGTGCAATGACTTATCTCGGACTTGCATTACCCTGTGATTCTGCAATGTTTATCACTTAAATATGTTACCTAGACAATTACATTCTCGAAATTCATTTCTCTAGATCTATTTTTCGGTATTACCGATTTTTCCCCGACGACGTATGTTTTGATGGAGAAATTACGTAAACAGTAAACAGAGGGGTAGATCATAGAGCATTTTATATCTGCTGTTTGCTCCTCTTTCATGTAAACTGACAGGAGCGGTTGCCTTCGTTTACTGATAAATTATTTTAAAGCATGTATCCCTCTGTTCTGCCAACCTCACCCTTTATGTAATAGTCAACCAGAACGTTTCAGTTTATTTAGCTTTTATCCGTGCAACAACATTTGGAGGAAATATTCGAACATAATGGTATTTATTAAATGAAGTAGAGAATGTTCATGTGATTTCATCTCTTTGTCCTATGTCTTTAACATTTAGGCGAGGTCAAAAAGTCTTGTATTTAACTGTTGGTTGTTTGGGGTTCTGGACAAGTGAAAGTTCATTAGATTAGATTAGATTAGATTAATACCAGTTGCATGGATCATGAATACTCTAAACATTCATGGTCGTGTCTGTTTGTTCTGCATCGTACTCCCTACCACTTTCGCACAACAACGCTCTGAGCGTGTTTTTTAGGGAATTGACTAGTTTGAACCTGGGACCTGTCGCTGGTAAAGAGACGCCAAACCACACATGACATGTAGAATTCAGAAGAGTTCAGCGAAACTAGCGATGATATAACCAAATACATAATGATCTCAGCGTCAGCTCCACTGCACTCCTTGTAAAAGAATCTTAATACTAACTAAATGTAGTGGAAGGGGTTCAAGGCTTTCCTATTTTTTTAGTTAGCTGGTAAAATAACGTCGAAAAAGCAGTTAAGTTTACCATTGGAAATTTTATGCTACTCACAAAACATCGTTTATAAATTGCACTATTGATAAAAGGAAATGTTTCAATACAGGATGTTAAAAACCAACTGAGTTCAACAAAAATGTGAACGAATATTCCCTAAATGGGTTTCCTAGTTCTACAATGGATCGAAGGATGACCTATGCCATATCACTTCAATAATCTAGGTTTAAATTAAGTTTCACAAAAGAGAAAAGTATCAAAATGGTCTACAGTGACCCTCAATTACCTTTAATTACTTATCTAACTTGTCGTAAATTACAGTGGCTGATGTGGCTTCTCAATAATTATAAAACAGAGAAATCATCGCGTTGCAGATTTTTACTTCAAGTGGCAAATGTGAACACCATGAGCTTTAATTTACGATCACACTAGTATTACGCAAAAAAAGGAGGTGTAACAGATGAGACTTCTGCAGTTCTGAGTGAAGCCTTATGCGCTCAAAAATGCGGCATCGCGTGCGTTCATTACCTAGTCGGTGTTTAGGCAGCGTCAGGGCGACAGCGGGGAGCACAGCTCCGCTCACCTCGCTATCTCGGAAGCAATTCTAACTTCTCCTTACTACAAGTTACCGAAGTTGGTTTAAAAAAACTATAGGGCTGTGTTTTCATCTGACCAATCATGGTCTCTATTTTAACCTTAAGCTCCGCCTACAAAAATTCTGTCTATCCAATGCGAAACGTTATACTTTTCATGGTGGGGCAATGTTTTTAAAGTTTGCAACGTAACAGAGACCCAAAAAAGTCTCACGCTAAAACCTGCAGCTGGTGTGGTCCTTTTAGCGTTATCGTAAGATCTATACTGTTCTTCTGGAGGGCTCTATCTTTTAACATGGGCTGGCAGGTGGTCCTAATGTAACAGACACGCGAAAAAGTCTCACGCTAAAACTTGCAGGTGGTAGTGGCCCTTTTTGTGTTATCGTAAGATCTATACTGTTTTTATTGAGGGCTCTAGCTTTTAACATGGGCTGGGGGGGTCCTTGACGTAACAAGAGACGCGAAAAAGTCTCACGCTAAAACGTGCAGGTTGTGTGGCTCTAGTGGTTAGCTGGCGACGTGGGTGTCCAGTCCGTCCCTTATCGTAGGGCCTTCTAGCTTAACACGGTTCTGCTCTCGGCTTCTGTTCTCGTTTCTCCCCTCGGAACTGCGTCGGTCTCACAGTGGGAAGGTACAACATGCATTTAGGCATTCTTGTGTTAGTCTGTGGTATTCCATTTGCTCGCTCGTTACTCGTATTACTCTGGTTAATTTAATGTCACGATTTATTCGGAGCTATGTGACATACTACTGGATTTGCTTATCATGTCAGGGTTTTCATGGAAGGTGTTGGATTTGCCTGACACCTTACATATCACCACCCTTCGAACTTAATTTTTGCACTGAATTTAGGCAATGATTGAATCGTTGTCTAAGTCATCAAAAATTATTCCAGTGCCTAAATTTTGTTGCCTACGGTTCAGCCACGTTATTCTGTTCTATGCTAGTTTGTAATACTAATTTATATTTTTATATTCTTCCACTTTATAATTAAAAATGACAAGAGAAGAATATTTTTTGCTATTATTAATTTTTAATTGTTTTCTTTCTTTATTTAAGTGTGAAGTTTTTTTAAGAAGTTTGTTATCGAGAGTGAGGAGTCTTTCACATCGATTTTCTTAGAAATATTGTTTTTATAAATGTAGTAATTAAGTAAAATCTATTCCTAACACATTTTCTAAATATCATGTACAAGTAAAATGTTTTTGTTTCTAGACACTCATTTCAACATTGTTACACTAACAAATAAGAATTATTTCCAGGAATTGCTTTAACAAAGAAATATACATACACAAGTATTGAGATATTATCCTAACAAATGGTACAAATGTTAAAAAAATTGCTTTGACAAGGAAATATACATACAAACGTATTGTGGTATTATCCTAATAAATGGTACAAATGTTAAAAAAACGGGAAAACATCCAACAAGATATTTTTTTTATTCTTTGTTTTTATAAGGAGAAAATAAGTAAAATATATTTATTCTTTTATTTTTATGAGGAGAGAATAAGTGGCATATAGTTTTAGCGTTTATTATGCCTTACTTTGTGTTCTTTATATACTATCCATTTCAGAACTAATGACTTGTTTTTATCGATAGTCTATTTTTTACTTAAGTCCATAGTCTATGTTTACACAATTCCTACACACATAATTTGATTTCACACATTCACACAATCCTATGAATGTTTAAGCATGATGTTGGTGAGTGTTTTTGCACGAAGGTGATGGACTTGAGCAAGATGGATGTGGGCAAGTATTTGATGTACAGCTTCGTTCGCCGTTCCTTGTTGGCTCTGCAAGTGTGTGTTGCTGTTGTGGAGGTTCCATAATGGAATGGAGCTGTGAGTGCAGAATCTCGTGGTTTACTGGCTTTGTATGCGTGAAAGTCATCGTTATGTGTCGCTGAATACGGTCGTTTTTCGTTTGTAATACTTCGCAGACGACTAGTTTACAATAGGATAGGGATTTGGGAAGGTATGTCGTCTATTCTTCACCCATCTTCTTTCTAGGTCTCAATCTTGCGAATCTTCAACTTCTGTTCTTCCTGCTTTTTCTCTGCTTCTTACTTGCTTCTTGGTTCTTCTCTGGGCAGGATATGGAAATATTTATTGATAACTAGTCGCTTTGAAGTTCTCCTCCTAGTAACAGTTTGATAAATTGTTTGGGCATGTCATTTTTACTTTGTGGAACTTTTCGTGCATCAGTGTGCTGTTTAATAGCAGTAATGTGACTTTAACGCATATTTTTTGCCAGTGGTGGCTTGCCCAAGCGGTCTTCTCGTCGGGCCGTTTTTTGCTCGCTCCACTGAGTTGGGGGCGCCCGGGGTTTATGAGCGGCGAAAATCCGGTGTCCCTGCACAAGTCCCTTTTAACATTCGGCGTTCCGCCGCGTCTCTGCAGGGGTCTGTCACTGTGCGGCTCGGTGTTCCATCCCAGCAGGGTTCCTCCTAGCGGGCAAATTTATTGCCCACTTTCTATACAAGGGCCTTCTGTTGGTTTCGCTGTCCTTTCCCTTCTCTCGACGCTCCTGCTATGTAGGAATCGTGTCTTGTTATTACGTCCTTTTCTTTCTTGATACATCTCGCATTGCAACTTGTGAGTCGTTGCATCTCTACCTTGCTGGAGTTTTTACAATGGTTCTTACAAAAAGTTTTACTTATAATCATCTAACATATGTCTAGTACCTACTTGTTTTACACCTTCTTAAATAGCTTTACAAATTTCGGCGCCATTTCCATGTTACAATTCTAAGATATTTGGAGTCTTAACGTCTACTCAAGAATCCTCAAATTCGTTTTTTATTTTTGTGTAGAGTCGTGGTGTATAGTATTTTAGTATTTCATGCTGTTAGACTATCTACGCTTTATCCCTTCACCTTAACCTATGGTACTATTGGTGTTATTGTTGAAACTACTTTCTTTTTCCCACCTTCCTCTCTCTTCATTCTTCTTTCTCCTGACGATTTTATCTGCAACATTATCTTGAAATATTGTGCTGATTATTTAGCAGTAATAAAATTAATCTTCAAACTTATACTGAAAGTGTTTAATACTGCCAGTCTTAGGTAAAAATACCTCTGTTTTATCTCGTAAAATACCCTCTAATTCTCTTTTAGTGTGTTCCGAAATACGGTGAACTTCTTGCAATTTTTCGTCAATTTCTTTATGGACTTCTAACATGAGTTGAGGCGATTCCTTCTTTTGTGCATACCATTCTAATTCTTCATCCTCTTTATCTCACATCATTCTTAATTGATTGTTTATAACTGGTATTTCTTCTAATTTTAGCTTTTGCTCAAAGAGAAGTGGGACATTCCCGAATGTTACGCTACCTTTCCCCATACCTATTATTGCTCGTCTCTCATTTAAAAAATCTGCCCCTATAATCAAATTTACAGTGTGTTTAGGTATAATCACAAAGTTGGCTTCGATCTTTTGACCTTGGCATGAAAGAGTTAACCTTGGTTGAATTTGACAGGGTTGGTTCTGTTCTTCGTCTTCTTGCATCAACGAATCCTCCACTGAATCATACATGAATCTTTTTAGGAATTTCTCTTGTGAATTCTAACTTTCTCTAGGATAAGCTTCGACTGCTACTTCTCTCACTTTTATTTCCTCTTCTCTATTTCTTCCTTCATTTACGCTTTCTTCTACATCCTCCACTTTTTCCTCATCCTCGTCTATCTTATCCTCCTTCGTCGCTAATTCCACATAATCTCATCTAAATGCTCTAAATATCGCTTCATAACTTCCTTCATTATATACGTTGGGTTGTGTGCCCACTTGTAACTTATTTTCAACTTCTGTCGACTGCGCATTATCCTCATTGAATTCGCTTTCCCTGGTTTCCATCTCTAATAGCTCTGAAATACTCATTACTTCGTCCTTTCCTCCTACATTCGTTGTGCATGCCTTTGGTAATTCATCTTCCTCGTCAGTATTCTCCCAATTAATTTCGTCCCAACACGATATTGTTATTTTCCTGTCTTCGTTTTCATCTGGTCCCTGTGGATTTGTTTCTTCCTTCTTCTCTTCTCGTGATAAGATTTTTACTTCTCTGTTCAAGGTGCTGCAATTGTCCTCGGTCGGTGCTTCATTCTCTTTGGCATGCGTGCTTAGCTGTCAAATCGAACTTTTATCGGGGTTTGGTGGTCCACCTCTTCTATCTGTATTCGCTTTCCTTGTTCAGCTTGTTGATAGTGGTTTCTTTGTTGATAATTTGTCGGTCTATTGGTTCTCCAGTACCTGTTCCGGTTGTGGTTATTCCCTTTGTAATAGTTGTTTCCGTTCCTGGGTGAATTATAGTTTTTGCCATATTCTCTTCTAAATCCATAACTGGTTCTTTGTTGAAATCTATTGTCGTTTCTTGGCGCGAAGTTATCACGTGGTTCGTAATTATTGTTTCTTCGTACTGTGTCTTGTGGATTTCACTGCTTTTTGCTTTCGTTTTCACGTGCGCTTCGTCTTTTTCTTGCGTCATCTTCCGAAAGTATGAACTCTAGTTCCCTTAGTAAACCTTTAAATGCTTCGACGTCATTGCCTCCGCGACCTACTAGTGATCGCTGGTATTTCAATGGTAGCTTTATCGCGCATAATTTAATCAACTCTCCGTTACTGTATTGTACATCTAAGCATTGATTTTTCTTTGCCATTACTTCGAAAAATTTCACGGGACTCTTCTCTCCTGAATTTTCAAAATATGGGTTCTGCAATAATTCGTACATCACTCTGTTCTGTGCTTCGCTGGACTAATATCGTGAGAGAAACTTCTCTCTGAAATCTTCGTACGATCGGCATGTCGCTGCAACATTCTGCATGGTTTCTGCGACTGTTCCTGACATGTGTGCACATATAAAGTCTAATTTGTGTGCTAGCGTCCAGTGTTCTGGCAATCCTACTCGGAATTGATCAATAAAAGTTCGTGGATGTAATGAGTTTCTTTCTCGAAAATGATGAAATTTTCTGACTGTGAGGAAATGATCGTTGTCATACTTCGTCATAGTTCCATATGAAATTCGCGATTCTTCGCCACTTTTGTTTCTGATCATTTCTCCCGTCGTTCTTTCCGGTTGTGGTAGATCCATTGGATATTGTCCACTGTAACTTTCGCCTACCCTTGCGTAGTATCGTTGGAGTGGTACGCAATAATTTTCTTCCATCGGTTGTGTACGTATAGCTGAATGCATTGCGCTGTACTCTTCGCAATTTGGCTTTCCATTGTCACGTATTGGTTGGGTATCTTGTCGCTTCATTGCACGATCCAAACTGTCTTGAAACATACATTTGTGGTTCCGCATGTGTTTGTGATAACGTTTGTTTATCAAGAATTTCGAAACGTGTTTGTTGCTGTGCAGGCTGTCTGATTTCGCGTATGTTACTTTCCGCCTGTGATTGGAATCGCAAATGCGTAATATCTTCGTTAATTGCTTGTTTTCCGGTGCTGTTACAGATACGGATATGGCTGCAGATTCTGTGCTTGTTCAATCCTGTTCACTACGCTCTTCAATGGTTTGCAGATGTCGCAACGTTCGCGCGTGGTCTTGCGCTGTTATACTGAAGGAGATGATGATCCATGTGTGGATGAAATCGTCAAATTCGTGCTTTCAGTTTTCTCAAGCACCGACGTAGTTACGTTACGCACTGCCATGTTCCATGTTACAATTCGAAGCTCTATAGTGGCAGACGGCTTCAAATATGTAGTCATAATGAAAAAGATGTCGAATGTTAATAACGCTGGTTTTATTTGATAAGCGTCAAGAGTTTTCCCACAAAAATGGAGAGGCATTACTTTTCAGCACACCCTCGTAAATAAGAGGACATGCATTTTTCGTAAAATTGACAATTATATACGTTTTAATTAGCGCATACTTGATGCATTTTATATTTAAACGATGTAGGTATTCGAACTGAACGGAAAAAAAATACTGACCAACGAGACTCGAATGCAGCGATTTTCTGCCTCGAGCGCAACTAAACTTTTTCCATTTTATCTTTTTTTTACATCACGGTAATGCTCTTAGAACATGCATTTTTGTTTAAAAATATGCATTGGCTGAGAATCGAAGCCAATCATGCTGCCACAGTGCCACACTGTCTGTCAGAAATTCGATCTTACTATATGGTGTTAAACGTGCTAGGAAAACTTGAAAGTAGATTTTCTCAAGGATTTTTTAGAGTTGCATCGAACTGTCTTGGGTGAGCGACATTAGAGTTCTGAGCTTCACGTACCACAAATATGAAAAAATTACAAAAATCCGATTGGCATGTGGTCTCCAGTCTCCTGGCAGGAAAAGTGTACGCGCTCAGTTAGCCATCATGCGGCCCGACAACGCGACAACGAGGAGTGATGGTGTGGGGTGCCTTTTCTTTTCATAGCGGGACCCCTATGGCTACCATCCGTGACAGACTTTCAGCACAGAGGTACGTCGACGATATTCTACGCCACGTTTTGCTGCCCTTCGTGGTAAGCAATGCTGTTCGTACAGTTCAGCAAGATAATGCCCGCCCGCCTGTGATAAGTTTCTAGTGTTTTTGTCTTCGTGCTTGTCAAACCCAACTTTGAGCAGAAAGGTCGTCAATCTCTCCCCATTTGAGAACGTTTGGAGCATTATGGACATGGTCCTTCTTAGGTTAGCGAGGACATATAAGGAAGCGCTCAGCGTTTGTCACGTTTGTTTAAGTTATTGCCGGTGTTCACCTTCTTATGGAATGTTTGGATTTCAAGTCTTGCTCTTGTATGTTAATACGAGTGTGTTCTTGGTTTTATTCTGTTGGATTTCATATGGACGTTTCTAAGTTCATGGTCCAGTATGTGTATGTTACACACATGTAGCTACTGGGTTTACTGGATGACTTACAGGTTACTTTATAAGCTATTGTTACTTATAAATAGAGGGTTTGCCACACGAGGTGTTCTTTGACAATTGTTCGTCGACCTGTATCACGTATTTACTTTTAACCATGTGGGTACTTGTTGACGGTGGATGTTACTAATGTTGGCAACATTGTTTTATGTCCAGTAAATTTCCTGCAATTAGAAGAAACATTGGTGACTTGTCACAATTAATAAAATATTCTGGGCTATTATGCCGTGTTCTAAGGGATTTCATTTCAATACTCGACGTTTCGCCCCCATCTCCGTAGGACATTTTCAAGGGGGGGTCGTAGCTTTGTTGAACGTCCGATTTACGTCCTGGCTCGCTACTGAGTCATTCAACAAAGCTACGATCCCCCTTGAAAATATTCTCCGCAGATGGGGACGAAACGATGTGTTTTGAAGTGAAATCCCTTAGACCACCGCATAATAGCCCGGAATATTTTATTAATTGTGACAATTCCGGCTGTGAAAGTTTACATTTTACAATTGGTGACTTCGTCGTTACTTTGGAGATATTGCATTTAGGCTCTTTTACTTACCCAAGTTACATACACGTTTGCTATGCTAGCGTCGTGGACCTCGGGGATATGACTGAGTTGCTGAATAGTAATATCAACGAAGCACAGGTCTTTTCCTATACCAGGCTTCATTCAATGTTTTACATCGGTTACGTATTAGAGATCATTAGGGTATATGTTACCGTTTCGGTGAGTTCGCATTATCCAATGCCTTTTGTTCATTAGGTTTTTGTTTCATTTGTTTACTTCAGTCATTTAGTATTATGTTATTAGTTTGTTTCGTTTTTTGTTATTGAAGTACTCATATTTGTAGATGCCCCGGTTAAGGATACATGTGACTTCGATGGCTTTGATGGTGTAATTCGTTGTACATTTCGGGTTCCCCTCGGTTACATTACGTCAGTGGAGTATGTGATTACTGCATTAAAGAAAAAAGAAATTAAGCAATTTAAGCTAGATCCAGAATTTAGTTTTGTATAGATAACTATCGTACATTTTTATTATGTGATTCTATGATGTAATTTATCCCCTTTATAGCAAACAAATTTTGATTTTTGTTGTCTGTTCTCTCATACTCTTCAATTATGCTTTATATGTTTGCTTGTACATGGGCGTTGAATTACAATAGAGTTTTTGGTTTTGATTATCATCATTGAAGTATTTCATATCCGGCTGTTGTTCCACAGTCCTCAATGGATTGCTAGAAAAATGTGCATCTAAACTTTCCTGGAAATGAAAATAACAGAGGCAGCGTACACAGACCACAAAGTTAGTTGGTATTATGTTCCAGGGATCATTTGCAGGATAAATCGTAATGATGTGGAACGAGTCCGCTTGCATTCAAGTTACAAATTAATTTGTAAATATGGCTACATGGTAAACATTTATAAATTCTTTTTTATTTTTTAATATCATTATGATTATTAAATATACAGATGTGAGTTAGTAGCTACTACCCACCATCTGTTATACATTAAAATAATAAAAAGTCTTCTGTATAGGACTAGTCGTTTCCAAATTTTACTTTGCTCTCTACCAGATATTTTATATCACTGGGTGAGTTATCAAAAATTTTTGTTGCAACATCGTGCACCCCTTTTTTTGATACAGAAGAAGGTTAATGTGGAGTAATGAACGTAATTTTCCTTCTGTTTTTGTGGTTGTATTCATCAGTGTTCCTTTTGAACTGCAGTGAATTGTTTACAACAAACTTCAGGGTGGAATAAATATACTTGAAGGAGCAGTCAGATGCCCAACTCCTTAAACAGATGTCTACAATATGACTGGGGCTAGGTACAAAACATTATACTTACAACACGTTTTTCAGCAATGGAGACTTCCCTTCTTACAGATAAGTTACCCCAAAACATTATTCTATACAACATTGTTGAATAAACACGTCAGCTTCATTATTTGTCTCTCCCCAAGACTTGCAATGATTCTAATTGCAAATGTGGCCGAACTAAGTTGTTTTAGGCGTTCCAAAATGTGCTTTTTCCAGTTCAAACTCTCATCATTGTGGACACTAAATAATTTTTAAATTTTCACTCTATTTGTTATTTCCTCACCATGTGTTACAACTATCATTGATACAGCATCCCTACATGTACAGAACAGGATATGCTGGGTCTCTTTAAAACTGAGGGTGGGTCCATTCGCAGAAATCTAGTCAATGATACTTTTAAGAATCATGATTACTATTTCTTCTGTTGCTGTATGTATACTTGGATTTATTATAACACTAGTGTCATCTACGAAAAGAGCTAATTCTGATTGTAGTGTAATAGATAGAAGGTCGATTACATGTATGAGGAGCAATAGTGAGCCTAAGATCATGTCTTGGGGAACCCAATATGTGATTTCTCCCCAGTCAGAACAATGCCCTGGATTGCATTGGTTAAATTACTAAGTGTAACTCTCTGCGTTCTTTTAGTTAGACATGACATTATCAATTGTTTGACTGTACCACCAATCCCACATAACTTCGTTTATCTAAGAGAATATTACGTTACATTACCACTTGTTCCATAGATCATGAATATTGGAGTTCATAATGATGAATGTGTCAGCTGAACACAATTTTTCTTTACACAATATAATTATTTACCACTTCATATTTAAAAATTTATTTCAAACATTTGTCATTAAGGAACTTGGGAGGACGATGGTTCAAACCCGTGTCCGGCCATCCTGAGTTAGGTTTTCCATGATTTCACTAAATCACGTCAGGCAAATGCCACGGTGATTCCTTTAAAAGGGCCCAGCTGACTTTTCCCCCATCGTTCCTTAATCCGATGGGACTTGAGACTCACTGTTTGGATCCCTCTCCCAAATGAACCAATCATTCAGACCTTCTTTTAATTGGTTAGATAGGTCAGATAAAATACTAGTTGACGCTATTTTGTTATCTAATGCTTGTAAAATTTGATCAGTGAACATGGAAATGGCATTCTCGGTAGATTAATTCTTCTGATATCCAAAGTGATTTGCTGACGATATTCTTTGCTCAGGTGAAGTTCTATTCTAGAATACATCACCTCCTCAATTTTTTTTGGAAAAAGATATCAGTAGCGAAACAGCTATCATGTCACATTTTTTAAAGAGGGGTTTAACGAAGGCATATTTCAGTCTCTCTAAAAACGCCTTGAGTTAATGATTCATTACATACTTCAAGTAAACAGGGCCTATTACGTGGAAATAAAAATTTAGTACTCCGTTGGAAACAATATCAAATCCAGAAGGAGAAGTTGGTGATACGCTCATATGATTGAAATTTATGAGAGTTGCCTTTTCAAGAAACTGCTGCGATTTTTCTCTTGAACTGTGTGTCCCTATACTTTCTACTACGAGGGTTGGAACTCAAATAGTGGCAGATGTTTATTCACAACCGATACAAAAGAGTTACATGTTTTGCACCTGTTACTGTCCTTCAATGTAGTCACCAATGTTGTGTAGAACCCGTTGCCAGAAATGTGGAAGGTGTAGTATACCGCTAGCAGAGCCTGTTCTGTTGATGGTGTGAATGGAGCGGTCTAAAGCTATGGTGATTCTCGTGTACGACTGTGATGGTGTTATCCTAACGCTTTACGTTCCTCCACGGCAGACCGTCAATGCACAGTATTACTGTTGGTTTTTGGGGCGTCACCTGCGACCAGCTTTGCGAAAGAAGCGACGACACTTTCTGTGCAACCCACCCATCATTTTGCACGACAATGTGCTGGCGCATACAGCACAAGCTGTGGCTGCTCTGTTCGGTCGATGGGACTGGGATGTACTGTACCGCCCACCATACTCCCTGGACTTGTGACTTTGATTTGATTCCGAAGATGAAGGAACCACTTCGTGGCATTCGCTTCATACTGTTCCAGAGATTCGACAGGCAGTAGACCGCTGCATTCGCACCCTCAACAGAACAGGCTCTGCTAATGGTACACTATGCCTTCCACATCGCGGACATCTACACAACGCTGGTGACTACTTTGAAGGACAGTAGCAGGTGCAAATACGTAACTCTTTTGTATCGGTTGTGAATAAATAGTTGCCACTATTAAATTCCTACCCTCGTATTTTTAAGAAATGATTACTGAATATATTTGCTTCCTGTGACTCATCATTTATAGCTCTTCCAATCAGTTCACTAGTGATGTTATCCTGTTTTGTGGCTGGTTATCCTGTCTCTCGTTTCGCTACATTCCACATATCCTTAAGTCTGTGGCCAGAATTACTGATTTCTGACACTGTGTGCCTGTTACTTGACTTACCCCAGAAATTTTTAATATTTTTTGTAGTGTGTAACTACTGCAGGATCTCTGCTCGTTCTTGGCAACAGATATACTTTAACACCTCTAGCAATCCAAGGTTTTTTACATGTCCTATCCAATTAGTTCATGGGGAAAGCTATTATCAGATAACGACATGAATATATAATACATATTATGTTAGCATTTGATTTATTACAAATTTAATTCCAGGTCGTCTCTTGTAAACTATTCTTAAAAACATTTGTCCTGGAGTCATTAATTATTCCAACTCATTTACACTAAGGAATATGAATAACGTAAGGCACTATCTTCTTTATCCTAATTAACTGCGCTTCCATGAGCAGAGAGAGCATTTTTTGCTAGGTAAAAAGTTGTTTTCTTGCTTTATCTTCAACAAAGAAAACATTTCAGTTAGGTTCCTGTTATCTTTATCCACTCATGTTGGAAAGCTAATTATTGAAGTCAAGTGGCAGCATCCAAACAAGATTTCCCATTTATTTTTCCCATCAGAATCGTTTAGAAAATCTATATTGAATTCACCACACAATATTAACTGCTCGCTGCCATCTAATTTATCCATGTTGTTCCCTGCTCCACCTATTATAATGACCCTCTTTGTCAAAATTTTTGCACAAATTCGTTGTGTCCTCTGTCAACTGTCTAAGGCTAGAACTTGGCTTCACAATACTTGTGACCTGGTACCTTGTTCCTAATCTGTCCTCTACCATCTGACCTACAGTCCTCCTGTGGCTGCTACCTATCAGCAAGACTCTTCCCTTCCTACCATCTTTTGGTACCGATCTACAGTTAGTTTCTTTGATAGATGTCTACTGCTCCCTATATGACCTACAGCTGGATGAGGCTCTTCTCGTCCTAATTTAGGTTACAAGTCAAATTTATTCGATACTCTAAGTTCAGATGTAGATGAAAGCGTTAAAGAGCTCCCCTTCCCCCTTTGCTTGTTACCTATATCAAGTTCCTACAGTCTTTTTCCCCTTCGACCTATTTAGTTCAAATTTAGCCTTTTCTAATTCTGTCTGAAGGGCACAAATCGTTGCCACCTGTTTAGCGAGTTTCATTAGGGAGCCTTGTTGAGTTCTCCATTCAGTTCTCCACTAGTGTCACGCAAGTGAAACTTCAACAGATAATTTACACATCTGTCTGCCTATCCTAAAGCAATATCCACACTTATCACGCATTGAAACACAAATTACAGTTTAAAAATAGAATTAAATCACGTAATAAACTTCACTCCACACCAGTTTTAGTTATTTACGAGTCGCAAAAATCAGGCCAAAAGGTTAGTGCTTCACATGTATGATATAACATGAAAAGTTAATTAGTTCCTGTCGACAAGAACTAAGCACTCACGTAATTATAAAATCGCTTAATTAACTTATTCACAACAGACTGTAATTTTAATGTAACTTTTATGTAAGCGAACAGTATTGAAACAAACTAGTAGTGCAAAGGTTTCTAAGTCAAACAACTTAAGATTTACGCTACTTCCAGATATATGAACATAATACTGAATGGGCACACACTAGTTAAACTGCTGGAAAGAAAACCAGAAGAACTAAATCGGATCCTCCAAGCACTGCACGAAAACGTAAACAAAAATATGACTACACTCAGACTCTACGATCTTTTCACATTTACTGAAATAATACGTAAAGAAAAGATAAACCTTTAATAGAAAGCTTAAAAACCCACTAATAAACGTATTTAATATGTAAACAAATGGAAACGAGCATGTGGCATAGTTGGCCGGGAGGCCCCATCCGGCGAAGTTCGGCCGCCGAGTGCAAGTCTTGTTTAAGTCAACGCTACACTGGGCGACTTGCATGCCGGTGATGAGAATGAAATGATAATGAGGACAACACAACATCCATTGCACAAGCGGAGACAATCTCCAACCCGGCCAGGAATCGAACCCGGGCCCGCTGCAAGGGAGACAAGCACGTAACCACTTTTTTTTTTTTTTAATCTCATTTTCTTCGTTGCATCTGCTCGGGGCGGACGTCGTAAGACATTCGTTTAAGTTCGTTGTTGATCGATTAGCTAAGTTTCTGTTATTAAAGAGGGCTGCTAACCCTCTGACCGGCTGCTCAGCTAAGTAGGCGAATATGTAATTTGTACTAAACGCACTGTTATTATAGTCTAAATAACTTTAAAAAAAATGGCTCTGAGCACTATGGGACTTAACATCTGTGGTCATCAGTCCCCTAGAACTTGGAACTACTTAAACCTAACTAACCTAAGGACATTACACACATCCATGCCCGAGGCAGGATTCGAACCTGTGACCGTAGCAGTGGCGCGGTCCCGGACTGAGCGCCTAGAACCGCGAGACCACCGCGGCCGGCTAAATAACTTCAGTGAGAGCGTAAATCCCCACATCACTTGCCTGACTGCAGGCCTGCAATAATGCTATTCCCTGATGTGAGCCTCAACAAATTCTTTCCCTGGTTGAAATGACGTATATATATATAATCTTCCACATTAATAGACTCACATGTCTGTCGGGATGGTATTTTTCAATACGCCGCGCGGAGTGTCCGCGTGATTAGAGGCGCCATGTCACGCACCGCGCGGCCCCTCCCGCCTAAGGTTCCAGTCCTCCCTGCATCACGGATGAGTGTGTTGTTCTTATCATAAGTTAGTTTAAGTAGTGTGTAAGTCCAGGGATCGATGACCTCAGTAGTTTGGTCCCTTGGGAATCCACGCGCATTTGAACATTTGCAATAAGCTATGGTACAACTCAGGACTTCGTCTTTCCCCTTGTCTTCTACAGTCATCCATACATAATCTAAATACTGGATGCCGTAGACTACGAAGGTGAAGTAGGATATGGCCATCCTTTTACATCAGTGTACATACACTATGTTAAAAAAAACTATTAAATAAGTTAAGTCCAGAAAGAGAAAGTCATTAATAAAAACCATTTGTAAAAAAACTATATCTATAATGAAACGGCAGCAACCAATTGTTACTAAAACTGTTAAAGTAAGTTTACAATCAAATGGACTGACCGTAGTGTAACAATCTCGCCGCCTGGGCGGTGTGGTAACGCTGTAGCACTCGCACTGGCATCGGTGCTGTGTTTACCTTCGTAGTCCTTAGCAGCATGCGGCGAGCTCGGTGCAGCTACTTTGCCCCACGTCGATGCTGTATTCCGCCAGATGCCGCTTTCCTCCAAGTCTTTCCTTGTACTTTTCACTGGAAAATCAGGTCGTCGAAAACACTGGGAAAGAAACTACGGGGGAACCACATTTTCGGGTTTATGCATGTTGCATGCCTGAGTTTCAGGTCCTAAGGTATCCGGCATAGACCCCTCACCTGCTCTATGTAAAATGTTGAGTTTTATTTCTGGGTCATCAATGCAGTGTTTCCATCCATCCGGGTGTGCACAGTATGCTGTCTTATTACTATGAAGACTTGAATGTTCTTTAACGCTAGAAATACCACGCATTTTCATTAACTTGTATGGTCAAGGTGAGTGCGGGTTTGGGAACTTTACGCCCATGTGAAAAAAATTAAAAGAAAATTTGTTAATTACTGTTTACTAATATTACCAATGTGGTTTTTAAGGAACTACTGATGTGTAAATGGTGCCGATAACCTTAAAAAGTCTTTTAGCACACTCCTAGCAATACCAATGCCAATTCAATACTGTGTACTACCGAGGGGGTGGAGGAAGAGGTAGGGGGGTATTTTGTGATAAGTACAAAAAATTTAATTACAAATTTCGTTGACTTTGGTGATTTTTGCTCACAACACAGATTTTATAGAGATGCTGTCCGGTAAGTAAGACCCCCAAACTTGAACATCTTCAATTCATTATGAAAAAAAAATCTACTACTAAGACTTAAATTTTGGGTTAAATTTAATAGAAAACTTTAAAAAAAGGCTTCATTAAAAACAATAATTTTCTTTTCCATTATTAAAATATATAGTACTTGCTTAAGATTACAATATTTTCAAAAAATGGACAAAAAGTACCAGCCTCCCGCCTCCCCTTGGTATTGTGAGGGTTACCTCTAGTTTCAAAATATCATCCTGTTTGCCCTGTGTGTATTTTTTCGCGATTATTGTACTTAATGTGGTATAATCCCGAACTAATGGATTCTCGCTAATATCGGAGTTGTGTCATAATTGGATTGTAAGTGGTTTTACAGTTGATCAGACACCGATCACAATAAGCCATAGACACATTTGTTATTATTTCATCCTTATTATAGTGTTTAAGCTGTAGTTTCTCCGTTCTCCTCTAATACAGTGATGTCACTTGATTGATCCATATCCACTACCTATTGCTATTTCTTTTAAGGTATTAGGTTCATTAAGTACCTCACATTCAGTGAGCGAGAGTTTGATTATATCAGTAATTGTCGTATGGAAGTACAATTTTTTTTGACCTCGCGGATACCAGGATTGTGCGTTAATAATGGCATCGTCCCTCGTGTGTTTGGCTTGGTTCAAATGGCTCTGAGCACTATGGGACTCAACTGCTGTGGTCATCAGTCTCCTAGAACTTAGAACTACTTAAACCTAACTAACCTAAGAACACCACACACTTCCACGCCCGAGGCAGGATTCGAACCCACGACCGTAGCGGTCGCGCGGTTCCAGACTGTAGCGCCTAGAACCGCTCGGCCACTCCGGCCGGCTTTAGTGTGTTTGTTTTTTTGAATTAATATTTCATGTTTATCTCAAACTGTGATTAATGTCAAATCTAAGAAATTTATTTCTTCATGAGTATTCTGTCTTACTGGTCTTCTTACGATAATTTAGTTTACATTAAGCCACTTACATTTCTCAATCCCATGACAAATAATCACATTATCCTTAAAGATCCCTCTGATACGTTTATCTGCTAATAGTTAGGATTAGTAGTCAACATCCTCCACGACAAGGAAACGAAAGACATTATTAATACTGACATGCATAGATGTTGCTGTGTGACATACACAGTGCAAATAGGCACATTGTCAGGATTTACTCAGGGTAGACAGAAAGGGAAAAAAAGTTGCAAATGTAAAGAGCTGGAACCTAAAAAGTAAAGAAAATAAACCCCAAAGGCAGGCAATCCCAAAACCAAGATTCGTCCCCACGGCATTCGTCATCCTACAGAACAAGCAACGCAGCCCCAAAAAGTAGTAGCAACACCTGCTATTGCAAACAACAAATACTCACAACTATTCCCGAATTCTCCATTAACGTGCTGAAATTTCGTCCTATCCTTTTCCTACTAATCCCACTAACAAGTTATTAGTCATTTCCAACAAACTTAAGTCCACGATTGTCCTTTCTTGAGATCCAACTTCCATAAATCTAAATTTAGTAACATTACAATCAGATATAATCCTTTCCTCAGCAAACAAACACAATACTTACAAAAAACTAAAACAAGACATTGCTCCTAAAACTAGCAGCCAGTAAAAGCCTTACGCAATATAAAATTAAAATTATATTTCAGTGATGTCACCACAACTGCTTACACTATTAATTTTAAGGGTGGAAAAACCACGTTCTCTCATAGACTTACTCAAGATGAGTACTCTGTACTTCCTTACTAACTCTGCCTTCTTCGAAAAGTGACACCATTGAAAAGAGTTACTAACTTTCTTTCTTAATTTAATATTGCTTCATTATTAGCCTTCAGTTGTTTTATAGTCTCCTGCAAGTGCTACTTTGAGATGAAGAGGTTGGCGCAGCAGAGGAATTCATGGCGGGCCGCGTCAAAACAGTAGAAGATTGATGACAAAAAATTTCTCCAATGACTTAGATGTCTTGTGGTTTCGTCTATCTGATTTAAACAGTTGAATGTTAACTGTTTCCGTGAAAAATAATTATTAGATATTATTTACTTATACTTTCCAATCTCACGTTTTATGATATTTTCGTAAACCTGTTTCTATATATAACAATTTCATACATCCAGTTACACAACCAGTACTGTTCGCGACTGATCGTTCACAAAGTTGAAAATCTCGCTGTCTGCATGGCCCCAGCTACTATATAAGTGCTCGCCCGGTTATACTCTCGACTCCGCGACGTCGAATTCGGTGAAATCGCCCCGTACGTTGTCAGATGAGCTCCTAATGACTGTAGAATTTCTCCATGGTACTTCCAGATCCCACCACCTGTCTCCACGAGTACAAATTAAATCTTGCTATTCCCAGACAGTCATCCGACCGTGGATATCATCCTGGCTAGTTGTTACAATTACCCTGGTATGCTTCTCTGTTATGTAACCGTGTGCTTGCGCACCATGAATGTTATATTTCATTTTGTCATATATTTAGATATGTAGCTGTTTATATATGTACTTTCTCTGTACTTGAAAGTTCTATCAAGGAATATGTGTTATTAGCATCCACTGTGGCAGTTTGCCCAGCCACGAAGGATATCGGTTCTGGGTTAGTTGTTTACCTCTTCGGTACAATGTTAACAAGGTATGAGTTGCTCCCTCAACGCTTGAGATATTTTCCAACTTCAGACTTTCATTAAATTATGTTTTGTAGTCCTTGATATATTCAGTACTTACTTATCCTTTCTTGCTTTCTTTTAAATAACTGTTTTAATATGTTGAAAACTCGTAAGCATTTTAGGTAGAAGATCTTGCCATATTAATAGCCAGCATACGTCACAGTGATAGAAATTAGAATCGATTATTTAAGTTTTATAAAGTTGGTAAGGACAATAAAACAACAAAAGATGATTGAAAAAAGTTCAGTGAGATTGTGTGATTAGCGATGTATATTGGAAGCTGTCAACAGACATTGTTAAGCAACATTTTTGAGCTCCAGTAAATATATCACATTACGACAGTGACCTCGACATGATGATAAGAAGATATGGCACAAGCCGAAGCATGCCCGAGAATCGACTGGAAGTATATACGGTTAGCATCAAAATTCCGCCTTTTTGGAGTGAAAAATCCGAAATTTGGTTCTACCAAGTAAAGGCACAGTTCATCGTTTGAAAATTTTTTACAAAACATACTAAATTTAACTATCTAGTGTCACAATTAGAAACAAAATACATCGAGAATATTGAGGACATTATTTGTGGCACAGAAGTGAATAAATATTCATTTACTAAGGAACGTCTACTAAATATATTCAAAGCGTATTAAGGGACTAATCACTGGAATTAATTTGGCAGGCCGAAAGCCTATCCTGTTATTACGCAAGAGGCAAGCCTTGCCAGGAGCTGATGTGTCAAAAAGGTCCTTGAGACATTCTGCCTAGAAAAACTTCCAGCTTTTATAAGGAACATTTTAATTGCCAATGAAGAGGCGCAGAAAGTAGCTATAATTGGTGATAGAATAATAGAAATGAATCCACATAATGAATTATTCGCCTTGAAAATTGATACTTGTAACGAAAAGGTTGTTTCGATAACAACGAGAGTCAAGAATTTCGAGGCAACAGCAACAAATAGCTACATAGTCAACTGGTTATCGAGGCAGTTCTAGCCATAGATCTCGCAGTATCCAGACATAGCTAAACCTAATTTGGTACCTGGTGAAATTAAACATGGTGCAGAGACTACATCACCACTGAAGGCCCACGAATGTTTTCTAACTAAGACAGTTTGACCCAAAGCACACGTGACTGTCAAAATAAGAATTTAAATTCATATTATGCTATCTAAATCTGCATGGCTATTTCTCTTCATATGATACTCAAGGAGGGTGGCTCGATACGTCCGTGTGGCTATTACAGACGGTTAAATGTAAGAACAGTTCCCAAAAATTATCCTGTATCTCGAACAGGAGATTTCCACTGTACGCTGCAAGGCAAAAACATATTTTCTAATACTGAAATATTTAAGGCTTATTGTCGGATACCCACTGCTGAACATCTCGAAATCAATATTGGGAGTAAATGGAATAGAATTCCTGTGGTTCTGGATATCACTGCAGGGATGTCGTACACTACCTGAGAAAGTGCAAGGAATTTTGGAGGAAAAATTACTTGACAAACTGTATGTTTCTTGGTATTATCAACTACTATCGTCACTACCTTAAAGATGCGGCGCACACTAAGGCTGTATTACATGAATATCTTAAGGGAGCAAAAACGAAGGATAACAGAAAAATCAATGGATTGAGAAAGGGAAGAAATTGTTAAAGAAATGTAAACAGGGTATCGAAAATGATGCATATTGGCTTTTCTTAACTCGGAGTTACCCCTGCTGCTATTCACAGACGCATCAGATGTTGCTGTTGATTCTGTATTCCAACAACTGGAGAAGGGAAATCAGAAACTGGTTGCATTCTTTTAACAAAAAATGAGTCAGTCAGAAAGTTTACAGAACCTACGACCGAGAACTGCTGGGAATTTTGTTTTCCTCCAAAAAACTTTAAGCATTTAACTGGAAGGAAGAGACGTCATAATCTTCACTGACCGTAAGCCACTCTCATTTGCTTTTATGCAAAGCAATGAAAAGGCACCTCCTTGAAAGATGAGACTGCGGCAGTACATTTCACAATCTTCGATGATATTCGTCATGTCAGTGGCTATGCCAATATTGTTGAAGATATTCTATCCAGAGTTGATAATGCAATAACAATGGACTGTATGGAATCGCCAAGAGCCAGCTGAAAGATTAAGAATTGCAGCAACTCCGAACAGGGAACAACTCCTTAAATTTCAAGCCACATCAACTTCCATCAGGAAAACACCATGGTGTGACAATTCAATTGGAAGGAACAGACCTCAAATCTCTCAGACTTCTCTTTATCAAACATTTCTCCATTTTCATAGTTAAGCTCATCCTGGCGTAAAGACTGCAGTGAAACTGCTAACTAGTACAGCTGTTTGGTCTAACATAAAAAATCATGTGTGGCAATTGGCTAACTCCTATGGTAGCTGCCAGAAAACTAAGCCACACAAAATTACACCTTGACCTCATTAAGATTAACCCTGATCTGTAAGCAAATGATTTGCAAAGCCAAATGTTACGTCTGAAACTTGGTAGTCTTACATATAGCACATTATGAGACCTACTGATATCTTTCCTGAATCATGATACTGTTAGAAAACCATGTCAGAAAGAGGCATGAAAAGTAAATCATCATCGAGAGGAAATCCAGAAACACAAACGTGTCAGTGAACATACACCAGCCTGTCTCTTGCAGAAAAAACGAAATCAGGATCTTCCAAACTTTCCCAAGCCCATCGAACCACAACGTTCCCCGGAAGAACCGCCTCCAAATACTAGAGTATCGAAGTCAGGAAGGACTATAAGGTATGCACCTCGATACTTGGAGCAAGTTCTCTCCACGCAGAATTAATGAACTGTCACATCAGACAGTTTAAACAGTTTCTTGTTAGTATGTTGTATCTTTATCACATTCGTAGCATTTGAACTTTGTGTTTTTGTACCATATTTTTTATCATTCTAATATACCTTACATTAGTTTTTTTTAATGCTGTGTTGAGTCATTTTGTAAGAAATTGTCTTCACCACCATACATCCATACATTAATTAATTCGTGACTTTGTTACTGGGTGGGGGGGGGGGGGGGGCGGTAGTGTGGAGATGACAGTGATAGAAAATAAAACAGAACATTCAGATTTTATGAAGTTGGCAAGACCAACAAAACAACAAGACATTGTGTGTTTAGTAATGTAGATTGGAAACTTAATAAATATTGCTAAGCAACATTTTTAAGTACCAGTAAACACACAACATAACAGGCTTTATAAGTTCAATAACAGGTAGTCCTAATCTTTGACTTTTTCGTATCTGGTAAATTTATAAAAATATTTTCCTCTTTTAATCAGTTGTTTAAAGCTTCCCAAACATGAAATCTGACGTAGTAAATTCTTCAGGCAACGTAGTTTGTCTTAATATTTCACCGGTCAAATATTTATTTTCACCTTTTTTTAGTAATACAAATTCATAGTTAGTAAATGTGTTGCTGATGTGGTGAATGGGCGTACGACACGAGAACAAAAGAGTGATACCTGCTCGGGACCGCTGGTCGGTGATTTATTGCGTCACCCTGACCATCGCAGTGATGGCTGCTCCCAATCAGTTGTTTAAAGCTCCCCAAACATGAAATCTCACATAGTAAATTCTTCACGTACCGTAGTTTGTCTTAATCTTTCACGAGTCAAATATTTATTTTCACTTTTTTTTTAGTAGTACAAATTCACAGTTAGTAAATGTGTTGCTGATGTGGTGAATGGGCGTACGACACAAGAACATGAGTGGTACGTGCTAGCGACCGCTGGTCGTCGATTTATTGTGTCATCCTGACCATCGCGGCGATGGTCTGTGCCCAATGAAGTATGCCAAGTTGTGTTGCTCCGATCTGTGGTCGTTCAACACGAAATATAAAAAAATGAACATATTGTAATTATTTTCCAAGTCATGCTGGGCAAAAAGCTCATTAGATGTGTTGTACAAAAAAATATTTACCTAACGTCACTCAAGTAGGTAAGGCATCTATTGGACTGAAAACTCTTTTCACATTATGGTACATAATTTTAAAATTCCTCCCTAAGTGAATTGTTCAACAGCTGAGCATCCACGATATGCTGCAAGCGGGTTGGCCACTTACATGGCCATGTTTACCCGATATGGTGTAAGGAGTGTGTCAGAAGTGTCCATTACATAAAATACTATATCCAACTTAACGCTATTCTTTGCATTGTGCAAGCACTCAGATATCGATAGCAACAATCTGAAGGCGAAACACCGGAGCGTAATTTTAAGCACTGTTGTGAAACGAGGTCGGTCTGCGAGAGTGGAAGTAGTAACATCGGTCGAGAACTAATAGACATATGTAACGTATATGCAACAAATTCCGCAGCAGCAGCGGCTAATGTAACGAATACGAAACAAACATGTACGTGGCTACAGCCAATATTGCCTATGTTCGTCTGTGAAACTAGACTCGATAAGCAATCTGAGCTATAAGTAAACGGAATCTAACCAGTATAACACTGTGTGCGTGTTGTATGAGTGTCAGATTTACTGTCATTTAAGCCCTCAACTGAGAGTTGCACGAAAAATTTAAAACTAACATTTGGACAAGCTACCTGACTGAGTTTTTAAACAAGAATTTGCAAGTGATACAGAATCTGACTTGTGCAACGGAATTTACTGGATTAGAGTACATGAGATGTAGTGGTGTGTCAGTGTCTCTGTTTTGGCCCAAATTATTACAGTCACATATTTAACTGCCTTTTTCCATGTGGTTTACAGCAGTGCGCAGCAGCATGCAGCAACAGTGGCTAAAGCTTATTGTTACTAAGAATGAATTTAATAAAAAGGAGTTTCTTGGATCCTGTTAACTATTAAATAACTTTTGAGAAGGGATTTCATTAATTAAGTCTATTTAAAACTTCAGAATCATAATTAACAGTATTAATAATGAGAATGACAAATGATATATTTGTTAATAATGGCTGAGTGCCAGATTAACAAATTATTCCAATTTCAAAGTTACATTAACATTTAGTAACCACAGCATATTATTTAGATGTGGACAATAATAATTATTATTTGGAGGATAACGAAGCTTCTTTCACAGACAAGCAAAATATGGGGACTAACAATCACGAGCCTAACACTGCAACTGCTTTTGTGCTGTGCTTGCGAATTTTACCTCGAATTCCATCTTCAGGCGTAGTTAAGCCACGTATATCTCTCCTGGCTTTATAAATGATATCAGGCCTTGAGGGTGGTAAGATCTGCTACCACCGACGTGAAGGCAGCGTGACATGTCTTCTGTCTTCGAGCTCTCGACCGATACTACTCTTCCACTCTCGCACACAGACCTCGTCTCACAACAATGCTTAGAATCGAGCTTCCATGTTTCGACCTCAGATTGTTACTATCGATATCTGAGTGCTTAACACAATGCAAAGAATAGCATTAAGTTGGATATATTGTTTTACGTAATGGAGAGTTCTGACACACTCTTTACAGTGATAATGGCCGACTCGGAGAAAGTTTTTAAGTCCCATCCGCAAGGGAATTCCGTATGCTACTTGATACACTTGCCGAAGTTTTTACATGATCGGCACGACTTTCTCGTACGCCATCAAGCGCCTGGGGATGGAATTTACATCCTGAAATCCAGGTCTTGTATGATTTTATCCAAAGAAGGAATGTCAAGTACAGCTGGAGCGGATTTAATTCATCTTGAAAATATTGTGTTCTTAGTCTGGTGAAATCATCCATTTTTATGCAAGTAATCAGCCGTCTAAATACCTTAATTACTCACAAAGTATTTTATATTCTGGATATCCGCAGCTGTTGAAGGCATGATGTTAACAATTTTACCAGCTGACAACTGGTAAAATCATCAGCTGCAATAAAGTGAATAGGTCATAGGTGTATCTATCACTACTAGTCAAGATATATTAGTCAGTTAACATCGTCGACATTACATTGGTGAGCGAACGGTGACTCAGACGTGATCCATTACTTTCGTAAAAATGGGTCACATCTTACTCACCCTTCGTTTGTCAGTGTAATGTACATAACATTCACTGAGTAAAATATCTTGATTAGAAGCGATGTGTGCATCTATGACCTTTTAACCTTGTTGCAGCCGATAATGCAGCTTTAAGCCACGAACCCGGTTGTATATCAATAAAACAAACAATTTTACCAGCTTTCAGCAGAATTCCTCTAAACATCAAGCCCAATTACTGTTTAAGATCCCTCTGTTAGTGTACGTTTTAACAGTACATTTTGAGACAAAAACATATGCACAGTCTTAGATTTAGGTTCAAGGGGTAACAATGACCATGAGATGGTTGTAGCAACAATAATTACCAAAGTACGAAATAGTGGATGCCATACGAACTACAGAAGAGAGAGTACGTGTTACACGTACAGTTAGCTATGAGAAACCTTTGTTTAATGTCCATACTGAATGTGTTGGGTGCAAGCCAAAAGCACCAGGCGATCCAAAAGTCAATATAAATTTGAAAACTGAATAAATCACGGAATAATTTAGATAGAGAGGTACAAACTGACACACATGCTTGGAATGACATGGGGTTTTATTAGAACCGAAAAAAAACAAAGTTCACAAAATGTCCGACAGATGGCGCTGGACAGCAAAACGTCAGTGACTGCACATAACAATCGTGTATAAAAGGAGCTGTAATAAGAGAGAGAACCAGATGCGCCAGCAGTCGCAGCATGTTGACGTTACCTGAAAAGGCGCTTTTAGTGAAGCTGAATTATCAGAATGGGGAATGTGCTAGTCCGGGGTTATGATCCTATTGCCATAGGAAGGGGATTCGAACGGGTAAAGGTCCGTTGACAAATGCAGCTGTGGCGAGAATGATTTCGCAGTTAGAAGCCACGGGTCGTTTAGACGATAGACCCCGTAGTGGCCGACCGAGCACAAGGCGCAATTCTGCTGAAACAGTTCAGGAAGAAATGGAGACTGTAGCGGGTTCGTCTATGCACGGGGAAGTCAGCGATCGTGCAGTCGCACGTCGCATCGGCATTCCATACACTAGTGTTTGGTTGGCACTTAAGCGTACCCTCCGATGCTATCCGTTCAAAATCCATAGGTATCATGAACTGTTACCTGGCGATTTAGTGAAGAGGAGGGCATTTGCGGTGTGGGCGTTTCAAAAGATGGTGGAAATGACGATTGGTTGAGTAACGTGTTGTGGACCGACGAAGCTCATTTCACGCTCCGAGTGTCTCTCAATGCCCACAACTGCAGAATTTGGGCTACCGAAAATCCTAGAACTGTCGTGAAAATTCCGTTGCATGACGAGAAAGTCACTGTATGGATTGGATTTACCACATCTACCGTTACCGGGCCTTTTTTCTTCGAGGAAATGCGTGAATCTGGTTTTGTAACTGCTACGGTGACGGGTGAGAGGCGCGACGATATGTTACAGAATCGCATCATCCCCAGCCTGGCTGATAAACACCTGCTAGAACGTACGATGTTTATGCACGATGGCGCTCCACGCCATATTGCCAGACGCGTGCGTCGTTTGGTGATGATCGTGTGCTCAGCCGCCACTTTCGTCATTCTTGGCCTCCCAGGTTCCCAGACCTCAGCCCGTGCGATAATTGGCTTTGGGGTTACTTGAAGTCGAAAGTGTATCGTAATCGACTGACATCTCTAGGGATGCTGAAAGACAACACCCGACACCAATGCCTCACCATAACTCCGAACATGCTTTATAGTGCAATTGTTCATGAATGATGGTGGACGTATTAAGCATTTCCTGTAAAGAACGTCATCTTTGCTTTGTCTTACTTTGTTATGCTAATTATTGTTATTCTGATCAGATGAAGCGCCATCCGTTTGAAATTTTTTGAACTTTTGTATTTTTTTGGTTCTAATAAAACCCCATGTCATTCCAAGCACTTGTGTCAATTTGTACCTCTCTATCTACATTATTCCGTGATTTATTCCGTTTTCAAATTTATGCTGACTTTTTGATCACCCGGTATAAGTGGAAACGAATTTTTCAGCTGTGTTTGGATCATTCAGTACTTCGACCTGTTACTGTGGATGAGAGGTGGGGTCATCTATTCGCGCCAGAAACAGAGCAACAATCAAAGAAGTGGCTTTGCTACAATAAAGGCGATATCGATTTCATCTACTGCAATGATTTTATTTAACTTGTTGATTGCTTTGCGAAGGGTAAAACTATAAGTAGTAACTTCTACGCAAATTTTCTATACTGACTGGATGAGAAATGCGTTGACGGAAATGGAAAGTGTTGCACCACGAAGCACTAATTCGATACCTATAAAACTTTGGGGGGGGAGGGGGGGATTCGTCACACAATGAGTGCTACATGAATGACATTTATTCGCAACTGCGGAATCTGATATTAGCTGCATTATGTATGAAGATGTTACCTATTGATGAAACATGAAAATTTTTGCCAGACTGGGACTCAAACCCGGATTTCCCGCTTGTCGCCAGCGGTAGCCGTAACCACTTCGGCTATCTGAGCACGCTTCCAGGACAGACCCAAACTTCCATCGATGACAATGGTAATAAGTTTGTCGTCTTGAAATCCTGTGACAGGAATCCAAATAAGGAGCGAGCGATAGAGTCATAGAGAGTATAATATACAGAAGCGACAAGCGGGAAATCCGGCTTCGAGTCACGGTCTGGCAGCAGTTTTCATGTGTCACCAATAGGTAATATCTTCATACCTAATGCAACAAATTTCATAAACTCAGTGCAGCTACAAGATCGTCACCAATATCTGTTACTTCAGATATTGTTTGAAAAAATGGGTATTGAATGATTGACCTTTCATTCCATTCGTAGCAGACGAGCATCCTCAACATCAGTCAGTATGACATATGACCCCTACAGGCATAAATACACACTGTTTGTTGTGACATGGTAGCAAACAGCGTTATAATGCCATCTTGAGGGATATCTTACTATGCCTAAGACACATGCTTTGTCAGTTCATGAGGATTGCTGGCTGGAGGCTGGTATGGAAGTATACATATTCTCATGCTATCCCAGACATGCTTTATGGGTGATAAACGTGGGGACTGGGCAGGCCAGTCACGGATGTGTACGTTTGTCTAGGCGTTTGTGGTTTGAACTGCAGTGCTATTTGTACCACGATCATGAAGGGTATGACAAGAGGTTTAGCATTCTTTCCACACTCTTACCAGTGTGAGTACTCAGTAACCCTTACAACTATTACACCAATCGGGATAGTGCACTGGCTAGCACACTGGACTCGCACTCGGGAGGACAACGATACAAACCCACGATTGGCCATCCTTCAGGATGTACCCGTACCTAATCTTCTTGGCACACTGTTGTCCTTAGTTCACTTTATCATCATTTGCTCTGCAGTTATAGCACTACAGCCAACTGTCTGTGCGATCTATCGGTATATGCACCTCAATGATTCGACGTTTCTCTAAGTCCGAAAGACAGCGATGAGCTGAACGGGTAACTCGTCTGGGAATACTGTGTAGCGTTCCCCACATGAAAAGTTCCAGTAACGTTGGATACAAACAACAGCAATCATATCCTTAGTCATCTGCAGGAGTGGTTCTTTTCTGTTCTGTAAATACTGAAGATAAGCTCGCAAAAGGATGAAATTTTAATCATATATTTCACAGGCCTGTAAATACGATAGTGTCATTTGTAGTTTTCGATCAAGATGTTCATGGTGTAACACATTCTGTTTCCGTCACTGTGCGTGAGAAATCGCGCCACTTGGCTGATGTTGCGTCTTTTGATGTCACCAAGGCTTCTGAAAAGTCTCCATTTTATTTAGCGGCTCAACAACGACAAACACTCATATTTCCATCTAGATACTTTTGGATTAAAGGAGACCACTCACCGAAAACAGAAGTACTGAGATGTCGATATGCGTTTGGCACACTTAAGTGACCGATCAAGGTGGCGCAGTGGCTAGCACACTCGACCCGCATTCGGGAGCACGACGGTTCGGCCGCGTCCGGCCATCCTGATTTAGGTTTTCGCTGATTTCTCTAAATCGCTCCAGGCAAATGCCGGGATGGTTTCTTTGAAAGGGCACGGCCAACTTCCTTCTCCGTCCTTCCCTAACCCGTTGAGACCGATGACCTCCCAGTTTGGTCCCTTCCCCCAAACAACCCAACCCAACCATTTAAGTGAGGTGATTGTTATCACAAGCGTCCTCATTTCTTTTCGTCTGGATACTTCTGAAATCATCACGCTCACCCTTCCTTCTTTCCTTCCTTCGGAACTGAAAGAGTTTCTTTGCACGAATTCTGCAAAATTCCGTTGAGTAATCTAAGAAGTAACACCTGTTCCCCATACCCAGACTGATATCAGGCTCTTGGCATCCTGTTTGTATTGGGCCAGCACCAGATGAAAGACGTTATTGTGCTTTCTGTAATTGTTTATAATGAAATGCCTGAATAAATGTGTTGACGACTGTAAGGTTAGATATATTACTCGATTTTTTTAAAGTTCGGAAGTTGATGCCTGCGAATATTTATCGTCAACTAATGGAAGTATATGGTGATAGAGTAATGAATGAAACATACATGAGAAAATGTTATGAACTGTTCAATAATGGCGAACAAATGTACAGGATGAAACTCGATACGGTTGTCCATCACCCATGACAGATTACTTGAAGATGAACCAATCGCGCAATTGACCTTTTTTATGAAGGTCAAATATTTCCTAGGTACCAAACATAACTGCAGTGCTCCGTTTATTCATAGTTTGGTACCTTGTTAACGTCCGCCCCCGGTAGCTGAGTGGTTAGCGTGAGAGAATGTCAATCCTGAAGGGACATGGTTCGATTCCCGGCTGGGTCTGAGATTTTCTCCGCTCAGGGACTGGGGTGTTGTGTTGTCCTCATCATCATCATTTCATCCTCATCGACGTGCAAGTCGCCGAAGTGGCGTCAAATCGAAAGACTTGCACCAGGCGAACGGTCTACGCGGCGGGAGGCCCTAGTCCCACGACATTTCATTTCACCTTGTTAACACATCGCCGAAATCTATGGCTCCAAAGCAATTTGAATTACAGCACGTGCGATCGTTCCAGTTCAAACTGTTGGTAGCTGTGGTTCGTAGGTGTTAAGTCGAATTGACAGCCTTTACATGTGTGTGATTTATCGTGCAACCGAAATTTAACGGATGTCTTTTTGTACGCATGTGGATGACCTCATACTTTCTCTTACTGAGAGATAATTCCCATTTTTAGCCCCATACATACATCACGTGTAAGACCTTTCGTAATTGGTTTTGATGCCCGCCCCTAGTAGCGGAGTGGTCAGCGCGACGGAATGTCATACCTAACGGTTCGATACCCGGCTGGATCGGAGATTTTCTCCGCTCAGGGACTGGGTGTTGTGTTACCCTTATCATCATTTCATCCACATCGACACACAACTCGCCGATTCGGCGTCAACTCGAAGGACTTGCACCAGGCGAACGGTCTACGCGACGGGAGGCCCTAGTCACACGACATTTCATTTCACCTTGTTAACACATCGCCGAAATCTATGGCTCCAAAGAAATTTGAATTACAGCACATGCAGCGCTCTCCCTATTTCCTTGCGTGCAGTTGCAAGGTGGACAGCTGTGCTTGATTCTGAATGTTTCTTGTGATAAACCAGTCTTCATATATTTTCTCCATTTTGTGCTAAGTGTGTTTATGATAATAATCGTTTTGTAAGCAGAAAATGTTAAGGACTGTTTGAAATGGCAAGAAAGTTGAAACGTAAGGAGAGATTGGAGCGGCTCCATCTGATATTGATACACCAAATGAGGAAAGTAGTTATTCTGAAACGTATCAGGTTCTTGAAGAATTCAGACTCAACAATTCACAGACCAAACAAACGGAAAATCACACCATGCCAGCAAAATACTCCCACTTATTCTCTAGAAGCGGAAAGAATTCAATTTGAAGAGAGCAGTGGTAACAAGAAATATCTTACTCTTTTTAGGACAAAAGAATGAAGAAGGAATTTTCACTGTCAGGTGATACTGAACCCAAAATCTTGGAGTTCATAGCTAGGTTTTATTGCTAATCGTAAGTGATGTGAAAACTGTGTTATCTATGATATAGAATCAGCACCTCATTCAAAGTGTTCCCAATGTAAGGTGTTTGTGGCACCGAGAGAAAGAAATGTTTTTATCATCACCATTTAACATGAAGTAATGTTTTCCGATGACAGTAGCATTATGACCCGACGGTACTCTCAAGTCCCTTTTCGAAAAGAAAATGAAATAGAGCTCAAAATATGTTTTTCCGCATTTTCTTTGTAGTAAAAAAATTTCCAGTTGATCATAACGATATAACAAGATTGTGAAGTGTCAAACAATAAAAATTCGAGTCGGAAAGGGCTAAGACCCAGTTGGAGAGGGGGAGGGGGGGGGGGGGCAGGTTTAAGGTCCCGATATGGGTGCAGCGGAGGAGGGCTGGCAGTGGGCTGAGTGTTCACACATAGCGATTTATCGGACCGTAGGAGTGCCGACAGGAATGTGGCACCGGGTGCGACAAACGTAGACTGCCGCGGGTGGGAAGAAGCGAGAGGTGCGGCTGTTGTGACGTTTTCCGAGTTCTCTCCCACCACTCACTGCCATTCTTTTGAGCTGTCAACACTATACATGCCCCGTCCAGCACAGGAAAGTAGGGCCATTCGCGTTAGTCGAGAGATCTGGCCGCTTCCACCAGGCTCTATCAGGTCCCTATTTATTCTGAAGGCCGACTAGCTTACACACAGCATCATGCAGGCACTCGACATGCCATACCGGATATCACGCCCGACAAAATGTGCCGTTTTTAGAGGTGGAGAGCGACTATGACACGATAATTCTAAAACTTGTGGATAGATATCATACGTGTTTAAATAACGAAGATGACTGCGTGGAGAAAAAAGTGAGTTTCGATATTCTATGTGACATGTGTTTCGTCAATAAAACATAGTTCTCGAATTTATGGGGAATAGTCACAAAGTTTTGATCCACCTCGAAAAAATAATGTCGGGTAATTAACTCTTTATTTGTTCGTAGGTACACGTCTGCAGCCATGGAAAACGTTGAAAAGTCGATCCCATAGTATCGTAACACGCCGCAAGAGCAGCAAAAATAAAACGGCTCAGCCCATCGATAAGGTGCAGTATCGTGCGCTAATTCGTCATCGACAACAGTGAGAATGGTGTAGCTGTGTCAAGTAAGTCAAAATGACTTCTTTAGCCATCTGGATTGACGTAACACTCCTGTAACATTTCTGCTGCAGCCAAAACCGAATTAGCGCACGATGCTCTATGAGTGAACCCGCCCCGATAGATGCGCGCCTTACCACGCCAATTCTGGGATCTGGGCGCCCAGTGGCCCAGATCGAGTCCGCATCGCGGATTAACGATGAGGCCCTGTGTGCTGACCAGCGTGGGTGTGCAATTTGAGGCGGTTTCACACATCCGACTTCGTGAATACCGGGCTGTTACCAACGTCCCGCCTCTGTTGAAAGATTCGCAAACATTTCGAAAACGTTTCTCACACTTTCACATGGAATAACGCTAGTCGCAGGTGGGCGGGTACACAAATTTCGTCCCGGGGGAGCCTGATGCAGTTTGGAATTCCTGTGTGATGGTCTGGATAGATGTCTACCTACTACACATTACGACTCTGTTCAATTGTCGGCGGTCTCTGTCAGTCAACAGATGAGGTCGGCCCGTATGCTTTTGTGCTGTACGTGTCTCTTAACGCTTCCTCTTCACTATCACATCGGAAACAGTGGACCTAGGGATGTTTAGGAGTGTGGAAATCTGGCTTACAGATGTATGACACAAGTAACACCCAATCACCTGACCACTTTCGAGGTGTGTGAGTTTTGCGGAGCGCCCCATTGATCACATAGTGTATCTGTCCATCTGCTCCCTCCCCCCCCCCCCCCCCCTCCTCTATGTGTCCATCTCCTCATTCTCCGTCTCCGCTTGCTCAACTCCTCCACTCCCTTCTCTCTCCACGTTATCAAACTCATCCCAATTGGAGTATTGTGGTTCTTACCGCCCCTCTCGCTCCAGTATCTCTTCCCAAATCGTAACTAATATGTTTGCCAAATTTGCTTAAAATCTTTCCAGGAGCTTAGGACGAGCTTTTTACCCGTGTCTCATGTCAAACATATTTCACACATATTTGTATAAAATTTATCTGTGTCTGTACCTAACTTCACCCTGCAGTTTGGTAACCCTGGTGTCATATCTTATGAACTAAGTGTCGTACAATTGTATAACTTTGGTGGTACACTCACTGGTTTTTGTGAACTCTGCCTGGAAAATGTGTCGCTAGTACATTTATAAATTAAAACATTATTCTTCATGCGCGTAAGTTTTACTGATGAACAGCCGAAACATAATAAGCGATAAACTTTTTTCCATTCCTGATTTTGTGAGGATTGCCAGCGAGGAAATGTTCCGTAATGGTTTGATGTGTGTAGAGTTTGTTACAAGCCACTAAGTGCTCTCATTCTCAAATACTGGTTGAATAAAGCATGGGCATTCGCGCGTCGTGGGCTCCTCTTCTTTTCCACCTCACACTGTCCCCTTTGATAGGTAGGTAAATATAATTCAAGGTACAAGCTACTTCCAATGTAAATTTCATCCAGATACGTTTACGCCTTTCAGCATCAAGAAGTAACAAACACACTAACTCACACAGACACACACTCATCATAAACACACTTTTGCATTATAATATACGAGGGGCAGCCAAAAGAAAGCCTAATACCCGACGGAACAGGAATGGTTATATTCAAATTAGTCACTATACGTGTTGAGACATTTATCGCACTGGGAGACGAAACGCTCACTTCCCGTGTCGTAGAATGCGGCCAGCAGCTGATGTATGCACAACCGCACGTAATGTTGCACTTCCTCGTCCGACTGAGACCGACGCCAAAGCATGTCTTTCTTCACGCCGTCAAAGATGTGAAAATGACATGTCGAAAGATCCGGCTGTATCGAGGATGTTGCAGTATTTCCCAACCAAATCACTGAAGCGTAGTCTTCGTCCGATTGGCAGCGTGGGAGCGAATGCTATCGTCAGAATGATTCCTTTCAATAGCTTTCTGAGAAAACAGAAAAGCCAACAATGGAAACATCCCACGTTTTTTCTGCCAAAGAAATCCAAAGTTGTTCACACAAGTTCCAGTAAGGTTATGATGACCCTCTTATTCGACTGCAGTGTCCCCTCTCCTCTTGAAGTTCCTCCAGCGTGCAACCACAATCAACCTGCAGCTCTTTGAGAACACTTTGGACAGAAAAAGCGATGCGCCATAAGCCGCAAGTGCCCAGGGATGTGTCGGATGCAATCATCATGTTGCACGATAACGCCCGTCCCCACACTGCCGCCGGACAAAAGCTACACTTCAGTGATACGGCTGGGAAACGCTGCAAAATCCTCCCTATACACTACTGACCATTAAAATTGCTACACCAAGAAAAAATGCAGATGATAAACGGGTATTCATTGGACAAGTATATTAGTCTAGAACTGACATCTGATTACATTTTCACGCAGTTTGGCTGCATAGATCCCGAGAAATCAGTACCCAGAACAACCATCTCTGGTCGTAATAACGGCCTTGATACGCCTGGGCATTGAATGAAACAGAGCTTGGGTGGCGTGTATAGGTACAGCTGCCCATGCAGCTTCAACACGATACCACAGTTCATCAACAGTAGTGACTGGCATATTGTGACGAGCCATTTGCTCGGCCACCATTGACCAGACGTTTTCAATTGGTGAAAAATCTGGAGAATGTGCTGGCCAGGGCAGCAGTCGAACATTTTCTGTATCCAGAAAGGCCCGTACAGGACCTGCAACATGCGGTCGTGCATTATCCTGCTGAAATGAAGGGTTTCGCAGAGATCGAATGAAGGGTAGATTCATGGGTCGTAACACATCATAAATGTAACGTCCACTGTTCAGAGTTCCGTCAATGCGAACAAGAGGTAACCGTGACGTGTAACCAATGGCACCCCATCACCAGTATGACGATGACAAATACCCGTCTCCAATGTGCGTTCACCGCGATGTCCCCAAAAAGGGATGCGACCATAATGATGCTGCAAACAGAACCTGGATTCATCCGAAAAAATGACGTTTTGCCATTCGTGCACCCAGGTTCGTCGTTGAGTACACCATCGCAGGCGCTCCTGTCTGTGATGCAGCGTCAAGGGTAACCGCATAGCTGATAGTCCACGCTGCTGCAAACGTCGTCGAACTGTTCGTGCAGATGGTTGTTGTCTTGCAAACGTCCCCATCTGTTGACTCAGGGATCGAGATGTGGCTGCACGATCCATTATAGACATGCAGATAAGATGCCTGTCATCTTGACTGCTAGTGATACGAGGCCGTTGGGATCCAGCACGGCGTTCCGTATTACGCTTCTGAAACCACCGAGTCCATATTCTGCTAACAGTCATTGGATCTCGACCAACGCGAGCAGCAATGTCGCGATACGATAAACCGCAATCGCGATAGGCTACAATCCGACCTTTATCAAAGTCGGAAACGTGATGGTAAGCATTTCTCGTCCTCAGACGAGGCATCACAGCAATGTTTCACCAGGCAACGCCGGTCAACTGCTGTTTGTGTATGAGAAACCGGTTGGAAACTTTCCTCATTTGTTGTTGTGGGTGTCGCCACCGGCGCCAACCTTTTGAGAATGTTCTGAAAAGCTGATCATTTGCATATCAGAGCATCTGCTTTATGTCGGTTATATTTCGCGTCTGTAGCACGTCATCTTCCAATTTTAATGGCCAGTAGTGTGGCTTGGATCTTTCGCCTTTCATATCTTTGGCGACGTGGAGAAAGACATGCATGGATGTCAGTTTCAGTAGGACGTGGAAGTGAAAGGGCCGGTGCGATTGTGGATCTGCCAGTGGCCGACCACTTTCTGCGAAACAAACACCGATCTTCTCGTCTCCCGGTGCGATTAATTCTTTAACACGTGTAGTGATTACTTTTGAATCGAACCATTCAATGGCCCCGTTGTGCCAGGTATTCAGTTTCCATCTGAATGCGTCTTATGTTTAAGATATAACGTTATTTCTTCGAGGTGACGATTAAAACTTCACGCATGTCCTTCGTATTAAGGCAAAAGAGTCGCTCCCCTCCTGGATTACCCTCGTACAAGCATTGTACTACAGCAGGATCGCCAGTTTCCGACGCCACGGCTTAGAACTTTGGCGATCAGGCTTTGTCCAGTGCTCGGGCTGGAGCGCGTGCGCTTTGCGTGTGTGGCAGAGCCAGGGGTCGCAGCGCGGTTCGAGCCCCGTGATCCGCACGCCGCTGGGCGGGCCGGAGCGGTCGCCGTCGCCGGTGGGCGCGCGCGCCGCCTCGCCGTGCCCCTCGTGTCCCGGGCCCGGGCCGTCGCCCTCGCCGTCGCCGTCGCCGTCGCCGTCGCTGCAGCAGGTGCAGCCGCAGCCGCGCGCCGGCCGCTGCCTGTCGCCGCTGCTGCTGTCGGCGGGGCCCGGCACGCCGCCGCCGTCGCGCGAGCCGCCCGCCTCGCCGCTGGGCGCGCTGCAGCCCGACCTGTACGCGCGCCGCGACGGCCCTCTCTTCCTGGACGCGCGCACCCGCGGCCGCAGCCTCGGCCGCCTCCACCTGCGCCTGCACTACGACTTCGACAAGTCCGACCTGCACATACACCTCATCGAAGGTCAGTATTCGACTGTACTTTTGTGCTGCAGCCTCGCTGCTCACACATCGCAGGCAAGCCCACTCACTTCCTACAGCCTCTTCACACGGAGCTACCGAGAATCGCTCCTCGGAGGCGTTTCCTCTGGCGAAGGATCTTACATATCAGTGATCTCCAAAGTGGTCTATACAGGATATTCCGAAACTGTTCGTTTAAACTAATGTGGACGCTAGAGAACAGCCGCGGGGTTAGCCGTGCGGTCTCGGGCGCCCTGCACGGATCGCGCTGCTGCCCCCGTCGGAGGGGGCAAGGATATGTGTGTTGCCTTTAGCGTAAGTTGGTTGAAGTTAGATTAAGCAGAGTGTAAGCTTAGAGACCGATGACCTCAGCAGTTTGGTCTCATAGGACTTACCACAAATTTCTAATTTTTTTCTAATTTCTGTTAGAGAACATCAAAACAAACATATATATAGTCCGCTAGCACTTTAAATTATTCATTGCACAACAATTAACCATTGTACAGATCCGCTGAATTACATACCGATATCACTAACGTCGATATGCAGTAGAGTTTTGGAACACATGCTGTATCGAACATTATGAAATGCCTTAAGAAAACGATTTATTGACACATAGTCAGCACGGTTTCCGAAAATATAGTTCTTGTAAAACACAATTAGCTCTTCGGCCCAAATGGCTCTGAGCACAATGGGACTTAACTTCTGAGATCATCAGTCCCCTAGAACTTAGAACTACTTAAACCTAACTAACCTAAGGACGTCACACACATCCATGCCTGAGGCAGCATTCGAACCTGCGACCGTAGCGGTCTCGAGGTTCCAGACTGTAGCGCCTAGAACCGCTCGGCCACACCGACCGGTAACTAGCTCTTTATACTCATGAAGTAAGAAGTGTTATCGACAGGGGATGGCAAATTGATCCCATATTTTTAGATATCCAGAAGGCTTTCGACAGCGTTCCTCACAAGCGTCTGCTAACCAAACTGCGTACCTACGGAGTAACGCCTCAGTTGTGCAACTCGATTCGTTATTTCCTGTCAGAAAGGTCACAGTTCGTAGAAATAAAAGGAAAGTCATCGAGTAAATCAGAAGTAATATCCGGCGTTCCCAAAGGAAGTGTTATAAGCCTTCTATTTTTCCTGATCTATATTAACAACATAGCAGACAAACTGAGAAGCCGTCTTAGATTGTTTGCAGATGATGCTGTCATTTACCGTCTTGTAAAGTCATAAGATGATCAAAACTACTTGCAAAATGATTTAGATAAGATATCTGTACGGTGCGAAAAGTGGTAGTTGACCCCGACTTAGGAAAAGTGTGAAGATATTCACATGAGTACTAAAGGAAATCAGCTAAATTTCGATTACGCGATAAGTCACACAAATCTGAAGTCTGTAAATTCAGCTAAATACTTAGGGATTACAATTACAGATAGCCTAAATTGGAACGATCATAAAGATAATATTGTGGGTAGAGCAAACCAAAGACTGCGTTTCATTGGCAGAACACTTAGAAGGTGCAACAGGTCTACTGAAGAGACTGCCTAAACCACGCTTGCCCGTCCTATTCTGGAGTACTGCTGTGCGGTGTGTGATCCGCATCGTGTGGGACTGATGGATGACATCGAAAAAGTACGAAGAAGGGCAGCTCGGTTTGTATTATCTTGAAGTGGGGGAGACAGTGTCACAGACATGATACGTGAACTGCAGTGGCAATCATTAAAACAAAGGCGTTTTTCGTTGCGACGGGATCTTCTCATGAAATTTCAATCACTTCTCCTTCAAGTGCGAAAACATTCTGTTGGCACCCACCTAAACAGGGAGAAATGATCATCATGTTAAAATAAATCAGGGCTTGCACAGAAACCTTTAAGTGAACGTTTTTCCCGCGTGCCGTTCGAGATTGGAGCGGTAGACAGACAGCATGAAGATGGTGCATTGAACCCTCTGCCGGGCACTTTATTGTGAATAGCAGAGTAATCACGTAGATGCAGATGTCATACATATTCCAGTTTGAAGAGAAACTCTGAAAGTTTTTTTTTTTTTTTTTTTTTTTTTTTTAGAAACATTCGATATACGAACCATGAGTGACCCGGCAGACGTCAATAAGGTAATCGAATTCTTGCCATAATTGAGCCGGCATGGCACCGTCGATTGTGGTAGTCGCTTCCCGCATTCTCTCCCGGAGCTCTGCTACATCACGTGTTAGAGGCGGTACATACACCAGATCTTTAATGGGTCCCCACAGAAAAAAGTCACACGGAGTGAGACCTGGTGATTGGGGAGACCATTTAATGAAACAGCTGCCCCCTTCTGTAGCACGGCCGATCCATCGATGCGGCGGCTCCGTGTTCAGGTACCCGGGAACTTCACTATGAAAATGGGTTGGAGCCCCATCCTGCTACAAGGTGAACGGAGAGTTCGATTGCATTTGAGGCATCAGCCATTGCTGCAAGATGTCCAAGTAGGAATATCCAGCGACAGTGCTCTCGGTGAAGAAGAATGGCCCGTACAGTTTTCGACTTGACAAGGCACAAAAAACATCTACTTTTGAGGAATCACGCTCAAATTCAATGCATTCGTGTGGATGCTTTGCACCCCAGATTTGAAAATTATGCCCTTTCACTTTCCCATTAGTGTGAAAAGTTGCTTCGTCGCTAAAAATTAAGCGATCAACAATGCCATTCCCATCCTCATTCAATTGTTGCAACTGCGAACAAAACTCAAAATGCTTGCCTTTGTCGTCGTCATTGACCTTCTGCACTAGCTCCAATGTGAATGGTTTCAGACAGCTTCTGTCGCAGGACTTTCCACACTGTCGCTGGAGCCCTTCCAAGTTCACGGGATGCACGACGTACCGATTTCTTTGGGCTCCTTATGACTGTCTCTCGTACGCGCTCCACATTCACTTCACTCACACTGCGATGTCCGCCTCTCTTTGCTGAGCACCAGCAACCCGTCGTAACGAATTTATTGTTGGCTTCTTACCGTACTTGCTTCTAAACATCCGTTGAAGAGCTGTAGCACACTTGTTTTTGTCGAACTCAACACACAGAAAGCTCAATCCACACCTGAACTCGCTCTGACTATCGGCAAATTACCAAACTACGCTGAAGCGGTATATATGAAAAAAAATCTTACGGGGTTTCTCTTCAAAATGACATGTGTATGATATCTGTACAATGTTTGGTTCTTGTGCAATAAATAATTGAAAGTGTTCCCGGAGTTTATGTACACCCTGCATTTCGATAAGGAACATATAGCATTCGTTCAAATTAATGCGGGTGCTAGAGAACATCACAACAGGCATATTTCGATAAGGAACGTAGAGTCTCTGAAGTCAACTAGCAAAGTCAGGGAACATTTTGCTAGTGGTGCTGGCGTAAGCTTTTGTGTCGGTGTCGCTGAGTGGGAATGTGTACTGACATTAAAAAAGCTGCTCAGTGTATGGATGTTTAACTGTACTGGTTGGATGTGCCATTGACTGTTAGACAAAAAGATGGCTACTCAGGTCACCCTTCCGGACCTGTCTTGGTTTCTTACTCTGGGGCCATATGGAGAAGCTTGTGTATGAAACCGTTGTCGCTAGAATTGCCGTCGCTGCTGGTACCATTGCAGTCATGCCAGGAATCTTCGAACGGACGATCCGACGATGTATTGCGTGCGCACAGGCCAATGGCAGCGCATTCGAGCAGGTCCTGTGAATGATACTGCTGTAATTAGCATGCTAAACTGCCTTCTGTGTAAATTGCCCCTAGCGTCAGAAATTGTCGTCAGGGCCTATGGGTACCGTAACTAAATATATTTGTTTTGATGTTCTCTACGTCCTGCATTAATTTCAAGGAATAGTTCCGGAACATCCTATGAATAAATATGTTGTTAGTTCTTTCGGACACTATTGATAAAAATTAGTGAACCGCCATTAGAAGCTGATTGCCGAATGATTCTACCGTCGCCAACACACATTGCGCGTACGGACTTGAAAGATAAGATAGAAATCACGGAGCGGAAGAGCGAAAGAAAGAGTTGCTTCACCCTCTGCCTCCACAAACGAAACGAACCGTGGTGTACCAGGAGTAAGATACAGCTCTATAAGATGAATTGGAATTTTGGTTGTGACCTGCCTAAACAGAATTCACTCTCGTGGACCTCCATTTTCATCTAATGCCAATTTTTGTTTCGCTCACATGGACAGCTTGCAGATTAGAGTAGAACTCGCCACCCCCCCCCCCCCCCCCCCGTCCGCCGCCTCCCACGCTCTATTTGCGAATGACACGGGAAAGAAAGTGACTAGTAATGATGCAGCGTTCCCTCCGCCACGCACCATACAGTGGCTTGCACAGTATCTATGTAGATGTAGATGTACATCCAGCAGCCACTATGAATTACGACACAGACGACTTACAGACATAAGCTGCGAGTACGTATTGATATAAATCAATAGAGAAAGATGAAAATCTGTGTCGGATAGGAATTTGAACCCGGGTCTCCTGCTTACTAGGCAGATAGCATCTGCACACAGTGGTTCTCGCAATTGCGCAGACTATCCTAACACGCGTCCCGCCAGACACTGACCCTCAACGTACCTATGCACTCCGAATGTAATGCCCCTTGCCCACTACCCTCATTATTCGTGGCATTTCACCGTCCTCTCCTTAATTATACATCCGATAGCACAGACATCATGTTGATCCAGCAGCCACTAAGAATTAAGACACAACGAAGTTACAGACATTGGCTGCGAGTGGGCGAGGACGATCAGTGATGTCTTCAGTGCAGATACACACAAGGCTCGAACTCTTATGGGCGTCAGCGAAATGCCGCGGTTAATGAGGATAATGGGCAAGGGACACTACATTCGTAGTGTGTGAAGAAGTTGAGAATCTGGATCAGACGGGATGTGTGGTAGAGTAGATGGCACAATTTCTTTTTTTTTAAGAATAACAAATTTTTATTTATATCTACATTTCTCGATGATTAACTGTAGATCTGTATAGTACACAACATACTACTATTCTTACAATGTAACTAAAATTCACGTTGATGTGAACAAAGTATCAGCGAAAAGGTTTCCACCGGTTGAAAACCTCTTCTAATTTCTTTCGTTCTGGAGTTGGGAAATCTTCAGGATGCAACTCTACATAGTGTCGTAAGACAGCATTCTTCTCTCCCAGATAGTCGGTCTTGTACTTCTCAACGAAGTTACGAAGAACAACAACACCAAGGGTAAATAGTGCATGCCTCTGTACGCCGCTTAGCAAGGGACACACTGTTAGCGAAACACACACCAGAGAATGTTATGCCTCGGTATGTCAAAGGAGCCAATATTTTGCTAAGAAGCGGCTTTTCCGGTCACACAATCTGCCTAGCACGTAGAATAGCGGGGTTCAAATCCCGGTCCGATACCGATTCGCCTCTTTCCCCATTAATTTCAACCAAATACCCACTCGCAACCAATGTCTGTAATTACTTTCCTGTATAGGCCCCTGGGGGTCTACTCCAAACTGCAAGGGGTCCATGTGAGCGAAAAAAATGGGATTGCATCAGATGAAAATGGGGATCAACGAGAGTGAATCCTGTTTAGGCTGGTCGCAACCAAAATTCCAATTCCTGTCATAGAGCTGAAGCTTACTCCTCTTCGTCTCATTTGTGGAGGTAGAGGGTGAAGCAACTCTTTCTTTCGCTCTTCCACTCGCAACATTCAACGACATCACTAATTATTTTTCTGTCGTCTCCGCTCTGTAACGTACTACCGCTTGTCCTTCTGAGAGGGATGGAAAGAGTATCTGGCGTTGCCTGTGATGGGTCAGAAATCGTTCTGTCACTCATCAAGAGGTTGGTTGGCTGGTTTGTGGGATTAAAGGGACCAGACTGCTACGGTCATCGGTCCCATTTTCCAAAAACTAAAAATACCCACAGAGAATAAAAAACGAACAACAGAAAAGACGGCAGACGACACAGGACAAGAAAGACACAGACATAGATCAGACAAAACGAATTAAAATCACACAGAGTGTGACGGTGGTTGGCCGACCATATAGAAAAAAGGAAAAGCCAACCACCGAGAACACTTTAAAAACTCAGTCTAAAATCGTAGGCCAAAGGCCGGAATCAACACAAAAGAACATAACAAACACTCATATTAAATGATAAAAAAACCTGCCCGAATAAAACGCAAAACTAAGCTCGTCATAGTAGGGTCTTCAGTTAAAAGGGCAGGGAGCGTATCAGGCAGCGCAAATGTCTGCTTGACCTCGACTAAAAGCGGACAGGACAATAAAAGGTGCACCACCGTCAAAACCACCCCGCAGCGACAGAGAGGCGGGTCCTCACGACGCAGTAAATAGCTGTGTGTCAGCCGAGTGTGGCCAATACGGAGCCGACAAAGGAGAACGGAGTCGCTGCGAGTGGCCCGCATAGAGGAACGCCACACAGTCGTCGTCTCCTTTATAGCACGAAGTTTAGTGGGAGTGGTTAGATCAAGCCATTCAGCGTCGCAAAGCGCAAAAACTTTTCGGCGGAGGACTGCTCGCAAATCAGTCTCTGGGAGACCAATATCCAGAAATGGTTTACCGGTGGCCTCTTTCTCCAGGAGGTCTACATGTTCATTGCCGGGTATCCCAACATGGCCTGGGGTCCACACAAAGACCACAGAGCGGCCGCAACGGGCAAGAATATGCAGGGACTCCTGGATAGCCATCACCAGACGAGAATGAGGGAAACAATGGTCGATAGCTCGTAAACTGCTCAGGGAGTCGCTACAGACAACGAAGGACTCAACTGAGCAGTAGCGGATATACTCTAGGGAACGAGAGATGGCGACCAGCTCAGCAGAAAAAAACGCTGCAGCCAGCTGGCAATGAATGTTGTTCATAGTGGTCCCCTAGTGTCAGAGCATAACCTACACGACCAGCAACCATCGAGCCGTCAGTGTAAACAACGCCAGAGCCATGATATGTTGCAAGAATGGAAAGAAAGCTGCGGCCGAAGGCCTCCGGAGGGACTGAGTCCTTCGGGTCCTGTGCCAATGCCAGCCGAAGGCAAGGGCGAGGCACACACCACGGGGGTGTACCCAGAGGTGCCCGGAAAGAAGGCGGAAGAGGTAAAACCCGGAGCCCAGAAAGAAGCTCTCTGATGCGGACCGCGATCGTACAACCCGTCCGGGGCCGACGTTCTGGGAGATGAACGTGCGACTGTGGGAACAGTAGACGATAGTTAGGATGTCTAGGCAAGCTACAAACATGCGTAGCATAAGCGGCCAGCAAACGTTGGCGCCGTTACCGCAGTGGAGGGACACCCACCTCCACAAGTATGCTGTCCACAGGGCTGGTCCAGAAGGCACCAGTGGCAAGTCATATCCCACTGTGTAGGATTGGGTCCAGCACCCGCAACGCGGATGGGGATGCTGAGCCATAAGCCAGGCTCCCATAATCCAAACGGGACTGGATTAACGCCTGGTAGAGCCGTAAGAGGGTAGATCGGTCGGCACCCCAGCTGGTGTGGCCCAAGCATCGCAGATCATTTAGATGCCGCCAACACATCTGTTTAAGCTGCTGAATATACCAGCACCAGACACCCTTTCATAAGCTGCCCGGTTCTTATAATAACCCCGATAGCCACGGAGGGCGGGGGTTCGCATTGCTGGAAATCAAGTTTCCTGAAGAGCAATGCAGAAGAAAGGGTGAAGGCTGATAAGCTGTCGGAGCTCAGCTAGATGGTGGAAGAAACTGCTGCAGTTCCACTGGAGGATGATACTGTCCATGGCTGAGAAGGCGTGAAGGGACTGGGAAGGCAGATTACGCCACTGGGTCACCTGCTGCCTCCGATTGAGCACCTATGCTAGTGCTATCCATGGTGTCTGAGGGACCGGCGAGATCGACGTCCTCAGAGGATGCCAGAATGTCCACCTCGTCATTAGATGCAGAGCTTGTAGGAAGCGGTGGGACGGGTGCCATTGCAATGTCATTATTCTTGGGGAATTTCTTCTTTTCCTGCTTCTCTCGCTGTGCCTTCGGTGGTTCAGGCTTGGAGGGCTTCACTAAGTGAGTCTCAGAGACGGGCAACGACCGTGAGGCCCTACGACCAGGGACTGGTGGTTGTTTCCGCCATTTGCGGGTGTCCGCTTTTCCGCTGGTCGGAACTTGAGAAGGGAGGTCCCCTAAGGGACCCCTTCCTGGCGAGAGTAGGCAAAGAAGTCTTACTCTTCTCCGACTGGGAAGGGGGAACTGATGTCCCCGATGGTTGGGAGAGGGGGGGGGGGTTGCTCCTGAAGTAAATGGAGCAGAAGCATCAGGGTGTGAAATGCCCACCACAATCAAGTGGGCTGTTGGATGCTGACCGATCATAGATCCAACCGTACGGGACGACACAGGAGATGGGACAAACGTCGTTGCAGTAGCGGCGTAGGTTGATATCATTGGCACAGGATGGAGCCTCTCATATTTCCGCCTCGCCTCTGAGTAGGTCAGGCAGTCCAGGGTCTTATATTCCATTATCTTCCGTTCTTTCTGGAAGATCCTACAGTCCAGCGAGCAGGGGGGATGGTGTTCTCTGCAGTTAACACAGATGGGAGGCGGAGCACATGGAGTATTGGGATGCGAAGGGCGTCCACAATCTCGACATGTGATGCCGGAAGTACAGTGGGATGACATGTGCCCAAACTTCCAACATTTAAAACACCGCATCGGAGGAGGGATATATGGTTTCACGTCACAGCGGGTAAGACGTCACCCTCGAAGGCCAAGATGAAGGCACCGATGGCTACCTGATTATCCCTCGGACCCCAATGGACGCGCCAGACGAAGTGAACACCTCGTTGTTCCAGTTTGGCACGTAGTTCATCGTCTGACTGATCTCTGTGGAATATAATACCCTGAACCATGTTTAAACTCTTATGAGGCGTGATGCTAACTGAAACATCCCCTAACCTATTTGCAAGCAAGCAACCCCTGTGACTGGGCAGAGGATGCTGTCTTGATTAGAATTGACCCAGAACGCATTTTGGACAAGCCCTCCACGTCCCCGAACTTGTCCTCTATATGCTCCACAAAAAACTGGGGCTTGGTCGACATAAATGAGTCACCATCAACTCGCGTACAGGCTAGGTATGGGGTGAATAATCTGCACTGCCTTCTGTAGCCATACGTTCCTCCCATGGATTGGCCATGGAGGGAAATGATCTCGGATCAAATTTCTTGTCGTTGACGTTAGACCTCGATTGCTTAGCGACTGCCGGTGGAGGCCCACCAGCGAGAGATGATGTACCACGCTTCATTGCGGGTCATCCGCCCTGATGCCACTCACTCTGACCAGGGGCTCTCCCCATAGGCGCCACCCAGCCACAGCAAAGATCACCTGGCAGGACGACCTTTGCGGGGAGTCCTGTTGCCCTAGAGGGATAGGCATCTACTCCTCGGCATGCGTGGGGAGATGTCAGCTCAGGCATCAGCAGTGTTCAAAAATGGTTCAAATGGCTCTGAGCACTATGGGACTCAACTGCTGTGGTGATCAGTCCCCTAGAACTTAGAACTACTTAAACCTAACTAACCTAAGAACGTCACACACATCCATGCCCGAGGCAGGATCCGAACCTGCGACCATAGCAGTCGCACGGTTCCGGACTGCGCGCCTAGAACCGCGAGACCACCACGGCCGGCATCAGCAGTAGTCAGGGGGCTACCACCAATAGGGTACATGACGACCCCACCACAACGGACTGGCTACCGTACTGGATGTCAGGTGTTGAAATATCCAAGTACATCACGAGGGCAAAGATGGAAGTGCACAATGAAGGGAATGTATGCTACCCGGAACACACTGCAGTGGATGTGGCCAGAAGCTCGATGTAAGTCCAACTCCACGACAATATCGGGTGTGCCAGATCTTAGGGCAAGATGGATATAGAATGCACCACGTAAGGCGTCCTTCCCCAAATGGTATGCACTAACGGAAAAATTTGGAAATAGAGTGGTCAAACCCCTTAGGGGACCATCACATTAAAGGCCGAAACAGTTGAGACTCCTTTTAGTCGCCTCTTACGACAGGCAGGAATACCGCGGGCCTATTCTTATCCCCGAACCCGCAGGGGGTAGTTCCATCAAGAAGTGTATCGGTTCGTGACATAATACAAAACGGCACAAACCCACTTCGACATGGCTACCTACAAGGCTCTGTATATTAAGATCGTTTCACAATTTTCCCGCTTTCGGAAAAAACAGCGCCGGGTGCACGGCTGCCGGATAAGGACTTCTGACATCTGCGTTGTAAACGTCGCAATAGCCTGTGTTGACAGGGTGCAACAACAACAGCACGTCAGGCGTCCCTGAAGTATGACACAGGATAAGGAAATTGATCACAGTAAAATAGTTACCCTAGTGGTTTTTTGTAGACGTCTAAAGAAAAGGAGAAATTGGGTGCATTGGGTACATCCAATCAAGATGAGATGATCGATGCTGGAACATTCTTTGTATGTTATGTGGTCTTGAGAAACGATGCTGATAAGTTTTTCATCTATTTTAGGATGATTTTGATAACCATTAACAATCTGCATGTAAGATCGAAGGATTCAATCCACGCAGCAAAACATCCTTCAGGGAAGGTATGTTGGCTGTCACAATCAGGGAAAACGGAAAATTTTAAATTTTATTATAATTTCTGTTCCTGTTCCAAAGGACTTTAATATAATGTATGTAAAAAATATTCAAGAAGCAAATATAAATGTATTAAAACATAATATTGTAACGGACAAAAATCTTAAGCGCAAAGTGACGTTTAAGACGTGAAGTATTTAATTCAGAGCCGCGGGGGATTAGCCGAGAAGTCGCCGGCACGGTAGTTCTGCGTGTTCGGTGAGAGGGTTAGCTGCCCTCTGTAGTAACAAAAACTGAGTTAATCGATCAACAACGAACTTAAACGGATGCCTTACTACGTCCGCCCCGAGCAGGTGCAACGAACGAAAACGAACAAAAAGAGATTTTAAAAAAAAAAAAAAGAAGCGGTCTAAGGTCATGGACTGTGCGGCTGATCCCGGTGGAGGTTCGAGTCCTCCCTCGGGCATGGGTGTGTGTGTTTTTCCTTAGGATAATTGAGGTTGAGTAGCGTGTAAGGTTAGGGACTGATGAGCTTAGCAGTTAAGTCCCATAAGATTTCACACACATTTGAACATTTAATTTAGAAATTGAATGAATTAAGTGAAGAGGTTTTGGAGTGGTCTGATATAGTGGGCCATGTGCAAAATGTGGAGTCTTCGTAACGAGACTGAAGGGCATCATTCACACTTACATTTACTGGCTTGTTTTGGGCTTTTATTTCAGAAGCGATTCATAACACTCTCAGCTGGAATTTCACTACTTCATCGTCGTCGAAACCGTCTAAGTTCGGAATTATATCACTGAAAAACCACGTACGCATATCTGGTTTCTGCTTCAAGGCACCGATTAGTTCAAACTGAACTAGATCTGATTTGCTTGCTTTCCTTTTAAGTAGTGTTGATTTCTAAAATGTTTCAACTTCCACCGTGATAAAAACAGGTAACAAGTATAATTTCACGCGAGAGAACACAAACGCGTTGGCGACCACAACAACAAGCGTCAGACACCGCTAAATGTGACCGCCAACAATGGCCACGTAGCCTGTACTCCATGCGTTGGCTTCGTTTGCAGTCGCCGGCAGCCGGTTGTGGCAGTGGGGGCAGCCGGCTTCACACAGCAGCAACAAGGCAGTCACGTGCCGTTTATCAGGCGTCGGGCAAGTGTGAAATGCCTAGTCTAATGTACCTCCTGACAGCCGTATACCGACGTCGTTTGTACGACAGCCAGACAAGTGTGAAACGACCCCATCACCTGTGGTCTAAACGGACGCCTTCAGACGCGCAGCGCCACGGCACTTCTGTGGCGCTCAGTGCTGAACTTACCGACCTACCGCCGCTGAGCCACTACTAGCAGAACATTGCTTCCAAAAGCGGCCTTCACACGACACCACTCTGTGGCCACAAACAATACTCCGTTCATAATTACTTTAGGATTGGAACTTTGGCAAGAAGGCGTGGAGCAGGAGGGTTGCCACGACCCACACGGGACACACACGTAATCTTACAGATCACTCGAACCGGGAGACTATTCAGTGTACGAATATGGAACTGGGGGCAGTGTGTCCTGGAAGAGCTGCACTGTATTTTCATTTTAACATTATTTACTGCAACACATTATTAAGACGATTTACGGGCGGTTTACGAAAGTTCTTTTGTTGGCACTGTCAACCGAATTTTCGACATGCGGGAATTTTTTATTTTTTTTAATATAAATGTTAGGTGAACATTTTAGCGAAAAAAAATCTTAAACATACGTCACATTTTCATCTACCGCAAACCGAAACTCTGTCAGTTTTCCAAGAGAAGATAATGTTAGCTAAATGTAAGTCGCCCATATGATTTCGTTACGAGAAACTGATCGTTGGGTTTATAATTCAACTTGATGTTCTCGCTTGGTGCGAACTGTAGCAGCGAGGGAGCGAGCAACGGTGCGCGGAGCGATGCTGCAGACCAAATGAGCTGGTGTTATAATTTTGCAAATTCCTATGATTTAGCTAACTTGTAATTTTTATTCTGTAAAATAGCAGGATGAAAATCAAGAACTCGCAGATGTATTTCAAGAAGTAGATGTGAATAATAACTGACGAAATATTACTTCACAGTAAGTGAGTAAGGCTACAAATCACTCTTACATAAAAATTGCGTTAATAATCCTGGGCCAAATCTTCATTTGTTTAACTATTTCTGCTTCAATAACATTTCAAAGCTGGCCGCGGTGGTCTCGCGGTTCTAGGCGCGCAGTCCGGAACCGTACGGCTGCTACGGTCGCAGGTTCGAATCCTGCCTCGGGCATGGATGTGTGTGATGTCCTTAGGTTAGTTCGGTTTAAGTAGTTCTAAGTTCTAGGGGACTGATGACCACAGCAGTTGAGTCCCATAGTGCTCAGAGCCATTTGAACATTTCAAATAAACTGCAAATAACTACATTTCTGTCTCAAATGAACCATTGTTACTGTCCTCAGGCGACTCAGAGAATATCGCTTTCACTTCACACCACCGCAAGTAATCCACTCGAATATCGATGTGGACAACTGACTGGTAGAAATTTTCGGCGAGCAACGTGGTATCTGCGTGAGCAGCGATGTGCCACCTGTTTTGATTGGCAGGAGAGCCGACACCATGTTACTAGAGGAGGCCGAAAGGCACGCGATTTCGCTCACGCAGGCTGGCGTGAGGTCTGGAACAGGACAAGGAAATTAGAATTTAGAAAAACGGACGTAGCTGGTGGAATACTTAACTTTAATCCATTAATGACGAACGTCGGTCTCGACGGTACATGATTCTCAATATCAATAGTAACTGATAATGGCGCCTTGCTAGGTCGTAGCAAATAACGTAGCTGAAGGCTAGGCTAACTATCGTCTCGGCAAATGAGAGCGTATTTAGTCAGTGAACCATCGATAGCAAAGTCGACTGTACAACTGGGGCGAGTGCTAGGAAGTCTCCCTAGACCTGCCGTGTGGCAGCGCTCGGTCTGCAACCACTGATAGTGGCGACACGCGGGTCCGACGTATACTAACGAACCGCGGCCAATTTAAAGGCAAATGTGGTGTCTGGCGATGACACCACACCACCCGCAAGGCTACTGCGTAAATGTACTCTACCACCAGTGCTGTTGTGGACAATTTCACGGGGCACGAGCCCTCATAGGTACATCCATATGTAATAGACGAATAACGTTTTTACCTCCCATGCATTGGGCCCGGGTCCGATTCACGGCCGGGTCGGAAATTTTCTCCACCCTGGACTGGGTGTTGTCATAATCATAATTTCATCCTCTTCATCGGCCTAACAACAGGCGAGGCTGTGCCACCCGCACCCTGCCATTCGAACCGCGGGGAGCTAGGAAACGCCTGAAAACCTGCTCCAGGGTCCACGCCAACATGCGGTGTATGCGCCCGTAGAGAGACAGGAGGGGCCGAAGGGTCGACCTCCATTGGGCCGGGGCACCCGACGGGCGAAGACGACATATGGTACGGAGCGGGCAAGAGTTCCATGTCGGAGGACAACTGATCACGGGAAGCTATCGGCGGCGCGTGACCCAGGGAGAGGCCCAGCGGTTGCAGCGACGCGTCCACTGCGGGCGGCGGCGGCGGTGGCGGTGGCGGTGGCGCGTCGCCATGGGGCAAAATGGAAGGCAGCGTCGGTAACACCGGGGGCGGAGGAGAGCCAGTAGATGGGTCCCCGGGGCGCTGACCGGACGGCACCGTCGCTGAAAGCAGACGGCGAGCGGCAGATCCCGCGCGACGACAGAGGCGCAGCTGATTGAGATGAAGATGCACCTCACCAGAGGCCCCCAAAACCAGATACATAGCGCGGCCGAGGCAGCGAAGAATGCGCCCTTCGAGCCAACGCCGTGAACCTCCGTAGTGGCGATAGTAGACAACGTCGCCTGGAGCAAAAGCAGGTGTCTGCCGCTGCACATGAATCTGATGCGGCGGATGTAGCAAAGACATCAAGGTTCGATGATGACGACCGTGGAGCAACTCAGCCGACGAGCGACCATCTCGGGTCTGAGAGCGATACGAGGACAAAAAGAGCAATAACGCGTCCTCCCGAGAATGGGACTCTTTCAACTTCAACATCTGCGACTTGAAAGTCCTAACCAATCGCTCAGCGGCACCGTTTGACTGTGGCGAAAACGGCGCGGACGTCAGATGTTGAATACCATTGGCCTTGCAGAATGACTGAAATTCTGCGGACATGAATTGTGGGCCATTGTCGGAAACAATAGTCTGTGGAAGACCTTCAAGGCCAAAGATAGCGGATAGCGCTTCGATGGTGGCAGATGACGTCGTGGAAGACATCCGGACAACAAAAGGAAAATTACTGAATGAATCTACCACAACCAACCATCGAGCATTCCAGAATGGACCAGCAAAATCGATGTGTAAGCGTTGCCAAGGGGAAGTGGCTTTTGGCCATGGAAAGAATTTCCGCGGTGGTGCAGATTGTTGCTCGGCACACACCATGCAAGAAGAGCACATATTCGTAATCGCGGCATCGATTCCGAACTAAGTACAGTGTCGACGAGCAAGATGTTTCGTTCTCACTATACCCCAATGTCCTTGGTGGAGAAGCTGTAAGACAGAGGACTGTAACGAACGTGGTACCACGACCCTGGGCTGATCATTATCAGAACGCAACAGCAAAACGCAAACGTCGTACAAAAAGTCTCTCCTTGTGAGCAAAAAATCGGCCAACCGACGGATCACCGATCCGTGACTTTGACAAGGGCCATTGCGTAGCAACAAAACGCGGAACGGGAGAAAGGACAGGGTCGTCAGCTGTGGTTGTAGCTACACGACGAAAATCAATCGGAAACGAGTCGACCACGTCATCGGTTTCCGCATCAATGAAGATGCAAGAAAGTCCGGAGGAATCGAATGCCCTATCCTCAGCAACAGACAAACGGGACAACGCATCGGCGTTTCCGTGCTTAGCAGTGGACCGATACAAGATATCGTAGCGGTACTGCGAGAGGAAAATAGACCAGCGAATGAATTTCTGCGCTGTACATGTAGGTACAGGCTTGGTAGGATGAAAAAGCGATGTCAAACGTTTGTAGTCTTTGATTATGGTAAAGTGACGACCACACAAGAAATCATGAAACTTTGTAACACAAAATACGAGAGCCAATGCTTCTTTCTCGATCTGTGAATAATTTCTTTGAGCAGGCGAGAGCAATTTGGATGCAAAAGCAATAAGGCGAGCGTGCGATCCATCTTTGTGCGCAAGCACAGCACCGATCCCGAAATCCGATTCATCCACCATCAACAAGAGGGGCTTCTGGGGATCGAATGGCGTAAGGCAAGTATTGGAAAGCAATGCCGATTTAAACTGGCGAAAGGCGCGGTCGCATTCCGTCGTCCAGACGAACGGAACACCCTTACGGCGTAAGCGATGAAGCGGAGCTGAAATGGAAGAGGCATGCGGCACATATTTATGATAATAGTTGATTTTTCCCAGCACACTCTGTAGCTGCTTCAAATTCTGCGCCGACGGCAAGTCTTGTATGTCACGAAGGTGCGTGGGACTGGGATGTATGCCTTGGGCATTGAGTACAGGTCCCAAGTGTGGCAAGTCTCGAGCAAAACACACACATTTGTCCTTTCGCAAGCGAAGACAATTTTGTCTCAAGACCTGAAATAATGTTCTGAGATTGGCCAAATGTTCTTCTTCCGTCTTCCCAGAGATCACAATATCGTCCAGATAATTTGCTGCAGTAGGGACCGACGCACAAACAGTTTGTAGATATTGCTGAAACAATGCAGCGGCGGATGCACACCCGAATGGCAGTCGTTTGAATCGATACAAACCAAGATGCGTGTTAACCACCAAAACGCGCTAGGATTCTTCGTCCACCGGTATTTGCAAGTACGCATCTGCTAGGTCCAACTTCGAAAAATTTTTACCCGGGTACAGTTTGTCAAAAAGATCTTCCGGGCGGGGTAAAGGAAAAGTTGCAATCACTAGTTGTGGATTCACTGTTACCTTGAAGTCCACACAAAGTCTCAACTTTCCAGAAGGTTTTGGCAAAATTACTAAGGGGTATGCCCAGAGAGAAGCCTGCACATGTTCAATTACACCTTGTGATTCCAAATCGTGTAATGTTTTTGCGACCTCATCACGCAATGCATGGGGAACATTGCACGCTCTGAAAAATTTCGGCTGCGCGTTTACTTTCAGTTCCAAATGTGCTTTATAGTTCTTAGCGCAACCGAGGCCCGGTGCAAAAATGCAAATTCTTCACATAGACGAGAAACACTGTCTGAAGGCACCGTCTGGTTCACTGGTAGGACCCGATTTACTATAGATAAGTTAAACAACTGAAATAAATCGAAACTAAACAAGTTCACTGCAGAAGAAGAACGAAGGACGTAAAATGACACAAGTTTTGTTTCTCCTTTGTATGTTGCAAGAAGGCTCCACTGTCTGAACACTGGGATATCTTGACCTGAAAAACTAGTTAACTTAACATTTGCGGCACGCAACGGAGGTGTGCCCAGCAGTTTGTAAGTGTCTTGATTGATCAGGGAAACTGCAGCTCCGATATCGAGATGGAATGGTATCACTTTGCCGTTAATGTCCAAGCCTACAAAAAGTTTATTGTCCTGCTGACGACAAGAGCGACTGTCTCGTGCAACGTGAACTGACACTGGTACATAATCACTTGCGACTTGACGGGAGTTCCGGCGATGTCGACGCACACTATTTTTGGGACGAACACAGTCACTGTTAGAGAGAGTGGCGCTGGGCAGAGTGGAATGCACTACATGAATTTCCATGGGCGAAGTTTCGCGAACTTGAGTATCCTTGGTTCGATTCCGATTCCGGCGCGAAGCAAAGGACCTGGAACGCTTTTGAGCTTCCGATCTGAGCTTTTTCTGGCAAACATCCTGAACATGTCCTTTTTTATTAGAATAAAAGCAAATAGCTTGGCGTGACTGGCAATTCTAGGTAGGGTAGGTGGTTAGTGTGTAACGTCCCGTCGACAACGAGGTCATTAGAGACGGAGCGCAAGCTCGGGTTAGGGATGGATTGGGAAGGAAATCGGCCGTGCCCTTTTAAAGGAACCATCCCGGCATTTGCCTGAAACGATTTAGGGAAATCACGGAAAACCTAAATCAGGATGATTGGCGACGGCATTGAACCGTCGTCTTCCCGAATGCGAGTCCAGTGTGCTAACCACTGCGCCACGGGCAATTCTCACACGAATGTTGAGTAGCACACAGCGGGCATGATTTGATCACTGCATTTGCTTGCCGGCGCGACACACGTGGCTGAGAGCCTGGCGGCGGCGGCGCGGCCGGGCGCGAGGGCTGTTTACTGCTCCGTGCAGCTCGCCCGGAGGGCCGGTTAACATGACACACTGCTGGCGAAGTTTCAAATGATTCCTGAGCAAAGTCAAGTGTACCCTGCCGATCCAATATGTCCATCACTTGTTGAAGGGAGGGATTAACTAGTTTCAAAATCTGTTCTTTTATACGAACATCAGAAACGTTCTGTGCAATTGCACCACGTACCATAGTATCTGAATAAGGGAGTCCACATTGACACTCAAAAGCACAATTCCTAGTAAGGCCTTGCAAGGTTGCAACCCACTCCTGATTAGTCTGACCTGCCGTACGTTTTGTACGAAAGAAGGTATTCCTTTTCGCAACTACATTGACTGATTCTTTGAAATATACATCTAATGCAGACAAAATTTCTTCGTGGAACAGAGTTGCTACGTCGCATCGGGGAAATAATTTGACTATCACACGGTACTTACTCACGCCGACCGAAGACAACAAAAAAGGCTGCCGCTCGTTACCTTAAATTCTGTAGGCGGCGAGATGGAATCCAAATTGGCGTGATCACTCCGTCCAGCTTTCCGGTGCAGCATCAAAAGGTCGAAAAGTGGGTGCAACAGCGAGTTGTGGCTGCGTTAGCGGTGGAACGGCTGCCGCCGCATCGTTTTGCATCGCACGTTGACCCTGGACGAACTGTCCAAGGGCATCCAGTAAGGCGTGCGTCTGCTGATTCTGTAAGCGATAAATTTCGGACGGTACATCTGGAGATTGTGGCGAAGCCATTACACAAGTAAATCAGGGCAATATCGATAAGAACGCTGTTATTAATCTTCTTGAAACCTCTTTGCCAACCGCTGTGTTGGTGACAGCTTACACCAGCACATCCCCCCCCCCCTGCTCCCCCCCCTTCCCAATTCCACACCGTTGTCATGTAGGGAGGCTGCACCGGCCGCGGTGGTCTCGCGGTTCTAGGCACGCAGTCCGGAACCGTGCAATTGCTACGTTCGCAGGTTCGAATCCTGCCTCGGGCATGGATGTGTGTGATGTCCTTAGGTTAGTTAGGTTTAAGTAGTTCTAAGTTCTAGGGGACTAATGACAACAGCAGTTGAGTCCCATAGTGCTCAGAGCCATTTGAACCATTTTTAGGGAAGCTGCAAACAACAACAGGGAGGGAGACAGGATGCTGGATGTAGAGATGAGCCAGGAACCGTGACTGCAAAGGACGGCATACTCCTGACCGTAACCCACCATCTGGCTTGTGAGGCAACAGGAACATTCTCCAGAAAACTGCTGCCAGGGCACATGTCCAGGCTGAGGGCATGTCCTGGGGCGATGATAGTTATGGCAATGGTCATGACAGGTCCAGGTCCATTGGGTCAGTGAGTGGGGACAGGGGGGGCGAGGGCACATCATTCTTGGGTGCCCTGGTGGCACCAGTGGGCAGCTGTGAAGGTTATGTGATCTTGTGAAGCCGTCTACATCTACATCTACATGACTACTCTGCAATTCACATTTAAGTGCTTGGCAGAGGATTCATCGAACCACAATCATACTATCTCTCTACTATTCCACTCCCGAACAGCGCGCGGGAAAAACGAACACCTAAACCTTTCTGTTCGAGCTCTGATTTCTCTTATTTTATTTTGATGATCTTTCCTACCTATGCAGGTTGGGCTCAACAAAATATTTTCGCATTCGCAAGAGAAAGTTGGTGACTGAAATTTCGTAAAAAGGTCTCGCCGCGACGAAAAACGTCTTTGCTGTAATGACTTCCATCCCAACTCGTGTATCATATCTGCCACACTCTCTCCCCTATTACGTGATAATACAAAACGAGCTGCCCTTTTTTGCACCCTTTCGATGTCCTCCGTCAATCCCACCTGGTAAGGATCCCACACCGCGCAGCAATATTCTAACAGAGGACGAACTAGTGTAGTGTAAGCTGTCTCTTTAGTGGACTTGTTGCATCTTCTAAGTGTCCTGCCAATGAAACACAACCTTTGGCTCACCTTCCCCATAATATTATCTATGTGGTCCTTCCAACTGAAGTTGTTCGTAATTTTAACACCCAGGTACTTAGTTGAATTGACAGCCTTGAGAATTGTACTATTTATGGAGTAATCGAATTCCAACGGATTTCTTTTGGAACTCATGTGGATCATCTCACACTTTCCGTTATTTAGCGTCAACTGCCACCTGACACACCATACAGCAATCTTTTCTAAATCGCTTTGCAACTGATACTGGTCTTCGGATGACCTTACTAGACGGTAAATTACAGCATCATCTGCGAACAATCTAAGAGAACTGCTCAGATTGTCACCCAGGTCATTTATATAGATCAGGAACAGCAGAGGTCCCAGGACGCTTCCCTGGGGAACACCTGATATCACTTCAGTTTTACTCGATGATTTGCCGTCTATTACTACGAACTGCGACCTTCCTGACAGGAAATCACGAATCCACTCGCACAACTGAGACGATACCCCATAGGTCCGCAGCTTGATTAGAAGTTGCTTGTGAGGAACGGTGTCAAAAGCTTTCCGGAAATCTAGAAATACGGAATCAACTTGAGATCCCCTGTCGATAGCGGCCATTACTTCGTGTGAATAAAGAGCTAGCTGCGTTGCACAAGAGCGATGTTTTCTGAAGCCATGCTAATTACGTGTCAATCTGGAGGAAGAAAAGCAGTAGAACATGAAGCAAATGGCATGCACAAATTTTTCTCTGGTGGCCGTGCTGCAAACCATTAGGACCTGCAATTAAGTACATGAAAGAGCCATTGCATTCCTGGGTCATTCCTCTTTTCCATCGTCCATGGTTGCCGTTCACCTTGAAAAGAACAAGATCTTGTGGTGCAAAGTGTTACTTGCAGAGCATTGGCAGCACTGGACACTGCGATGGGTGTAGCAAGTGTAGCAGCATTCGATGGCGATGACCATGCAGAAGTTCTGCCAGTGATGGTCCATCTCGTGGGTGCGAGTGATAAGAGGTGGAAAAAGTTCCAGAGCCTTTTCCTGAGCGTGGTTGGTGTGAAGCTTGGCCATCTGTTGTTTGATAAGTATGGAGTGATCTGTTTCTCCGTTGGATTGCAGGTGAAATGGAACACTTGTTAGATGACAAATGCCGTTGCGTTCACAAAGCTGTTCAAAGTCACATGAAGTTAACTGTGGTCCATTGTCTGACACAAGTACTTCTGGCAAACCTTCTAAGCAGAATGTGGAGGAAAACACTTTAATGGTGCTATGTGATGTGGTTGAGTTTATTAGCACTGCAAATGGAAACTTGCTAAAAGAGTCTACCACTATGAACTAACAAGAGGGTCCTGTGCTATTTTTCTGCAGTGCAAGGGAAGAGATTCCAGCAATTCAGAGTCCAACAACAAAATGGAAATTGTAAGACTACCTTAATGCAAAACACTTTGTTATTTGTTTACTTATTTATTCCCCAAACTAGTTTTGGTGACAAATCTCACTATCATCAGTGGGTTCTTTGAATCTTATTTATTGTATGTTATGGCATCAAGGCAAACTCACAACTCCCATACTATTGTTTTTTATGCAAACACAGACCAAATGGAAGAGTTCAAAGATAAATTCAGAGTCCTGTGCCTTGATTTGGCAACAAGATGTGGCAGGTGCATCAAAATCAGAGTCTGGGCCAGTAGGAAGGTGAGATAGGGCTTCTTCATTGCTATGCTTTGCTATGGGTCTGTACACAGTTTCATACTGATACTGCGAAAGCACCAAAGCCCGATGTTGCAATTTTTGAGCAGTGCATATAGGAGCCAGTTTTGATGGATTAAATAAGGACTGCAAATGGTTGTGATATGTCACTACAAAGAACTTGTGATCATACAAATAGTAATAGCATTTTTTCACACCATACAGAACAATGAGAGCCTCTTTTCTATTTGATAGTAATTGCACTGAGCTTGAGGTAACAACTCTGAGGCAGAAGCAATAAGTGTGTCTTGCACACCAATCCTGTGCAAAAGCAAAGCACTCACCCCAAAGGAAGAAGCATCAACTTGCAAAACTACTTGCTTGGCAGGGTCAAAATGCACTAAACACCTGCCACTAAGCAAGGTGTTTTTGAGTTTCTGAAATGCCCCTTGACAGTCTTTAGTCCACACAAAAGGTATATTTTTACAATTAAAGTGATGCAGTGGACCATGATCTGAGCAGCTTTTGGTACAAACCAAATGTAGAACGTCATTTTGCCTAAGACTAACTGCCGTTGAGACACATTGTGAGGAACAGGCAATTCAAGGATTGCAAGCAAATGAGATTGGAAGTGGTGCACACCCTGACTGTTTATCACATGACCTAAGTATTGTAGTTCAGTTTGAAAAAAGTCACACTTTTTGAGACAACACTTGCGTCCTGCTTCTGACAACAGTTGAAAAAGAGTATGCAATTTGACAATGTGTTCCTCTGGTGTAAGACCTGAAACAACAATATTGTCAAGGTCATTTGAACAAAATGGCACATTTGCAGTCAGCTGTTACAAGTAATGCTGAAAACTGGAGGGTGCAGCGGTGCTGCCAAACAGCTAGCACAAATATTTGAACAGTCCTAAGTGTGTATTTATTATAAACACTTTCTGTGATTCTTCATCCAATCGAATTTGCAAGTAGGCATCACACAGATCTATGTCCATGAAATCCTCAGAGTGAGGTAATGTGTCAACACAAATGCAGTTGTGACTGGGAGGCTTAGGCAACAAAACGAGAAGACGTGCTCACTGACTAGCTTGAATGGGAGCAATTACACCATTATCTTGCAATTCTTTCAATTCACTGGCTACTTTGTCTCTTAAAACAACTGTAAATGGGACAGGTCTGAAAAAAACTTAGGTTGTGCATTGTCTTTCAATGTAATGTGCTACAAAGTTATTAGTTTTTCCCATTCCTTCTAAAAGTAGTTCAGGAAATTCTTTAAGCAAGCTAGCGACATTCTCTTTGGTGCAAATGTAGAGACTGACAGCACATTGTTGTGGATGCTAAGGCCAAACAAATCAAAGATATCTTTACCAAATATGTTCCCACTGTCTCTTGACATCAACATAGAAAAATTCACTGTCCTAGTATGAGATTTGTAAGTGGCAGGCAAACTACACTGTCAAGCACTGGAATTTCCTGTCTGTTGTAAGCAGTGAGGTGCTTGCTAGATTTAGAAAGGCATGGTGAGCCTAGCTGTTCATATGTGGCATGATTAAGCAACATTACTGATGCACCTGTATCTAACTGAAAATTCACGCAATGGCCAGCAATTTGTAATGAGACAAATAGTTTGTTAGAACATTGTTGCACAACACTAGGGTGAGAAGTAGGCACAACATTAATCATACTTTTGTCAGACCCTATTGCAGGTTTGGAAACCACAATGCTCACTGCTTGTGCATGAGCCTTTAAAAAAAAAAAAAAAAAAAAAAAAAAAAAAATGTCGGCAAAATCAAAATTGTGCCTGTCTACACACTCATTGTTGTGGCTGACTGGGGGGTGCTTGCAAGGAAGCCTGGTCAAACTTAATGGTCACTATGGCACCCGAATCATATTACTCTAAGACTGGCAACACTTGAGCAAGGGATGCATCAGAATACTTTAGGAGAATACTTTAGGATCTGTTCTTGTATTTTACTATCAGGGGCACTGAATGTTATTGCATCCCTAATCTTTAAATCACTGCAAAAGTTGCCACAACTACACTTAAATTTGCACTTCCTAACCATGCCCCTTAATTCTGAGTATCACTCAAGCTATGTCTTTTCCAGCTTTTTCTGCAAGCAAAAAAGCTAATTTCTGGCTGCAGCAACTTGGAGTTACTTAATCGTAACTGAGTTCATCAGGAGACACGGTTGGGAATAGTTTTTGTATTAACCTGGACACTGGGTACCCCACACTCAAAAGAAAGTATTATAGCTTGACAATGCCTTGAACATGATGAACTTGACAATGTGCTTGGAACTGTGTTAGGTATTTGAGCCATTCCTCTTCTGTGCTGTTAAATTGCAGAACGTTGGTATGCTGGTCAGCAGCATTTGTTGGGCTGGTCGGTCAGTCGGTTGTTGCTGTGCAGCCAACTCAGTTTGTGCAGACATTAGTTGTTTTACTGCCATCAGCAAGGCAGCAATTTCTTGGTTCTGAAATTGAAAAGCTTATTTAGAGCCATCACAATGCCATTTGCAGGTGAGGCACAGGGCCAGGGGATGGGGATGGGGTGAGTGAGGTAGCCACGGTTTACACAAATACATTATAGCAAAAATGCAAGCAAAGACTCTGAAAAAAGAAATTTGATTAGTTCTGCAGCTCCCCTCCTGGTATACTTGCAAGAACACAACAAATTAGCAAAATGATCACCCCTGCAGCTAAAACACAAGAGAAGCAATCAAAATCTTTGGCCAAGTTGATTAACTTCAAACTGCACAGAATTACACTCATCGCCACTGTAGAGTCTTGTACCAAGGGAAGCAAGGGAGAGGATGCTGTTTGATGCCCACTATCCTCTTTCTACAAACACAGCTGCACCCTTGTATTAACAGAGTTCTTTATTTACCAGAACAGAAAGCTACTTATCTTTAAGCTAGTCCATGTATTGTGGTACAAGCTCTTCCATAATAGTCCATGTTAGTCTCACTGCTGGTGAAGTACAAGTCCCGCTATGAACACTACTCCAGTCATTATTTACGGACTGAGACTGAGACTCTTGACTCTCTCTGACTGTGAGTGACTGTGTCCTCTGGTCCGCAATGGCTTTCTAATCACTGGTGGTCGAGAGAGTGTTAGCAGCACATTGCTTGCAGGTCTGTCTTTGGCCTTTCTCCTGATAGGCATGCTTGATTCAGTGCCTGTTATAGATCTTCTTGCAACCTCTTTGCCGACTGGTGTGCTGGCAACAGCTTACACTAGCACAGAGACAAATCATGGACACAACCACATCACTACTTACAGGCCAATAGCATCTTAACAATCTTAATAATCTCGACACTGATCACTAGCATGCCGCTGCTACTAAGGACACTTCTCAGGTTAGTGAACTGATACAATACCCACTTGAGTGTGCTCCTGAGAGAATGCTGTGTGACATTAAAAGTGACAGTAAATCACATCACGCCCCACTTCCTAGACTCACTCAACGATCCTGCATTAGATCACATACAGCCTGCGACATGTGGGATGGTACAGTCCACCACATTACAACCACACCAGGACCTCTGTCCATCACGGCCCCCATCACCTAGTTCCCCACAAACTTTAAGTGGATAAATCTGTGGTGTACAAGCTTTTGTGAGCTGACATCGTCAGGCCATCAGACAGTGCATGGGCCTTCCCAATCAAACTAGTTCTTAAAAAGTCCTTGGTGCATATGCGGTGACTACTGCTACCTCAGTGCTTATACAATCATTGACAGCTACCCTATTCGAAATGCATTATTTTTCCCACACCTTGGCTGGGGCAAAAATTTTCTGTGTCATCAATTGCCAAACAACATAACTGCAAATTCCAATTGTGGACAAATGTGTACCAAAAACTATGATAATCATGCCATTCATCTACATGCACCGAGTGAGGTGGCGCAGTGGTTAGACCCTGGACTCGCATTCGGGAGGACGACGGTTCAATCCCGCATCTGGCCATCCTGATTTAGGTTTTCCTTGATTTCCCTAAATCATTCCAGGCAAATGCCGGGATGGTTCCTCTGAAAGGGCACGGCCAACTTCCTTCCCTAATCCGATGAGACCGATGACCACGCTGTCTGGTCTTCTTCCAAAAACAACCAACCAAGCTCTACATGCTGTACAGACTAAAAAATATGGCACATATATGTCGAAGATTCTTTGATAATATACTGTTCATTTGCCTTTTCGTTATGCCTATCTAGATGACGTTATAATCTTTTCACAAAATGAGCAATAACACGATGACCATGTGCTTATCATCCTTGATAATCTGGCCTCTCACAGGGTTGTAATATAGGGTGACAAGTGTCAGCTTCAGCAACCTCATGCAGCCTGTGTCGGACATCATGTTGACATGTCTGGGATGCATCCTATTCCTGAGAAAAGTGACCTGATCCACCTCCCTATATATATTTCTACAGGAACCAATTGCCTCATTGTAAATGGCACCTCAAGAGGACACTGCAAATGCAGATAGCCTTCGACAAAATAAAAGAGTACCTGTTACACGCCATGACCCTCACCCGCCCATCACCCAATGCACGTCTAATTATCGCATCTGATGCTAGCAGTCATGAGATCAAGACTGCTTTACAACAAGAGATTGGTGGAATCACTCAGCTGCTCAGGTTTTTCTTGCACAAACTTACTGACACCCAGAAAAAGTGGTCCACATTTGACTACAAACTACTAGCCATATATGAAGCAGTTCGTCACTTTCAAGATGATGTTAAAGGAAGACCATATATACAGACCATTACCCATTGACAGATGCATTGCACAACCTGTCAGTGGATTCTGCAACCAGAAGATCCCACCATCTAGATTTTGTAGCACAGTTAACTACCAATGTGCAATATGTTAAAGGTGCTGATAATATTGTGGTGGACTATCTTTCCTGTATCACTGTTACCTCTACCCATTTGGACTTCGATAGAATCACAGATGCACAAGTGATAGATTCCAATTTCCACAGCTTGTTTAAAAAACAAGACACCAGACTCCAATAGCAACAACACATGCTACCCAGTGTGACCAAGCAAGTTTGGTGTGAGTTTTGAACAGACAGGGCTGACCAGTTATCTCAGAGCCATATCGCAGGACAATTTTTGACCTTCTAAACAAACTTGCACATGTGGGTGTGCACCTCATCATGAAATGGTTTGTCTGGCCTAACATTAAAAAGGATTGTGCCATATGGACCAGGACTTTCATTCCATGCCAGCAGGCAAAAATTGGCTCCCATGCTCAACCCTCCGAATTCTAAAGGGGCAGTTCCAGCTTGCCCAAATTGATGTTGCAGGACCACTCCCCAAATTGAATGGTTACTGTCACATTTTGTCAATGATAGATTGCAAGACACAATGGGTGAAGGCTTTGCTGATCCCCAATATATCACCAGAGACAATAGCAGAAACTTTTGTTAATAGTTAAACTGCCAGATTCCGCTGCCCAGTCTCCTTAATGTTGGACCAGGTCAGTAGCTTCGATCCCAACTGTTCAATAACTTATGCTACCTATGCGGATGCCACGAGTTCCACAAACTGCCTATAACCATCATGGAATGGTGGCATCAGATGACGAAAGCTGCATTCATACGCCACTCAGGATCGTGGGTGGAGGCTCTTCCATGGGTTCTTCATAGCATTTTCACAGTACATAAACATGATCTTGATGCATCGCTCACTGAAATACTATACAGCAAGTGCCTCACACCTTGCTAAATTTGTAGCGCATGAAACAGTCCTCACAGACCATGACTTCCCAGATTTAGTCACACACTTTTGCACAAATATACAAACCATCCATATTCCACCCCCCCCCCCTCCCATCACATGACACAATGAATCTTTATTCATAAAAACCTAACCGCATGTTCTCACATGATGCTACATACAGAAGCAGTGTACCTGACCTACAACTGTCATTTACTGGACCATACTGAGTGCTGAAACACGATACAAACATTTCTGATATCTTAATTGCTGAAAAGCAAGCAACAGTGTCAGTGTACCAGCTTAATCCAGCATAGACTTAAGCAGTACTCCTGCAACAGACATTTGCTGCCTCACCACCTCCTAGCTATTCATTAGTCAATTTCCAAGTGCATGTGAGTCTCCACAGTTTTCTGGCTGACGACATAGCCATCACACTATGTGATACTGACCTTGTGATTACTGCTACCTACACGGACAAATGGTCAGCTGCAAGCACTATCACACACACTGTTTTGTGCACACCATTCCTGTACCACCAAAAGTTGACACAGCAGGACTCACTTCCTGTTTTTCAGCAGACAGTGTACTCACCGCCATCGCCCCAGTTTACACTGCCACTGGCCCCTCAATGGCTCCTGTGAATCCAACAACGCAAGGCAGTGCTGCCAACATGCTTCCTTCTTCAAACACCATCACCAAGTTAGCAACAATTAAAGATGCCACTGAGACTACTTCCTTACCTGCTGACACCAAGTGCAGCAACCCATTAGTCACACCACCAACATCGTGCTTTGAGCTTGACCTGCACTCCCCACTGTATCTTGCTGACTACGCTGTGTCTTCAATTGTATTCATCATCACACAGCTGCTCACATTACTTCAGACAGATGACACCCCTCCAAGCCTCTCCTCATGTGCTCCACACTACAGGAGGGAAGGGAGAGGTTCTGTGGCAGCATAACATCTTTATCTCTGTAAATGAGGATTTCTGCCCTATGAGACAGTAAGAGTTAATATGCTCTGTACATTCATGGTACTTACACTTGTTATGTGTATATGCTTACTACTAAATAGTGGGGAAATCATATCTCTACATTGCTTCACTATTCTGCTATCACACTGCCTGTCCCCCACTACCACATCAAAACAGATTTAATAGTGTGCTGGAACTTATGTCATGCCTCAGTTACATGACTCACAACATTTGGAACACATTCTCACACTTTCACAATAGACACAGGCAGTTTGGGGAGGGGAGGGGTAACTGGTGGTGACAGGAAGGGCATTCAGCCACCCTCTAGCACTAACATACATGAAGCTGAAAAAAACATGCCAAAACTATGAAGTTACAAGAAAAGGCCAATCAAAAGAAGGAGGAGGAGGAGGAGAAGACTTATCAGTACACATTTGCAAAAAGTCCTGCTTCTTTCTTGAAACCAAATCAATGTTCACCATCTTCTGCTAAGTTTTGGAATACTGCATTTTTTTACTAGAATATTATTTCAATTTTAGTACTGGGAGATGACATAATAGCAGAAACATAAAATATACATGTTACATACTATGCTGTGAAAAGTGGAATATGGTATCAACACTTCAACTGTTCTGGCAAAGAAATTTAATCTTATATGACATTATAGTGCCAATATTCAATTTTGGTACACTTTTATTTGTTGCCTCCAGACTATGTTTATACAGTTTCAATGCATACGTCTTCTTTGAAATTCATTCATTTTTATCTTGTAAATGTGCAGGGAAAGAATGAAACCTAAAGAGCAATTATATATCAATTTTTCTTCATTCTTAGAGAATATATTCCTTCAGAATGAAAATTCAGAAATAATTCTAGTGGCTAGATTCAATTTCATGCCTGATGTTAACAATGTTCATGCTGTTTACTTTGTACATACAGATAACTACCTCTACTGCTAATCTTTTATGATGGAACTTAATTTTGCTGCATTTATTTAATAATAGAGGAAGAACAGAAATAGATATTAATAATATAAGTTCGTGCTTAGGAGTCAATCAACATATTATTGCTGTACTTGCCAGTGGGCTCTTACAACAAAATTACTTGCCATTTGCTAGACTCATAGGCTAAAATAGTATACGATTCCTCTGTTTGATGATTATCCTGCAAAATATTGAGCCTGAATGTTATAACATTACATTGGATTTCAAGAAGCAAGTTGTGGAGAGGCAAATGTTAAAGAAAATGATAACACCTCCTTGTTGCACATATGGGAAAAATACACTCCTGGAAATTGAAATAAGAACACCGTGAATTCATTGTCCCAGGAAGGGGAAACTTTATTGACACATTCCTGGGGTCAGATACATCACATGATCACACTGACAGAACCACAGGCACATAGACACAGGCAACAGAGCATGCACAATGTCGGCACTAGTACAGTGTATATCCACCTTTCGCAGCAATGCAGGCTGCTATTCTCCCATGGAGACGATCGTAGAGATGCTGGATGTAGTCCTGTGGAACGGCTTGCCATGCCATTTCCACCTGGCGCCTCAGTTGGACCAGCGATCGTGCTGGACGTGCAGACTGCGTGAGACGACGCTTCATCCAGTCCCAAACATGCTCAATGGGGGACAGATCCGGAGATCTTGCTAGCCAGGGTAGTTGACTTACACCTTCTAGAGCACGTTGGGTGGCACGGGATACATGCGGACGTGCATTGTCCTGTTGGAACAGCAAGAGCTCTTGCCGGTCTAGGAATGGTAGAACGATGGGTTCGATGACGGTTTGGATGTACCGTGCACTATTCAGTGTCCCCTCGACGATCACCAGAGGTGTACGGCCAGCGTAGGAGATCGCTCCCCACACCATGATGCTGGGTGTTGGCCCTGTGTGCCTCGGTCATATGCAGTCCTGATTGTGGCGCTCACCTGCACGGCGCCAAACACGCATACGACCATCATTGGCACCAAGGCAGAAGCGACTCTCATCGCTGAAGACGACACGTCTCCATTCGTTCCTCCATTCACGCATATCGTGACACCACTGGAGGTGTACTGCACGATGTTGGGGTGTGAGCAGAAGACGGCCTAACGGTGTGCGGGACCGTAGCCCAGCTTCATGGAGACGGTTGCGAATGGTCCTCGCCGATACCCCAGGAGCAACAGTGTCCCTAATTTGCCAGGAAGTGGCGGTGTGGTCCCCTACGGCACTGCGTAGGATCCTATGGTCTTGGTGTGCATCCGTGCGTCACTGTGGTCCGGTCCCAGGTCGACGGGCATGTGCACCTTCCACCGACCACTGGCGACAACATCGATGTACTGTGGAGTCCTCACGCCCCACGTGTTGAGCAATTCGGCAGTACGTCCACCCGGCCTCCCGCATGCCCACTATATGCCCTCACTCAAAGTCCGTCAACTGCACATACGGTTCACGTCCACGCTGTCGCGGCATGCTACCAGTGTTGAAGACTGTGATGGAGCTCCGTACGCCACAGCAAACTGGCTGACACTGACGGCGGCGGTGCACAAATACTGCACAGCTAGTGCCATTCGACGGTGTGTCCGCTGTGCCGTGCGTGTGATCATTGCTTGTACAGCCCTCTCGCAGTGTCCGGAGCAAGTATGGTGGGTCTGACACACTGGTGTCAATGTGTTCTTTTTTCCATTTCCAGGAGTGTAATTTCCAACATGATGGATATGTAATAAATGAAATTAATGATAAATTATTGATAATTATTGAAAACATGAGTTCAGTGATTGTATTCTGCAAAATAGTTGCACCTTTATTCATACATATACAGGATGTTACAGAAAGGTATGACCAGACTTTCAGGAAACATTCCTTACACACAAAGAAAGAAAATATGTTATGTGGACATGTGTCCGGAAACGCTTACTTTCAGTGTTAGTGCTCATTTTATTACTTCTCTTCAAATCACATTAATCATGGAATGGAAACACACAGCAACAGAACGAACCAGCATGACTTCAAACACTTTGTTACAGGGAATGTTAAAAATGCCCTCCTTTAGCGAGGATACGTGCATCCACTCTCCGTTGCATGGAATCCCTGATGCGCTGATGCAGCCCTGGAGAATGGCATATTGTATCACAGCCGTCCACAATACGAGCACGAAGAGTCTCTACATTTGGCACCGGGGTTGTGTAGACAAGAGCTTTCAAATGCCCCCATAAATGAAAGTCAAGAGGGTTGAGGTCAGGAGAGTGTGGAGGCCATGGAATTGGTCTGCCTCTACCAGTCCATCGGTCACCGAATCTGTTGTTGAGAAGCGTACGAACACTTCGACTGAAAGTGCAGGAGCTCCATCGTGCATAAACCACATGTTGTGTCGTACTTGTAAAGGCACATGTTCTAGCAGTACAGGTAGAGTATCCCATATGAAATCATGATAACGTGCTCCATTGAGCGTAGGTGACTGATGAAACTAAAACTACCTCTAACATGGAAATTAAGCGTTTCCGGACACATGTCCACATAACATCTTTTCTTTATTTGTGTGTGAGGAATGTTTCCTGAAAGTTTGGCCGTACCTTTTTGTAACACCCTGTATATTAACAGTTTTTGAAATCCTACGTACACTGTGCACTGCCTTTTTTAATGTCATTACAGTCATAATATGAAGCTGTCAATATTCATGATCATGTATGATTTTGTAAATGTAAACACTATGAACATAGATAACTAATGTCTCCTCTCCTTGCTATTAATATTCCAGGACCTTCACAGTTCATTTGGGAACCCCTCCTCCCCTCACTCCTCACTCTCCTCTCTCTCTCTCTCTCTCTCTCTCTCTCTCTCTCTCTCTCTCTCTCTCTCTCTCTTCTCACTCTCTCTCTCTCTCTCTCTCTCTCTCTCTCTCTCTCTCTCTCTCATGCTATAAAAGTGATGACACACATTTCCTCATAAACTGACGATTCAATGGCTTTGAATATAACAACTAGCACATGTAATATTGAGTTATATAGTGTATATAAACATATTGATTATATTAATAAACTAATCATAGTTTGAATTTTTCAGCACATGACCTTGCAGGCAGTGAACAAGGTGGTTTCAGTGATCCATATGTTCGGCTCAGTCTTGTGCCACCTGTAGACAACCGTAAAAGACAAACAGCCATACACCGTCATGATCCAAATCCATTTTTTAATCAGCATTTCAAATTCCCTGTATCACACCAGGATCTGCAGGAAAAAACACTTGTATTGCAGGTAATATTTTCCATCAATTAATAATAATTTAGAGAAAAGCAGTAATAATTGTGCTAACATGAAACAATTAAGTAAACACAGTGATATTCATTGTGGACTACTGTTATTTAATAATGAACAGAAAGCAGAAAAAATAGTGTACATTAGTTGATAACAGCAGCCAAAAATGCAAATATTTTGAAAGAGTTTACTTTTCTGCATAATTCATTCAATCAGTCATTGTGTTTCTTAGATTCCTTCACAAACAGAACTTTCAGGAATATGAAACAATTCAGGATATATATAAGTAAAAATGAAACTGTAGAATGTTGAATCTGTTCATTTTAGTAACATTAATCTTTCACACACTGCTGTATACTATATGTGCTTATCTGTCATTCTGGCACTCCTGCAATATGGAGATGAACTCAGAAAATGGTAGTGATATTATCTGCATGACTCATAAATCCAACTTTCGCACGCACAAGCCTTGGGGCCATGGCAAACATATCACATGATGATACCTGTTGGCCTTCTACTATAAATAAATACCATCATGATGATGGGTGTATCAAGCAGTCCATATTTTTTTACTGAAGTAATATATCACAAAAACTGTTTTTACCTAACTTTCTGAATGTGGGCTTTGCTTTCGGAACTTTTTAGAGTGTTTTGTGGTGTGACTTTCATTCATTATGCTCATGTTACGTGTGGTCATAATGTTCACTTTCTACTCATTTTTGGCTATTGACTTGGCGTCAATCTCGCTTTCCATATCCATGTTATTGGTGGCAGTGTGACATGCCTAGTTGATATGAGGCTATAAAACTTAAGTGCAAAGAGGATCTTAAACCATTGCATGTTAGTAGTACATGATGGATGCAAAGTTTATTAAATTTTAGCAGAAGCAGCTGTTTCTCCAACTCCAGTTATCAACAGCAAATTTAGAGACTGTTTGACATACTACAGAAAGAACAGAGCTACCTGCAGAAGTGTACAGCAGAGCAGAATAATGTTCCATTATCAGCATTAACACACTGAAACATACACAAGCATTTTCAGCAACTACTTTTCTGGCATTTGACAATTTGAGGAAAAGTTGGAATAAATATCTACAATGATATCTACGGTGTTGCAAGAATAGGAACATTTATGACACACATGTTCAGTCTGCTTTGTTATTGTATTCTATTTGTCAGAAACATGATCTGTGTCACAAACTATGAGCACTCACAGAGGCTAGTATCTTATCATTCAGTGTCTTGTGTAGTTTGTTCATTTCAAGATGTAACCATAGGTAATGGTAGCTAGGCTAAATTTAGTCAGTGTCAGAAGACAATGAAACATACACAGTTAAATAAATCCTGATTGGCTGTGTGTCAAGTGGTGGAAATTATGTCAGAATGGTTAGTGATGTGAAAATCCAAAGGCAGTGTTTAAAATAAATACTGAGTTTTAAAAAGATCTTTCTCATTATGGTATACCAATTGGGTATGTTCACTGTAGAATGAAGCACCACTACACAATCAGGGTGGTCTTGGAAGATGTCGTTTTGCAGTGGGACAAAGTCCGAGAGAAATTAGGAGAGGGAGGACAGGTTGTATGTCATACATAGCTGGAGGCCAGATAGAATGTTTGTACATGGCCCAACACTGTGGCTGCATACTGTAGTCAGCACAAGATTTCCCTCCCACACTCCTTATTGGCTGTTCTGGTGGCATGTAGGGAATTCTTGGTCAGCATATTTTATGGGAACACTGCTTTTACTCCATTGAAGAATATTTGAACTTATGAAGTGTTTTACTAAATACATATGTAGAAAGTGTATTACTGTAACCTTAAACATGTATGCCTAGAAATGACTTTCAGCTGTATAATTATAATTTGATTTGTCCTATGTCTTATGCAAAAGCTGCTTTGTAGACAACAGGACCAATAAATACAACAACAACAAAGATTCTCTGCTGAAATGACAATTCTACTCAGCACATAGGGCACAACAGTGGTTGTTTGAATACTGCAGACAAAAATTTGAGTGGAAGAAAGTTTTGAATTAGCAACAAAAATTTATGATATTCCCTGGACCCAGATTGGCACATCCCTCTTCTCTCTTAGAAGTTTTAGGGTATCTCATGTATAAATATATGTTACTCTTAGCTATGAAGCCCATGTTGAGTGCTTAGTAGCTAAGGGCAACATGTGCAAGAAGTACCCAGAATGTAGATTACATTTTCACCTGCGGCAACAATGGGCAGGCTTAGCATGGCGATACAGATGTCTGAGCATTTGTCCATTGAGTCAGCATCCAGCCATGTCAATATGAGGTTGGTGTCATTTCCTGTTATTTCCCAGTACAAGTTTTAAATGTGTGCCACAACTGGAAATCGCACTAGGTGGGGAGTGCTGTCAGTAGTAACATTTCTTTGTGGCTAAAAACCATAAACAAATTTAAATTTATCAGCAACTATGTGAAGTATATGGAAACAACATGATAATTGAAGGTTACAATGAAGCTGAACTGCAGGAGGGCATGACTAACTGCTGAAAGTCTCAGGCAGCAGAATTTTATGGTAGTGGAATTTAAAAAGCTTGTTTGCTGTTATGATAAGTGCCTAAATTTGTGTGAAGACTATGTTGGAAAGTAGTATTTAAGTATCACTTTCAAATGAATGAATCAAACATCATAAAAGATTACAAAGATTTACAATGATTAACTCTTTTTTATTCTAATACTGGAGTTCACAGAGGCCTTAAGATAAATGGTGTGGCTACGATGGGGTGTCATAAAATGGCCACACATGCTAGGTGACTGGGTTGCAGGGGGAGCAGCGAGCACAAGTGTTAGTCTTGAAACTGGTATAACTATTTTGAGCCTAGAGACTTGGAGATGCACATAGTGTCCTTGAACTATGTTTAAAATAAGAGGTTTGTGAAATTTTACATCTGAAAGGTATTTATGACATTTTTTGCTTGTTCAGTGGTGATACAGGCTAATTATTAATTGAAGTGTATGAATCAAGAACAGTTATTTGTGATAATTGAAAAGAGCTCCCAAAAATGAAGACAAAGAAGAAAGAGGAAGGGGGCACCTATCTCAACTTTCATCAGATGGTACATTCACATCAGAAAATGAAAAACCTTTTCTTTCTCAGTTACATGAGGATCCTGTTAACCTGGCTATTTGTATTGTATTTGTATTTATTTATTTATCCTGTGGATCACATATTGTACAAAGTACACATGATATAGGACAAGTCATTTTTCTTAACAAATATGTAGTTTGGAGAAAAAAAGGCAATGGACTGCCATTTTAAAAAAATGTACACAAAATTTTTCATAGATGAATATAGTATCTTCACATACAGAGAATACAAACAATTTGTATGGGGAACTAAGAAACATGTAGGCAATGTAGTGCTACTTTAAATTTACACAAATAATCACTGAGATTACAGAATAGTGAAAATGTCAACTGGAAACACAACAGAAGGAGAATTTCATTTAAAAACTACATTAAACATGAAATTAACATTGAAATTTCACAGGTAATTAAGTTTTAATACTAATAGAATGTATACTTGTATATTCAAAAAGAGAGTTGAAAAATTTTGGGAAGTGAAACTTAAACATAGTTGAGTATAGTAGAAACTAGGTTATTATTTTGCCTACAGAATGTTTTCCTCTAATCACAGTATTTTACAAAGGAACTTTATAATTTTTCATTTCCAGGAATTCTTGTACTGAATAGAAACAGTGCTTTGTCAGAAATGCCTTTAGTTTATTTTTAAATATTGGATCTGGAGCAGTTTTTATTTGTTCTGGAATTTTATTGTGTAATACGACACCCAGATGAGTTATATATTTTTGGTACGATTATGTCCTTGAAAAAATTTGATGGATATTAGATTGCCCTCTGGTATAATGAGCGTGTATATCATTGTTTTGGATTAATTTGCCTGTTCTTGAGAGGTATTTCCTGGTGAATAGAATTGTTTCTTGAATGAATAGGGATGGGATGCTTAGAACATTAAGTTTTATAAATTGACATTTACAGGATTCCAGCTTTTTGAGGCCACAGATTATCCTCAGTGCTCTTTTTTGTAGTTTAAATATATTTGTGCTGTGAGTTGAATTTCCCCAAAAGATGATTCCATAGTGGAGCAAAGAGTGGAACTGCGCATGGTATGCTTGCATTAGTGTGGATTTACTTGTAGTAGATTTTAGTATTCTTAGTCCATAGCACAATGATGAGAGTTTCTTTGATAAGTTGTTTATATGTATGTCCCATTTTAAATTTTGTTGGACCCATAGACCCAAAAATTTTGTTGCATTTACATTTTCAATTTTATCATTATTTAACTTTACTTGGATACTTTTTTGACTGGATGTGGGAATTAGATGGAAGTTGATACATACAGTTTTCCCACTATTAACAATTAGGCCATTTTTGTTAAACCACTCAGAAAGTTTTTTCATAGAGTTATCAGATATTGTCTGAAGGGATTGAGGGCTAGATCCAGTCAACACTATGCTTGTATCATCAGCAAATAGGGTAGTTTTTTGTGGGCTCATACATTCAACAAGATCATCTATGTAAATGAGGAAAAGTAATGGCCCTAGAACAGAACCCTGGGGAACACCATATCTTATTGTTCTTTCCTCCGAGAGGAAAACTGTGTTATTTATTTTATTCTGTACATTAATATCGTACTGAAGTGATATCTTCTGTCTGCGGTTTTGTAGGTAAGAGCATAGCCAGTTCTGAGCCACACCTCTTATTCCTATTCTTTACAATTTAGCAAGCAGTATTTTATGATCTAGTACGTCAAAGGCTTTAGAGAGATCTAAGAAGATACCTGCAGCTATATTATGTTGGTCAATTGATTTCAGTATGTGGTCCAACAGTTCAAAAATTGCTGTCTGGGTGGATAAAGATTTACTGAAACCATGTTGTTGAATGCTGATTGGTGCATGGTTTTTTATGAAATTTATAAGCCTGTCATAAAAAAGTTTTTCCAGGATTTTTGAAAAGATGCTTAATATGGATAATGGTCTATAATTGGATACTAAATCAGGGGAACCTTTCTTTAGTAATGGTGAGACTTTAGCTATTTTGAGAGCATCTGGAAAAATGCCAGTTTTTAACGATTGGTTGTAGATGGTTGATAATGGCTTTACTATATGGGGAGCACACACCTTTAATATGAGGTCAGGTACTTCATCATAGCCACTAGAGACTTTATTGTATAACAATTTTATTATGTTCATAATTTCATCAGGGTTTGTTTCATAAACAAACATTGTAGCATTAGTGCTGTTTGACGTATTGGTGGAATTGAAGAACGATACCTTGCAGTTTGACTGAATGAGATCTTCTGCTAGTGAGGTGAAATATTCATTGAACTTGTTTACAACTGTGTATGGATCTGTGACCTTAGAGTCATAAAGTGTTAGAGAAATGTTTTCCTTTTTAGGTGTTGAAATACAAGTTTCTTTTTTAATAACGTTCCACATAGCTTTCATTTTGTTTGAAGAGTTTCTTATGAAATTGTCATTCCATAAAAGTTTTGCCTATCTAATCACTCTAAGATAAGTTTTTTTGTTGGCTTTACAATAGTCAGAAAATTCTTCAGTGACTATGTATTTTTGGAGCAATATTGGAGAAATCTGTTTCTCTCACTAGAAATTTTGATTCCTTTTGTTACCCATGACTTTCTATTTTGATTGCTTTAAGTTTTTGTTTCAAAAGGAAATGCTGTATTAAAGTAATAAAGTCCCAATTTTCCTTAGCTAATAGGAAGTTAAAAATCCTAATATTGCCATCTGAAAAGTTTCTTCTTTGAAATACTTTTTTGGGGCTGATTTTACTATTTTCCATGTCAACACTCAGTAGCTGAGAATCGTGGTCACTGTACCCCATGCTCAGTACTTCGCCAGTGAATTTGTAACAAGTATCAGTTATGAAGATTTGATCAATTATTGAATCAGTATGCTCTGTTGATCTTGTTGGAGAGTGTATTGTGGGGATCATATTAAAGGATTTAGTCATGTTTAACCAATCAAGTTTAGCATTACTGTGTTTTGATAAATCAATGTTAAAATCGCCACAAAGTATTATTCTCATATTTAATGAGCTGACACTATTCAGCAGAACTTCTAATTTGGTCATAAAATTTGGAATATAACTACTTGGTGCTCTGCATACATTTATAATTATATAGTTTAGTTCAGGCAACTTAACCATAGAAAGCTCAAATTCCTTATCTTCAGATAATGCAGTCTGTTCATTTAGGCCTACCTCACTGAATTTTATCTGGTCCTTTACAAATATAGCAGTACCACCATGTGTGGAGAAATTCCTACAATAGAAGCTTGTTAATGAGCACCTTGGAATAGAGGTTGACTGAATTTCTTCTTTAGACAGCCAGTGTTCAGTAATACATATTACATCTGGATTTATTTGAGACTAGATTAGATTAGAGATTAGATTAGATTAATACTTGTTCCATAGATCATGAATACGACACTTCGTAATGATGTGGAACGTGTCAGTATTTAAATAACTAGACCTGGCAGAATAAAAACATTTGTAAAAATGTGCATTTCAACATGGAGGAGTTTGCCATTACTGAAATTTAAAGAAAATAATAAAATATTTTATGTATCGTCACACTAAAAGGAGTTACTTCACAAGCTCAACTCCTGCTTGCAGTACCGACTGTGTTGTAACTCTTAGATCACTAAAGTAAATGTATGTACTAGAGATTTGTTAAGGTAAGAGGAAGCAAGCTCCATGTGTCCTCATAAGACAGGTCTTTAGTACTCTCAAGAAAAACAGGTAAGTTCACATCTAGATAAATCAAACAGGTTTTAGACTTCTAATACCACTGTAATTGTATCTAGGTATGTAAAAGTAACAGAAAAATAGTTGTTGAAAGTACATGAAAATTGTTAAATCACATAATATTTGAGCAAAGTCAGTATCCTGGCAATGCATTAATTAAAAGATCATATTCCATTAAGGACTAGTTTCTATCTAACAACACTGTCACTTATTCACACGAAATAACATCAATAGTTATTCAGACCCAATAATATCAAAAACATAACATCAAAAACATTATACATACCTTCTGGTATGAAGCTTCCTGCCCATAACTCAATCTCATAGCACACTGAAAAATATGTTAGATGATAATGACCTACTCCTCTAATGGCCTACTCCTGTCATAATAGTGCCATTATTCCATTCTGAATTTTCAATTGATTAATATAACTGGATAGATTAAAAAATCTGCTCACCAAACAGCAGCAGCAGGAAACACTCATAAAAGTTAAGGAAATTTACAATCATTCAGAGCCAGTGGCTCCTTCTTTCAGCAGAAGGTTGATGGGTAAGGAAGAAGGATGAAGGAAAAAGATTGTTGAGGTTTAGAAAATGGGGAGAATTACTGAAAAATCAACCAGAACTCTGGCCCAGAGGAAACATACCGCACATGATGAGAAGGAAGGATATGATATATTAAAAAATTGATTAGCTTTGTTGATAGATTATTAAGATAAAAGAATTTTAGTTCTGGGAATGAATTTTTATATGACAAGGGCATAGTTGTATCTTAATTTTTATTCATGTGGCTCTTGAAGCAGCAAGATAAAGAGCAGTCCTATGATTTATCTTTACTGACTTCCAATGTGCGACTTGTAATCTCCCCCTCCCATGATTTTTTGTCACTGCCATAGCCTCTTTTTAAACAATACGAGAGGAGTAAGATTTACATTTACTTATCTTCTTTTCTCATAGTTGGCAGCAGTTCTTCATGTCTAGGGGCTGAATCTTGAAGTGGAAATTTTCATGTTTTAGTATCTCATGGTTCCAATTGACATAATTAACTTTGAAGAATGCGTGCATTGTATTTTTTATTTTCACAAATATTTTATTCCCTCACATTTTTCTGCATCACACTGTCTTTTTTAATTTTCACATTAACAAAGCTGAAATTACATTGTTCTTCCCAAATATAAAAACACATCTGGTCACATCAGAGGTATGCTCACTACTACTTCACTCTGCGGTAGGAACAATATTCTGAAGGGCTTACAAATTTTCTTTACAAATGAAATTCTATTAATTTGTATTATTATTTTATAAATGAATACAGAAATAAACTTAATAAAAAGTATCAGATTGTGTGATTAATAATGGAAATATTAAGTGTACCAATTTTTTCATAATTTCACATGTTTCTAAAAGAAAGTATAATTTTAACTAAACATTCAGAGCTGGTAAATATCAGAAATAAACTTAATAAAAAGTATCAGATTGTGTGATTAATAATGGAAATATTAAGTGTACCAATTTTTTCATAATTTCACATGTTTCTAAAAGAAAGTATAATTTTAACTAAACATTCAGAGCTGGTAAATATCAACTGTTACAAAGGAAGTAAAGTAATTTCTCTTAACAGATTTTACCTTGTAACATAACACATTGTATACAAAATGATATGATATTTTTTAGAAAAACAGCTGAAATAATATTGACCTCTTCTCTACTCCTGTTGAGGAAGAGTAGTGCTAGAGGAGGGTGTCCCTTTACACACAGCAGTTAACACCTACCCTCGTGTGGCCCTGCAGTTGTGTATATTACAGTAGTATGCAGGGCTGTGTATTAGTATGCAAGTAAAAAGTCTGACTGATAACCTCAAGAAACATTGTGGTGAAAATTGACTGTCCTACACATTAAGTCAGCTAATGAGTTGAATAAAAAGGTGAATATGTAGAAACCAGGGATTAATATGTAGCAATCAGGTACTTGACAAATAATGGATTAATATTTCTGCACTAAGATGTGTGGTTTTTCAGTGATAATTATTTGAGAAAACAAAATTCAATCTCTTGATTGTAATCCATATGTATGTTTAGAATACAAAGAGTATCAATTAGGTACTTGGAATATATATATATATATCAAAAACAAAGATTCCAAGACTTACCAAGCAGGAAAGCGCCGGCAGACAGGCACATGAACAAAACACACAAACACACACACAGAATTACTAGCTTTCGCAACCGATGGTTGCTTCTTCAGGAAGGAGAGGAAAAGACGAAAGGATGTGGGTTTTAAGGGAGAGGGTAAGGAGTCATTCCAATCCCGGGAGCGGAAAGCCTTCCCTTAGGGGAAAAAAAGGACAGGTGTACACTCGCACACACACACACACACACACACACACACACACACACACACACACACACACATATCCATCCGCACATACACAGACGAAAGCAGACATATGTCTGCTTTCGTCTGTGTATGTGCGGATGGATATGTGTGTGTGTGTGTGTGTGTGTGTGTGTGTGTGTGTGTGTGTGTGTGTGTGTGTGTGTGTGCGAGTGTACACCTGTCCTTTTTTTCCCCTAAGGGAAGTCTTTCCACTCCCGGGATTGGAATGACTCCTTACCCTCTCCCTTAAAACCCACATCCTTTTGTCTTTCCCTCTCCTTCCTGAACATCAGTTGCGAAAGCTAGTAATTCTGTGTGTGTGTTTGTGTGTTTTGTTCTCTGTGCCTGTCTGCCGGCGCTTTCCTGCTTGGTAAGTCTTGGAATCTTTGTTTTTGATATATTTTTCCCATGTGTAAGTCTTTCTGCTCCCGGGATTGGAATGACTCCTTACCCTCTCCCTTAAAACCCACATCCTTTTGTCTTTCCCTCTCCTTTCCTCTTTCCTGAAGAAGCAACCGTTGGTTGCGAAAGCTAGAAATTTTGTGTGTGTGTTTGTGTGTTATTTTATTGTGCCTGTCTACTGGCACTTTCCCACTTGGTAAGTCTTGGAATCTTTGTTTTTAATAAATTTTTCCCATGTGGAAGTTTCTTTCTATTTTATTTACATCATTAATTTGAACCCAACAATTACGTTTGTTATTGTCTCTGTGCATTTCGAAATGTTTTCTATCATCTTACTTTCTCTTTTTGTTTGTACAAGTAGTTTCACTTTGTATTCATCTTCCCTTTTTCCGTAATCTACCATACATTTCATCCTGCCTAATTATACTCAATAATACGTAATTTACTTCCAAACCATAACCTAAAAACTTTAACGCTTTCAACATTACCGCTGCTATAAAATCCACTGTTCCAAGTTTACAAACATTTTGTGTAAACTCGTGAATACTATTTCACAGCTTCAGTTCCTTTCACCCATTAAACAACCTTCTCAGCTATTTCCAACAACTTTCGTTTCATTTCCATTCCCGTTTTTCCCACATAACCGATCATTTTTAGCAGCTTCCCACAGGTTTAAACGTTATTATTTCTTCGTCAGCAATTGTTAGCCTCATTTTCATAACCTGCCAGTACATAACCAGTCCTTTGAATACATTTACACGCATTTTTTTCGAAATTTTCCTGTATTTCCCCACCCATTAACGTGTTTTGGAAACAACACAACTACCTAACCTTTGCACCCATTGTTGTTCAGAACAGGATCAACATAGCTCATCTCAAACCAACACTTTTTCGACTTTTTTCACACCTTTAACTCTCCCTATTCAATTTAACCTCATATTACCCTTTCTACCTTCTAATACCATGTCAACCTCACAACATCCCTCAACGACCCCATTAAATTTTATTTACATTCCCTCCGCAAACATGCCTTCACCCTAGCCAGATTACGCTTCCATATTTTCTTTACTCAGGCTTGTCTGACATTTGGCATTACTCCCATAACTTAAAGTTCCCATCTCTGGCTGCAATCCTTCTTTCCATCAGTCCTTATACCATTTCCAAACTGCACAATCCATAGCCCTCACCCGCCTAATCCTTCACCTATACATCGACTGGCCAATGAACACACCCATCAACTCCTATCCCAAATCAAAGTCCTCAATCTTTCCTCTCCCACATCCACACCGGCTGTTCATAGCATCCTCCTACAGGCCAACCGCAAATTAGAACAGCATGCCACCCTCCACCTCAAAAAACTATCCAATCTCCTGGTTTCCCACCTCCGGAAAGGCAACTCACTCGCCCTCCAGAGCCTTTCCAACAAACCACAACCTCCTCTCATTGCACACAGACCCAGTATCTCCCATCTACTCAATCTCCCATTTCCAGCTCCACTCCCCCCGACACCTCAAAATTCTAATCAACACAATCTGGAACCACACCTCAATTCAGTAGTTAACCTTTCCTCCAAACCTCTCTCCCAATCCGAAACCTCTGTCCTATCCAAAGGCCTCACCGTCAGCCCCACTCCCAGATTCAACCAAACTGCCCTTGTAAAAGATTTACTGTCCTACACTCGTAGTCTCTGCTGGAAATATCACTTTGCCACGAAGAAAAATAATCCTGATCCCACTCCTAATGATTCAACTCCCCAAGGCACTATCCAAATTTAACCCTGCCTGGAACAGTTCCGTCCTCCATCACAGCGGGACCCACCTCCTCTTCCTCAAAATCACCCTCTCCAAAAAAATCAGTTTTGTCTTTAAATATGTCTGCTTGTGTCTGTATATGTATGGATGGATGTATGTATGTGTTGTGTGTGTGTGTGTGTGTGTGTGTGTGTGTGTGTGTGTGTGTGTGTGCGCGCGCGCGCGAGTATATACCTATCCTTTTTTCCCCCTAAGGTAAGTCTTTCCATTCCCGAGAAAGGAATGACTCCTTACCCTCTCCCTTAAAACCCACATCCTTTTGTCTTTCCCTCTCCTTCCCTCTTACCTGAAGAAGCAACCGTTGGTTGCGAAAGCTAGAAATTTTGTGTGTGTGTTTGTGTGTTATTTTATTGTGCCTGTCTACCGGTGCTTTCCCGCTTGGTAAGTCTTGGAATATATATGCCGGTAGATAGGCACAATGAATAAAACACACACACAGAATTTCCAGCTTTCGCAACCGGCGGCTGCTTCATCAGGAAAGAAGGAAGGAAAAGGAAAGATGAAAGGATGTGGGTTTTAAGGGAGAGGGTAAGGAGTCATTCCAATCCCGGGAGCGGAAAGACTTACCTTAGGGGGAAAAAAGGATAGGTATATACTCGCACACACACACACATATCCATCCATACATACACAGACACAAGCAGACATATTTAAAGGCAAAGACTAAGGGCAGAGATGTAAGTCCAGGCAGAAGTGTGGAGGCAAAGATGTTGTTGAAAGACAGGTGAGGTATGAGTGGCGGCAACTTGAAATTAGCGGAGATTGAAGCCTGGTGGATAACGAGAAGAGAGGATATATTGAAGGGCAAGTTCCCATCTCTGGAGTTCGGATGGGTTGGTGTTGGTGGGAAGTATCCAGATAACCTGGACAGTGTAACACTGTGCCAAGATGTGCTGGCCATGCACCAAGGCATGTTTAGCCACAGGGTGATCCTCATTACCAATAAACACTGTCTACCTGTGTCCATTGATGCGAATGGACAGTTTGTTGCTGGTCATTCCCACATAGAAAGTGTCACAGTGTAGGCAGGTCAGTTGGTAAATCACGTGGGTGCTTTCACACGTGGCTCTGCCTTTGATCGTGTACACCTTCCGGGTTACAGGACTGGAGAAGGTGGTGGTGGGAGGGTGCATAGGACAGGTTTTACACCGGGGGCGGTTGCAAGGGTAGGAGCCAGAGGGTAGGGAAGGTGGTTTGGGGATTTCATAGGGATGAGCCAAGAGGTTACGAAGGTTAGGTGAACGGCGGAAAGACACTCTTGGTGGAGTGGGGAGGAGTTCATGAAGGATGGATCTCATTTCAGGGCAGGATTTTAGGAAGTCGTATCCCTGCTGAAGAGCCACATTCAGAGTCTGATCCAGTCACGGGAAGTATCCTGTCACAAGTGGGGCACTTTTGGGGTTCTTGTGTGAGAGGTTCTGGGTTTGAAGGGATGAGGAAGTGGCTCTGGTTATCTGCTTCTGTACCAGGTCGGGAGGGTAGTTGCGGGATGCGAAAGCTGTTTTCAGGTTGTTGGTGTAATGGTTGAGGGATTCAGGACTGGAGCAGATTCGTTTGGCATGAAGGCCTAGGCTGTAGGGAAGGAACCGTTTGATATGGAATGGGTGGCAGCTGTCATAATGGAGGTACTGTTGCTTGTTGGTGGGTTTGATGTGGACGGATGTGTGAAGCTGGCCATTGGACAGATGGAGGTCAATGTCAAGTAAAGTGGCGTGGGATTTGGAGTAGGACCAGGTGAATCTGATGGAACCAAAGCTTTCAGACGACTCTACAGACAAAGTTTGCCAAGGTAACCCATTCCTGATGTCCAGGCGGAGCTTCAAGGAATCCTTAGAACCTTAGGCCCCCTACAAGACCTTTCACCTGTCTCCATCAAACTCCTGACCCCACCGACACCTCGCACTCCTACCTTCTATCTACTTCCTAAAATTCACAAACCCAAACATCCTGGCCGCCCCATTGTAGCTGGTTACCAAGCCTCCACAGAACGTATCTCTGCCTACGTAGATCAACACCTCCAATCCATTACATGCGGTCTCCCATCCTTCATCAAAGACACCAACCATTTTCTCGAACGCCTGGAATCCGTACCCAGTCTGTTACCCCCGGAAACCATCCTTGTAACCATTGATGCCACTTCCCTATACACAAATACCCCGCACATCCAGGGCTTCACTGCAATGGAGCACTTCCTTTCACGCCAATCACCTGCCACCCTACCTAAAACCTCTTTCCTCGTCACCTTAGCCAGCTTCATCCTGACCCACAACTTCTTCACTTTTGAAGGCCAGACATACCAACAATTAAAGGGAACAGCCATGAGTACCAGGATGGCCCCCTCGTATGCCAACCTATTTATGGGTCATTAGAGGAAGCCTTCTTGGTTACCCAAGCCTGCCAACCCAAAGTTTGGTACAGATTTATTGATGACATCTTCATGATCTGGACTCACAGTGAAGAACAACTCCAGAATTTCCTCTCCAACCTCAACTCCTTTGGTTCCATTAGATTCACCTGGTCCTACTCCAAATCTCATGCCACTTTCCTTGACGTTGACCTCCATCTGTCCAATGGCCAGCTTCACACATCCGTCCACATCAAACCCACCAACAAGCAACAGTACCTCCATTAGGACAGCTGCCACCCATTCCATATCAAATGGTCCCTTCCCTACAGCCTAGGTCTTCGTGGCAAACGAATCTGCTCCAGTCCTGAATCCCTCGACCATTACGCCAACAACCTGAAAACAGCTTTCGCATCCCGCAACTACCCTCCTGACCTGGTACAGAAGCAGATAACCAGAGCCACTTCCTCATCCCCTCATACCCAGAACCTCTCACAGAAGAGATTCAACTGGTCCTACTCCAAATCCCATGCCACTTTCCTTGACGTTGACCTCCATCTGTCCAATGGCCAGCTTCACACATCCGTCCACATCAAACCCACCAACAAGCAACAGTACCTCCATTAGTACAGCTGCCACCCATTCCATATCAAATGGTCCCTTCCCTACAGCCTAGGCCTTCGTGGCAAACGAATCTGCTCTAGTCCTGAATCCCTCGACCATTACACCAACAACCTGAAAACAGCTTTCGCATCCCGCAACTACCCTCCTGACCTGGTACAGAAGCAGATAACCAGAGCCACTTCCTCATCCCCTCAAACCCAGAACCTCTCACACAAGAACCCCAAAAGTGCCCCACTTGTGACAGGATACTTCCCGGGACTGGATCAGACTCTGAATGTGGCTCTTCAGCAGGGATACGACTTCCTAAAATCCTGCCCCGAAATGAGATCCATCCTTCATGAAATCCTCCCCACTCCACCAAGAGTGTCTTTCAGCCGTCCACCTAACCTTCGTAACCTCTTGGCTCATCCCTATGAAATCCCCAAACCACCTTCCCTACCCTCTGGATCCTACCCTTGTAACCGCCCCCGGTGTAAAACCTGTCCTATGCACCCTCCCACCACCACCTACTCCAGTCCTGTAACCCGGAAGGTGTACACGATCAAAGGCAGAGCCATGTGTGAAAGCACCCATGTGATTTACCAACTGACCTGCCTACACTGTGACACTTTCTATGTGGGAATGACCAGCAACAAACTGTCCATTTGCATCAATGGCCACAGGCAGACAGTGTTTGTTGGTAATGAGGATCACCCTGTGGCTAAACATGCCTTGGTGCATGGCCAGTACATCTTGGCACAGTGTTACACCGTCCGAGTAACCTGGATACTTCCTACCAAGTTGCCGCCACTCATACCTCACCTGTCTTTCAACAACATCTTTGCCTCCACACTTCCGCCTCGACTTACATCTCTGCCCTTACTCTTTGCCTTTAAATATGTCTGCTTGTGTCTGTGTATGTATGGATGGATATGTGTGTGTGTGTGCGAGTATATACCTATCCTTTTTTCCCCCTAAGGTAAGTCTTTCCGCTGCTGGGATTGAAATGACTCCTCACCCTCTCCCTTAAAACCCTCATCTTTCCTTCTCCTTCCCTCTTTCCTAACGAAGCAACCGCCGGTTGCGAAAGCTCAAAAATTTGTGTGTGTTTTTGTGTGTTATTTTATTGTGCCTGTCTACTGGCGCTTTCCCACTTGGTAAGTCTTGGAATCTTTGTTTGTGTGTGTGTGTGTGTGTGTGTGTGTGTGTGTGTGTGTGTGTGTGTGTTCAACTCATCTATTAACCTTGGGATGAAAAGGCATCATTCTCCAGCTTTCAACATCCAGTAATTTACAGCTGAATGAGAAATGAAGACACGATATTCATCCCTTTATCTATTATTATTGTATAAGTACTTCCAAAAAGTAGAAACAAATGTGTAACAAAAGTTGGACCATTGTTTCTGCTGTCATGTCAGCAATCAGTAACAAAACAATGTATCATGAAAAGTGATCAATAATGAACAATGTCTACTTATTTTCTTGCTGTGGTTGTAAATATTTTCTTATGATGTCCAAAGGTAGTATTTCAAAGGTTCTGGATGTGTCAAGTAATGCTTGCAAGGGAATTCTGGGCTTATTTTGTTGTGCACAAGGGATTCAGGCAGATGCAGTCTTCCATATTATGTGTTGACCATTTCTGCAGCATTTTGTTGCCACTCAAGTCTTCATGCCACTTTATGCTATGAAAAGCTTGAATGCTGTCTGGATACTGGTGCAGTAAAATGACACTGAAGTGTTTCCAGTATTCTCAGTTGGGTTCCTCTTGGAGATTTACAATACGAAATGCCAAGTTTGGACACAAATTAGAGCAGGGCAGCAAGTTGCAGACATTCTTCACCTTCCTGCAGTTTCTGCAATTCAGCAATAAATAAGTCTTCCATTTGTAACACATGGACTTTCCAACTAAGTGTATCCACATTTTGATTCAGCTTTCTGTGTTCATGATGGTCCTCATAATTATATTTGCCCGGTTTTACAGCTCATTGCACCAGTCGACTACTGGTCTTGTAAATTTAGAAGCCACAAACTCCCTTTAAGCTCAAGTCAGCACTTAGTAGATCGCCCTAATACTGCATCTGAGACATTGATAAAGAACACTCCTCCAGTTTTAAACTGAAGTTAGCACTTATTAGACCTGATGATACACTTCTCAACCATTCTACATGTTCCTCAATTATCTGCAAACAAACAATGATATATCAAGATACACTAAGCACATGAATGGTGTGAATCCATGCAATAAAAATTCTGCAAGCTTCTGAAAAATAGTGAAGGCATTTCTTGAAGGAAAAGGCATTCTGAGGAAGACTCATAAAGCCCAGAAGGCATATCAGATGCCATGTTTGTTTTTTCCTGAGTAACTGTTGATATCTGAAGTATTTTGAATTTCCCAGTTGGTCAAGTGTTTCGTCTATATGAGGAGATATATCTGGGATGGTTACACTATTTACTGCATCCATATCCATGCAGTGATGGTAAGTTTTCTGTCCAGTGATGCTTTTATTAGGTACTATAACAACAGATGATGCCCAAGTGCTAGAGGAAGGCTGAATTATTCTCACATGTAAAAGTAGTAAGCTCACTTCAGTACCTGTGTTTATTAAAACTTTGACCGATTTTCCTCTAATATTGCCCCTCACAATCATTTATGCACCACAATTAACACCTGAAAACTAACAGGATTAACAGGTTTTACCAAGAACTCAGGTTGGTGATGACACCAGGCTATCTTTTATTTCCCACTCCACACTTCTGGAACCACAAAATCCCACATGGCACTGACTTTGCCCAATATGTGAATGGTTGCAGTCGGCACTTAAGTGGTTAATCTCTCTGCAGTATGGACGTCAAGAAACACAACAGTTATTGGCAGTGTGTCCTAAGTGTTTGCAGTTTGTCTTCTTTGTGAACTAGCAGTAGATATCATTACTATCAGAAGATGATGAGCAAAATGGTTAGCCTCTTCTCTCAGCAGTTGAGACACACAGCCTCTAAAGATGAGGATGAGTGAAATTCTATCTCTTCACTAATCTGTGGCTTTAATAAATACATCTAGTGGTCTCACTTCTGCCATTATGAGTAACACATCATTTCTTCTCATAGGATCCCAGGATATAGGTATGAAATGAAACAGTTCATGAGTACAGAATGAGATTTTCACTCTACAGTGGAGTGTGCACTGATATGAAACTTACTGGCAGATTAAAACCATGTGCCGGACCAAGAATTGAACTCGGGACCTTTGCATTTCGCGCGCAAGTGCTGTCACAACTGAGCTACCCAAGCACAACTCCCGCCCCATCCTCGCACTGTCCTCACAGCTTTACTTCTGCCAGTATCTCATCTCCTACCTTCCAAACTTTACAGGAGCTCTCCTGTGAACCTTGCAGAAGTAGCACTCCTGAAAGAAAGGATATTGCGGAGATATGGCTTAGCCACAGCCTGGGGGCTGTTTCCAGAATGAGATTTTCACTCTGCAGCGGAGTGTGCACCGATAGAAACTTCCTGGCAGATTAAAACTGTGTGCCTACCCAAGCAGGACTCATGCCCCATCCTCACAGCTTTACTTCTGCCAGTATCTCATCTCTTACCTTCCAAACTTTTCAGAAGCTCTCCTGTTCACAAATGGTAAAGGACCCAAGTTTGAGTCTCAGTCTGGCACACAGTTTTAATCTGCCAGGCAGTTCATGTGTAGCTGGCAAAAGCTTTAAATCTTACCCACTGACAAAGAGTAGACAAGGGAGCATTGTCCAGGCAACTACTTGGTCAACATGTCAAGACTACCAGCATGTTGCAGGCTCAGGTGATCCTACATAGCTTTTAGACAGCTACAAAGCTTTTAGATGTGCAACCTTTAACTGAAACCCATCAGGCCAAGAACAGATTCTTCCCACATCATGCACATTTTGCAGAAATATGGCAAAATTCTCAGAGGTAGTCCCCAAAAATGAGAGAATTAAAGTAGAATGGAAAAACTGTTTATTATGCGGGACTGCAATGCAGTTGGGCACCGTCAATGTGCCTTACAGACTCATCAAGTGTTGCCTAAATGTTTGAGTCTACTTTTTGAGCAGATGGTAGCTCTTAATTTGCATGTAGCTGTTCCTTCAGTTCAACATTTACATGACTAAGAGCTGCTATCTGGAACTTTGTGGATCACTACTGCCCACCTCTGCAGTATTTTTTGTCTGTGACCACATATTAGGCATGTATGTATGTGTGTGTGTATTAAATTGGGGACCAAGAAACGATGAAGAGGCTTTGTCCTGCCATAGGACTCAGTGGTTCACAACCCCACAACAAGCCACAGCAGTCCACCTACCCCACTGCTGCCGCCACACATTGAATCCAAGTTATTATGCAGTTTGGGCCCCAGTGGAGACATGCAGAGGATGGCAGTGTAACTTAGTATCCAGGCCTGTGGCAGTGCTGCCCAGCTTCTACACATCATAGTGTGGAGGCTGCAACAGCAGCAGTATGTGCTCACACTATGGCCCCAGACAGAGCTGGCTGGCTTTCTGCTACATCTTTGTGGATGGTAGTGGCTGTGCACCGTGACATGGTGGACTTTGTTTCACCACAGACAGTGGTATGCGCCTAAGCAATGTGTGGCCAGTATGGCCAAGGCAAGGATGCTCTGGTGCACAACTAGGAAATGGCAGAAACATGGCACACAAGTTTGCACTGACTGCTTGGATTTATTTCTCGCCGCCCAACCAGCGTTTGAAGGAACTGCTATAGCCAAACATTTGCTATGATTTCACAGCCTCCCTTTGGAACAAAAGATGGGGGATCCCACTTTTGACGCCAAATTATGGCAAGAGGTGGAAGTTCATATTAGGAATGGTCAGGGAAATTGGCATCCAAAGGGAGTATTTAAAATAAAAAGTGAGTTTTAAAATCATTGTTACTTATATTCCCCAATTATAGTATACAATTAGGCATGGCCAGGGTGGAAATACTGACCAATTTTGAGTTAGTATGGTCATGGAAGATGTCGTTTTGCAGTGGAACTAAATCTGAGAGCAATAAGGAGAGAGAGGAGATGTCGCACATTGTGCTTAGTTTATGGCCAACTCTGGCCACGTCCTGCAGCTAGCATATAATTTCCCTCTGACACTCTTTGTTGGCTGTTCTGACGACATGCAGCGGCTCTTTGTCAGCACATATTGTGGGAACAAACATCCTTTGCAGTGTAATGATTATACTTGGTATCTATGCCACAATAGTGGTTGCATGAATACTACAGATGAAAATTGAAGCAGAAAAAATTTAAGATTAGCAATAAAAATTCACAATGTGATACCTCCCACACTGGCTAGATGACTCACACAGCTGACCTAAAGGGTCTCAGTTGACATTATAATTTTCTGTGTTCACAATGTAAAAGTCTTATGCTTAATTCTTTTATCTGGGGTTTGATTGTGTGTCTAGCTCCCAACCAGGAAGTTTGAGATAGTGCTCTTAAAAAGTCTGTTATTAATAGGAGTGAGGTTCTTCACATAGCTCATCATTTGAAAGTGCATCAGAGGTACAACATGAAAAAAACATTGACTTGCCAGCTGCCCAGTGTGCAATCAGTATTGACTTTGGTCTAATAAAGTGCTTCCTAGACTCCGCATTTCCTAAAGTCAATTGCTGATAAGAAAATGTTGGTATCTGCAGATTCCACGGCACCAACACACAAAAGTGCAAACGAACTGATTAGGAATGTAAATGTTGTTGTTGTTGTTGTTGATGTTGTTGTGGTCTTCAGTCCTGAGACTGGTTTGATGCAGCTCTCTATGCTACTCTATCATGTGCAAGCTTCTTCAATCTCCCAGTACTTACTGCAACCTACATCCTTCTGAATCTAGGAATAAATAGAAATTTGTTAAAGTTGTGCACATGTTGTGGTTCATGGTGTGGGTTACAGTGGTCATGTCCTAGTTCATGAACCATGAGCAACGTATGTGTGGCCAAGTAAGTGGTTCCGACAGTCGGGATACCAGTTACTCTGGAATAAGGCTGGGCATCTCAGACATATTCTGAGTCGTGGTCACCTTTGTGCTCATATGGCAAAGACTACAAAATCCACCGGTTAGTCCCTCAGCCATTAGGAGTAAAACCCAATGGGACTCGGGGCAAGTAAGGCTAGCAACCTGCTTCCCTGGTACTTTAAATATGATGCTGGCAACAATCAGAGCAAAATGCCTCAGACCTTTGGAGGTGACGGAGTCCCACCTCTAACTGACAAACCAGGGACTCCTAAGATACGACTTGGAAAACAAATGGTAATGAGATGGGGAGCTATTAATACCAATGGGGGCTACTCTGGGAAGAAGGTAGAGCTGGCAGAGGCTGCAAATAAGATGGGGCTGGACGTTTTAGCTGTTAGTGACATTCGGGTAAGGGGTGAGAAAGAAGACGAAGTGGGAGAATACAACGTCTACCTGTCAGGCGTAAAAGCAGGAATAGCACAGTGGGGTGTAGGGCTTTACATCAGGAAAGAAATGGAACCCAGCATAGTTGCAATAAAGTATGCAAATGAACGACTGATGTGGATATATTTGACAGTGTCTAACAAGAAAATTAGGATTGTGTCAGTATATTCACATTGTGAAGGGACAGATCAAGATAAGATGGATAGTTTTTATGAGGCACTCAGTGATGTAGTTGTTAGAGTAAAGGACAAGGACAGCATTCTGTTCATGGGTGATTTTAACACCAGGATTGAAATCAAACAGAAGGACATGAAAAGGTTATGGGTAAATTTGGAGAGGATATGGAGGCCAACAGGAACGGGAAACAACTCTTGGATTTCTGTGCCAGTATGAGCTTAGTAATCACAAACTCCTTTTTTAAACATAAGAACATTCACTGGTATACTTGGGAAGGCAGGGGAACCAGAACTGTCATTGACTATATAATAACAGATCAGGAATTCAGGAAGGCTGTGAGGGACACATGTGTATTCAGGGGATTCTTTGATGACACTGATCATTATTTAACCTGCAGTGAAATTGGGATTGCGAGGCCGAAAGTGCAGGATGTCAGGTCCATACGTAGGAGGATAAGAGTGGAGAAACTTCAGTATAAGGAAATCAGGCATAACAGTGATCTCAGAAAGGTACCAGTTAGTTGAATGTAGTCAATTACAGTTGTTGGAAAAGGAATGGACAAGGTACAGTGACACAGTACTAGAAGTGGCGAAAGAATGTCTTGGAACAGTATTGTGTAAAAGTAGGATGAAGAAAACAGCTTGGTGGAATGACACAGTCAAGGCAGGCTGTAAAAGGAAAAAGAAGGCATATCAAAAATTGCTACATACTAGAACCCAGGTAGACAGAGAAAGTTATGTTGAAGAAAGAAACAAAGCCAAACAGATAATTGCAGCATCCAAGAAGAAATCTTGGGAAGACTTTGGAAACAGGTTGGAGACTATGGGTCAAGCTGCTGGAAAACCATTCTGGAGTGTAATTAGCAGTCTTCGAAAAGGAGGTAAGAAGGAAATGACAAGTATTTTGGACAGGTCAGGAAAACTGCTGGTGAATCCTGTGGATGCCTTGGGCAGATGAAGGGAATATTTTGAAGAGTTGCTCAATATAGGTGAAAATACGATCAGTAATGTTTCAGATTTCGAGGTAGAATGGGATAGGAATGATGATGAAAATAGGATCACATTTGAGGAAGTGAAGAAAATGGTCAATAGATTGCAGTGTAATAAAGCAGCTGGGGTGGATGAAATTAAGTTGGAACTCATCAAATACAATGGAATGTCAGGTCTTAAATGGCTACACAGGATAATTGAATTGGCCTGGGAGTTGGGACAGGTTCCAGACTGGACAAAAGCAGTAATCACACCAATCTTTAAACATGGAAACAGAAAAGATTGTAACAACTACAGAGGAATCTCTTTCATCAGCATTGTGGGTAAAATCTTCTCAGGTATTGTTGAAAGGAAAGTGCGAGTATTAGTTGAGGACCAATTGGATGACAATCAGTGTGGGTTTAGGCCTCTTAGAGGTTGTCAGGACCAGATCTTTAGCTTACGGCAAATAATGGAGAAGTGTTATGAGTGGAACAGGGAACTGTATCTATGCTTTATAGATCTAGAAAAGGCATATGACAGGGTTCCTAGGAGGAAGTTATTGTCTGTTCTACGAGATTATGGAATAGGAGGCAAACTTTTGTGAGCAATTAAAGGTCTTTACATGAATAGTCAGGCAGCAGTTAGATTTGATGGTAAATTGAGTTCATGGTTCAGAGTAGTTTCAGGGGTAAGACAAGGCTGCAGCCTGTCTCCACTGTTGTTCATACTATTTATGGATCATATGTTGAAAACTATAGACTGGCTGGGTGAGATTAAGATATGTGAACACAAAATAAGCAGTCTCGCATATGCGTATGACTTAGTTGTGATGGCAGATTCGATTGAACATTTGCAAAGTAATATTTCAGAGCTAGATCAGAAATGTAAGGACTATGGTATGAAGATTAGCATCTCCAAAACGAAAGTAATGTCAGTGGGAAAGAAATATAAACGGACTGAGTGCCAAATAGGAAAAACAAAGTTAGAACAGGTAGATGGTTTCAAGTAGTTAGGATGCATATTCTCACAGGATGGCAACATAGTGAAAGAACTGGAAGCGAGGTGTAGCAAAGCTAATGCAGTGAGCGCTCAGCTACAATCTACTCTCTTCTGCAAGAAGGAAGTCAGTACCAAGACTAAGTTATCTGTGCACCATTCAATCTTTCGACCAACTTCGTTGTATGGGAGCGAAAGCTGGGTGGATTCAGGTTACCTTATCAACAAGGTTGAGGTTACAGATATGAAAGTAGCTATGATGACTGCAGGTACTAGTAGATGGGAACAATGGCAGGAGGGTGTCCACAATGAGGAAATCAAAGAAAAACTGGGAATGAACTCTATAGATGTAGCAGTCAGGGCGAACAGGCTTAGATGGTGGGGTCATGCTGCATGCATGGGAGAAGCAAAGCTACCCAAGAGACTCATGGGTTCAGCAGTAGAGGGTAGGAGGAGTCGGGGCAGGCCAAGAAGAAGGTACCTGGATTCAGTTAAGAATGATTTTGAAGTAATAGGTTTAACATCAGAAGAGGCAGCAATGATAGCACTGAATAGGGGATCATGGAGGAATTTTAAAAGGGGGCTTATGCTCCAGACTGAACGCTGAAAGGCATAATAAGTCTTAAAAGATGATGATGATGTTGTGCGCATCCTTTGCAATGATTCATCACTACTATACATTAATTAACACTAAGCGGTACTGGTTTATCAGCTTACTATCTTAAGAGACAAACAAACATCATGTAGTGTAACACAGCAATCAGCCTATAGCCTCAAAATGCCAACTGTTAAAGTTGCATACAAACATGTATGTAAAACAATAAAAAATATATATTTCTTTCAACAGTAGCAACTAATATTTTCATTTTGGACACCTTTACCAGCTGTAGTTTTCAAATGTAAGATCCAGTTTACATAATCTCTAACAGTATTCCATTTGCCAATTTGGAAGCTTCATGTATAGTACTATGATTTATTTGATGCTAATTAGATTTGTGCACAAAACTTTGAAGTTTGTGTCATTGCAACCTAATGCTACTCCTCATTTTTTCTAGGCTAGGCCCATGCCATTTGCTTTAAAAGTAATATTTAAAGTGAAACTCGATAATTTATAGATATCAAGTTATTATCAGTTTGAAATCATCTACTAACACTCAATCTGATGTAGATATTTATCTGATGCTAGTCATGGACAACCTACTGGCAGAGTTATCAGGAGCTAGGTCTATTCTAAATTAGACTTAGCTGATACTTACCTCCAGTTATCCTCAAATGCAAAACCAAAGCATTTGTGATAATAAATGCACCTTATGAACAATACCAGTAACATAAATTACCTTTTGGTGTTGCAAGTGCTCCCGTATAATTTTTATTGTTAGAGTAACTTATCTAAGGTGTACCAAAAGTTGTAAATTATTTAGACATCATTATAGTCACTGGAGCTACAAAGGAGCAACAGTGCAACAATTTAAAATTATTGCTTAATAGACTTAGTGCACTTAAATGTAAATTAGATATGTATAGTTTGTTTCTTCTGACCAAACATTCACCAGCTCAGCCATACACTGAACACGATGGTCACATGCCCACATCAGCCCATACCAAGGTGACTGACAACCTCCCTCCTCTCAAAGATTTGAAGGAGCACCAATTACTTTTGGGCAAGATATATTACAATGACAAATTTATACTGAATGGTGAACAAATCAGCTTCAACAAAAGGTGGTCCAGTTTCATTTGTCTGTTACTTGTCAGGCAGCATTCTTGAAGCCAAATATGTGAGGTCTGTTGTCTGCCTGGTCACATTTGTACCAAGAAAACACTTAGTTGTGGTTACACACAGTGCTTGTAGTAAGCACCACACTGCTATGTAAGTCCCCTGAAGGCAAACAGTTAAAACAATGGTGAATTAAGCCAAACAGGTAAGGAGATATTGACTATTATTTACAATATCAAGAGACTCCACTCGTTCTTATATGGAACAAAATTCCTCCTGGTCACTTACCACAGACCACTAATTCCAGTTTTTGACCCTCAATGAAACTTAGCAGTTACAATGGTCCACAGATTACAGGTGTGAGCTTTATATATAAGCACCTACCATTATATTATGCACTGGAGGCTCACTGCTGAATGCATCAGCACATGCCCTGTTGCATCTACTGATAAGTCCTGATCACAAATTTGATAAGCAAGAGGAACTTTTTTCAGCTTGATGAAAACATTATGAACATGCAGGACAAATTTGCCATGATAGACTCTAGGCTCACAGGTCATGGCCTAACACTCTAAAAAGTGGCACATTAAGTGAGTGTAGATCATCCTGAGTGCCAACCCAAAGGTATGGAACCAGCACTATATTCAATTTTTCTCTTCATGGCCCATTCCCGATCTGCTACAGGACTATATGCACATCGCATTTGCTTGGAGCTATGTGTTTACTTCTGATGGATGCTCTCTCTGATTTCCCATATGCTGCCCAGATGCCATCAGCGACATTACCTCCTATGCTCTGGGAACCAGGGGCAACCTTTACTATTGAAGGAACACCATTCACCATATTCGACAGTGACCAACAGTTCAGATTGGACGAGCTCCATTCCTTTTACCTGACCTCTAGCCCTTTTTGTTCTGTATCAAACATGGCAGCAGAGTGACTGGTTAAATTATTCAAGCCCTTTGAGGAAGTTCTGATAGGCTTCCTCACTTCATGACTAATTGGAATGAAAGCAATGGAAACAGGACAGGAAAGGTATAGGAAGGAAATAATGACTTTCAGCCACACAGTGCATTGCGGCAGTGCAAAGGCGAGAGCTGAATAGTTTTGCTGGACCTGGATTCAAACCTGGATGCTCTACTTCTCTAGAACAGTTGACTTAACCACCTCGGTCAGGTGGACATGCTTCCCATCAGACCCAAATTTCCAACTTCCCACTCACTGAACTGCAAATACTCCCATCCATTAACCTCCTACTCATACCTATAATTATATGAGTGTGATGGCTGTTTGATGAAAAAAGTTTCAGTGTGTAAGTGCAACCAATGTCTGTACTTCTATGTGAATCAAGAACCTGCCAGTAGGAGGTTAATGGGTGGAGGTTTCTAAGATGTGGAGAGCAAAAAGTTGGGAATTTGGATCTGACCAGAAGCATGTCCACATGGATGAATTGGTGAAGGCAGTCATTCTAAATAAGGTGGAATATCTGGGTTCAAGTCCCAGTCTGGCACAAATTTTCTTCACTTCCTTTTGCATTGCCACAATGCCCTGTGCAGCTGGAGATCATTATTTTTTACTTATCTCTTTCCCATCCTGTCTCCTTTCCATGTTTTCATCTGTTCTTCTTAATTAAGCAAAGCATGAGAGTTTACTATGTTCAAAAAGTACTGTTCTTATATGAAAAATGTTCTTTTTACACCATTGAACAATGGAGTACCTAGTGCCAGCATTATTTGTCTGCATAAATATGAAACATAATTTCAAAGAAAAGTAAAACCTTATTAGCAACTAACAATTTTATCTACCTACTCAAATCTGCAACAAAATGTCAAACTCCTGAAGAGACAGCCTATAGAACAATAAAATACACTTATATTGGTAAACATTTGTATCAGATTCTACAAAACTCTCTAGCTGTTGTTGTAACATTTCAAGCTGCCAATGATGTTTTGGAGGGTAAAGGAGTGAGCTAAAAGAACATATTTCATATTTTTTGCTGAGAGAAAAGCCTGCATCAATTTCAGCCATGTTTGATGAATGTTTAATTTACTTTTCTCATGTGACTTAACTGACAACTCTGTGAGGTTTCAGGATCTCACATTTCTTGCAAAGCTAATGTGACCATGTAAAATGTTGTGGTCATGAATTTTCTGAAATGCTTCTATGGGAAAAGCTGGGCAGTTGACATGTCATGTCCATTACAATTTTACAGAGGTGTTTATTCTGTTCTGATCATATTACTCTTGGAGTATCTTCTGATCATCTCAATATTCTTACTTGAAAATCTCAAGACAATGGAGTATAAAATGTAAAACAATACAAGTGTAATATATGTGGTACCTTTTTGAAATTACTTGCTTGCCTCTTTTTTACTACACACTTGTAGCAATGTGGCATATTTTTCACATTATTTATAACACAAATTGTTTCAGGTATTTGACTATGACAGATTTTCTCGGAATGATGTAATAGGTGAAGTCAGGATGTCAATGGAAGATCTAGATGTGACATCTAGTGTTGAAGTGTGGGGTGAAATCAGCAAGCACAAAAAGGTTAGTAATTTTAGAGTAGAACACTGTGTTATATGATTTTTCATAGTTTTGCATATAAAAATGGAATAATTACATGTACAATCAAATAAATGTAATTATCAAATCATACAATATACACCATAATCATTAAGAGATAACCAAATCACAGTTACTAAAAGACAACTCTATGAGAGAGACTGAAATATGCCATTGTTAAACCCCCCTATAAGAGAGGACATAGGAGAGATGTCAGTAACTAGTGATGTGTTTCACTGCTGACATCATTTTCCAAAATTTTTGAGAAGGTGATGTGTTCTAGAATAGTATCATACCTGAGCAACAACAATATTCCCCAGTAAATCAGTTTGGATTTCCGAAGAATTCCGCTCCTGAGAATCCAATTTACCTGTCCACTCACCAAACTTTACAACCATTAAATAACAAAACAGTACCAGTTTATATTATCCATGACCCATTTGCCTGTGTGAATCGTAATATCCTCCTAGATAAACTGACATTTTATGGAACTGATGGCATATCCAACCAACAGATAGTGTCACATACATGGTCCAATCACTTAACGTAGCCACCACCTATGTTCGGTGTCAATGTGGAAAAACCATTCACAGTTGGCAGGTGGCAGCACTAGCAGTGGATGGTATATAAAGCACATCAGAGGGGGACATGGAAAACAGTTAGACATTGTTGTGATATGAAAACAGAGTGATTTACTTGACATCCAAACAGGCATGATCTCTGGCTTACAGGCCAAGGGTGGGAGCATTTCTAAAATGGCAAAGTTTGTAGTCTGCCTGTGTGCTGCCAGGGTTAAAGTATACCAAGCATAGCAAAATGGCGCTATACAAAACTCATGCTGAGGCACCTGTGGTGCACCCTGACAGGGGTGAATGACAGCTGTGGAGATGTATACAGGAGAATAGATGAACAATTGTTGAGCAACTGACTATCCAGATGAACCAAGGGGCTACCAACATTGTTTCCTGAATGACTGTTCAGCAAAAGTTGCTGCAAATAGTGACTGTAATTGGGTTTCCACAGCAGGTGACTGCTGACAGCTGACTGCTGTTCATTGGTGACAAAAACAGGCATTTGTACACCAATAACAGAAATTACATTTTATGCTCCATCAGAAAGATGGTTGTTGGCATGTATGTCATCAAACATTGGAAAGCAAACACCCAGCAACAGTCATCAGAAGTGTCCAATCTGGAGGGCATTCTCTGCATGATCTCATCATTCTGGAAGGCACAATGGATCAGTTTAAGTATGCTTCTATCCTTGGGAATATCCCAATCAAGAATCCATGATACCATCTCATTCAGGCTGTTCACACTAGGGAACCTCATCTGAGAAACCTAAGGCAGCTGGTCACAGCACTGGAGTTGCATGGCTCCACATCCCTGTTGGTATCTTCCAGAACCTCACTGACTCTCTTCCTGCATGTCTCATAGTAGTCTACACTGCAAAAGGTGGTTATTCAGGATTTTAACAGGTGGTCACATTAACGTGACTGAACAGTGTATAGTCAAAAGAATGCAGGAAGCTGTATTTAGTAATTCAACCAGTTAAACAGGGGAGATTCCTCAGACTGGGGAGAAATTGCATAAGGAGTTCCCCAAGGCAGAATCATAGGTCAGCTATTGTGCTTCATACTGTATTTTATGGACTAAAAGACACACATTTTTCTTCAAAAAATTGCCTCCAAAATTCAGATGCATTTCATACTCAAAATTAATATAAAAATGTCCAGTGTTTGATTTAAAATTCCTGCCAGTCTTAACAATGGCCACGTATTCAAGGCCACAGGAAACCTATCACTATTTGGTAATATTGGATTCAACTGACAGCAGCAGTGTACCGTTGGTACCAACATGAGTTGCGGAGACTCACATGTCACCCTTCCGCCCCACCATCACATTGCAGTCTACAGTTCCACTGAAATTGAAATGAAAGTGATGTGTTATCAGTAACAGTACAATATTTTTGTTAATAGCTATAAATTGAAAGTAAAGGCATATGTGGATGAACATCGAAACAGATCAGCTGAGCAGCATTTTGGCCCTCCACCAACAAGAAAAACCATTCATGATTGGTGGGATAGTAAATAAGGACTGAAAAAAAATGATTATTACTTAAAGTGCAAATAGAGGACTGAATGCAAAATGGCCAAAACTAGAAGATGATGTATTGAAATATATTCAAAGATACCAACAAAACCGCATTGGAATTAATACAAAAATTATTCAAATACACACTTTTAAGCTATCACTACAGTGGAACTTAACAGACTTTAAGGGTGGAGTAGTTGGTGTTACAAGTTTATGAAGTGTCATGGACTTAGCATGTGAACCAAAATCAAAATATCTCAAAGAATGTCACAAGAGTATGAAAAGAAAATATTATTTCTCCATTGCTTTCTTATTCAACATCGAAAGAAAACCAGTGTAGAACTAAGTTAACAGCGAATATGGATGAAACTTGTCTGACATTTGATATGCCAAGTGCCACAATTGTTGCCATGAAAGGTGTGAAAACTGTGATTATAAAAACTAGTGGATATAAAAAAACTACATTTTGTACTTTCATGTGTGCTGATGGAATTAAACTTAATCCAATAATCTTTTTCCAAGCACAAAATAATGCCAAAACTTTCTGAAATACTACCAGGTGGTGTTGTTCGTTTACATGACAAGGGTTTTGTGCCCAAAGATGATATGAAATTATGCATTAACAGAGTGTGGGAGAGAATAAAAGGTGCTTTATTGAAGAGGAGTTCTCTTCTTGTACTATATCAGTTTAGTAGCCATTTGAAAAATTCTGTGAAAGAGAAATTCAGACAAGGAAATACAGAGCTTGTTGTTATTCTGGGAGCACTTACTTCACAATTGCAATGTCTTGCTGTCTCAATAAATAAATCATTTAACATGTATATGAGAGAGGAATGGAACAGATGCATGAGGTATGAAACCCGACGTGAATTCATGCCAAGGAGAGCTCTAAAATGACCTACAATCAAACAAAATAAGGTAAAAAAAGGTAAAGTTAAAAAAAATCAAAAAGTCAAAAATTGATTGTTTTCAAAACCTGATTCAGAAAATGATTGTTTTTGTTGTTCTACAATCAAACAAGTGTGCCAGTGGATAAAACAGTTGTGGTCTAGAGTGACAGAAGACATTATCGTTAAATCTTTCAAGAAGTGTGGCATAAGCAATGCTCTCAATAGCAGTTAAGACCATCTTATAATAAAGAGGACAATGATGATGATGATGATGATGATGAGGTAGAACAAAAAGAAGACAAAGAAAAAGTAGAAGAAGAATGTTGAGATGACAATTTTCAGGGATTTTTAAGGTCAATTTGGTTTTATCAACTAAGAATTTTTTAGTGTAGCTTTCAGTCTAATAATAAAAATGGTAAAAATTTTATTTAAAAAAAAAAATGCTTACGTGTCTTATAGTTCATAATGTCTTACGGTCCATAAAATATACTTACCTCAGCTCAGTACAGCCGATAGAAACACAAAAAAACACCCGAAAATTTAAGTTCCTAGCTTTCGGAATAAATGTTCCTTCATCAGGGAGGAGAGAGGGGAAAGAAAGGGAAGAAGGGAAAGTGGATTTAGTTACTCACAACCCAGGTTATGAAGCAACAGGGAAAGGAAAACAGGGAAGGTAGCAAGGATGGAGGCATGGTTGTATGAGGGAAGCCAAAGATATTCTACTGCAGGTACTGTGCCAGCTTCAAACCAAAGAGGATGCATACAGAAGTAAAGAGGTGTATAGTATAAAGATGTAGGATGGAAAGATGCATGAATGGCTAAAGAGGAAAGGGAAAGAGGAGAAGACTGAAAAGTAAATGGGAGTGAGGTTGTTTAACGTAGGTTCAGTCCAGGGGGATGGCGGGATGATAGGATGTGCTGGAGTGCAAGTTCCCATCTCCGCAGTTCAGAGGGACTGGTGTTGGGTGGGAGAAGCCAAATGGCACATACAGTGTAGCAGGTTCCTAGGTCCCTAGAATTATGCTGGAGGGCATGCTCCGCTACTGGGTATTGGACATCTCCTAGGCGGACAGTTCGTCTGTGTCCGTTCATACGCTCAGCCAGTTTAGTTGTTGTCATACCAATGTAAAAGGCTGTGCAGTGCAGGCATGTCAGCTGATAAATGACATGTGTAGTCTCACACGTGGCCCTGCCTTGAATTGTGTGTGTTTTCCTAGTAGCGGGGCTGGAGTAGGTGGTTGTGGGGGGATGCATGGGGCAGGTTTTGCAGCGGGGTCGGTTACAGGGGTAGGAACCGCTGGGTAGAGAAGGTAGTCTGGGAATATTGCAGGGTTTAACAAGGATGTTACGGAGGTTAGGGGGACGACGAAAGGCAACTCTGGGTGGTGTGGGGAGAATTTTGTCAAGGGATGATCTCATTTCAGGGGTTGACTTGAGAAAGTCATATCCCTGGCGGAGTAATTTATTGATGTATTCAAGGCCAGGATAATATTAGGTGACAAGGGGACACTTCTGTGTGGTCTGAGGGTAGGAATATTGTTGTTGGACGGGGAGGAATGTATTGCTCGGGAGATCTGTTTGTGGACAAGGTCTGCAGGATAGTTGCGGGAGAGGAAAGCACTGGTCAGGTTATTGGTGTAATTGTTGAGGGATTCGTCACTGGAGCAGATACGTTTGCCACGAATACCTAGGCTGTAGGGAAGGGAGCGTTTGATGTGGAATGGATGGCAGCTATCAAAGTGAAGGTACTGTTGTTTGTTGGTGGGTTTGATATGGACAGAGGTGTGGATGTGAGCTTCAACAAGATGAAGGTCAACATCCAGGAAGGTGGCTTTGGTTTTGGAGAAGGACCAGGTGAAATTCAGATTCGAAAAGGAGTTGAGGTTATGGAGGAAATCAAGGAGTGTTTCTTCACCATGAGTCCAGACCACAAAGATGTCATCTATAAACCTATACCAGGCCAGGGGAAGCAGCTGTTGGGTCTTCAGGAAAGCCTCCTCCATGCGGCCCATGAAGAGGTTGGCATAGGATGGAGCCATCCTGGTTCCCATGGCAGTTCCCCTGATTTGTTTGTAGGTCTGGCCTTCAAAAGTGAAGTAATTATGGGTGAGGATGAAGTTGGTAAGTGTGATAAGGAACGAGGTTTTTGGAAGATCTTCGGGTGGGCGTTGGGAGAGGTAGTGCTCAAGGGCAGAGAGACCATGGGTGTGTAGGATGTTTGTGTAAAGGGATGTAGCATCTATGGTCACAAGAAAGGTTTCAGGTGGGAGGGGAGTGGGAATGGATTTGAGGCGTTCTAGGAAGTGGTTTGTGTCCTTGATGTAGGATGGGAGTCTGCAGGTGATAGGTTGGAGGTGTTGGTCTACCAGAGCTGAGATACGTTCTGTTGGGGCTTTGAAGCCTGCTACAATGGGACGGCCAGAATGGTTCTCTTTGTGGATTTTGGGTAATAGGTAGAAGGTAGGGGTAGCTCAGTCTGAATGGAGGGAATGGGATCCTGGGTAACAGCTTTGTAGGTTGAGGTGTCGGAGAGTTGACGCAGTCCTTCTGCCACATACTCCACACGGTCAAGTACCACAGTTGTGGAGCCTTTATCTGCCGGAAGGATTACAATAGAGGGGTCTGTTTTCAGCTGCTTAATGGCACGGGATTCAGCTGGGGTGATGTTGGGGGTTGTCGGGATGTTCTTCAAGAAGGACTGGGAGGCAACACTGGATGTGAGGAATTCCTGAAATGTCTGCAAGGGATGGTTTTGGGGGAGGGGAGGAGGATCCCTTTGAGAAGGCGGTCGGAACTGTTCTAAACAAGGTTCAACACTGGGTCTAGTATTTGGGGGCTGTGTTTGGGTGGTGAAGTGATATTTCCAGATGAGGTTCCGGGTGAAAGAGAGGAGATCTTTAACCAGGGCAGTGTGGTTGAATTTAGGTGTGGGGCTAAAGGTTAAGCCTTTTGATAGAACAGATGTCTCTTGAGGAGAGAGGGATCTGGATGAGAGGTTTAGAACTGAATTGGAGTTGGTGATATGTGGCATTTGACTGTGGTTATAGTTGAGATTTGGTCTGTGTGGGGTATGTGCTGGGACGGGGAGATTGAGTAGGGTGGCTAGGCTAGGTTTGTTGGCTATGAGGGGGGTTTGTTGACGGTTCTGTTGTGGTTGGCGTTTGTGAGGGATAGGGAGAGGGACTCCACTTCTTAGGTGTTGCACTAGCACTGTGGATAGTTTTTTCAGGTGGTGTGTGGCATGGGACTCAAGTTTGCGGCTGGCTTCTAGGATGATGTTCCTGAGTGTGTTCTCCAAGCAAGGGTTTGAGAGGTGGAGGACTTTGAAGAGAGATAGGAGCTGTTGGGAGTGGTGGTTACATGAAGTAGTGTAGAGATTCAGGACAAGTTGGGTAAGGGCTAAGGATTGAAGGTTCTGGAAGTCCAGGAGAGATTGGTGGCAGGAGGAATTGCACCCAGAGATGGGAACTTTTAAGGTAAGTCCTTTAGGGGTAATTCCAAAGGTTAAGCAGGAACGGAGGAAAAGTATGTGGGATTGCAGTTTGGCTACGGTAAATGCATGTTTCCGGAATGAATGTAAATAATGTGGTATAGGATTAGGGTACATAGTGGGTAACTGGTGGGTATGGAAATTAAATAACTAAAGTTAGAATAGTAATCATAAGAAGGAATAAAACACGGAAGGAAGGGCGAGAAAGAAAGAAATTGTGTTGGTAACGTTAAATACCAAAGAAAGACCACCAAATAAGAAAAATACAGAAAAAGCTGACCAGACCAAGCAAGTATGTCCAGATCAGGGGAAAAAGAACACACGCTGCTCAAAAACAGAGATAGCGAGTAGCGAAAAAAAGATCGCGTATGACGCAAAAAAGATCGCGCGTGCCGTAAAAAAGATCGTGCGTGCGCAAAAAAGATCGCGCGTGCCGCAAAAAGGTTCGCGCGTGCCGCAAAAAGGTTCGCGGGTGGCGCAGAAATGTTACAAAAAATGCTTCCTGTGGCAGAGAAAGATAGGCAATGGTACAAAAATATCACCAGCAACACGAAATCGACGGAATTGGATGATACTGATAGGTGTGGAAGAGATTGTTGGAAGTGATTGTTGGCTGGAAAACAGCGAATAACGAACGTTAAAACTATGTAATATTAAATAATGGAATGTTAAATAAATAAATCAATAAATAGAAAAAGAGAAGTGGACTATAAACCGAACAAGACAATAGGAGGCAAATGAAACTAGCACAGTTGGTGAAGAAGAGAAAGTGTTTAGATGACAGATGTAAGTGATAGCTAACAAAAGGGACAAAACAATGAAGAATGTGGACCATATAGGTGATCTAACTAATTAATGAAAAATCTCATATAAAGATGTGAAACAATTACTAACAAAGAGATAGAGGGGCTGGCCAGTACTTACTTCAGCTCAGTACAGCCGATAGGAACACAAAAAAACACCCGAAAATTTAAGTTCCTAGCTTTCGGAATAAATGTTCCTTCATCAGGGAGGAGAGAGGGGAAAGAAAGGGAAGAAGGGAAAGTGGATTTAGTTACTCACAACCCAGGTTATGAAGCAACAGGGAAAGGAAAACAGGGAAGGTAGCAAGGATGGAGGCATGGTTGTATGAGGGAAGCCAAAGATATTCTACTGCAGGTACTGTGCCAGCTTCAAACCAAAGAGGATGCATACAGAAGTAAAGAGGTGTATAGTATAAAGATGTAGGATGGAAAGATGCATGAATGGCTAAAGAGGAAAGGGAAAGAGGAGAAGACTGAAAAGTAAATGGGAGTGAGGTTGTTTAACGTAGGTTCAGTCCAGGGGGATGGCGGGATGATAGGATGTGCTGGAGTGCAAGTTCCCATCTCCGCAGTTCAGAGGGACTGGTGTTGGGTGGGAGAAGCCAAATGGCACATACAGTGTAGCAGGTTCCTAGGTCCCTAGAATTATGCTGGAGGGCATGCTCCGCTACTGGGTATTGGACATCTCCTAGGCGGACAGTTCGTCTGTGTCCGTTCATACGCTCAGCCAGTTTAGTTGTTGTCATACCAATGTAAAAGGCTGTGCAGTGCAGGCATGTCAGCTGATAAATGACATGTGTAGTCTCACATGTGGCCCTGCCTTGAATTGTGTGTGTTTTCCTAGTAGCGGGGCTGGAGTAGGTGGTTGTGGGGGGATGCATGGGGCAGGTTTTGCAGCGGGGTCGGTTACAGGGGTAGGAACCGCTGGGTAGAGAAGGTAGTCTGGGAATATTGCAGGGTTTAACAAGGATGTTACGGAGGTTAGGGGGACGACGAAAGGCAACTCTGGGTGGTGTGGGGAGAATTTTGTCAAGGGATGATCTCATTTCAGGGGTTGACTTGAGAAAGTCATATCCCTGGCGGAGTAATTTATTGATGTATTCGAGGCCAGGATAATATTGGGTGACAAGGGGACACTTCTGTGTGGTCTGAGGGTAGGAATATTGTTGTTGGACGGGGAGGAATGTATTGCTCGGGAGATCTGTTTGTGGACAAGGTCTGCAGGATAGTTGCAGGAGAGGAAAGCACTGGTCAGGTTATTGGTGTAATTGTTGAGGGATTCATCACTGGAGCAGATACGTTTGCCACGAATACCTAGGCTGTAGGGAAGGGAGCGTTTGATGTGGAATGGATGGCAGCTATCAAAGTGAAGGTACTGTTGTTTGTTGGTGGATTTGATATGGACAGAGGTGTGGATGTGAGCTTCAACAAGATGAAGGTCAACATCCAGGAAGGTGGCTTTGGTTTTGGAGAAGGACCAGGTGAAATTCAGATTCGAAAAGGAGTTGAGGTTATGGAGGAAATCAAGGAGTGTTTCTTCACCATGAGTCCAGACCACAAAGATGTCATCTATAAACCTATACCAGGCCAGGGGAAGCAGCTGTTGGGTCTTCAGGAAAGCCTCCTCCATGCGGCCCATGAAGAGGTTGGCATAGGATGGAGCCATCCTGGTTCCCATGGCAGTTCCCCTGATTTGTTTGTAGGTCTGGCCTTCAAAAGTGAAGTAATTATGGGTGAGGATGAAGTTGGTAAGTGTGATAAGGAACGAGGTTTTTGGAAGATCTTCGGGTGGGCGTTGGGAGAGGTAGTGCTCAAGGGCAGAGAGACCATGGGTGTGTAGGATGTTTGTGTAAAGGGATGTAGCATCTATGGTCACAAGAAAGGTTTCAGGTGGGAGGGGAGTGGGAATGGATTTGAGGCGTTCTAGGAAGTGGTTTGTGTCCTTGATGTAGGATGGGAGTCTGCAGGTGATAGGTTGGAGGTGTTGGTCTACCAGAGCTGAGATACGTTCTGTTGGGGCTTTGAAGCCTGCTACAATGGGACGGCCAGAATGGTTCTCTTTGTGGATTTTGGGTAATAGGTAGAAGGTAGGGGTACGTGGCTCAGGTGGAGTGGGTAAGTCTATGGAAGCCATTGTGAGGCCTTGTGAGGGACCTTGGATTTTTAGGATTTTTTGCAGCTCAGTCTGAATGGAGGGAATGGGATCCTGGGTAACAGCTTTGTAGGTTGAGGTGTCGGAGAGTTGACGCAGTCCTTCTGCCACATACTCCACACGGTCAAGTACCACAGTTGTGGAGCCTTTATCCGCCGGAAGGATTACAATAGAGGGGTCTGTTTTCAGCTGCTTAATGGCACGGGATTCAGCTGGGGTGATGTTGGGGGTTGTCGGGATGTTCTTCAAGAAGGACTGGGAGGCAACACTGGATGTGAGGAATTCCTGAAATGTCTGCAAGGGATGGTTTTGGGGGAGGGGAGGAGGATCCCTTTGAGAAGGCGGTCGGAACTGTTCTAAACAAGGTTCAACACTGGGTCTAGTATTTGGGGGCTGTGTTTGGGTGGTGAAGTGATATTTCCAGATGAGGTTCTGGGTGAAAGAGAGGAGATCTTTAACCAGGGCAGTGTGGTTGAATTTAGGTGTGGGGCTAAAGGTTAAGCCTTTTGATAGAACAGATGTCTCTTGAGGAGAGAGGGATCTGGATGAGAGGTTTAGAACTGAATTGGAGTTGGTGATATGTGGCATTTGACTGTGGTTATAGTTGAGATTTGGTCTGTGTGGGGTATGTGCTGGGACGGGGAGATTGAGTAGGGTGGCTAGGCTAGGTTTGTTGGCTATGAGGGGGGTTTGTTGACGGTTCTGTTGTGGTTGGTGTTTGTGAGGGATAGGGAGAGGGACTCCACTTCTTAGGTGTTGCACTAGCACTGTGGATAGTTTTTTCAGGTGGTGTGTGGCATGGGACTCAAGTTTGCGGCTGGCTTCTAGGATGATGTTCCTGAGTGTGTTCTCCAAGCAAGGGTTTGAGAGGTGGAGGACTTTGAAGAGAGATAGGAGCTGTTGGGAGTGGTGGTTACATGAAGTAGTGTAGAGATTCAGGACAAGTTGGGTAAGGGCTAAGGATTGAAGGTTCTGGAAGTCCAGGAGAGATTGGTGGCAGGAGGAATTGCACCCAGAGATGGGAACTTTTAAGGTAAGTCCTTTAGGGGTAATTCCAAAGGTTAAGCAGGAACGGAGGAAAAGTATGTGGGATTGCAGTTTGGCTACGGTAAATGCATGTTTCCGGAATGAATGTAAATAATGTGGTATAGGATTAGGGTACATAGTGGGTAACTGGTGGGTATGGAAATTAAATAACTAAAGTTAGAATAGTAATCATAAGAAGGAATAAAACACGGAAGGAAGGGCGAGAAAGAAAGAAATTGTGTTGGTAACGTTAAATACCAAAGAAAGACCACCAAATAAGAAAAATACAGAAAAAGCTGACCAGACCAAGCAAGTATGTCCAGATCAGGGGAAAAAGAACACACGCTGCTCAAAAACAGAGATAGCGAGTAGCGAAAAAAAGATCGCGTATGACGCAAAAAAGATCGCGCGTGCCGTAAAAAAGATCGTGCGTGCGCAAAAAAGATCGCGCGTGCCGCAAAAAGGTTCGCGCGTGCCGCAAAAAGGTTCGCGGGTGGCGCAGAAATGTTACAAAAAATGCTTCCTGTGGCAGAGAAAGATAGGCAATGGTACAAAAATATCACCAGCAACACGAAATCGACGGAATTGGATGATACTGATAGGTGTGGAAGAGATTGTTGGAAGTGACTGTTGGCTGGAAAACAGCGAATAACGAACGTTAAAACTATGTAATATTAAATAATGGAATGTTAAATAAATAAATCAATAAATAGAAAAAGAGAAGTGGACTATAAACCGAACAAGACAATAGGAGGCAAATGAAACTAGCACAGTTGGTGAAGAAGAGAAAGTGTTTAGATGACAGATGTAAGTGATAGCTAACAAAAGGGACAAAACAATGAAGAATGTGGACCATATAGGTGATCTAACTAATTAATGAAAAATCTCATATAAAGATGTGAAACAATTACTAACAAAGAGATAGAGGGGCTGGCCAGTACTTACTTCAGCTCAGTACAGCCGATAGGAACACAAAAAAACACCCGAAAATTTAAGTTCCTAGCTTTCGGAGTAAATGTTCCTTCATCAGGGAGGAGAGAGGGGAAAGAAAGGGAAGAAGGGAAAGTGGATTTAGTTACTCACAACCCAGGTTATGAAGCAACAGGGAAAGGAAAACAGGGAAGGTAGCAAGGATGGAGGCATGGTTGTATGAGGGAAGCCAAAGATATTCTACTGCAGGTACTGTGCCAGCTTCAAACCAAAGAGGATGCATACAGAAGTAAAGAGGTGTATAGTATAAAGATGTAGGATGGAAAGATGCATGAATGTCTAAAGAGGAAAGGAAAAGAGGAGAAGACTGAAAAGTAAATGGGAGTGAGGTTGTTTAACGTAGGTTCAGTCCAGGGGGATGGCGGGATGATAGGATGTGCTGGAGTGCAAGTTCCCATCTCCGCAGTTCAGAGGGACTGGTGTTGGGTGGGAGAAGCCAAATGGCACATACAGTGTAGCAGGTTCCTAGGTCCCTAGAATTATGCTGGAGGGCATGCTCCGCTACTGGGTATTGGACATCTCCTAGGCGGACAGTTCGTCTGTGTCCGTTCATACGCTCAGCCAGTTTAGTTGTTGTCATACCAATGTAAAAGGCTGTGCAGTGCAGGCATGTCAGCTGATAAATGACATGTGTAGTCTCACATGTGGCCCTGCCTTGAATTGTGTGTGTTTTCCTAGTAGCGGGGCTGGAGTAGGTGGTTGTGGGGGGATGCATGGGGCAGGTTTTGCAGCGGGGTCGGTTACAGGGGTAGGAACCGCTGGGTAGAGAAGGTAGTCTGGGAATATTGCAGGGTTTAACAAGGATGTTACGGAGGTTAGGGGGACGACGAAAGGCAACTCTGGGTGGTGTGGGGAGAATTTTGTCAAGGGATGATCTCATTTCAGGGGTTGACTTGAGAAAGTCATATCCCTGGCGGAGTAATTTATTGATGTATTCGAGGCCAGGATAATATTGGGTGACAAGGGGACACTTCTGTGTGGTCTGAGGGTAGGAATATTGTTGTTGGACGGGGAGGAATGTATTGCTCGGGAGATCTGTTTGTGGACAAGGTCTGCAGGATAGTTGCGGGAGAGGAAAGCACTGGTCAGGTTATTGGTGTAATTGTTGAGGGATTCGTCACTGGAGCAGATACGTTTGCCACGAATACCTAGGCTGTAGGGAAGGGAGCGTTTGATGTGGAATGGATGGCAGCTATCAAAGTGAAGGTACTGTTGTTTGTTGGTGGGTTTGATATGGACAGAAGTGTGGATGTGAGCTTCAACCGACCCCGCTGCAAAACCTGCCCCATGCATCCCCCCACAACCACCTACTCCAGCCCCGCTACTAGGAAAACATACACAATTCAATTCAGGGCCACGTGTGAGACTACACATGTCATTTATCAGCTGACATGCCTGCACTGCACAGCCTTTTACATTGGTATGACAACAACTAAACTGGCTGAGCGTATGAACGGACACAGACGAACTGTCCGCCTAGGAGATGTCCAATACCCAGTAGCGGAGCATGCCCTCCAGCATAATTCTAGGGACCTAGGAACCTGCTACACTGTATGTGCCATTTGGCTTCTCCCACCCAACACCAGTCCCTCTGAACTGCGGAGATGGGAACTTGCACTCCAGCACATCCTTTCATCCCGCCATCCCCCTGGACTGAACCTACGTTAAACAACCTCACTCCCATTTACTTTGCAGTCTTCTCCTCTTTCCCTTTCCTCTTTAGACATTCATGCATCTTTCCATCCTACATCTTTATACTATACACCTCTTTACTTCTGTATGCATCCTCTTTGGTTTGAAGCTGGCACAGTACCTGCAGTAGAATATCTTTGGCTTCCCTCATACAACCATGCCTCCATCCTTGCTACCTTCCCTGTTTTCCTTTCCCTGTTGCTTCATAACCTGGGTTGTGAGTAACTAAATCCACTTTCCCTTCTTCCCTTTCTTTCCCCTCTCTCCTCCCTGATGAAGGAACATTTATTCCGAAAGCTAGGAACTTAAATTTTCGGTTGTTTTTTTGTGGTTTTTTTTGTGTTTCTATCGGCTGTACTGAGCTGAGGTAAGTACTGGCCAGCCCCTCTATCTCTTTGTTAGTAATTGTTTCACATCTTTATATGAGATTTTCCATTAATTAGTTAGTCCATAAAATATGGCATATGCAAACAATCTTCCATCTAATATACAACAAACAGCATTAGTTCTTTTTGCAGATGACACTAGTGCTGTAATTGATCAAAGCATACTTGCAGCAACATAAGAAATGAAAGAAATGCTCCTAACAGTGTCATTTACCGGTTTTCTGTGAATGGTCTCAGTTTTACAAGGACACAACATATTCAGTTCTTCAAAAATTTTAGGTGTCCATACTGAGGAGAATTTAAAATGGAAAAAGCACATTTTAGAGCTCCTAAAACAACTTAGTTCAGCCACATTTGCACTTAGAACCATTACAATTCTTGGAGAGAGAAATCAGTAAGTTGATATATTGTGCATATTTTCATTCAATTATGTCATATGGAATAATGTTTTGAGAAAACTCATCTCTAAGAAAGAAAGTCTTCATTGCTAAAAAACATGTTGTTAGAATAATATGTGGTGCTCTCCCATGATCATCTTGTAGACATCTTTTTAAGGAGCTTGGTATTCTGACTACTGCTTCCTCGTATATTCATTACCTCATGAAGTATGTTGTAAATAATCCACTCATTTCAAAAGGAACAATGATGCACATAATTACAATATTAGAGGGAAAAATTACATTCATAACTCCACTTTAAGTTGTCTTTAGCACAGAAAGGTGGTCACAATACTGCAGTTAAAATTATTGATCACTTACCCAAAGATGTAAAATGTCTGACAGATGAAAATAAAAATTTGAAAACAAACTGAAAAAGTTTTTATTCTGTAGAATCAATTTTACTTTTGCAATGTGTAAAAGGTGGTGGATGGGAATTACTAATTCAGGTCTGTATATTTAATAATAATAATAATGACAGAAAGACAAGAGCAATCATTCGGGAAACATTAACTGACACAGTCTCCAAGGTTAAATTTATGGGGGATATCTCGGAACCATTTGAAATCCAAACTGGAATGCGACAGGGTGACGGACTTTCACCATTACTCTTTAATATCATCCTTGAAAAAATTATCAGGACATGGGAAAAAGAAGCCAAAGGAATCCAAATTGGCATTAGAAAAGACAATAGATTCAATGTGAAGTGTTTAGCTTTTGCGGATGACCTTGCAATCCTCACAAATAATAGAAAGGAAGCCACTAACGCCACAGAGAAGTTACACGAAATTGCACAAAGAACTGGCCTGCAAATCTCATGTGAGAAAACCCAGTGCATAGAAAGAGTGCCACAAGACAAATTGCCTATTGTGGCAACCCATGGGAAAATCGTACAAGTACCACATTTTAAGTACCTGGGAGAAATCATCCAGCCATCAGGGATCAACCTAAAGGCCAATGAGGAAAGAATAAAAAAACTACAGAAAGCATATAAACTCACGTGGAACTATTATAACAAAAAGTCCATATCACTTTAATGCAAAATTGAGGCACTACAACACTGTCATACTTCCGGAGGCACTGTATGCATCTGAAACAACACAAATAGGTGGGCAAAGTGAAATCAAAGAAATAGAGAAACAAGAAAGGAAAATTCTCAGGAAAATTTTTGGCCCGATACAAGAGCAAGGAATCTGGAAGAAGAGACCAACATCAGAATTATATAAATACACAGACAAGATTACGGATACAATAAGGAAAAGAAGAATGCAGTTCTACAGACATATCCATAGGATGAATTAAAACAGAATTTCAAAGCGAATTCTTAAAGTCATCAACTCAAGCAGAGGAAAAACAAAATGGATAAAAAAAGTTGAAGAGGACCTCAGACAAGCACACATAACAGTAAACGATGCAGAAAATAGAACTGAATTCAGGAACACCATCAAAAAACATAAATTTGACACCACAACACAGAAGAGACCAGGATGCAAATGGACAGCGGAGCGAAAGAAACAACACAGTGAACACATGAAGAAAATTTGGGCTCAGAAAAAACATAAACAATCATCATAAAGGAATTCAAGTTCAAACGCTCTCTTAAATGGGAATAATCAATAATAATAATAATAGTAATAATAATAATGATGATGATGATGATGATGATGATAAAAAAGAAAACCTTATAAATGTTCAGCATGTAACCATATTTACAAATTAATTTGTGATGAGAATGTAAAATGATTCATTCAACATTATTACGATTTATCATTCAGGTGATCCATACAGCATGAAACTAACTAAGAAGCCCATATTTTCTTGTGTAAATCATGGTTCTGTGGCATTCATTGCTGGAAAACTTTCCATACAGTAGTTGAGCTACCAAGTCTACTATGAGATAAAGATCAAATGAGACTGCATTAATAAACATATATTTTCTACAAATAGCTTTTGTTTGCCAAAACTTCTTCTAACCACCATTCAACTGCACTTTTATACTGGCTAGCTTTGTCTGAACCAAGAAAACAGGTAGACATCAAATTCTTTCTGCCATTTCAGTTTAATGTGACAGTCACAGTGGATACAATTTCTCTGGAAACCCTCAGCTTCTATTGAATGCAGACTTGAAACTCTTGATAATCATTTCACACCACATGAGTATTCTGTTTCCTAACATAGCACTGTAGCAGCAGCTTTTTAAGAGAATGTGATGCCAATACTAAATGGCCCATTCAGCATGTTATTGGGCCTGTCTGTACTGTGGTGCATGGCACTGTGGTTGCAAAGATGGACCTCACCTTGGATGTCAGGAATGAAGTTATGCATCATGCAGCCCATTGCGCACAGTTTGAGTCATAACATGATGTCCTGTGGCTGCACAAAAAGCATTATTCAACATGGTGGCATTGTTGTCAGGGTTCCTCTGAGCCATAATCTGTAGGTACCAGTCATGCACCACAATAGTAACCCTTGGGCAGTCTGAGTGAGGCATATTATTGAGAGTTCCTATCTCTCTGTATCTCCTCCATGTCTGAACAATGTCACTTTGGTTCAGTTCAAAACACCTGGATACTTTCCTTGTTGAGAGCCCTTCCTGGCACATAGTAACCATGCGGATGCGATCAAACTGTGGTATTGACCATTTAGGCAAGTTTGAACTACAGACAACATGAGCTGTGTACCTCCTTCCTTGTGGAATGACTGTAACTGATTGGCTGTCAGACACTCTCTGTCTAATAGGCCCTGCTCATGCATCATTGTTTACATCTTTGGGTGGGTTTAGTGACATCTCTGAACACTCAAAGGGACTGTGTCTGTGATACAATATGTGCAATCAATGTATATCTTTGGGAGTTCTGGGACTGAGGGTGATGCAAAACTTTTTTGATGTGTGTACATGGATCAACTGGCTGTCAGAGGATCACATGGAAAACGGAATGATGCGCTGTCGTCTTCAGCAATGAAAGTGGGTTCTGCCTGCGTGCAAGTGATGGTCATTTGCATGTACAGCATAGATCTTGTGAGGCCTGACTTGTAGAGTGGAAGCAATAAATAGTTAGAACATGAATTGTTACAAAAGCTTATTTGAAAAATGCTGGTGAGAAAATTATAATGTTATTCATCATATTCTTGATGTAGATGAACAACAGCTATCTCTTCACATTACACTTATGTTCCTGTTATCATCTGCATATTTTACTGGTATATACCTCAATAGCTTACCCACTGGCTCCCCTCCTGCCATCTAAATTTCTATAGGGACACAGAACAGAGCACAAATGTAATGATTTGGATTACAGTCATAGAAATATGTCAGATTGTGAATACAGTCTCACATAGTCATATAAATGTGTGATGAAATGGTAGACAGAATCTTTAGATATGATAAGTGAGCCCAACTCTTCTGAAACGCAAGTCAACAGAAATTACTATATCAGGTAAGTCATACTACCAAAACTGGTACCCTACCTTCAGGGCACTCCTGAAAGATACAAACAGAGTAATTAATGCTTGACTATGTGTTGCAAGAGATAGTCAAAATTTATTTTCTGCATAAAACATACCACTTATTTCCCAGATCCTTATTTGCAAAAGGCTCTCTCTTATTGCAACATGTGGAACCTTCACCAAATACTGTTTAATTTTGTTTTATTGATTTGTAATGTAATCATTTCTTTGTATCACTATAGGTTACATCCAGACTAAATTCCATTCCCTCTAATGGTTCCTTTATGGTGCTAATATTATTAATAAGTAACAAACAAGAAATGTATAATGAGAGCACAGGGGAATGAATGAATTGTAGTGAATTCCAAGACATAATAATTACCTCGTGAAAGTGTAAGGGAGTGTGTGCAGATTGGAAATTATATCACCAGTACTATGTGGTACGGAATGTTGGCTATTGGAAAATACAAGTCATGCTGTACAAACAAAGATCTTTTAATAGGGTGAAGGAGACAATGGAAAATGACATATTAAGTATGAATAATATTAAGTTCATTGAGCCAGTTACAGAATTGTAGTACATAAATCAAATCTAACAGTTCCAATCAAAGAAGTACACATTTAAGCAAAAATGAAAAATTTGCTAAATAGTTCTAAGAAACATCAGAAAACTGAAGAGTATGAAATGCAAAAATGAATATGTATGAAAGTAAATTACTCACATATAATGAAGTTTATCTGGCTTATTCATCAGTATGTATAAAATAAAAACTGTGGACAGTGATCATAAAGTTAATCAAACGGTCAGAAAGAAAAAAAATATCACTGATGGAATAAACATAGAAACAAATGAGTAATTAGATTCATCTAGTAGTGACAGCAGCATACAAAAGTTACATAAAACATAAGTAAATGGGAGGACAGGAGAAGACCAGTTATTAAAAAGAGAACAGAGGAAAATATGAGTGTTTTCATGTAGTGCCATAGTGCAGCAATAAGAATAATGCTTGGGTGAACAGAGTTCCCATAGTGTTTCATTAACATATGTCTCATTAGAAATTGCTAGTACTTTAATTTTCACTGGTACAGTAATTTGGATTACACTTGTGCCAGTAGGCAAAGTAAAATGTTCATAAACCTTTGTCTCTATTTGAATAGTTCCTGAGATTAACACTTGGGATGTTCCCAAATTTTCTTCTGTTTCTTGTTCCTTAATTAACACTATGAGCAAAAATATAATGGTGTTAGATCTGAAGATCTTTGTGGCCAGATAACACAACTACCAAGAGCTATCAACAGTCAAAGAAGGAGTGATTCAAAATTGGCCTCACACTTGAGGTGGAATATAAAGGAGCTCCGCTACAGTGGAAGTACCTTGCATGACATGTGACCAGTGAAATGTCCCCTAGTTGTTGAACTAACATATTTTCTAGAAAACCAAATAATTGTGTCCTGTCATTCATTGCTCCAAAATAATAAGGCCTACTGAACATGTGTCCTATGATGATGATGATGATGATGATGATGATATTTGGTTTCTAGGGCACTCAACTATGCAATTATCACTGCCCGTACAAATTCCCAACCTTTGCTCAGTCCAATCTCACCACTTTTATGAATGATGATTAAATTATGAGGACAGCACAAAAACCCAGTCATCTGAAGGCAGGTGAGTGTCCAATCATGGCATCTATACACTTACATCTTTGATATCAATGGATGATGACACGTTGTCGGCAGAGGCCGTGAGCATCACAGGTTTAGTGGTTCTGCCACAAGTAGCAGTAACTATGCCATGAGACCACCAACCACACGAGTTAGCCACCTGGTGAACTACAATGATGGTAATTTTTCAACATAATCCTGCTTTAGATCATTATCAAATAAAGTGGTACAGCTGATGAAGCCCTGTGATACCAGTAACTCAAGCTTTTTGTGATATCTTTTGAATCAGAACATTTAACACAATTCAACCATTTGGAATATGTCAGCCAACAAGTGGACATTCCTTGTGTATTTAAGCTATAATATAATGCTTATAAATGTGCATAATAAGTGTGGTTAGTGTTTAAAACACAATTTAGCTATAAATAAATGCTACAATTATCAAAACAGTATAACTTTACTTGCAGTTATATTTAGATTGCTGAAAGAAAGGAAGTTAATATCAAAAATAATTTTTTATAAGGAACTGAGAAGGTTACCATTTTTCTGTATTACTTTTAATACTAAGCAGGAGTACATGGGCTTGTACACACTTTTCATCTGGAAATACCAGCATTTTAATAACTTGTGTGTCAGTTGTATAGTTAGTTATGAATGCAATATCATTTCAGCCTCCTGAAGAATTACAAGAAGTTCTGCTGTCACTCAGTTACCTTCCATCTGCCGAACGCCTAACTGTTGTTTTGCTGAAGGCCAGAAATCTTTTCCTACCTCCAGATAAGGACACTGTTGGTAATATACTAAAATTTTCCAACCTGTTAAAAATTAATAAAAATTCAGTAGCTTTTCTTAATCCATACACAGTCATTATGTCCTATTTTTCCCCTTTGTTACTGATCTAGTAAAGTATAGCACAAGAGACTGTCTTCTCAAATATCAGGTTTGTAGTAAAGAAACTGAAAGGTGCAAATGTTAACTTAGCAAACTAATGTATCATGGTCACTCTGAATGTAGGTAATGATAATAGTTGAGTTCTGGTTTGTAACAGCATTTTCAAGTGACAATATTATGAAAAGGCAAGTCGCTACTCACCATATAGCAGAGATGCTGAATCGCAGATAGGCCAACAAAATGACTCTCGCAATTAAAGCTTTTGGTCATAAAGACCTTAGGCCTTCATCAACAATAGACACACATACACACACACACACACACACACACACACACACACACACACACACACACTTGCAAATGCAACTCACACACACGAGTGCAGTCCCAGGCAACTGAAACCACGCTGCGAGCAGCAGCACCAGTGCATGATGAGATTGGCAACTGAGTTGGGGTAAAAAGGAGGCTGGGGTGGGGAGGGGTAGGGATAGTATGGTGGGGGTGGCAGACAGTGAAGTGCAGCAGGTTAGATGGAGGGCAGGGGAGAGATGATGAGAGATGGGGGCAGAGAGGGAGGGGGGGGGGGGGGGAGCAGTGGAAAAGGAGGGTAATAAAAAGACTGGTATGGTTGTGGAATGATGGATGTGTAGTGCTGGAATAGGAACAGGGAAGTGACTGGATGGATGAGGACAGTGACTAATGAAGGTTGTGGTTTATAGGGTTACGAGAATGTAGAATGTATTGCAGGGAAAGTTCCCACCTGCACAATTCAGAAAAACTGGTGTTGGTGGGAAGCATCCATATGGCACAGACTGTGAAACACTCATTTAAATGAAGGATATCATGTTTGGCAGTGTGTTCAGCAACAGGATGGTCCAGTTGTTCATGGCCAAAGTTTGTTGGTGGCCATTCATGCGGACAGACAGCTTGTTGGGTTGTCATGTCTACATAGAATGCTGCACTGTAGTTGCAGCATAGCTTGTAGACCACATGACTGGTTTCACATGTAGTCCTACCTTTGATGGGATAGGTGATGTTAGTGACCAGATTGGAGTTGGTGGTGGTGGGAGGATGTACGGGTCAGATCTTGGGTCTAGGTCTATTACAGGGTGGATGGACGAGTATATTATGCAGATTCAGAGGATGGCATAATACCATTGTAGGAGGGGTGGTAAGGATAGTGGTAAGGACATTTCAGGTCCTGACAAGAGATAATCAAAACCCTTGCGGAGAATGTAATTCATTTGTTCCAGTCCTGGGTGATACTGAGCTATGAGACGAATGCTCCTCTGTGGCTGGACAATGGGACTTTGGGAGGTGGTGGGGGACTGGAAAGATAACACACGGGAGAATTGTTTTTGTACAAGGATGGGAGGATAATTAATAATTAACTATGTCTCACTGAAGTCTTCACTGACCATAATTATCTTCACGACCTTGTACAAAAACAAATCTTCCATGCTTTGTAGGCTTAGGTACCCATCTATATATAACAGAGGACATGATAATTTCTTGTAACATTATTTACATGACTGATAAAATGTATTTACAGTTAACATTTACAACTTTATCAAAATTTGGATACACAGTTTGGTTCATAAATGAGTATTGACATGTTTTGTATAAATCAAATTGCTGCAAATATATATTTTTAATACAAAATTTAGTAAACTGATAATTCAGAACAACCAAGCAAGAAAATTTCTACATTAAATTTAATTAAACAATGATTTTCTTGACTAATATTTTCAATGAGTCTTAATTTGAGTCCCAAAATTATATAACTGTTGTTTCTGTAGCAAATAATTCAGAGTTGTGATTTTGAGTACTGCTGGAATTTGAAGGCAATTTTATGAAAAATAAAGATACTTTGAAATCCAGCAGAAAGCCTTTTCAAGTGTGATGAAAATTATAAACTGATATTCTAACATAATTAAATATGACAATTTCAACAGTAATTTACAGAATATTTGCTCTATCAGCAGTCTCTGTATTGGGATGTGCATCAGTTGGTTCAAATGGCTCTGAGCACTATGGGACATGACTTGTGAGGTCATCAGTCCCCTAGAACTAAGAACTACTTAAACCTAACTAACCTAAGGACATCACACACAGCCATGCCCTGGGCAGGATTCAAACCTGCGACCATAGTGGTCGCTCAGTTCCAGCAGACTGTAGCATCTAGAACCGCTCGGCCACTCCAGCCAGCTGATGTGTATCAGTCTTGGCATCAATCAGCTCATAATGGTCATAGAATGCAGGCTTTCAGAGGTGGTATTTTGTTTTTGCCAATATTTGTTTTATGCACTTTAGGCCATGGTCCAAGGTATAATTCTCTGCCTAATGTTTAGTCTTCCAACACTAGAGACAGCATCAAAGGCTTTAATGACTCATAAAGCAATGGTTGGTTCATGACATCATCAGACCAATGACTAAGATTGCAAAGTTGCACCAATATATGTTATGAAGCTTGTAGTAGGCAGGATCTGGTGCTGTTTGTTTTATTTAGCACTAAACCCCACAACTTATCTAACTTCAGTCCTTCTTTTCTGTTAAAGTTGCTTTTTTGCTCTTGAATTTCTATGGGCTCTCTGTACATCCTAGCACAGGAATGATTAGATATTGCTAAAATCACAGTGTCAGATAAGCAAATTTGGTGATTCCCTGGTCCCAATCTTTTTTTTATGTATACTTGACCACAAGTGCAAGGGATTTTATAAATTCCTGCTGTGGCAAGCATTAGACATAGGTCCTTTGCAGTGTTAAAATGTCTGCACACCATTCTTATTGGTTTAAACACTCCATTAAGTCTGTATGCTCTGAGTACTTTGCTTATGTGATCTGGGACTTTTTTTTACAAATGAAAGGAGTACTTTCCCTTTAGTTAGTTCTTTTTTATTAAAGTTCTAGGTCTTTTAGGGTGTAGTGCACTAATTGTCTGTTTGTAAGAGTAGGTATTTCTTCTGAAGGCAGTTCTTTAGTGATTGAGCTCATTCTCCAAACACTGGTGTTCTCAGATTCTTTTGCCCTGTCTGTCAGTGGTTTGATAACTCTTCTTTTCTGCTTGGAATGGTGAACAGAATTTCTGTGTGAAGTGACATGCGAATGGGCTTTCTGTAGAATTTATGCCGTAATCTACTGTCAGGTTTCCTGAGCGCTGTACATCCAAAAATGAAATTTGACCTTCTTTCTCTTTTTCCATAGTGAACTTTATATTAGAATTTATATTATTCAGAAAATTTAGTAATTCCAAGGCTTGTTTTTCTCCACAAGGGGTCCTTTATCTCCAAAATGCCACAAAATGAAAGTATCTTCCACATACTAAACCAATGTTAGGGTTTCTTCTCCATCATCAGAAGGGCTGCTTCTTCAAATTTTTCCAAATAAAAATTGGCTACAGCTGTGCTGATTAGGTCCACAGAAACAATGCCCTAAGGTTTGGCCACATCAGTTGTCCAGAATAGCCATCAATAGCATGGTGTGAATCTAGCCTGTATAGCTCAGTCGGTAAGAGCATTGGCTGTAACAGTAAAGGTTCAAGGTTCAAGACCTAATCTGCCACACAATTTTAATCTTTTGGCAAAGTCAGCAAAAATCATGCATAAAGGTTATCATTGCTGAATAGCTTATTTGATAAAGAAAGCATGATTTGTATTTCATTGTATTTAGCTAACTGACCTTGGATGCCACCAGATGATTCCCACTCGATGTCATGAAACTGGTACTGAAGTAAAACAAGTGATGATAACAGCAGAGATTTTATGCAGCTTCTCCCAAGTATCTCTAGCAGATATGCATTCACCAACATGAAGTAACAGCTTTGTACCACAGGACAAGATAAGACACTTCTTAGCTCTGGAATTAGATTTTGTTCAGAAACCAGATTTTGCTGCCATGTTAGAGTATCATAGGCCACTTAAAGTAAAATTGCTGTTTTATTCATCAAAAACACAACAATAAACTGCAAATGTAATTTGGAAGCACCGTTCATTTTTCAACAACATTAACAAAAGGATTAGCACTTCACTCAAGACTTTCTACATCACTAATTCAAATGTTTAAAGATTATTAAGACATAATAACACTCACTGCACAATCTCAATTTTACCTGGAGATGAAGTGGTATTTATGTGTCTCAATTCCTCTCCATAGTTAAGGGAGAGAAAAATGTTAGCAACAAAATGGCATGCACTTTTTTCTCTCAGAGTGAACACAGTCCCATGATTGCACTTTACATGCTGAAATATCCATTCACAAACCCAGGAGAAGCTACCAATAGCAAAACAACATGGGATTTTATTCCACCATAACAATGCCCTAGTTAATTACTTGATAAAGATACAAGATTTTCTCAAGGCGATCTAAATCCTATATCTAGCTTAAAGCCTATTTTGGGCATCATATATTCTCTTTCTTTTCTGAAAAGATCCAGTCACGCTGAAAAACTTATATGAAGTCCTTTGAGACAACTGGAATGCAGAATTACCATGAAGCTACACAGAAACGTCATTACGTTCTGATCGTGGTGACTAGTACTACAGTTTGATCAATTTCAAGTGCTATGGAATTAAGATTAATTTCATGTGTTCTAATCACTGCCTAACTGAAAGATGTCAAGTGTTTTATTGCAACATCTATTTCAGTGTATCATAAATGTGTCAAGCTAACATATCAAACTTTATCAAATAATCTCATTTTCATTCCATTCTGACCACTATATTATATTACTGTATGGAGAAGATGTAAGTATCATAAAAAATTAAAATATATTTTAATTTTTAACATCTCAATTACAAAGATAAATACATCTGCATGTACATACATACTTTGCAAGCCACCTTAGACTGTGCAGCAGAGGGTACTTTGTGTACCAATGTCACTTCTCCCTTTCCTTATTCCAGTCACAAGTGCTTCACGGAAAGAATGATTGTTGATAAACCTCTGAGTAAGCTCAAATCTAAGATTACCTTCATAGTCTTTTCATGAGGGGAGGAAACAATATGTTGCTTGACTCTTCTAGGGACATACACTCTTGTAACTTTAACCGCAAACCACATCGTGACACAGAACATCTTTCTTGCAGCATTTGATGATGGAGTTAGCTGAGCACATCTGTGACACTTTTGCACTTAGTAAATGAACCTGTAATGAAACATGATGCTCTTCTTTTGCTTGTCTCTATTTCCTCTATCAATCCTATTTCTTATGGATCCCAGATGGACAAGCAATACTCAATTACTGGTTGAATGCAGGTTTTGTAAGCTACATATTTTGTGGGTAATGTGTCTCAGCCATTTACAACAACTCAAATTCAGTTTGATACCATCAAGGGTAATCTTGACCTGCAAAAAATCAATTATGTACAAAATTCCATGTGAGCTCAGCAAGGCTTACCTACATCCAACCACTCACACTGTGAAGGAACACGCCAGAATGTTCACAATTATCAAACATTTCATATCTCACAGTCATACAATGTATTGTAGTGACACCAAAGCAACTTCCAGATCTTGAGTTCATGAAAGATTTGATTAAAATTAACTTAATAGAAGACATTGATAACCATCACAATGGTTTTTAATCAAATTAGGGATGGAATTCATGGTTGAATAGAGCCTTAAGTGGAATCAGTTTGGACTCAGATTCATTGTTTGCTTCACATTGAGACATTACTGTAACACACCTTGCTTAACCTACAAATATTATAAACATAAGGCTCATCCACCATGTGTTACTGACTGTACATGAAGGCTGATTCAGGAGTTATTGTAGGAATTTTGATACAATTTTCACTGATAGACTGATTCATGAGAAAGGTTTGCGTGTATAATTTACTACTCCTATGCCAGACAAGTTGTCCAGCCATGGATACTTAAAATTAGTGCTACCCATGTGAAGCTGAGGTGGGTTGCTAGTATGTTTTAAATCTACCTTGAAAACATCCTTGTTTCCAAGAATAAACTAGTTGCCTATTTCTCTGAGCATATCTCACAAATAAAATCACAGGCTGGTTTTAAGAACTGCATTACAGATGATCAGACAATTCATTCCTTACTGCACAAGACAGTGGAAGGTGAAACATTACAGCAACTGTGTATCTTCTACAAGTTAATGAAGACCACAGTACAAGGATGGCCTGAAAAGTTCTTGGCCTCACCTGTAGATCACAGATGTTGGTACAGCTTTCAACAATCTTTATGTAAAATTGCAAGTCATTCTATTCAGCAGTCAACTGTAGACAGCCGTCTGAATAAGGCGCAGTACTGAAATTCTCAAAAATGGAGAATATTGAGTATTGTACATTGGTATAGTTTTTTGTAAAAGAAGGTTTGTCATCAATGAAATTTCATTTGTGGTTCATAAATCTGTAAGCTGAATCTTCTCCTCCAATTTCCACTTTGAAAATATCAGCTACCAAACTTAAACATGGCCATGAAAGTGTCAAAGATGATCCACATGAAGCAAAGAGCAACCACACAAGAAATCATTGAAAAAGTGCAAGATAAGATCTAGGAAGATCAGTGCAGGAAGATGTGTCAGATTTCCAAGACTATAGAGATTTCAAAAGAACATGTTTGCCACACCATATGCAAAGAATTGTGCATAAGTAAGTGTTGTGCAAGATGAGTGCAGTGTCTGCTCACAACACCTCAGAAACAAATTTGCATGACAGTTTAGTGTATTTTTGTAAAAATAAAAATCATATTCTGCATCAATATGAGACAATGAATGAATCAAGACTTCATCACTACCCACTAGAATCAGAACAATAAATGAAACAGTGGACAGATCCTAGTTCTTCAGCACTGAATAACATGAATATATACCATTAGAAGAAAAGTTTTTTGAGGTGTGAAAGGAATTCTCGTAACTGATTATTTTCAAAAAGGCAGAACAATAATTGGGGTATATTCTTGTATCCTTGTAAGGCATCTGGATGCAAAAAATTGAGAAAAAAGATCTAGTCCACAGAAAAAAACTCATCTCTCATCAGGACAATGCACCTGCCACAAAAGTGTCTTGGCATTGTAAAATTGAGGAAGCCACACTATGAAGCATTGGAACATCCCCCCCTCTTCAGCATATTTGGATGGCTCTGATTCCATCTCTCAGCAAAATACAAATTTTTCTTTGATAGATAGTGTTTTTCATCCAGTCAAGGAGTGAATGCAGACAAGTAATTTGCATCACTTCCAGAGTAGTTAGACTTGATTAGTAGTAGTCATGTTTTTTGTTACTACACTTTGCAGAATTAGCTATCAGTGGTTGCTTCTGTGTCTTAATGAATAAATTGAGTTGTTCAGTTTCCACGAAGGTTCTCCTTCATGAGGAGATCTACAGAGGACAATGTGTGAATAAATGAGATAGAATCACGTCACTGGAACATTGCTTGTTGAAGTTTAATAATGTTAAAAGAGACATTATCTTGAAAAATGAAAGGGTTTTTAAAACATAAATTCTAATTTTCACTATCAAGCCAAGAACTTTTCAGACCACTATCATATGCTATTAAATAAATTGGAATGTAATTAATAAAAATTTATTCACCTGATTTCACTCTTGACTGATCAGTAGGAAGAAGCAGGTTCTTTTACATTCTTGAAAAACAGGTAATGAACCAGCTGCAGCCTGAGCTCTGTGGTATTTCATGTTTCCTAAGTTTCCACTTCTTTTCCAGATACATATTAGTTATTTACTTTAATTGTATCAGATAACTATACAGCTGTTTGCATGCAGATAATATGAGTGAAACTGCTGCACCTTCCCGTCAGTTACTGAACAATATATCAAATCATGTTCTAGAGAATGGTAACTCTTGATTCACAGCTAATATGCGGATCAGCAATTACATAAGACACAGTACATTCAGTTTCTTACATGCAATTCTGTTCACAATAAAATTTGTATAATGATAGTATAACTAGTGAATCAGAAGATACCAGATTTATGGAACACACATTCAAACCTTATGTAGAAGCTGACTGCATTTACCTTTACAGTTAGATTACTGACCATTCAACATGAATGATACAATGAAACTCATGGGCTTTTTATACTTTCGTTTCTTATTTCATATAGAATAATATTTTGATGCAAGTTAGTTTAGGGGAAAATAATATTTTAGATCAAAGTTTTGCCACTTGTACTGTAGTTGGCATTGAATGACAAAGCTCAAGTAGACTTGTACTTAACAAGCTGGAGATTCCTACACTGATATTAGAGTACATCTACAAGCTAATAATATCTATGTCTGGCAGGGTAAACATGTTTAAGATGAACAGCAGCATCCATCCCCTGAATGCAAGGCAAAGAAACAATCCTTATGCTGCAAGAACAATTAAAAAAGAAGTATAGCTCACTCCAACTTAAATTTGTGATAAACACTCAAAAATGATGCACCATGAAGGAATTATGCAAAAGGAAGGAACAGAAATTGGTAGGTGTGATGCACGTGTACAGACAAATAAATAATTACAGTTTCACAAAAATTATATTTTTTATTCAAGATAAACAGCTTCACAAGCTGGGCAAGAAAATTATGTGTTAGTTCACCTCTGGCCCTTATGCAAGCAGTTATTCAGCTTGGTATTAATTGACAGTGTTGCTGGGTGTCCTACTAGGGGATATCATGCCAAATTCTGTCCAACTGGCATGTTAGATCATCAAAATCCGAAGCTGGTTGGAGAGCTCTGCCTTTAATGCTCCAAACATTTTCAATTGGAGAAAGATCCAGTGACATTGCTGGCCAAGGTAGGATTTGACAAGCACAAAGACAAGCAGAAGAAACTCTGGTTATGTGCACGTGGGCATTTTGTTGCTGAAATGTAAATCCAGGATGACTTCCCATGAAAGGCAACAAAATGTCAATGTACCTCTATGCTGTAAGTGTGCAAAGGATGACAGCCAAATGGGCTCTGCTATGAAAACAAGAAAAAAAATTGCAGCCTGACATGGATGGAAGGTGCAATGTTCCATGGTGGTGAATAAAAACGCGTAAAAATGCATAAATAATGCAGAACTATGGCCGAAAAAATTCGTAGAAATACACCCAAAAACGTGGGAAAAAACATGAAAGTAGTGAAATGGATGAAGTAAGGCAAAACAAGATGAAATCTGAGGGAGTAATCTGATATTGGAAGGCAAGACCAACTGAAATTGGTATGAAGACACAATGAGACCAAAGAAAAAATAAAGAACCTTACATCCATGGAAAGAATTGCAATCCACAACCAAAAACTTGATCACAACCTTATAATCCCACCTGCTGACAAAAGCTCCACCACTGTTGTTTTGGACCCTAATAATTACCTGGTAGAAGGGCACTAGCATCTGTCAGATTCATCCACACCCTCCCACAGTGACCCCATTCCAGCAAGATGTCCAGTCTCTCCTCAAATCCTTAGTCTCATCCCAGAACCTCTCCCCTGAGTCCATCACTCTCCTCGCCCCTACCACTTTCCACACTCCTACCTTCTACAAGCTTCCTAGAGTCCATAAATGCAACTACCCATGAAGTCCCATTGTGGCCAGTTATTGTGCCCCCACTGAGAGAATCTCTGCTCTCATAATCAACACCTTTAGTCCATACCTTCACATTACCCTCCTATATAAAAGATACTAACCATTTCCTCCACTTACTCTCCACAGTTCCTGTCCCTTTACCACATGGTGCCCTGCTCATCACTCCTGATGCCAACCACCTCCCTATGCACTAACATCACTAATGCCCATGGCCTTACCACTATTGAACACTACCCTTCCCAACGCCCAATGAATTCCAAATCTAGAACCTCCTTCCTAGTTGCCATGACCAACTATATCCTCACCCACAATTACTTCTCCTTTGAAGGCATTACCTACAAAAACCCCAGGGTATGGTTATGGGCACATCCTATGCCTACCTATTTGTGGGCCATCTAGAGGAATCCTTCCTAAACACCCAGAATCCCAAATCCCTCACCTGGTTCAGATTCACTGATAACATCTTTGTGATCTGGATCGAGAGTGAGGACATCTTCTCCACATTCCTCCAAAACCTAATCACCTTCTCCTCCATTCACTTCACCGGGCCCTACTCAACCCAACAGGCCACCTTCCTCAATGTTGATCTCCACCTCAAAGATGGCTACACTAGTACCTCTGTCCATATCAAACCACCAACTAGCAGTATACCTCCACTTTGATAGCTGCCACCCATTCCATACCAAGAAGTCCCTTCCACATGGGCTAATCATCCATGCTGTCACATCTGTAGTGATGAACAGCCCTCTCAAAATATACTGAGGGTCTCACTGAGACCTTCATTGACTGTAATTGCTATCTAGCCTTGTACAAAAACATGTCTTCTACACTGTATCTTTTGTCATCCACCAATTCCCAAGGTACCACCATCTGGCCACAGAGGAGCATTCCCCTTGTGACTCAGTACCACCCATGACTGGAGCAGCTGAATTACATTCTCCACCAGGGTTTCGATTATCTCTCATCATGTCCTGGAATGAGAAATGTCCTACTCACTATCCTTTCCACCCTTCCATAGTGGTATTCCACCATCCACCAAACCTACACAATGTGCTTGTCCATCTCTACACAATCCCTCCTGCCAACCCCTTTGCCTTATGGCTCATGTCCCTGTAATAGACCTGGGTGCAAGACCTCTCTGATGCATCCTCCCACCATCACCTACTTGGCCAAGAAACAGCTGGGCCACACTGCTGCTGAGCATGCTGCCCAAAATGACATTCCTCATTTCAGTGACTGCTTCACAGTCTGTGCCATCTGGATCATTCTCACCAACACCAGCTTTTATGAACTGTGCAGGTTGGGAGTCTCCCTGCAATATATCCTAGATTCTCATAACCCTCCTGACCTTAACCTTCATTAGTCATTGTCCTTCCCCATCTAGCCCCATCCTTGTTCCCATTCCAGCAGTATACACAGCCTTCTAATCCACCAATGCACTGTTAGTCCTTTTACTTCTCTCCTTTTTCACTACTCCTCCCTCCTCCCCCACCCTCCACCTAACCTCCCGACTATACCTAGCTGGCCTACCCTCTCTCCATTCCATCACTGTACACTCCCACAATAACTTTGGAAAGAGATAACAATAATTTGGAATAAAATTTCTCACATTTGCATATGTTTTTGTTACACTATCTGCTGTAACAGCCAGCAAGGCCAGCTTAAGAATTTCTGCAGAAAAAAACAAGACTTTTACAAATGTTGAAAATGCACCTTAATTTCCGATAACAGATATCAGCCAAATTAAATATGTAAAAATGTTTAAATATCTTGGAGAGATAATCCAAGAAAATGTTTTGGAAACAGTTGTTATAGAGGAAAGGATACGTGAAATGGGAAGGGTATATGGCACAACTAAAGACTTTTACAAAGAAAAATACCTGTCTGACTTGTCCTATATTCAATATACTATTTAGGTATGTAATGCATCAAGAGGGACCAAATAGATGATATGAAAATTAAATTAAATCAACGTCTCAGAAGTAACATGAAAAAGAAGACTGGTATGTTAAAGATATTTGTATCAAATGCAAGGCAGTAGATTAACCAAAAAGATCTTCAAATATTTGAGGGATAAGAAGTCAACAAATTGGATTCACAAAACAAAAGAGGATATAGAAAAAATCATATAAAAGCTGAAAAAACAACTGACAGAGAAGTGCTTCAGAAAGCATATTGAATATGGAAGGAATCCAAGATAGGAGAATAAAAAAAATTGGTCTGATGTAGTTAGAAGACAGGAAGAAAAAAACACAGTGAACAACTGAAAGATTACTGGAGAAAACAAAGAGAATAATGAATGTTCACCAATAATGTTTTGCTACAAAGGGAGGGGAGATCTGGTAGCATAATGCTCATGGTTACCAGATTTTCTACATCTACATCCATATTCCGCAAGCCACCTGATGGCATGTGGCGGAGGGTACCTTGAGTACCTCTATCAGTTCTCCCTTCTATTCCAGTCTCGTATTGTTCATGGAAAGAAGGATTGTTGGTATGCTTCTGTGTGGGCTCCAATCTCTCTGATTTTATCCTCATCGTCTCATCGCGAGATATATGTAGGAGGGAGCAATATACTGCTTGACTCTTCGGTGAAGGTATGTTCTTGAAACTTCAACAAAAGCCCGTACCAAGCTACTGAGCATCTCTCCTGTAGAGTCTTCCACTAGAGTTTAACTATCATCTCTGAAACGCTTCCTGTAACGAAGCATGCTGCTCTCTGTTGTATCTTCTCTATCTCTTCTACCAACCCTATCTGGTACGGATCCCACACTGCTGAGCAATATTCAAGCAGTGGGCGAACAAGTGTACTGTAACCTACTTCCTTTGTTTTCGGATTGCATTTCCTTAGGATTATTCCAATGAATCCACTTTACCAACGATCAACTTTATATGATAATTCCATTTTAAATCACACCTAATGTGTACTCCCAGATAATTTATGGAATTAACTGCTTCCAGTTGCTGACCTGCTATTTTGTAGCTAAATGATAGGGGATCCATCTTTCTATGTATTTGCAGCACATTTAAATTGTATACATTGAGATTCAATTGCCATTCCCTGCACCATGTGTCAATTCGCTGCAGATCCTCCTGCATTTCAGTACAATTTTCCATTGTTACAACCTCTCGATATACCACAGCATCATCTGCTAAAAGCCTCAGTGAACTTCCGATGTCATCCACAAGGTCATTTATGTATATTGTGAATAGCAATGGTCCTACGACACTCCCCTGCGGCACACCTGAAATCACTCTTACTTCGGAAGACTCCTCTCCATTGAGAATGACATGCTGTGTTCTGTTATCTAGGAACTCTTCAATCCAATCACACAATTGGTCTGATAGTCCATATGCTCTTACTTTGTTCATTAAATGACTGTGGGGAACTGTATCGAATGCCTTGTGGAAGTCAAGAAACACGGCATCTATCTGCGAACCCGTGTCTATGGCCCTCTGAGTCTCATGGACAAATAGTGTGAGCTGGGTTTCACACAACTGTCTTTTTTTAAACCCATGCTGATTCCTACAGAGTAGATTTCTAGTCTCCAGAAAAGTCATTATACTCAAAAATAATACGTCTTCCAAAATTCTACAACTGATCGACGTTAGAGATATAGGTCAATATCCTGGATTAAGATCCAATGCTTTGAAATGTGTCTCATGGAATGAGAACATAAAATATTGTTGATGGTGGTCTGTCCATCAATGGGATAGGTTAAGCTTATCAGTCCCTACGGTAGGATTTCAGAGTTGGTAGCCATGATGTGATGAAGCAACCTGGGACATTTTAATTCCCCTCTTGTTTTGCCGTCTGCCTCCTTAAATTCGTTTTGTTACTTTTAACTATTTACCATTAGTATACATGGACATAGTCTGTATTTTCATAATAGAGAAAGGTTGACCCACAGTTTTAAACAATTTAACACTAGATCTAATTTTGTGCTTAGTTTATATCTAAAAACAAAGTTGATGTGACTTACCAAACAAAAGTGCTGGCAGGCCGATAGATACACAAACAAACACAAACATACGCACAAAATTCAAGCTTTCACAACCAGTGGTTGCTTCTTCAGGAAAGAGGGAGGAGAGGGAAAGGCGAAAGGATGTGGGTTTTAAGGGAGAGGGTAAGGAATCATTCCAATCCTGGGAGCGGAAAGACTTACCTTAAGGGGAAAAAAGGACAAGTATACACTCGCGCACACACACACACACACACACACACACACACACATATCCATCCACACATACACAGACACAAGCAGACATTTACCATTTCTAGTTCATCAACAGTTCCTTTCACCTCCTCTATTATACTCATCATTAATTTGTGCTTAGTTTTATATATGTAATTGACTTTCCAATTTATTTTGACTATTAATAGTTAGTATCCTTTGTTATAGTGTGAAATCAGTAATTTTTTGTAACATAAATTCTATTGTTAACATATAAACAAATATAAATTCTGTACTAATTATAAACATTTGGAAGACGAAATACTAGTAATCTTAAAGTATCTATTTGGCTCTCTTCAAAAACATGTTAGCAAAACCAGCCCTTAATTAATTCCAAAGTAATCAACACTTTTGTCAGAAGTACTGTTTGCATAACTATATTTGTTTATTTCATTTTTTGAACAAATAATTCAGCCAAACTCTTGTAGTAGAAGAAACTGTTAAAAAGACGAAAGTTTTCAATGTATTCAGTTAATTTAATGAGTTAAGTTTTAATTGTAATTTCTGTAAATTTGATTTTAAACAGTGTGTAGTTCCAGTACCTTTATTGTGATGATATATAAGGGCCCAATTTTTGGTCATGAGAAGTCAGTCCATGGGCAATTTTCAGACGAGAAACCTGTGTTGTTTAGAGCAGCAACAATGCTTCAACTTAACTGTGGAATAAGTGTTAAACAATTAGGCCATGTGTAAAAACAATGACAGTGTCTGCTCCATACATACCTCACTACTCTTCAAGAACTGTGAACTTTGTGGTTAGGTTTTAATGCACGTAGATGTTCAACTGGAAACTATTGTAGCCGTATGGGGGTGTTCACCTGCAAACTGTTAATGAGGCTTATGGAAAGTTTAAACAAGAGTGCACTGGCCATATATTAAATGTGTATATTGGGGGGATGTGAAAAGTGAAAGTAATAGACATTGAAACATAACTGAGCATCTGTCGGCTACATTATTTACAGTAGTCAGTGTCTAAATTACAAACTCCATATTCAAGCCAATTTAGGAATGCACTACAACACTGGGGGCAACAAACGAAGAAAGAAAAGCAGGTGGAACCAATACAATGTGCTAGTATTTGATTAATACACTGACTCATTCAACACAGTCAAAGTAAAACAACTCAAATAATTCATAACCTGCTTATGCCAAGTCAAAGACCACTAGGATGCAAAACAGAACAATAGAGATTAACCAGAATATCCAAGGTCCCAAAGCCATTATACATAACAGCAAAGTCCTCCAATGTAGTAATCATAAATGTATTCAAGTCAACATACAATGACAGTTTTCCTTGTTCAGTTCAGGCAATGTTATTAGCTGCTTGATGATCCAAAGTGTGCTTGCATAGCCTATGCCTATCCTTATATACTGGCGATGTGCTGTAGTTGAGGGCACTTCTTGATGCATTGCAAATACCTCCTAATGTGGGACATGGTGTCTCATTAGTGCCTTTTTATTTAGTTGGCTGAACCCATATACTACACACCAGCCAACAATATCATATGATGTTTACACTTTTACTTGATGTACACCTGAATAAAATATAGCACAGCCACTCACCATATTTTGTGTAACTTCTCTCGAAAGAAAAATTTCAAGGAGGTGAAAGGAACAGAAACATAAATCCATACCTTCAAGAGTTTAATTATTAACAATTACTTGTATGTAATAATCATCTGCTACATTCTACTTTTGATTGAAATGGTTATAATTGAACATCTCATACAATCACAGAAAAATAACTACTGGTGTTCTGAAAAAAGTTGCAGGTTTTCAGTTTACATTTTTCAACTGTTGCTGATCCACTAATGAATACATTACAGACACATGAGTAACTGATTACTGAGGATGGGATATTTACATTCTACAAGAAGGAAAGCCCATTTAAAATAAGCATTCCAAATTTTTCATGCTAAGATAGAGAACTGCAGTCTCCAAATCTTGACTCATATATCTTCACATTTTATTAATAATTGTTGTACCAGATTGATAAGTTCCTCCTGTGCACTTGGCAACCAAATCAGGTCAATACAAAAATTATTTCTGTTCTATGAACAGTAAATGTGTACACCTCTGTTCATCTGACAATAATTTCTATTTGCAAAACTACAGAATAACAAATATTGAGCTCAACATCTATATGAATACTGTGCCCATTATTTGATATGGAAATATGATGGCTACTGACAGTTTACAGTCTGCCAATGATATGCTTCTGAAGATTCTTCAAGTACTGAAAAAGATTATTAATTAATATATATGTACTGAACTGGAGACATATTGTCTGTCAACACTCAACTTTGGGTATTCATAGAGGAAAATGAAATGGCAGATACAATGTCAGAAGCTGTTGTGTGCTAGACTAAACATCACAGGGAAATTACTTAAAAGGAACAGATGAATTTTAATGGAAGCAGGCTAATATTGTATTACTTTAGAGGCAACAAGTGGAAAGAGGGAACAAGCTACTTTATTTTTAAAAAATGCAGTTAACTCCCAGGGCCTTCATATTAATAAAATTGTGTTCAACAATTCACTGAACGCTGCTTGACAATAGTGATCTATACACAAGCTAGCAGTGCTGACAGTTTAAGACAATGAGCAGGAAGGATCTTAGGCTTCAGAAAACACACAGAGACACTTTTAACAATTTTAAGTAGGTTTATATGGGATTAATTGTTTGTCAAGATTTTAATGCTGGTTTTCCGTCAAACAGTACTGATCAAGGACACCTTGAATTTTTGGTATTCAGCCTTGCTTTGGATTATTTGCCACAGTAGAATTGCCTTTGAGGATTGTAGCATCTATATCAAAAACAATATTGGTAATTTGTTCTTACACCCAACTATCTTCAGTAATTTGTGTGTAAAATCAGCAGTCACTGATTATTTATTAATTCTCAAATGTTGACAGCTGACCAATTACGATCAGATTTTCAAAGAAATATATGTATCATAGAGTTATAAACAATGACTTGACTGCAATGTCTAGAAATATGTTAGGACAAAACTGCTGAGAAGAGATTTGTAAGAAATTGTAGTAGGCTAGAGAGAAAATGTAACTTTCTTAGCATATCTATAGCATTTTGAGTCTTCTTTAAGGTAAAACTGAATAGAAGCAAGGATGAGGAATGGGTGAGTCCTCAAATTAAAATGTCTTGTGTTATGAAGGCAGACCTCTATCCAAATCAGAGGATGATACTACTAAACAAAAATAGTAATGCAAATGAAACTCAGGCCCTAAAAAGTAGATGTGGTATAAATAAGGATACACTGAGATCATTAGTAACCAAATTCAATTATTACCTCCTCACAGTGGCAGCAGATATTGCAGCCACTAACAAACAAGACCAATAAACATTCCTGTTTGAAAATATAAGTCCTAAGTAGAGTACGAAATCCATCACTTCATTAATAAGTAGCAATTCTGATGGCTATGGTGGTGTTTCTAGCAGAATATGCTTGAGCTAAGTTTGTAATCAGTCAACAACAAACTTAAACATGCTGTAGTAATGCACATTTATAAAACTGAAGATAAGCCAACTACCTCTTATTACAACCTCATTTCACTCCTTCTGATCTTTTCAAAAGTTTTTTGTAAAACTGTCAAATGACTGAATAGTGAATCATTTTTCAGAAGAGAGCTTGTTAACTGTCTCATGCTAGAAGCCACACAATACCTTACACATGAAATCCTTGAAGAGTTAAAAAAAATAGCTTGCCAATATGGTAAATCAGACCACATGTTCCATGGAAGAACATCGCACAGAACATAAATGATGCATTTGTCTTTTGCTACCGATAAAGTCTGCCATTGCTGAGCCCTGTATATTCACTGGGTATACAGTGGAATACAACAAAACAATATTTTTTGCTACTGCTAATTCTTGTCGGGGTTCCATTGCTAAAATGTCTGTGGAGGTAACTGTTAACTGGGACAATGGCTATCAATCCAGTAATACCTGGAATCCAATTATTTACATATTTTCTCCCACTAGAGGCAACAAAAAACATAGAGGGGTATGGCAAGAGGAAATCCCCTATACATCTAATTTTGTGTTTCTGCCATCAAGGGTGCTGCCTGCTGACAGTGACATTGGTCTTGTAATTGTGATCATGGCACACATGTGAAATGCATACAATGCACTGATAAATTGTGCAATGGGGATAGCTGATGTCTGTCTTTGTGGACTCACCTGAAGATGTCTGGCAGGTGCCCATATGAATATTGTGCATGGTAGTAAACCTCATAGAAAATTCTTGCTGGTTAGTTTGTGATCTGCTTGTTGTATAATGGATGATATCTTAGTACTGTCACAACTGTCCTCATCAAATGCTTTACTGTGTAAACAGGAATGCAACTACAGAGCAACATTGCTGTGTGTTAAACACTATCTCTCACCTCTCCCCGACTCCCCCCCCCCCCCCCCCCCCCCCCCCCAAATCCCCCCATTCCCACCCCACTAACTGCCTTTCGGCCAGTTTCCGTCAATTCTACCACTGGGGGCATATATTAGCACAAGCTTCAAAGCCTTCTCAGAATGCATAAAAAACTAATGCACTGTAGATTATCATCCTATATTAAGGGTTAGAACCATTTCTGTGAATGTCTTACCTCCATTACAGTCAATATTATCAGTAAACACATATGCAGACCATTTGAATTTTGTGTACTGTCTTCACCAGTAGCAACAAACATTTTGTCTCGATGCCTTTCCTGATGTTGATTTCCAGTTAGAATATTTAATTAACATTATATTTAACAGTATTCTGTTTCACGATTTGGAAGCTTTATAAACTCTGCAACAAAAAATTGAAACACCCAACAGGGAAGGAAGAAACGAAATGAAACTTCATGTGTGAGTGTGTGGTGTTATTTCAGTGATTACTAAATAGAGACAAATATGCAAAGAATTTGATAGTTAATCCCACTTAGTATGATGTTCCTCTCCTATGGTCTGGATGCATGCACTGATTCAGATGGTAAGGATGTCATAAAGCCATTGTACCCTCTCCTGAGACAAACTGGGTCACAGCTTTTGTCACTAGTGCTGGACATCTGGCATACTGGCACTGGGAAAGAGTTGCCATCTGAGCTGATCACACACTTGTTCTATTGGGGACAGGTGTGGGGATCCTGCTAGCCACAGGAGTACCCCATGACCATACAACCAGTTTATACAGACCCATGTGATGTGTAGGCAAGAATTGTCCTTTTGAAAAATTGCACCAGGATACTATTCAAGGGTGTACCAAAAAAAAGAGGGAATTTTTAAAAAATGCTATATACTGTATTTTCAAATTGTTTACAAATCAGTTTCATCCTCTTCAAAATACTCTCCATTACAACTAATACAATTGTCCCACCACTGCTTATGCTGTTCAGAACATTTTTTTGTAATTATCTTTAGAAGTGGCTGACACATCCTCCCTCATTTTTTTCTTGTCTTCTCCAGTGTTTTCAAATTGGTGTCCTTTCATGCCCCTTTTCATGCATGGAAATAATAAAAAGTCACACAGAGCCAGGTCGGGCAAGTAAGGTGCATGGGGCAGTGGAAACTGCCTAACAGAGATGACAGTGTGTGCAGGAGGGTTGTCGTGGTGGGAGAAGCGGTCTCCTGTCTGCCACAAATTCGCTGAACTGAGCTCCAAGATAACCCACTAATCTCTGACAGTTGATCAATTGTCTGTTGACAGTCTGTGAGCACAAGCTCTTGAATTTTTTCAATATTTTCATCAATTTGGGTAGCTAATAGGTATTCAGAATGAGTTTTGTCATAAATCAACATATCACAATTTTTAAATCAAGCAGACTACTTGCACACTTGAGATTTCCCCATACCATCATCTTGGTAAGCTGTTTTCAAATTTAAAACAGTTTCAGCAGCATTTTTACTGAGTAGAAAACAAAATTTCATAGCTGCACATGTTCACTTAAGCTTGCCATCATAAAAAACAAAACACTACTAGCAAAAACAATCGCTAAAGATGAACAGAAGAAGCCAGGTCAACAACACAGGTCCCACTGAAATGGTAATGAATTGCGCAGTACACACCTAGCAGCAAAAATGCATACTACACAAGGTCCACCCATGGCAATGCTATTCTGGTTTTCTTTTCGGGTACCCCCTCGTAGTGTGAGCGGTAACACACTAGGATGCAGGATGTCTGTAATGTGCCATAGTGCCATCAGAGTTCCTTCAGTCACTATCAACCATGACCTAAATTTATTCCTGATGGCTCCACACACTGTAATGCTAGGAGTTACTCCACATTGCCTCTCCAGTACATTGGAGGAATAGGATGTTGTCCCAGGTCATCACCATACTTGTCAACGATATGTAATAAGGGGTAATGCAGAACTGTGATTCATTTCTGAACACAATGTGTATTATTCATTAGCAGTTCATCCTTCCCAGTCACAGAAACTCACACATGGGACAGTAATTCTCTATTCCAGCTACTACTAGTCTCTGTAGTCTGTGACCTATCATGTGGGGTAACAGAATGATGGAGGAAGTCCATTATTTGTTCTCATAAGGCAGGCACAGATGTGAAGGAGTTTTGATGTGCTTGGTGCACAATAAGGTGATCCTTCTTTGTGGTGGTCAGACACAGTCAACAAGAACCTTTTCAATGACTATGCTTACACTCACATTCCCATGCAGTCCAACAATGGGCCACTGTCACATTCAAATGGCCCAAAAATCTAGGCATTATGCAACAGAACTGACCTGGATTTTACAGTCTTGCACTCTGTAGCATTAATCTGGATCACCTCAAAGCTGAAAGTTTAGTACCTAACACACTGTTCTTAACCTCAGTGTCACCCATTTTTACAAATAGTTACTGACAATCAAATACAATGTCAATTTACCTTTATAAGTTTTTGCATCAGTTGCAGCTGCCATCATATCATCTGCCAGAGACATTGTACGTATTCCTGCATCATCTCAGCTCACTATGTTGTTTACATTCAGATGTGCTCCACACTGATTGGCTGCTGTGTTCTGGGGTGTGACATTAGTTAAACTCGCATGCTGGCTGGGTGCTGGCAAGTGGATTCCTTGTTGTCAGTTTCCACTTGAATGTTTTATCCCAACAATCTATACCACTACTAAAAAAATCATTTCTGCTGTTCCTACATTATGCACTGTCTATTATTCACTTTCTATGTTAATTTTAATTGCAGTTCATATGTACTGTCATGCACTATCAGTTTGTGCAACACACACTATAAGTTCACAGTAACTGTATAACAGATGTATCAAAAAGGACTTGAAAAGTTTGAAATTTCATAGTGATTTATTCATTTAACTTACAGACATGTGTTTCATGTAATTTTGTAACAAAATACATCAACTTTTTCACCTTATACTTAAACAGCTTCAATATGACTTACTTTGGTTATGTAGCACACATCCCATCTGAAGTCGATTTCTTGTCAAATTCGCCACAGCATGTCATGCATGTCTCATTCAGTTACAAGGTAGTGTCTATGTCTGAGCTCTGGTGGAGAATCTGGTAAGGTTAGAACAAACACTGCATCCTCAATGAAGCCCCAAAAGGAAAAGCCAAGAGGGGGCAATGTCACCCATACAATAGCTTGTAGGGGGAGCGGGGGGGGGGGGGGGGGGGGGGGCTAGATGTGGGTGGTGTGGAGTATTTTTAATATTTTTTAAGGTGAATGACTTGTAAGTAGCCATAAAAATGTTCCAGTTCTCATCTGCATAATACTCACATTCTGATTTTTAAATCATATTCTTAAAAGAAAAATGCCTGATTACACCTTTCATTTCCTTTACCTGAGGGCTAGAGGGACAGCCATGCTCCCCTGCTCCCCCTTGTTTCTGCTAATGGGTGCCCTGGAACAGGGGTCATGCAATTGGTGCAACTCCGCCCTTCCACGTATCTGAGAAGTAGACACTTAGGAAATCTCAGATGCTGGATAGGTAGTGTGGTGGTGCACCATCTTGTGTCAACTGTATGCTGCATTCTTGGTCGTCATCGTCAATCTGGGAGGTCAAAAAGCTTTCCAGCACATCTAAGTACACTACTCTGTTTACAGTTTTCTTTTGGAAAAAGGAAGTTTGTAAACCTTTTGCTCAATGCACAAAACACATACTATTTTGAACTATCATGTTCATGTTCCAGGGATTTTAGTGGATTTTTACTGCTTTAAATCCTATACTTACCACTTACCACTTTACCACTTAAATGAAAAATTAATTCATCTTTATAAATAATCTTTCCAATGACAGCTCCATCTTCATCTGACTAATATAACATTTCCAACAAAAGTCCTTACAAGCAATCACTGTCTTTTAGTTATTGCACAATTTTAGTTTTATATGGTTTGAGATGAAACCGTTATCTTAAAAAATGCCAAACAGTCATATGTGGGACAATCAGCTCTCCAGAAGCACACTGGGTTGATTTTGTAGGACTGCTCATAGATCTTTGTCTCACTTGCTCTATGACATCATCCAAGGCATGGGAATGACCTGAGAATTTGTTGTGTCTTACCGAACATCCAGTATCAATAAAAAAACTTACACAACTCATATATAGTAGGCCTACTGGGAGGATCTCTGCCATACTCTGTATGAAAATTATGTTGCACAGATGTCATAGGCTTCTATTCTTCAAATCAAAACACACACCAAGCATTCTCAGAACTGGTAAAGACAGCAATCTTTCCTACAACTGCCACTAGCTTTTGTGATGGCATGATTATTTGCTAGAAAGCTGCATGAATCAAGACTTGATATGTTTTCCTTTAAGATGGTACCAAGATTAAATCTGTAAGTCTTATTAAAAAGTTTGTATGAATTTCCAAAGTTGTAAATATCTTTATGATGCACTCTGTATAATTAGTTCATTTTCACTGTAACACTTGGTTAAGTTCATTCACATGAAGCTTTCACTGCAAAGTATTCCAAAACCTCAGGGTACCATACCTGACAGAATTGACCTGGATTACATAGTCTAACCCCCACCAGCACCAATCTTGAACACCTCAAAGCTTGAGGTTCAAATGAGTGCAGAATGATGTTTGCTCAAAGGTGTACACAACACCATATTTTAGACAGCATTAACACACAAATTTTATTCCCTTAAAAGTTCAGTTATTAATTATGGTGACCAATATTTTACACTACAGACAACATTTAGCACAACTTTCCAGGCTGAAAGCCATAATTCTGAATCGTCACTGTCCAGTGTCGAAGTCAAATCTTCAATAGTGGTATAAAACAGAGTTCATATTTATATGAAAATGTCACAGTTCTCACTTAGCACACTTTTTGTTAAAATCTTTCATTTAAGTGAATTCAATCCATCAATCACTGAGTCCAAGAATAGTTCATTCCACGTACATTAATATCTCATGCTCTTGATAATTATGTTATTATTGTTGTGGTCTTCAGTCCTGAGACTGGTTTGATGCAGCTCTCCATACTACTCTGTCCTGTGCAAGCCTCTTCATCTCCCCGTACTTACTGCAACCTACATCCTTCTGAATCTGCTTAGTCAAGTTGTGCTACAAACTCCTCTTCTCCCCAAGTCTATTCAACACCTCCTCATTAGTTATGTGATCTACCCATCTAATCTTCAGCATTCTTCTGTAGCACTACATTTCGAAAGCTTCTATTCTCTTCTTGTCCGAACTATTTATCATCCATGTTTCATTTCCATACATGGCTACACTCCATACAAATATTTTCAGAAACGACTTCCTGACACTTAAATCTGTACTCAATGTTAACAAATTTCTCTTCTTCAGAAACGATTTCCTTGCCATTACCAGTCTACATTTGATATCCTCTCTACTTTGACCATCATCCGTTATTTTGCTCCCCAAATAGCAAAACTCCTTTACTAATTGAAGCATCTCATTTCCTAATCTAATTCCCTCAGCATCACCCAACTTAATTCGACTACATTCCATTATCCTTGTTTTCCTTTTGTTGATGTTCATCTTATATCCTCCTTTCAAGACACTGTCCATTCCGTTCAACTCCTCTTCCAAGTCCTTTGCTATCTCTGACAGAATTACAATGTCAGTGGCGAACTTCAAAATTTTTATTTCCTCTCCATGGACTTTAATACCTACTCCAAATTTTTCTTTTGTTTCCTTTACTGATTGAATAACATTGGGGAGATGCTACAACCCTGTCTCACTCCCTTCCCAACCACTGCTTCCCTTTCATGCCCCTCGACTCTTATAACTGCCATCTGGTTTCTGTACAAATTGTAAATAGCCTTTCGCTCCCTGTATTTTACCCCTGCCACCTTTATAATTTGAAAGAGAGTATTCCAGTCAACATTGTCAAAAGCTTTCTCTAAGTCTACAAGTGCTAGAAACGTAGGTTTGCCTTTCCTTACTCTCTCTTTTAAGATAAGTCATAGGGTCAGTATTGCCTCACAGGTTCCAATATTTCTACAGAATCCAAACTGATCTTCCCTGAGGTCAGCTTCAACCAGTTTTTCCATTCGTCTGTAAAGAATTCACATTAGTATTTTGCAGTATTTTAGTATTTTAAACTGATAGTTCGGTAATTTTCACATATGTCAACACCTGCTTTCTTTGGGACTGGAATTATTATATTCTTCTTGAAGTCTGAGAGTATTTCGCCTGTCTCATATGTCTTGCTCACCAGATGGTAGAGTTTTGTCAGGACTGGCTCTCCCAACGATGTTAGTAGTTCTAATAGAATGTTGTCTACTCCCGGGGTCTTGTTTCAAATTAGGTCTTTCAGTGCTCTGTCAAACTCTTCACGCAGTATCATATCTCCCATTTCATCTTCATCTACATCTTCTTCCATTTCCATAATATTGTCCTCAAGTACATCGCCCTTGTGTAGACCCTCTATATACTCCTTCCACCTTTCTGCTTTCCCCTCTTTGCTTAGAACTGGGTTTTCATCTGAGCTCTTGATATTCATAGAAATGGTTCTCTTATCTCCAAAGGTCTCTTTAATTTTCCTGTAGGCAGTATCTATCTCACCCCTAGTGAGATAAGCCTCTACATCCTTACATTTGTCCTCTAGCCATCCCTGCTTAGCCATTTTGCATTTCCTGTCGATCTCATTTTTGAGACGTTTGTATTCCTTTTTGCCTGCTTCATTTACTGCGTTATTATATTTTCTCCTTTCATCAATTAAATTCAATATTTCTTCTGTTACTCAAGGATTTCTACTAGCCCTCGTCTTTTTACCTACTTGATCATCTGCTGCCTTCACAACTTCATCCCTCAAAGCTACCCACTCTTCTTCTACTGTATTTTTTTCCCCCATTCCTGTCAATTGTTCTCTTATGCTCTCCCTGAAACTCTCTACAACCTCTGGTTTATTCAGTTTATCCAGGTCCCATCTCCTTAAAATCCCACCTTTTCGCAGTTTCTTCAGTTTTAATCTACAGTGCATAACCAGTAGATTGTGGTCAGAGTCCACATCTGCCCCTGCAAATATCTTACAATTTAAAATCTGGTTCCTAAATCTCTGTCTTACCGTTATATAATCTATCTGATACCTTCTAGTATCTCCAGGATTCTTCCATGTATACAACCTTCTGTTATGATTCTTGAACCAAGCGTTAGCTATGATTAAGTTATGCTCTGTGCAAAATTCTACCAGATGGCTTCCTCTTTCATTTCTTACCTCCAATCCATATTCACCTACTGTGTTTCCTTCTCTCCCTTTTCCTACTCTCGAATTCCAGTCACTCATGACTTCGTGTCTATCTTGGCCACAAGAATGTGTTTACTATGCTGTTTGTAGTAGCTTACCCACAGTCTTATTTTTTTTATTCATTATTAAACCTACTCCTGCATTACCCCTGTTTGATTTTGTATTTATAACCCTGTATTCACCTGACCAAAAGTCTTGTTCCTCCTGCCACTGAACTTCACTAATTCCCACTATATCTAACTTTAACCTATCCATTTCTCTTTTTAAATTTTCTAACCTACCTGCCCTATTAAGGAATTTGACATTCCACCCTCTGATCCATAGAATGCCAATGTTGTTTCTCCTGTTTTTAGTTCTAGTACAACAATATTTTAGCCTGTCAGAAAGCTTATGGATCAATCAAAGAAGAAGTGCAGGCATTTGATTGAAAGTTATGATGGTGATAGACAGCATGATACGCAAACATACCTTTTTCAGCAGCAATATTTAAATCAGGCGTCCTGTAGTGTTTCTCTTAAAAACTCAAAGATGTTCATTGAGAAAAACAGCTGTAAGTACCACAAGACCTGTATCTTTCTGTGATGCATAGAGCTCACATCTCTCTGCTCTGCTGATGATAGATTTGGGCAGCTTGGCTGAGGCTAAAATGCAAGTGGTGTTAAGTATAACTTCATTGGCATTGTCATGTGATAGATTCTGCACTGCCTGTTCCACTCCACTAATGAACTCCATGATAATTACAGTGCATCTGTAGGAGTGAAATTCTGTCCTTTTTTAAGGGCTAAGATGGCTCCTTGAGCCAGGTTCTTTTCCAAAAGGTTGATGACAGTGCAAGACATTCCATGAAGTGGCACCATTCCTTGCATGATTGTAAGTCACTCAAATTTCTTTGTTTGTTTAACTGTTGTATTGCTATGGTGAGCTTATTGATGAGCTCACTGATGAACAACATATTGACTCACTACCATTTGAGAGATGAGACAACTTCAGATAAAAAGAGGTGGCAATTATATAAACTGCATGCATTAGCATCCAGTTTGTATCTCGCGTGTTGTATCGGTTCTTACAAGATGGCCAGTCTGGTCTTTGGTAAAATATTATTCATGCCTGCTGATCTTATGTGATGTTTAACCACATCAATCTTGGATATCATCTCTTGTCCCAGCAGCATCACGCAAATGCCAAATTATTTTACAACTTCACATATTTCATGTGCAGCTTCTCCAGTTGACAAACGTGGCACATTGTGTCCTCCTCCTAAAGGGAAGTTATATGAGAACAAAGTCTTTTGTAACAGCACTGTTGTATAGAACATTCTTGATCTTCTTGGCACATCAGTTCAGGGTAAAACCTCGACTTTTCAATGAGTACCTCAGTCATCTTTGTCAGGTGCAATTGACAGTCAAAACTGCTGCTGTGGTGGCCTTATATACTGCATAGTTGACCATGCACCATGCTGTCTCAGATGGTGTCAGTATCAGTGCTAATGGTGCCACCAAACCTGTCACAGCGTAAACATTGAGGAGAATATCTCTGAATCTTCTCTGCATCAAGAGCTCGCTTCCATGCACCGATAAGAGTATATCCCCTGTCACTGTTGAAATTCTTCTCACATATCCTTTTTCTACAGCCTCTTTAATTAAAGAATCCCAGTATGTAGGATTCTGGGACAAAACTTCTGCTTTGTCAAACAATATATTGTGTTGGTTGATGGGGATGTGCCCATAAACTGCAGATTTCTCCACTCCTCAATAGTTAAAATGCCATTGATGTTCTACACAGTGGTTGGAAATGGTACAGATGGACGGACCAATGTAATTGCTTTTGCACTCACAAGGGATGTTATAAATCCCAGGGTTCCTGAGGTTGAGACTGTCCTTACCTCCTTCTCTTCTTTTATTTTCTTTGGAAGCCAGAAAACTGATCTTGTATCTCATCTTCCCAGGTCCCTGCCTGTTTTAGTGGATGTAGAACAACAGAAAGGAAGGAATGTAATTGGTGGTTAATCATGTGAATGTTGTCCGCCCCCAGTAGCTGAGTGGTCAGCACAACAGATTGTCAATCCTAGGTGCCCGGGTTCAATTCCCAGCTGGGTCGGAGATTTTCTCTGCTCAGGAACTGGGTGTTGTGTTGTCCTAATCATCATCATTTCATCCCCATCGACGCAGAAGTTGCCGAACTGGCATCAAATCGAAAGACTTGCACCAGGCGAGAGGTCTACCCAACAGGAGGTCCTTGTCACGTGCAAAATAAATAAATAAATAAATAAATAAATAAAAATTTTAAAAAAATGTTCAAAATTTTTATGTTTTCTTTTCTTCATGTCATGTGACCTATAGCTGTTCTTTAAGTGCACATACTTTACATGAGTAACGTTATGTACTGTTGTGTTTAAAACTGCTCTCTTCTGGACTGGACGGTGAAAACTCTGGGCCAAAAAGATGTCCATCAGCTTGAGGAACACTGGGTGGTTAAGACATCCATCCAACTTTCAATGAACCAAAACATCTACAAATGGCAGACTTCCTTCTTCCTATATTTCACCAGTGAATTGGATGTTTGGGAGCATACTGTTAATATGTCCACGGAACTGCTCAAGAGCTTCTATGACATGTGGCCAGACCATAAATGTGTCATCAACATAATCATAAAATCCAGAAGGATGAAGAGAAGCCAAATTTAATGCACATTTCCCAAAATACTCCATAAAAGAGTTGGTTACTGCTGGAGACAGCAGAGAACCAATTGCCAATCTGCGCATAATTTCATAAAATTACCACCGTAAAACAAGTAGGTGGTCATCATAATATGTTTCAGGAGGAAAACGCTCTGCCTACAGTTTCAATGTATCCTTCAGAGGAAGTTTTGTAAATAATGAGACCACATTGAGGCTGACTAAGATACCATTTCAGCCAACTGTTTAATTTTCTCAATGGACATCTGAGGGTTTTAATGTGATGTTCTCAGTGGCCAATTATTGGAGTCTTCAACTTAGTTAAATATCTGGCTGGCTTGTTGGTAATAGAACCAGTAGCATTAACAATTGGCTCAACAGAATATCTTTCATGTGGACTATAGGTAATTCAAATAGCATAGTGGGTCTAGCAATGATATTTTTGGAGAAAATTTAAATAATATTGAAAGGGCAGGCTAATTGGGACTGGTTGTTGTTTGTGTATTTGTCACATATGCATGGAACTCAGATTTATCAAGATAGAAATTGGAGCTTGTAACATTACAGGACATATTGGGACATATTGGAGTATTCGATACTGTAGACTTTTAGGGGATGTCGATAAAGATATGCAAAATGTAAAGGGAAGCTTTGGTGATGTTCAAATATTGTACTGTGTCAATATTAGGACATTTTGCACAGAAAGAACAAAAATAGAATTAATGTAAATATATATTAGTGTTAGTAACCTATTTTCATTCAATTTTGTAATTATATTTCATTTTGTAAAAGAAAGACTCACTGTTTGCTGTAGCTCTGATTAATTGTATAAATTATCAGTTTTGAGCTAAATTATTTCATATAATATGGACAAGATACTTTTAAAAACTCACCAGCTAAAGAGAAAGTCTGTAAATGAACGTTTAATGCACACTTCTGGAACTTTCTATAGAGAAATTCTATATTATGATCGCAAAAATACAAAAACTTGTGAAAACTGTTTCATAACCTAATTTCGAAAGACGATTTGTATCAAGAAATATTGCTAAAAAGATTTATTTACGTTTTGAAACACGATTTAAATCATTTTACATATAAATAGTTGTTCTAAATCACTCAAGAAATATCCAGAATCAAATGTCAAGATATTTCTGGAAACATCGGTACAAATCTGGTGAAGGTTATCCAGAAGCTGGTAGAAAAATGTTATAAAATCTATTTGGAAATTATTCTTGTAAGAATTTATATGTACTGATCCTTTTACTTACTTTAATCTGTACTAAAATTCTGTAATGTCTAATTTAGTTTTAAGTCGTGACTTGCTATCGTATTGTAAACAAAACATTGTCAAAGACTCTCATTGTTTGGAAAGATATTAATACACCTAGGAGTTGTCAGTTGCCAGTTCGGATATGCAGTGCGGTTAGCTCTGAGAGTCAGTTGTTGAGTCTGTGAAGTCTGTCAGTTCTGTTTGTAAATAAACGTCTGTAATGAAGAATTACTTGTTGTCGTCAATATGAACTCAAGACCTTTTGCACGAAGCAGACACCTCCTAATGCAACGTTTTAATTTGGTGTTGAGGAGCTGAAATGTTATAATTTGGTGGAGGACCTGGGATGTTATAATTTGGTGGAGGAGCTAGGATGTTATAATTTGGTGGAGGAGCTGGGATGTTATAATTTGGTGGAGGAGCTGGGATGTTACAATTTGGTGGAGGAGCTGGGATGTTATAAGCTGCATGTCAGACTGCTTGGACAAGACTCAGTATCAGGGGAGGGCTCTAAATGATAACCTGATCCTTCTACTACCCACAAGCACTCATCTCCGGATATAAGAGAAAACTTTAGAGAAAAAATTACAGTTTTGATAGTGAAACATTCCTTAATGCCATCTCTGAAAATTATATAGAACAGATAGTTAGGAACCCTGCTCATGATGGAAAGATATTGGATCTAATGGCACCAAACAGACTTGAAGCCTTTGAGGATGTCCACTTCAAAACTGGTATCAGTGACCACGATGCAGCTGTGACAACAATGATTATCATGGTACAAAGAACTACTAAAAAAGCAGAAAGATGTATATGTTCAGTAAACTAGATAAAAAGTCATATCTCAGTGAAGAACTTGAAACTTTCTGCACAAGGCATGAGCATATAGATGAACTGTGAACCAAGTTCAAAAGAATATTTGACCATGCACTGGACATTTATGTACCCAATAGGACAGTTCTTAATGGCAGGGAACCTCCATGGTATACATTCACTGTAAAGAAACTTCTAAAGAGGCATAGATTACTGCATGAAAAGTGTAAAACAAAGGATAGGGCTATAGATAAAGAGATGCTGAATGAAATGCATTTGGCTGTCAAGAGAACAATGCATGATGCCTTCAATGACTTCCATAGCAGAATATTGTCAAATGATCTTTCACAAAATCCCAAGAAATTCTGGTCATATGTAAAGGCTGTTAGTGGCACCAAAGTTAGTGTCCAGTCTGCAGCAAATGAGGCAGGAAATAAAACTGAGGGTAGCAAATCAAAAGCAGAAATGCTTAATTCTGTTTTCAAATGTTCCTCTACAAAGGAAAATAAAGGAAAATTGCCCAAATTTCATCATTGTTCCATTGAAAGGTTAGATGAAATAAGTATTAGTGTCAGTGTGTTGAGAAACAAATGAAATTGTTAAAATTGATGGAATCCCTACAGATTCTGTACTGAATTTGTGGCCAAGTTAGCTCCCCTTCTAACCAAATTCTACAGGATCTGCCAGAAAAATCTATACACAATTTACGGAAAGAGAAGTATTACTTATGTGTTTATTTTACGTTTAAGAATTGATCACACATGTTGTACAACCTTCAGTTTAGCACATGGTTGCTTAAAATGTTCAATATAACCACCATTGGCAGCTATACACATAACAGAATGATGAGCGGTCACCGCAACTATCCCAGTTGATGTTACAGTCAAGATTGCTGCACATGTTGCTGTGATCTCCTGGCGAAGTTCCTCCAGCATGCATGGCTTATATCAATAGACATTATCTTTCACAGTTCCCCACAAGGAAAAGTCCATAGGTGTTAGATCTGGCAACTGTGGAGGGAACTCAATGGGCTGTCTTTGTCCAATCCAATGCCCCAGAAAATTATCATCGAGGAAAGCTCATATGGCCAGGTGGTAGTGTGGTGGCGCCCCGTCCTTTTGATGGAAGACTTCTTCATCAGCTCCATAAAGTGCATGTATACTTGGCAAAATTGATGTGCATAACAGTTCCAGGTACACTTCTCCAGTGATAGTAGCATCAAAGAAAAAGGGTCCATTAAGCCCCTAGATGATAGTCCACACCACACATGAACTCGTGGTAGATCGACCACTTTATCCATATAAAAATGTCAATTTTCTGGTACCCAGTACACACTGTTATGCCAATTCATTGTTCCGTTAAGTTTAAATTGTGCTTTGTCACTCCACACTACCTTTGTCACAAATTGTTCATCATTAATTACCATTTTCTGATACCTTTTGTAAAACTGCATTTGGCAATCATGATTATCACCATTAATCCCATGCAATAATTGCAGAATGTAAACTTTCCACTTTTTAGCTTTCAGAATTCTTCGTACACTTGTACTGCTAAACCCCACTTCATGTGCACATTGTGTAGTACACTTCTATGGAGAATTAACAAATGTTTCCAACATGAGAGCCGATGAAGCAAGACTTGTAGCTGAACACTGTCTTCTTGATCTTCCTTTGTGAATATCACTAATCATTCCATGCAATTGAAACTTGTCAATGATGCATTTAATTGTTAGGTGGGTTGGCAGTTCTATTTCAAACTCCAGCCTCCACAGACACTGCACTTCAGTGGCCTTATCAAACTTGAAAATTCACTTCACAATACATTTTCATTGCTTGAATGCCAAGCATGCTCCAGCCATCCTGTTTTCTCAGTACCAAGATCAAAATTACAATGTGTACAACTTTGCTTCTGCTGTTTTTTCCCCCAACATTTGAGGCTTTAATGAAACAAATTGGTTACACACATATCATTCAAAGTATTTTCCATCACTAGCCACTGCTTTCTCCCATCTTTTGGGCAGTGTATGAATCCCACATCAAAAAAGTTGTTCATCTTTTGAAGTGATCCACGAATCGATCCAATTTGTGACTTCTTCATGAGATCGGACGTGTTGGTCAGCCAGGCCATGCGCTATTGATCTAAACAGGTGATAGAGGGAGCAATGTCTGGAGAATATGGTGGGTGGGGAAGGACTTCCCATTTTAACGTTTCCATGTATGTTTTGACCTCTTTTGCAATGTGGGGTCAAGCGTTGTCTTGCTGAAAAATCACTTTATCGTGCCTCTCACTGTATTGTGGCCATTTGTCTTTTAATGCTCTGCTAAATGCATTAATTGCATTCAATAATGAGTACCTGTGATTGTTTCACTTGGTTTTAACACCTCATAGTACATGACGCTGAGCTGGTCCCACCAAATGCAGAGCATGATCATGGAGCTGTGAATAGTCTGTTTGGCCATCAACGTGGAAGCATGACTGGGATATACTCATGATTTTTTGTTTTTAGCATTTTTGTAATGAACCCATTTTTCTTCCTCAACTCAGAATGTGATGCAGAAATCCCTTCCGTTTTTGTCTCTGTAGCAACTGTTCACAAACACCGTTCAATGTCTCTTGGTTTCAGCTCACACGAGACCCAAGTTCCTTATTTCTGAATCATGCCCACAGCCTTGAGACATTTTGAAATTGCTTTCTGTGTCACTCCCACTAATTGTGCCAATTCTTGAGTTTGACATCTCTCTTCACTCAGAAATATCTCCAATTCTGCATCTTTGAAAACATACTCTCTTCCACCATTACACCAGTCTACGAAGTTACAACCACCATTCTTGAAGCATTGAAACCACTCACAACACATTCTTTCACTAATAGCATCCTTACCATATGTACTTGAGAGCATTTGATGAGATTCAGCCGCTGTTTTCTTCATACTGAAACAAAACAGTAACACCTGATGAGAATTAGGCTTGTAAACTGACATTTTCAATCAACAACAACTTTATGATGCAGACAAAAATCAGCTAATGTTTGACTGAGGGTACGTTGACCAAGGTCCAAGCTAACTGCTAGATGTCTGCTATGTGTTTCTTTCGACCGCTACTTACCGTTGTCACCACCTATCGGCAAACGGCAGAAGCAAAGTTGTACACCTTGTACTAACATCTGTTGAGCCAACTCATAACTCAAATTGAATGACAAAATATTATTATCTCATTGGTGCCTGACAAAGAATGTATACATTTTTCTTGCAGACCCTGTAATGTCGATCCCTTGAACAAAAAACTGTGCCCAGTTCTTGAAAAAAAAAGCCCAAGTTACACCTGGGCACAAGAAGGGTAGTAGAAGTGATCTACAAAACAACCATTCAATATCCTTGACATCGATTTGTTGTAGAATCTTAGAGCATATTCTGAGCTCAAATACAATGAAGTGTCTTGAACAGAATGACCTCCTCAATGCCAACCAACACAGATTCGGAAAACATCCATCACATGAAATCTAACTCACACTTTTCTCACATAACATACTGAAAGTTTTGGACCAAGGCAGTCAGGTAGATGCAGTATTTCTTGATTTCTGAAAAGCATTTGACTCAGTACCACAGCTACGCTTATTGTCAAAAGTATGACCATATGGGTTATCAAGTGAAATTATGACTGGACTGAGGACTTTTTGGTAGGGAAGCAGCAGTATGTAGTCTTGCATGGAGAGTCATCATCAAATGTAGAAGTAATTTCAGGTGTGTCCCAGAGAAGTGTGTTGTACATTAATGACCCAGCACACAATATTAATGGTAACCTCAGAGTTTTTGCAGACGATGCAGTTATCTGTAATGAAGCACTATCTGAAAGAAGCTGCATAAATATTCAGTCGGATCTCAATAAGATTTCAAAATGGTGCAAAGACTGGCTACTTTTATTTATTTATTGTTCTGTGGGACCAAATTAAGGAGAAGTCTCCATGGTCATGGAATGATTCAATACACGAAATTATAACATGATATTAGAAACAGACAAAATGAAATATATATAAAAAAACATATTCAGGTGACAAGTCATAAGTTTAAATAAAGAAAACAACAATGTAACACTGGAATTTGCTTAATTTTTTAGCTCTTCCAGGAGCTCCTCGACAGAATAGAAGGAGTGAGCCATGAGGAAACTCTTCAATTTAGACTTAAAAGAGTTTGGGCTAATGCTAAGATTTTTGAGTTCTTGTGGTAGCTTATTGAAAATGGATGCAGCAGAATACTGCACTCCTTTCTGCACAGAAGTCAAGGAAGTGCATTCCACATGCAAATTTGATTTCTGCCTAATATTAACTGAGTGAAAGCTGCTAACTCTTGGGAATAGGCTAAAATTGCTACCAACAAATGGCATTAAAGAAAATATATACTGTGAGGGCAATGTCAGAATTCCCAAACTATTGAATCAGGGATGACAAGAGGTTCTTGAACTTACACCACACATAGCTCAAACAGCCTGTTTTTGAGCCAAAAATACCCTTTTTGAATCAGAAGAATTACCCCAAAAAATAATACCATACGACATAAGCGAATGAAAATATGCAAAGTAGACTACTTTTTGTGTTGAACTGTCACTTATTTCAGATACTGTTCTAATGGTAAATAAAGCAGCATTTAGTTTCTGAACAAGATCCTGAACATGGGCTTTCCACAACAGCTTACTATCTACAGGGTGTTTCAAAAATGACCGGTATATTTGAAACGGCAATACAAACTAAACAAGCAGCGATAGAAATACACCGTTTGTTGCAATATGCTTGGGACAACAGTACATTTTCAGGCGGACAAACTTTCGAAATTACAGTAGTTACAATTTTCAACAACAGATGGCGCTGCAAGTGATGTGAAAGATATAGAAGACGACGCAGTCTGTGGGTGCGCCATTCTGCACGTCGTCTTTCTGCTGTAAGCGTGTGCTGTTCACAGCGTGCAAGTGTGCTGTGGACAACATGGTTTATTCCTTAGAACAGAGGATTTTTCTGGTGTTGGAATTCCACCGCCTAGAACACAGTGTTGTTGCAACAAGACGAAGTTTTCAACGGAGGTTTAATGTAACCAAAGGACCGAAAAGCAATACAATGAAGGATCTGTTTGAAAAATTTCAACAGACTGGGAACGTGACGGATGAACATGCTGGAAAGATAGGGCGACCGCGCACGGCAACCACAGAGAGCAACGCGCAGCTAGTGCAGCAGGTGATCCAACAGCGGCCTCGGGTTTCCGTTCGCCATGCTGCAGCTGCGGTCCAAATGATGCCAACGTCCACGTATCGTCTCATGCGCCAGAGTTTACACCTCTATCCATACAAAATTCAAACGCGGCAACTCCTCAGCGCCGCTACCATTGCTGCACGAGAGACATTCGCAAACGATATAGTACACAGGATTGATGACGGAGATATGCATATGGGCAGCATTTGGTTTACTGACGAAGCTTATTTTTACCTGGACGGCTTCGTCAATAAACAGAACTGGTGCATATGGGGAACCGAAAAGCCCCATGTTGCAGTCCCATCGTCCCTGCATCCTCAAAAAGTACTGGTCTGGGCCGCCATTGACCCATTTTTCAGATCCAAAACGATTACTGCATCACACTATCTGGACATTCTTCGTGAATTTGTGGCGGTACAAACTGCCTTAGACGACACTGCGAACACCTCGTGGTTTATGCAAGATGGTGCCCGGCCACATCTCACGGCCGACGTCTTTAATTTCCTGAATGAATATTTCGATGATCGTGTGATTGCTTTGGGCTATCCAAAACATACAGGAGGCGGCGTACCGCCAGAATCCAGAAACAATTGAACAGCTGAAGCAGTACATCTCATCTGCACGTTGTCAAAGGTTTCGGGTAATTTCATTCAGAGACTACGCCATAATACTGCTACGCATGGTGGATATGTGGAAAATATCATACTATAGAGTTTCCCAGACCGCAGCACCATCTGTTGTTGACAATTGTAACTACTGTAATTTCGAAAGTTTGTCTGCCTGAAAATGTACTGTTGTCCCAAGCATATTGCAACAAACGGTGTATTTCTATTGCTGCTCGTTTAGTTTGTATTGCCGTTTCAAATATATCGGTCATTTTTGAAACACCCTGTATCTGAAAGCCTAGGAACTTGAACTGTTCCATCTCGCTTGTAATACGCCCATTCTGTCTGATCAAAATATCGGTTCTTGTTGAATTGTGAGTTAGAAACTGTAAAAACTGAGTCTTACTGTGATTTAGCATCAAATTATTTTCCACAAGCCATGAACTTATTTCATGAACTATGTTATTTGATACTGTTTCAATACTACACGCACGATACTTCACTACCAAGCTGGTGTCATCAGCAAACAGAAATATTTTTGAATCACCTGTAATACTAGAAGGCATGTCATTTATATAAATAAGAAACAGCAGTGGCCCCAGCACCGACCCTTGGGGAACGCCCCACTTAGCAGTACCCCATTGGGACTGAACATCACTACCACTCTCAATATTGCGGAGAATTACCTTCTGCTTTCTGTTCTTAAAGTAAGAGGCAAACCAACTGTAAGCTACTCCCCTTACTCCATAATGGTCCAACTTCTGCAGTAATATTTTGTGGTCAACACAGTCAAAAGCCTTCGTTAAATCAAAGAAAACACCTAGCATTCACAGTCTTTTATTTAATCTGTCCAAAACCTCACAGAGAAAAGAGAATATAGCAATTTCAGTTGTTAAACCATTGCTAAAACCAAACTGTACATTTGACAGCAAATTATGTGAATTTAAATGCTCCAGTAACCTTGTATATACAACCTTCTCAATAACTTTAGCAAACACCGATGGTATAGAAATAGGTCTAAAATTGTCAACATTATCCCTGTGTCCCTTTTTATAAAGTGGCTTCACTACCGAGTACTTTAATCGATCAGGAAACCGACCACTCCTAAAGGAAAAGTTACAGATATGGTTAAGTACTGGGCTAGCATACATAGAACAATACTTCAGTATTCTGCTAGATACCCCATCATATCCATGAGAGTTCTTGGTCTTTAGTGATTTAATTATTAACTCAATCTTCCTCTTGTAAGTATCATGGAGGAGCATTTCAGGTAACAGTCTCAGAACACTTTTTTCTAAGAGCGCTATATGATTCCCTGTTGGGACTAGGTTTCTATTTAGTTCACTTGCTATATTCAAAAAGTGATTATTAAATACTGTACATATATGCGACTTATCAGTAACATGGACATTCCCACTATGCACTGATTCTATATCCTCGACCTGTCTCTGCAGACCAGCCACTTCCTTTACGACTGACCATATGGTTCTAATTTTATCCTGTGACTTAGCTATTCTATCTGCATACCACATCCTTTTTGTCTTCCTAATAACATTTTTAAGCACCTTACAATACTGTTTGTAATGGGCTGCTGCATTTAGATTTTGCCTGTTTCTAACATTTTGATATAATTGCCACTTTGTTCTACAAGATATTCTTATCCCTCTAGTCAGCCATCCAGGCTGCCTGTTTGTGCTACTACCCTGTTTTGAATGTTCTAACGGAAAGCAACTTTCAAAGAGCACAAGAAAAGACTTGAGAAAAGCATTATAGTTATCATCTACTGTATCAGCGCTATAAACATCTTGCCACTCTTGTTTCTTGATAAGGTTTAGAAAGGTCTCTACAGCAACTGGATCAGCTTTCCTAAACAGCTGATAACTATGTTTAACATGTGTTGCAGCACAAAAATCTTTTAGAGTTAAAATTTGTGCATCATGATCTGAAAGGCCATTCACCTTTTTGCTAACAGAATGCCCTTCTAGTAACGAGGAATGAACAAAAATGTTGTCTATGGTTGTTCTACTGTTTCCTTTGCACTCTCGTTGGAAAGAATACAGTTTGGATAAGATTATATGAATTAAGGAGGTCTACCAGCATCTTTTTCCTTGCACAATCACTTATACAATTAATGTTGAAGTCACCACATATAACTAACTTTTTGTATTTCCTATAAAGTGAACCAAGAACCTCCTCCAACTTTAGCAAAAATGTTGTGAAATCGGAGTCTGGGGATCTATAAATAACAACAGTTAGAAGTTTAGCTCCATTAAATGTAACGACATCTGCACAACATTCAAACACCTTTTCAGTGCAGTACTTTGAAACATCAGTTGACTCAAATTGGATGCCGTTTTTCACATACATAGCTACTCCCCCACACCGCAAAGAGCTCCTAGAAAATCTGCCAGCCAACCTGTATCCTGGTAAAGGAAGCCTCTGAATTATCTCCTTATTCGGAAGTGTTCAGAAACTTAAAATTGTGAAAGTCAGAAAACGAAAAAATGTAGTCACCGATGACCATAATACCAATGAGTCACTGTTGGAAACAGCCAAATAATACAAATACCTGGCTGTAACACTTTGTAGCAATATGAAATGAAATGATCACATAGGCTTAGTTGTGGGTAAAGCAGGTGGTAGTCTTTGGCTCAGTGGTAGAATACTGGAGAAGTGCAATCAGTCTACAAAGGAGATTGCTTACACATTACTCATGCAACTGGTTCTAGAATACTGGCCAAGTGTGTGGGACCCATACCAAATGGGACTAACAACAAATATTGAAAGTACAGAGAGAAGGATGGCATGAATTACCATGTTTATTTATATCATGGTAGATTGTCAAATACTGAATTAACTGAACTGGAACACTTTTGAAGATAGACATAAACTATCCTGAGAAAGTTCAATGAGGTTTTACGATTACAACTAGGTCATGTTGACTTCTTGCCTTGATATTTCAGTTGGTGATCTTCCAGCCATCTTCAGATGAGTATCTGTCACTGGAGATGGCAAGTTCCCATTGTTGACTACATAGCAAACATTGGCACGGATATGCATGTGCATTGGTGGCCGACACAGGTGCATCTTCTATCAAAATCCATGCCATCTGGAAATACTGTACTATCTGTGGCATGCAGATGCATGCATAAAGGTGAAAACTACATGTCCACTCTCTGTCAGAATGCGCATCACTAAAAACCAGACATTAGAGGTTGCCTTCTCTCAGAAGAAATTAGAGAGATCACCAGGTCTGAAGCCTTGTCCAATTAAAAACTGTCATCATGATTTATAAGATTTTGTGCTAGTTGTATTTCCACAGATTTTTTAATTATTGAATCCCAAAAAGTTCTCACTGGGGCCAAGATTTTCATGGCAGAGAAATCCATAGCGTGTCCTGTGGTAATACAAACCTTAGCTATGGCCAAATTTCTGGCCTTGCAAAAGGTGAGTGTGGTGCTCATGTTCAGCTCACCTTTCATGTACTGTGCATGTCATCTGACCAATGTAAGCTTTGCCACACTGACAAGGAATTTTGTAGATACCGGCCTTCTGCAGACCCAGATCATCTTTTACCGAACCAAGAAGGCCACTAATCTTCACTGGTGGCTGGAAGAGTACTTTAACTTGAGGTTTCCTTAGCATCCTGCCTACTTTTGATGAAAGGTTGCCGACATATGGAAGAAATGCCCTGGACTTGAACAAGACCTTATCTTCTTCATTTTGTGGTGGTCATGTTTCTTCCTTCTTATCGCTGTGCTAATCTGATGTGGAGAGTAACCATTACCTCTGAACACTGACTGTAATTGTTCTAGCTCCTTTGTAAGGTTATCTCCATCATAAACAACATGAGCTCAGTGCACCAACGTTCTAAGGATGCTGGTACTTTGTGAACGGTGATGGGAACTCGGCACTTGCAGGCAAAGGTCTGTATGTGTGGGCTTATGATAGACAGAATGCCCTAATGACCCATCCACTCTCCTAGTAACCCACATGCCCAGAAATGGCAAGCAGCCATCCTTCTCTATTTCCATCATAAACTGGATGTTCTTGTGGATTGCATTCAAATGTTGCAAGAAACTTGACAGTTCTTCTTCATCATGGTGACACACTACAAAAGTGTCATCTACATATTGCTAGAAGACTCTTGGTTGAAGTTCTGCCAAATCAAATGCCCCTTCCTCAAAGTCTTCCATAAAAAAGTTTGCTACCAACTTCGAGAGAGGACTACCCATAGCAACACCGTCAGTCTGCTCAAAACATTCATTGTTAAATAAAAAGTAGGTTGAAGAAAGGACTTGATGGAAAAGCCCTATTATGTCAGCCACGAACTTATTCCTGATGAGTGACAAAGAGTCCATAAGAGGAATCTTAGTGAAGATTGAGATAACGTTGAAGCTCAGTAGTAAGTCAGTTTCACTGAGTTGTAGAGATTCCTGTCTATTGATAAAGTCAGTGGAGTTGTGAACATTATGCGCACACTTCCCTACAAAAGGTCTCAGTAGAGAGGAGTGATGCATTACCATATCTTACGTGGGGGCACCAATATTACTGATGATCGGCCATAATGGAACCTCTTTTATATGGATCTTCAGAAGACCATATAACCTGGGTGGCACAGATCTATGAGGTCTTAGTCTTTTGGACACTTCTTGTGGAACAGAAGAATTCAGCAGTGCTGACTTTTTTTTCCTTTCCACTTTTTCTGTGGGGTCTTTGTCAGTCTTATGATACATTGGTTCACTCAGCAAGTTATAAATCTTATGTTTATAAATCTCACTTGGCAACAGCACTGTGGCATTTGCCTTATACACTGGTAGGACCACCATGTGAGGATCTTCTCATAGATTTCATAGTGTGGCCCTTTCCATGGAAGAAATTTTGCTTTTCTGAGCTGGAGCTTTCGTGATTGCACAACATGTTTCATGTCTTATTTCTTCTGCAGCATCACTAGGAAGAGGTCTAACAGCTTCCTCAGCAGCACTAATAAAATCAATCCGAGGCATGGTTCTCAGCGTAGGTGCAAAGTTCAAGCCTCTCCCAATTACAGACAATATTACATTGTTGAAAACCTTATCCATTAAATTGACCTTGGAACATCGAAAAGTATCATCTTGCAGTAACGTTACTGACAGCCACCAATTTTGCCCATGTCACGCCTCGACCCTTGGCTAGGGAAGTGATGGCAAGCTGGATGTAATCCCCATACGCAGATGAAACAGTTGTTTTGATATGACATCTGGTTCATGACAAGAAAACCGGCTCCTCTCCTTCTGTACTGCTAAAAGTGTTAAACTTGCCTTTCATGTAATCAATTTTGCAGCAGCGGTCTGGATAAAATGTGTCACTCTGGCAAACTTCAGAATAAGGCCATTGTCCCAACACTTCAGTAAAAACCACAGAGAACTTTACATTCTCACTCACTTAAGTGGATCTACAATACTCCTTTTCAGTGTGGCATAGCTTACATCAGTCAGACAACATGCACAGGACATGAAAGGTGCATTGAACATGAATGCCACACTCCACTTTCACAGCCCCGTAAGTCAGCCGTAGCTGAGCATTGTGTTACCACAGAACATGCTATGGATTCTTCTGCCACAAAAATCTTGGCCCCAGTGAGAACTTCTTGGGATTCAATAATTAAATAATCTGTGGAAATACGCCTAGCACAAAATCTTATAAATCATGACAGCGGTTATCTACTGGACAAAGCTTGGACCCAGTTATCTCTCTAATTTCTTCTGAGAGAAGACAGTTTATTCATAATGACAAGTCTGGCAGACATGTAGTTTTCGCCTTTATGCACACATCTGTGCACCACAGATAGAACAGAAAAACGGATTTTGATAGAGGATGCTCCTCTGACAGCCGCCAATGTGCATGCATTTCCACACCCAATTTTTGCTGTAAAGTCAACACTGGGAACTTGCAGTCTCCAGTGATGGACACTCACCTGAAGAAGGCTGGAAGATTGCCAGGTGAAATATCATGGCAAGAAGTCAACATGGTACGGCTGCAATCCTGAAACCTCATCAAACAAGCAGTGTACCAGGAAAACTTCAAGAAACTGCAAGAATTATTTACTGAAAAAGAGTATTAACAAAGTTTCAAGAACCAGCTTTAGATGATGACTCTAGGAATATACTAAAATCCCCTACATATTGCTCACATAGGGACTTGAGGGTAAGACAATCACTCTTCCCACTATCCAAATGTGAATGGAATGTGCAGAAACCGTACTAACTGGTACAGTGCAATGTACTCTCAGCCATGCATCCCACACTGGTTTGCTGAGTATAAATGTAGATGTAGATGTAGGATGATGGCATCCTGTGGTAGACCAAAATTCTTCAGGAACTTTATAGCTTTTCTGCTGTATGACACAGTTGGATCTCATCATCAAAAATCTTAGAGCACGAGCTCTTAGACCTCCTAGGCTGTTTGAATTACCTAAAGTCCACAAGATAGGTGTTCCATTATGACCATTTGTTAGTGCTGTTGGTTCTCTTACCAACAGGTTGGCCAAATATTTAACTAAGTTGATGACTCTGATAGTTGGCCACAGCGAACATCACATTAAACCCTCTCCGATGTTCACTAAGAAAATTAAACAGATTACAGTTGGCCCAATTGGTATCTTAGTCGGCCTGGATGTGGTCTCGTTATTTACAAAAGTTCCTCTGAAGGATACATTGAAACTGTTGACAGAGCATTTTCCTCCTGAAACAATAAAGTTGTTCTGACATATTATGATGACACCTACGTGTTGTATGGCGCTAAATTTTATGAAATGATGGGCAGAATGGCTATAAGTTCCCTGCTGCCTCCAGCAGTGATCAACTCTTTTATAGAGTATTATGACAAATGCACCTCAAATTTGGCTCTTTTTCATCCTTCTGGATTTTATCTTTATGTTGGTGACTCATTTATTGTCTGGCCACATGGCACAGAAGCTCTTGAGCAGTTCCGTGAATGTATGAACAGAATGTTCCCAAATGTGCAGTTCACTGTTGCGACATAGAAAAAAGGAAGGCTGCCAGTTTTAGATGTTTTGGTACATTGAAAGTGTGGATGGATTTCTCAGCCACCCAGTGTTCATCAAGTTGATGGACATTGATTTACATATTAGTGCACCATCCAGTCCAGAAGAGAGCAGTTTTAAATACACTGGCACACATAACAAAAACTGTTTCTGAACTGTTTCTGATGAGGACCACTGGGGTTCTGAAATTACTCATCTGAACTATGTTTTCCAAAAGAATGGTTATACAACATGGGTCCTGACACTGTGCCAGCATTCTGTGAGAAAAGGAAATTTAAACATGTAGAATGTTGACATGATGAGCTGTTGACTACAGTCCTTCCTTTCTGTTATTCTACATCCAGAAAAATAGGCAGAGTCCTGGGAAGATGAGATATCAGATCAATTTTCTGACTTCCTGAGGAAATGAAGGACATGTTACACACTGTTAAGGACAGTATTGGCCTCAGTATACTTGGGATTTATAACATACCTTGTGAGTGCACAAGCAATTACATTGGTCAATCCATCCAAATTGTTTCTGACTGCCAAGCACAACATCAATGGCGAATTAAAAATGGAGGTATGGAGAAATGTGCAGTTGCTGAGCACCTCCTCACAAACATAAAATATTGTTTGATGTAGCAAAAGTTTCATCCCTGGCTCCTACATACTGAGATTCTGTTTAAAAAGGCTGTATAAATAAGAGTGTGAGAGAAGAACATCAACAGTGACAGTGGGTAAATCTTAGTGGTGCAAGGGAGGAAGTTCTAAATGCAGAGAAGAGCCGGATATATCCATCTCAATGTCTATGCTATGCTATGAGTGGTGGCACCACCAATTCTGACAGTGACAGCATCTGCAACAGTATTACATAATTACCAACCAACCAGATGCCATCTATGGGTTATATAAGGCCATCACAGCAGCAGTTTTGACAGTCAACTGCAGATGATGGATGCAATCATCGAAAGTTCAAGGTTTTACCCTGAAATGACACAGCAAGGACTCTGAGAATGTTTCATACAATAGTGCCACTGAGAAAGACTTTGTTCTCAAACAAACAGTCTGTAAAACTTGTAGCGATCCTATCCATCCTAGTTCTGTTTGGTAGATGTCAGAATAATTTGATACACATTTTGTTACTTCTCACTGCCACCAGTCTTTGCATAACTGAAGTGTAGACACATTCAGTTTAATTTCATATTCATTACTACAAGTAAGTGCCACATATGAATGTGAGTGTCTTTATAATAAGCTTTCATAAAACTTTGTAACTTCCTTGTGACATTTCTGCCATAGCAGAGGATCATCAAGAAACATATGTTATCAGCTGTGATGCAGCTACTTCCAACCCACAGTGCTCATCACTCATGAAAATTTATGTACTCCTCTTACTCTCCACATGTACCCCTTTGGGCAAGGCTTACTAAAACTTTTACAGACTGTAAACAGAATGTTTCATCTGCTATTTTTAATCAATGTACTGGTAATCCTTTAAAATTCAAATATTATGGTAGATTAATTTTAATGTAGTAATTATGATGACATAAAAGATAATTTTTCAAACAAAAAATGGATAAAAGGAACTAGAAGTTAGAGCAAAATAAAAGATTTCATATCATGATTAAAATGATGGAGGCAAGAATTCAAAATGAAATAAAATAATTATCATATTTAAAACCAATTTACATGGTTAAAAATAAAGACTACAGACATTTCAATTAAGATCATTAAAAAAATTAGCACGTTGCAGGAATTGAACCAATGACCTGTAGTTTACAATCCTAAAGCTTTTGTAATTTTTTGAAGAGAAACTTTTTTGAGTACATGTAAAATTTCAAAGTTGTTATATTTTGCATCACACACATTACACGTCAGGTGGGTCACATAACTACGAAACAAAAAAATGGTGACTGTGTGTAAACCATGCAAGTTAATATATGCCACCATGGACTGTTATACAGTGTGGTCAGAAACAGTCTGAACAGTTTGTAAAGCTGTTGCAGGGTTGATTGTGCTGAGAAATAATTGTTAGGAAAAAAATATGATATGTTGTGTTGATTGTGAATTAATAAGCATTGAAGGTTGGTGCATGTGCAAATTCAAGCAGCCCACCAGCTATACAACTGGTGTCAGTTGTTCTCATAGTGCAGATGACAGCACACAAAACTGCTCAAGTTTGATCATCCCTACCATTTCATGTCCAATTTTTGTATTGCTCTCCTTTCCAATTTTAGGATACCAAACGAAGAACATGTTTGGTGACACAGTCTCTGGCAGGTTACTTGAACTAGCATGCACAGTAGACTGATTGGCTAACTTCATTGCTAACTAACTCAGAAACAGTGCAAAGTATTGGATCTTTTCCTTAACTGTTATTTCTCAGGACAATCTACTCTGTAACACACTTATAGTTTTTCAGTAAGTGTTTGACCACCTGTACAGATCTTCTTAAGATCTACAATTTAATATATAATTCAGTACATTAGGGACACCAAAAATAAGCCATATTGACGTAAATAATTAAATTTGGAGAAATTTTTGGAGCCTGAACATTATATTACAATATGTTGGCTGAAACCTAACAGTTACATCATAATTATGTATTGCTAAATCAAACAACAGAAAATCCAAAAGGGAATAATATAAAATATTATGAAAAGGATAGTTGTTACTAACCTTATAGTGGAGATGTCGAGTCGCAGATAGGCACAACAAAAGGACTGTCAAACAAAGCTTTCAACCCCCCCCCCTCCCCCCCCCCCCCCCCACCACATACACAAGAGCGCACACACACGCGCAATCACACACAGCGCAACTCATGCACACATGACAAAAGTCTCTGGCTGCCAAGGCCAGACTGTGAGCAGCGGTTCGGGGTTACGAAATTCTGGAAAGTTAACACGGAGTGATTTGAGGGCAGTGGAAGTGGATCATGGTTGGATGGAGGAGTGAACTGAGTAAAGCAGAGTTTGACATTGGCCTTTGATTGTGTCTGATTGGTAGGGAGAAATGATCATCATAATAAAATAAGAGAAATCAGGACTCGCACAGAAAAATTTAAGTGCTTGTTGTCCCCGTGTGTCGTTTGAGAGTGGAACGGTAGAGAAACAGCTTGAAGGTGGTTCATTGAATCTTCTGCAGGCACTTTATTGTGAATAGCAGAGTTATCATGTAGATGTAGATGTAGAAAAAAGAATTTCCCCTTTAGGGACAAGGAGAAGGAGAGAAGGTCTTTAACGAGTTGTGCATGATTGAATTTTGGAGTGGGGCAGAAGGTGAGGCCTTTGAAAAGGACTGATATGCTACCCCCTAATCCGTCCTCCACCCTGCCCAGCCTCTACCTAACTCTCACCACCCAGATGCTTCTCCCATCATGCACTGTTCCCCACAGTCTTGCCTTGGCAGCCTGAGAATGTGTTCACATGTGTGTGAGTTACATTTGCACAAGTGTGCCTGTGTGTATGTGTGTGTGTGTGTGTGTGTTTGTCTGTTCTGATGAAGACCTGTTTGGCCAAAAGGTTTTTTTGACACTCTTTCTGTTGTGCCTCTCTGTAGCTCATATTCTCCACTATGTGTATAATATATATGTATATAATATCCTTTTCATAATATTGTTATGTAATAGTAAAATGTAAATCTCAAAAATATGTGCATAAAACACCACTATAGCACATATTTATGCTATATGGTTCACTCACAATCTTGAGTTTATTGTTTTCTATTCACTGTACACAGTGATTTCAAATGTTGAAAATGGGGGTAAACTGTAAAATATAAACAAATCCTATCACAGTGTTTTATGAATGACATATTTTTGGGTATTTGTCAGCATAGGCATCACTCCACTAGAACATTTCAAAGAGTGATATCTTTATTTTCACACATAAAAGAAAACAAATTAATTTTTAAAAGATTTTCTTCTTGATTTTTTAAAATATTATTGATATTTGTTCTCATAACTGCTGGTGCTTTTTTCTCCCAACAAGAATTTAATTGATATTTGTACCTTTTAGTGACTGGGTGCTTTCTTTGCAAGAACTTTGTTCAATGAACATAATTTTCGGACAGTTTGGTTGCACTCCATTGTTGGTTCAGAATGAATGAGTACAGGCATGTGCACACATATGGCTGCATTCACAGCTGACTGGATCTGGCCTTTGTCCTATCCTGATGGCCATGTGTTCAAATTTTTCAGTAACATTACTGCCTGTGTATAGCAAGATTATGGCAGTACCTACAAAATTCACTATATTTTCAAAGGACTACTATACCACAAGAAAATATTTTTGTAAATTTTTCTCAGACTTGGGCCCACCAAGGTGAACAATTGAATGCTGTGAAACCTGAGAGCCAACCTTGCACCAGTGTGTAGGTTGTCTCACCCTCTGCGAACTTACATCTGATGTAGTTAACTGACACGGCTTCAGCACAAAATGGATACAAAATACAATACCAATGTGCAATGCCATCATATTAAGTAGTAGAATTCTGTTTTATTTCATAATTTATTTTCCCTACTATGCAGATTGAGGTAGGCAACATGAGCAGCAGGCCTGGAAGTGCAAAGCATAAAGGACAAAAGAAGAAAAAACCTGTTATATTGAAAACACATGAGCTGTCTGGGTTTTCAAATGTGCAAATTAATGTTTCTGAATCTAAAGAAATTGAAGTATTGAACACAGAAGTTGCACCTCATTGTACAGATGATTGCCATAGGCCCACTATAAAATACACACATCAACAAGGGTTTTGCACCACCTTGGTATCAAGCGTTCCAGAACCTGTACAGAAAACTGGAGTAGAGTTAGAGATCAACATAAATATCATTTCTACCCTCTTCATTGGTCATGAAAACCACACACTGCATGTTGTACCACCACACAGCAAGACCTTCAGGGGTGGTGGTCCAGACTGCTGTACACACCAGTACCTCTAATACCAATAGCACATCCTTTTGCATTGATGCATACCTGTATTCATCATGGCATACTATCCACAATTTCATCAAGGCACTGTTGGTCCAGATTGTCCCAATCCTCAATGGGGATTCGTCATAGGTTCGTCAGAGTGGTTGGTGGGTCACGTCCTCCATAAACAGCCCTTTTCAATCTATCCCAGGCATGTTCAATAGAGTTCATGTCTGGACAACATTTTGCCCACTCTAGGCAAGTGATGTTATCCTAAAGGAAGTCATTCACCCAATGTGCATCATGGGAGCATGAATTTTCAGCTATAAAGACGAATTCCCTGCCAATATGGTTGCACTATCAGTTGAGGATGGCCTTCACATATCATACAGCCATTATGGCACCTTCCATGAGCACTAGAGGTGTATGTCAGCCTCACATAATGCCACCCCAAAACATCAGGGAACCTCCATCTTCCTGCACTCGCTGGACAGGTCTAAGGTGTTCAGCCTGACCAGGTTGCCTCCAAACACATCGCCAATGATTGTCTGATTGAAGGCATATGCGACACTCATCAGTGAACAGAATGTGAAACCGATCCTGAACAGTCCATTCAGCATGTTATTGGGCCCATTTGTATTGCACTGAATAGTGTCATGGTTGCAAAGATGAATCTCGTCATGGACGTTGGGGGTGAAGTTGCACATCATGCAGCCTATTGCACACAGTTTGAGTCATAACATAACAGCCTGTGGCTGCACAAAAAGCACTACTCAACATGGCAGTTTTGCTGTCAGAGTTCCTCCAAGCCATAATCTGTAGGTAGCGGTCATCCGGTGTAGTAGTAGCCCTTGGGCAGCCTGAGTCTCTCTGTATCTCCTCCATGTCCGAACAACATCGCTTTAGTTCACTCAGAGACACCTGGACAATTCCCTTGTTGAGAGCCCTTCCTGGTACAAAGTAACAATGCGGACATGAGCAAACCACGGTATTGACAGTCTAGGCATGGTTGAGACACATACGAGGCGCTATCCAAAATTTTGGGACTGGTGCTGCCATCTGTTGAAAACCTTACCTTGGTCTAATGACCACCATCACCCTCGATGTAGTTCCCATCCGCACGTATGCACTGGTCCCAGCACTTCTGCCACTGATCAAACATTTTCTGGAAGTCCTGTTCTTTGAGGGTGTTTATCACCACCAGCGATGCTTCTTGAATCCTCTCTCTAGTGTCAAATTGACGGCCTTTCAACTCAAGTTTCAGTTTTGGGAATAGCGCAAAGTCGCAAGGTGCCAAATCTGGTGAGTATGGTGGGTGGGGTACAACCGCCATGTTGTTTCTTGCCCGAAAGGTTACGGTGAGCAAGGACATGTGACAGGGCACATTGTTGTGATGCAGCAGCCAGTCCCTAGACGCCAAATTTCATGCCATTGTTGCCACAAGTTTTCACGGAGCCATCACAAAACCTCATAGTAGTATGCAGAATATGCAGTTTGGTTGGGTGTGATGAATTCTTTGTGCACAATTCCCTTGGCATCAAAGAAAACGATGATCATGCTCTTCACTTTGCTCTTCACCTGTCACAGTAGTACGCGGAATTCACTGTTTGGTTGGGTGGGATGATTTCTTTGTGCACAATTCCTTTGGTATAAAAGAAAATGATGATTATGCTCTTCACCAGTCTCGTTTTTTTTTTTTTTTTTTTTTTTGGGGGGGGGGGGGGGGGGGCTCTTGGAGAGCCTGGGCTCTTCCACTGGGATGATTGTTGCTTTGTCTCTGGGTCATAATCGTAAATCTAGCTCCCATCGCCAGTGGCAACCCGTGACAAGAAGGTTGGATCATCAGATGTGGTCTGAGGGTCCGTGCACACTTCAATATGCTGTGCTTTCTAATCATAAAATCACCACACACCAAACACAGAGTATTACAGAAATCACTGTGGACATGCAACACATCCTCCCAGCAGAATGCCACTCCGCACACTGACTCATCAGATATGCACCTCTTGCCACCTGGCAGTGCGAAGATCTACTGCGCCTACTTTCCAGATGGCAGCACCAACCTGAAAATTTTGGATTCCACCTCATACCTCCTTCCTGGTGGAATGACTGGAACTGATTGGCTGTCAGGCCTCCTCCGCCTAATAGGTACTGCTCATGCATGGTTGTTTACAGCTGAGAGTGGGGCATCTCTGAACAGTCAAAGAGACTGTGTCTGTGATACAATATCCACAATCAATGCCTCAGAAGTTCTGGGAACTGTGGTGATGCAAAACTACAACTCTTCCTGATGCAGCCACATTTTCTACAAGTGATACTGTAGTCAAACTGACAGCAATTCCTCCCATTTCAGCTACATCATCTTCCAACTAAAGAGAAGTTAGAAGCATGGGAAGCCCTCTCATGTCTGAGATGTTTTCAAGCCAATGAGAGGTGGAAAGCACATTGCTCAAAAGAATTAAGGCAACATGACTTTGGGCATCTGCCATACTTCATTGGGCAATAGATGAGCACTGTATATGCTACCAAATTATGCATTTACCTTTCACAAATTAAGTACAAAACAAAACATCATTGAATCCACAATTTTTTACATAAAAAGAACTGAAATGTCCAGCCGGTGTAAAAAAGAAATTGGTAACAATCATTCTGTGTGCTTTTCATTAGACTTCAAGAGCTTCAATTATATGTATGCCCTCTGTGAGTTTTTATCACAACCTGACACCTACATGGCAATATCTGTGTAAGTCCATGGAAGTCACTTTGTGGTATTTCTTCTCATTCCTCATGAGAGTCTGTAGTGGAAGGAGATGACCGACAGCAATTCTTACAAGCACTTTACACACATGCATGAAGGAATTCAGGTCATGACTCACTGCCATCCATTCCATTGCTTAATTAACATGGCTTCACAAGATATCCCTGCTGATGCCCACTACATATCCCCTGGCATTAGAAGGAATTCAGGGCCGCCACATGGATAAACAGGATCTGTTCAGTGTGCTGCCTTGTGGTAAAGTTACCATGGACAACAACAATGTCTGTATGGCTGTGAACACTGAAACTTCTCCAGAACATCACAGAACCTTGGAAATCTGCCAATTTCCTCAACAACATTTGGCTGATACCACTTGCCACTGATCTCCACAGATGATCACAGCCACCACCTTACATCAGAGGATACCTGGACTCATCTGTGAATAACATGTTTCACGAGTGATAATGTTGCTGGTTGACATGGGAATGGCAGAACTGAAGGCAAGCTACAAGATGTTTGTGTCAAGCAGAGTATTCAAATGGGATGTCTGGGTCATAAGGCTCTTTCTTGTAACCTGCTTATTACAGTCTGATTGGACACAGCTCCTCCAGTGGCCCTCCTGAGATAATCTTGCAGTGCTCTTATGGTATCCATATGATGCCAAAATGCAGAGGTGGCCAGATACTGGTCTTCGTGTTGGGCTGTAATTCATTAGCAACCTTGTCCAACTCGCCTTGTGTACTGGCCTGTCTCCCTGTACTGTATCCACAGTCTATGGATGACACGCACAGAGGCATTGGCATCTGCAGCAACATAACCAAAAGACCACCCTTTTTGGATCAAACAGACTGTCATTGCAACTTACACTTCATTAAGGTGTAACATTGCATATGCTTGATTGAATAGACATTCACAAATGACATCTGCCATCTGTATACCTCAATAGAAAACACTGGGACACTGGTACTCACTTCCTTCTGAGGGGTCACCTGACACTGTAGTAATGCACAATGCAGTGAGTAGATGCTGAATGATATTACTTGTTGTCTGCATTGAAAGCAAAGACCTCAAGACATGCAAAAAGGCCATGGGTAGCACCCACATCAAAACCGATTTAACATACTGGATATTGATATACAATTCTTTTGAACAATGTGCATTATATGCTTCTGATGTTATTACATATTCTACAAGCAAAAAAAAAAAAAAAAAGAAAGTTAATTGTACTCCAACAATATTGGTGAATGGCTGAACAACTTTGATCAAGATTACTGGATTGTTAATGCAAATAGTGAAGTGCAACGGACAATAATTTTTTGCCTTCAAAGAAAATGTACAACAAAGAAAATAAACCACAAGTCACTCAAAAGTCATTTTTCACATACACACATAAACTACTGAATAGAATAAAACTTGTGTATGATATTGGTTGTGTTGTCCAGAATCTAAATGGGAACTTTTTTGATTTGTTAGCAAAGTAATGTATTCAGAGGGTTCATCACAGTTTATGAAAGATGGATTAGATGGCTGAAAGAGCATGAATATTTTGTTGAAAGGCATGAAGAAAGCACTTCGCATAGACAAGCAATAATTTCATTGCTATTTTGCAAAAACAAGGACGTGCATTTCAGTTCTCAACTTTCGAGTCAAAGTGACACAGAATCCCTTGACAGTGAGGTCGCTAATTCAGTCTTTAGTAAGAGTCATTTAAAAGTGTTGTGTTAACAGTTATGACAGGAAAAATATTAGCTGCTAATTAGTCACCATGTGCGACAGCAGCAGAAAATGGTTGTGAGGTGCAAGATCAACCTTCTATGATAACTGACATCATCAACATTTAAGAAATGTACAAAACAAACTATTAACTTGCACCATGAACACTTAATGAAAAATGGGGCACCACAGTGATCTCAAAGATTCACACTCTCAAGGCTGAAGACGAACTCCTTGGGAGTTACAAACCAGGATGTTCAGCTAGGTATTCACTCTTAACAAATGCACATAGAATCATGTTGGTGTAATGGGATGATGAGAACAGATGGTATGCAACCAAGTGCGAAACAGACTGTCATGGAGATTATCATGAAACTGGCTATCCTTCAAGGTGCAGCTGCAGATAGCATGATAATATGTTTTATAGGCATGGAAAAAAAACAAACACCCAGAGGCTGGATTTGTCCAGTGATTCCAGGTGATACAAATTACAGTACCATGAACTTTTCAGGAGGGATAGTTTGCTCTAAAGAAGTATGATTTTTATATGCAGAACAGAAATCAACCAAAAGTAAGTTATTTTGACTACCTATTGGCCAAAAGCAGCGCACATACCATAGTTGTAGTTACGTAGTTATCTTATGCCCATTTTCCCTCTCTTGCTTGCTGTTTAATAAATATTCCCTGCTGTCCTTGCAAGATCATGCACATAAGAAAGAATCAGAGGGGGGCAGAAGATCTCCCACTTCTCACAGCACAACAAATAATTTCCCAGCCAATTCGCCATTCAGACTAACAGTTGGCATACTTGTATATGAATGTGTTAAGACACTGATATTACTTGATATTGATATAACTCTCCTGGTACCTCTGATTTCCAGGATTACTTCCATATGTATATCTTCTTCAAATCTCAATTGGTCAGAGTTAAAAACAAATTTCTTACTGAATGGTGGGATAAGTTGGTTTACCTCATCTACAAATTTTCAGGTTGATTCTGCAGTTTGCCATGCATCACCAAGTTGAGGCTTTGTTTGGAATTTCATTATCTTACATCTTCCAATTCTGTAGCACTGTTTGAAGTTATGCAGTCATCCCCTGCTTCCCTTAAAGTCACTGTAATTTATACTGTGTGCAATTTGATGGGCATAATGTATTAGGTCACTACCATGCACACCCTGTAAATTGTACACAGAATCCTTGAAACGCACAAACCAGTTTTGGTAATAAGTGCACCTTGTCCTCCCTTGAATATTGTAGTTTTTCTTATGCACTACACAGTCATACATCTGCAGACTTATTCAAAATCTGTTCATAACAGTTTCTTACTATGCTGCAGATGATCTTCCACGTAAATAATTATGTTTGTACTTGCTCCTTGGACAATTATTGTCCTTAACTACATTTCATTGCAGATGGGATATTTGGCACTCTGTTTGACAAGGATGATGAACTACATGACTTGACACTTGTTTCAATATCACTTTCACTTGTTAAGCATTTATCGTCATCATTGTACCCCTCATTTACATTGTCTGCAAGTCAAGCATATACAAAACCGCACATTCCACTTACTCATCTTGCAGAAACATTAATATTTGATCTGCCACTTCTTTCTCACTCTACAAAATTCCTTTTGCTTCTTTCTGATGAAATGACAACATTGGCAACTGTTGTTGTGATATAATGCAATGTTTGCTTTGTTTATTGCTCCCACTGCTTTGCTTAGTATCAACATGACTAACACTGTAGCACTGTTGTAAGTTCATTGAATAAGCAGTTCAACTATGCTCAATAGCCTCATGCTTTGCTCACCATTCAATACCTCCACTCTTGCCCCTTGTTGCCATTAGCAGCCAAAATTGTGGTTGTATGGTGTCCAATACGCAGCGCATTGAATGCCATAAACGTCATTGACCTTTTGCAACCTCACACTCAAGGTTTCCTTGGGAGACCAAACTGGTGGATATTCTTAGAACAAATTATTGCAGTTATCGCTTTTTCTAGCAGAACAAGGTCTTGCATTTTGAGGTAAAGATGAAATTGTTGGATCACTTCACAATGGAAATTATGTAGGTTTATTAGCATTAATAACCAAATTTGACATTTTTCTTGTCCAACATAAATTATTCACCATAATAAAGGAAAGGGATATGTCTCATATTTATCAAAGACAACATACAAATAATTTATCCATCTAATTACAGCAAGCATACAGGTTCATACTATGTGTGAAACTAAGAGGTACAAATGTTGTTCTATTCCATTGGATTCCACTCCAGACATGTCATATGCAGACCAGCTGACTCTGATAGTGTGCTATGTCTGCCATCTGGAATAGTGTCAGATTTGTAAGGTTCTTGGACATGGAATGGCAATAACCCCTGAGCAACTCACCCAAAGCTTACTAGATTTCTTGTATAAAATGACAATGATATCACAGATTGTCATGGGTGAAGCTATGACAATGCCAGCAACATGAGTGCTGTGGTTTAGAAACATGAATTAAGGTGATAAATAAATACACAGATTGCATTCCCTGCTTTTCACATTCATTAAATTTGGCTGTCAAGTGTACTGCAGATTGCTGTGACTGAAAGCCTCTGTACATTTTTTTACACTTCTTCTTATTGATGGCATCTTCATTTGAGGGCACTGCAAAAACTAGTTCAAAAACTCTAATTTTGAAAAGGTTGTTCGACATAAGGTTGTTGGGTGGAGCAGATGCTACAAAAACAATTCTGTGTGGCTGTTTCACGATCAAGCAAATTCTGGATGACATATAATAATATGGATCAAAGATAGAATGTCATAACCAGGCTTATGGGCTAGTTTCAAAAATCAGTAAGTTGCGAATGCCAATAATGACTATGGCTTGGAAGGAAAGCCTAGAATGCTTGAAAGAGACTAGCACTTTGCTGCACCAAAAGGCTAAATGTTGACCGCCTGCGAAGAATATAAGCAGCAGATGTCAAGATGACACAAGTGAAATACAAAGTATGAGCATTTCAGCAGATCTGCTACACTGTAAAAGTTGGAGAAAATCAACCACCTGAACATCATTTTGAAATTCAGGTTTTTACTGTCATAACTGATAATGTGCTATTTGCTTTAGTTAAATGCTTGGAAGCATACCATCAAACACCTAGTCTATTTGGAATACATCAGCAATTTAAGTCTTTAACTGCAGAAGAGATCTTGAAAAAATTCCATTTCTCAACAGTAACCACCCAGACAAGTGCAGTTTTAAACTTTTAATGGAAAATTCATTCTAATTGTGTTCCTCAAACACAGAAATAGTCTTGCATGTTTACTTGTCTTTTTGATCACCAGCTGCAGTGGAGAATGTTCTTTTTCAGCATTAGAGTGCATTAAACATGAGTTAAGGACTGCAACAGGACAAAAATGTTGGAGTTATCTCATCTTAATGTAAATAGAATGTATTTTGCTTGGAGACATTGGTTTGACCAGTGTTTTTTCTAAATTCTCCCAAATTAAATTGAGAAAATAGTTCTTGTAAATTATTGTTTTATTTTATATCCTAAACTTTGAGGCCTAAAACAAATGAAGGGCTTCTTCTTAGTGTTTACTACAGGTACCATGCTGTCTCAATCTGGAACTAGCACTGGAATGAATGTATCATGTGAAATACAACGCAGTTGCTGTGATTAAAAATAATCATCTTTATTCCTTTGTTCACCAAACAACATTTAAAGGTTTACTCTTACAATTACTGGGTTCAGCTGTGATCTACAGCTATATTTGGATCTAGAGATAAGAAAACAAACTAAAAACTGTTAACACAAAATAACATTATCCTTATAATGTTATGGTAAATTTTCAGTTTTTAGTTTTGTTCCCTTCTTTGTAGATCTACAGGTGGTTGCAGATCATGGCTGAAACTGGTAATTTTAAGAGTAAATCAGTATTGTCAACCAGTAAATAAATAAAAAAGAGAATAAATGTATCAGTTACAAATAGTCACAACTTTAACTGTGCTTTGGATGAGAGGTTGAGAACTCTGAACTGTTGTGAATGTTTCTTGTAATTATGAGTTATTACAGGTCTGTGAGCCAGTGGTAAAGGCACTGCGATGTTAATGAGGTGGGCCAAGCTCGTTTTGTAGATGAGGAGTGGTGGTTGATGGTGTGGCTGTTTGGGAACTGCAGAGCAGCAGGAAGCGAAACACCATTGTTGAGGTAATTTAGGAGAAGGTGGGATAGCTTTTTGAGGTTAAGTCTGGCATGCTGTTGCAGACTGAAGTTGGTTTGGTGGATGATACTATCCAAAGAAACATAAGAGGCAGATAACTGCATGATTTTGTAGAAGGAGAGAAGTCTGATGGAGTGAAACTGGCAGATGAGGCATATAGGTCACAGATTAGTCGGGTAAGTCAAGAGATTGCTGTATTTGAAACTGCAAAAGAGACTAGTATAGAATAGGATTACATCAAGAAACAGGGACTTTCAATTTTAGGCCTTTGGGAGTAACTCCAAGGGACAAGCAGGTTTCAAGAAATACAATGTGGGACCTCAATTTTCATAGTGCGAAAGTATGTTTTCGAAAATGACAGCTATAATATGTGATGTGATTCATCACGGCAAGAGAGGACAGTTTGGAGTGTCAGAAATGGTGGGAGTGGCAAAAACGAGAGGCATAGGGTGAAAAAAAAAATAGAAAAACGGAAGAAATGCAGGGAAAATTTTGGAAAATCAGAAAAGTACAAACGTAAATCGTGAAAACAGACAATGGTTAAGAATAGGCAGTGAGTGGGCGAGAACTTCTCGCCACAAGAGTGGTCTATTTGATCCCAAAAAATGATTAGGAAAAAAATGATAGGCAAAGTTGTGAAAGGAGAAGAAATTTTAAAAACAGGCCAGATAGAAAGAGAAAGTCACAGGATATAATGTAAACTACATTGCTTGGCAAATAAAGTAATGTAGGAGACTGTAGTAAAAGTCGATCAGAGAAGTGTGGTGAAAAACAAACGCACAAAAACATGAAAGAATTGTGTATAAACAGATTAAGTGGAGGACAGGAAGGAAAGTAGTGGTCAAATTTGAAAACAAATCGGTGAGAGATGATCGGAAGAATGCCCACAGCGTACCGTAGTGTATTGTGGACAAATTTGTAAATACCAGTGGAATTCTTATATGCAAATCCACAAATAACAATGGGCTCATCTACATGCATGAAAACCGGTACTATGAGAAAAGATGTAGGGGTAAAGCATTGATAAAACTAGGTGGTTCAGGCAAATAAATGATCAGAATACTAGCACAATCGATAGAAAACTGATGATACTTTCAAGAATACAGACGACAATAAAGGCTGTCAAGGGGGTCACATAAGAAGGAATGATGGCCACATGGGTTAATTTAACAACAAAAATAATCAATTGTTGATAATATAATATAAACGGGTGGATGAAAAAATCTACTCACCAAGTGGTGGAAGGATAGCACAAACACAAAAGGCTTAACTTTTACAAGCTTTTGGAGCCAGTGGCTCCTTTTTCTGGCAGAAGAGTTGGAGGGGAAGGAAGAGGCAAGAAAGAAAAGACCTGGAGAGATTTAGGGAAAGGGGTACAATTCAGAAAAGTCACCCAGAATCCCAGGTCAAGGGAGACTTACCAGATGGGATAAGAAGGAAAGACTGACTATTGGGGACTGTGCCAGATGAGATTTGAATACCTGAGAGTTTAAAGATGGAAGACAAGGTAGTACACAAAACAGAGATTATCACTAAAACATTGTGATTGAATTAATAAGACTGAAAAGCTAAGTGTATTGTATGTAACAGAGGTGGGAGGGGGGATGGCAAACAATAGACATGTCAAAAAATGAAGGATGTAGTAAACTACAATGGAGTGAAGAAAGGAGTAGTTATTGGGAATAAATGCTGAGGCACAAGGAATCAAAGTAAATTAAGGCCAGGTGGGTGGCGAGAACCAAGGACATGTTATAGCACTAGTTCCCACCTACGAAATTCTGAGAAACTGGTGTCTGAGGGAAGAATCCAGATGGCACATGTGATGAAACAGGCACTGAGGTCATAATTTTCATATTGTAAAGCATGCTCTGCAGCATACAGTGGTGTGTCCTGTATACACCCTCTGCCTATGCCCATTCATCCTGACTGCTAACTAGGTGGTAGTCATGCTAACAAAATGGGCGAACAGGTGGGAACTAGCACAACAACATTTCCTTGGTTTTCAACACCCTCCTGGCCTTAATTTACGTTAATTCCTTTTGTCGCAGCATTTTTTCACAGTAGCTATTCCTTTCTTCACTTCATTTCAGTGTTCTACATCTTTCATTTTCCGCCTTGTCTATTTTTCAACGTCCCCCCTCCAACCCCTGTTACATACAATGCATTCAGTTTTCCACTGTCATTAACTCATGCATGATGTTTTAGTAGTAATCTCTGTCTTACATATTACCCTGTCTTCCACCTATCAGCTCTCAGTTTTTCAAATCTTATCCAGTGCAGTCCCCAACAATCTTTCCTTCTCCTCCCATCCAGTAAATCCCCCCTGACCCGGGGTTCTGGAAGACTTTTCTGAACTGTACCCTTTCCCTAAACCTCTTCAGTCCTTTTCCTTCACCCCTCTTCCTTACTCTTCAACTCTTCTGCCAGAAGAAGGAGCCTCTGTCTCTGAAGCTTGTAAAAGTTAAATCCTTGTGTGTGTGTGTGTGTGTGTGTGTGTGTGTGTGTGTGTGTGTGTGTGTGTGTTCCCCTGCCACTGTTTGGTGAGTAGAAGAATTTTTATCTATCCACTTATATTGTCAATAACTCATTATTTTCATTGTTTAACTAACTACATTCTTACAATAAAAACTTCCTCTATTCTGGTACACATTATTTTTGTGTACACAGGCTACATTTAAAGTATTAAATTAACGGGAAACCTTTTAATTTGGGAAAGAAGGAGCTACTGCTTTATCATTTTATTCTGTGACTGTTTCTATCTCCTATTTATGTACTGGTATTTACATGGTCTCATCGATATTAATCAAAGAAAAACAGTTATCATCATGCCCTATCATTAGAAATCAACTTACAATGAATTTTGGTACCTTTCTTGCTTCCAACTGCAATAGGTTTCAACAAATGAAACTCTTGAATGGATGGCATATAATCCATTATATGGCAACATATGATCTCTTATGCCCATGTTGCAAGGCAGCTCTGTTGTGACCACTGCATCTCAAACTTGGAGACACATATGTCACATATGATTAGCTTCTCTTTACAACTGTGTGTATTATGTATGATGTTGCTTGACAGATTGTGTACATTTACTTGATTTTGTACTGCTTAGTAGTTACTATTTTATTCAGTCATTCATTTGCTCAATCATCATGTTTTGTAGGACCTGACATTAAGGGATATGGCACAAGTCAAGTTATGCATTAACAAAGAACTACAGATGTTAGGAACAAACTTTTCTTGCACTTTATGACTTACAACTACTGTCACACATGTAAAGGGTGTTATGAAATACTGAGCAGTAGTATAATATTCTACTTTTAATGGGCAGCAAAAACTTCTTGTTTCATTTTCAGATCCATTTGTTAAGGTGTACTTGCTAAATGGTGGTAAAAGAGTGAAGAAAAAGAAGACTGCAGCAAGAAAATCAAACTGCAATCCAGTATGGAATGAAGCTCTAACTTTCAATGTGGCATCAAGCATTTTACCACAGACTGCCGTAGAAGTGAGTAAATTTTGTTATTAATTCTTTTCTTTTAACTTATATGAAGAAACAGTATAAGAAGCAAAAAAAAAGTTTCTGTTTGAGGAAATTGCTGCAGTGTATGTGCAACATAGTGTAACTCTGATGTTGATATACAAGCACCACCACATAGGCAAGGGATTAGTATGACATTTGTGTCTTCCTGACATGAATGCAGTAAATGCAGAAACATAAACTATGGTAGTGACATTACCAATTGCGTCCAAACAGGACCAACATGCTCTTATTCTTTTCTTGGCTGCCAAAGGACAAACACCAGTAGACATTCATCAGAGAATGAAGAATGTGTACAAGGCAGCTTGTCTATCAAAAATCAGTGGAATAGCACACCAAGTTCCATGCTGCTTCATAACAACACACGTCCCTGTATTGCAAATTTTGTAACACAGAATTTATGCCAAGTCAAATGGGAGACACTTAAACACCAGCCCTATGGTCCTGATCTTTCTCCATGCAATTATCTTTCCTTCAGTCCATTAAGAAAGCTGATGATTCCTGTAGGCAGCAAGCACTTGCAGTCTTCTTCAGACAGCAGGACAGTGTTTTACCAAACCGGTATTTATTTTTTATTTATTTTTCACAATTACAGCCTATTATCTGAAAAGCTAAAATAGGCCACACAGTTCACATTTCACTGGATAGTAATAAATAATGTATTAATTATTTATTTCTGATACTTAACTTTTAAAAAAAACTACAGCTGCTTCTACTACTACAAAACTGCATTAAAACTCTTAATCAGTTACCCTCGTAGTAATCTACTACAAACACTACAGAATTTTGTTCTCTGTTTGCACATTTATTTTGGTGCATTTAACTTGTAGACAGTTGTTTTCGTTACTGGATCAACCCTCATACTACCCCAGTCAACAGCCATAGTCTGCTGGATTCCTTGGGCATCGGGCAGCACATCGGCAGAATTTCCACTATAGCAAGTAATTCCAGCTATCACTGCTATTTCTTGAAGTCTGCCCTTCGATGATCATCTGTACCAATGCAATGTAGATTCTTGGGACAGTATTCCATTGAGTGGTTGCTAACCTAAATTATTTTCTCTTCATCTGCAGAGTATGTTGTCTAGCCTGGATGTCAGGCTTTATGGTTAAATGCCTCATTATGTTTACCTTGGCCTTCATGCATACTGTTGCTGCAATATTGTCCAAAATGCACCACACCAGGTCAGCTTGCTCCTTAGTGCTGCTTTAGAATCCAATCTCCTCAATACCTGGTGTCCATTACCTGCTGCATCTTCATAGATTTTGCAGTCCCAGGGGTGTGTTCTGGTGTACCCACACTGTCACAGCTATCGTTCATCTGTCTTCTGATTTTGTATAGATGTGTGGTATAAGGGCCAAGGCCAGTCAGGTAAGGTATCAGTCCACTTGATGGGTTAAGAATCTCACTTTCAATCTCTCTTTGATGGTAGAGAGAAATTTGTATGTTATCCTGCCAGTACATGAAGTGTCCCATTCATTTTCCACATTTATAATGTGCAGTCTTTTATTGCCTCTTTTTCGAATTTGCCTCAGTTACAAGCGCCCTTTGTACTTCCATTTGATTTCCTTTCTTTAATCAGTAAAAGGCTCCCTTTTTCCTAATTTCCAAGTCCACCATTTTTCCTAATTTCCAAGTCCACTGGGCATATTCCTAGAAATACTAACAAAGCATCATTCAAGGTAGTGCAGTAGGGGCCCATTAATATTAATAGCATGCATTGTTGAACTCTTCTCACTGCTGAGGCTGGCTTCATTAGATGCAATATATGAGCCCAGACATTCGCACCATATCCTATGACTGGTGCTAATATAGTTTGGTAGTATCCTCTGAATGTGTTCAAGGGAAGCTGAAATTGTCTATTTACAATGGTTATAATTTTATTCATCACATTTGTTCCTTTTCTGACTGCTTCCTCTACATGCAAAGTTATGACATTCATCCCGAAATACCCCTAGATATCTTGTTACTGTGCTTCTCCTAATTGTAACATCATTTAATTTTATTTTAGGGTTTCTTATTAGGTTCCTTTTCAGCAGGAGGTACATTGTTCTACGAGTTGCTAGAGACAATTTAACACTTCAAAACGAGCCCTCAAGTTCATAGATGGCCGCATTACATTTGTCTTCTATAATTCTTCTAGAGTCACCACTTACAATGAACAGCACGTAATCTGCAGATGCCATCAGCCTGCTTTCATGTAACATCTGTAGTATGGAATCCAGTGCCACATCCTAAAACTCTGGACCACATACTGATCCCTGCACACAGCCTTTTGTTATTGTCTTCATTATTTTCTTTCCTGGGAATGTTAAAGAAGCATGTCATCTCTGGCAACAATCTCTCAAGTAGTTATACAATGCTCCTGGACACTCCAGATCCCTAAGGCAACCAAAGAAAGACAGCCACCAAATGTAATTGAAAGTGCCAACAATATTAATCATCACTGCTAGAGTGTACTTAGAATGAGTATCTGTTGCTAGCAAAAGCTTTATTAATTGTGTCTTCAGTTGATTAGCCTTTTCTAAACCCATACTGGTGAGGGTCCACCCCATGTAGCAGTCTGTGATCTTGTAATCTTTTGCATAATAGTTTTTCAAATATCATATCTTGCCAAGAACTCTCAAAAGACAAATTGGTCTGTAGAATCTGGTTATCATTGGATCATTATCTTGTCCTTTATTAATTGTTATCAGTTCAGCTTTCTTCCACAGTGCAGGCACCCTTCCTTGCAAGAGACACCCATTGCACAGATCACACAAGTAACTATCTACTTAATCTCATAAGACTTGTATTACTTTGGCAGGGATTCACAAGAGGCTTAGTTCATCCTTGGTAATTAATATCCTTTAGTGTTAGCAGATAGTCATTGACTCATCACTAAATTGAAAACACTGGACACCTGGCTGCAACTTGCTGCCATAGGACATTCCCTTGTGTGACTACATGGGCAGTTATTGGCATAATGGGGATCTTTCCTGCCTTCGTGTATGGCTCTTGGATTTATAATACATCTAACTGCAACTGTTCTGCCACTCTTCTAGCCTCATGCTATACACTGACACTTCTCATTGCATTAAGCTTTTCTATCTTTATCTCCATTAGAGGTGATGGGTATGTATCCAACTGTCTTGCCCCACTTGCCTGCAACTACAGAATATATGACCATGTGTCATCATAAAGTGGTTGTACAAATTTAGCTAAGAAGAATGAGTCGTTTCTTCTGGCAGAAACCTGCTTCAATAACTTCTCCAGTTTTTCCACTTTTGTTGGCAGATTTGCAGATTTTTCACTCTGAGATGGATTCTATCTATGAAATCAGGTACAGGAAAAGTAATATATTCCCCTTCTGGATGTACTGTAAAGCCACTTTAGAAGCTTTCCTTTGTCAGTTCATCTTCAAGGTTCTGCATGTACATTGTCTTTTTGAGTGTCTTTGCATCTGTGTCCTCTGGGATGTCGTACAGTATCCTTAAAGGCCTCTTTCTCCTAGGTTGTTCAAAAATCAGTGTCTCTTGCACCTTATTGTTATTCATTATCTTTCCCATGTCACTTTGTGTAGCAGTTTCCACAATTACTACATTAATGGTTTGCTTGATCTTCCTTATACAAATTTTCTCCTTGGTGGGGTTTATTAAAGTCATTAGTTTTTGTTGCACTATTTTTGCCTCTTCATTTGTTCTTGATTTTATGAACAGTGTATTTTGCTGCATTGTTTGTGCTCCTACTATTTTAGCTGCAGGAGCTGTTTCGGTTACATGTCTACTATGTGGCGCCTTCAGCACTGCACCTGCATACTTTTTTCCTGGTTTTTGTGAATTTTCTCTACAGCTTTTGTTTTCTTTTTGTAACTGTCATTTAAATTAGCTGTGTCAGTCGCCATTGTTCCTTCCCGTGTAGATATCCTGTAGTGCCACACTGTAGTGCATGGCCTCTCCACATTATGCTGCACCACTGACTTATTTACATCGCTTTCTGCTGAGTCGCCAGAACCAGCGTCATACACATTGGATGTGGCTTGTTTCGCCTTGCCTCACACCAGTCGTCACTCATTGGGCCGGCAGAGCAGCTGGCAACGGAAGTGGCAGTGGCAGTGGCAGCGTGTGACAGACACAGCACTGTGGTCCACGTGCCTCTCCTCAGCTCACGCAGCACAAGCACCGGTGTGCACTCTGCACCAATGAGAGTGATGATCTCTCCATGCTGGCAGTGACCGATCCCACTTATAACTTTAATTCACTCACCCTGCCCTGTTTACACATAACATCTCTTTAAGAAAATGCACACTTGAATAATTCACACTTTCACTACTTGTGAGTACAGCAACCACTTGACACACAAAAACACCATTTGAACATGGAGCCGATGTCAAGATACAACCAACCCAGCAGCCGTCTTGCCAAATGGGTATCTTCAACCTTGTGCATCGGTAGGGTGAATGCCTCAATGCTCAAAGTCACTTTGCCTACTTGGCTTACCAACTCTGGATTGTATGGCCTTTGAACAGAGAGTTTTTGATTGCCCCTTATATAAACAATGTTTGCTGCAGAGGCAAAATGCATGAATGTGCAAGTTTTAGACTTTAAAATAGTTAACACGGGATATATACATAGTGATCAATCCTTATTGAAACCAGCTGGTAGGGAATTTTTTTCCTGCCATCTGTGAGGATTTATTGTGAGTTGAAATCTTGCCCAAGTAGCACATGTTTGTCAGGCAATGCAATAAAGTGTACTGAGTGAAAGCATTTCATGTAGAATGGGGAAATACAGGTATTCTGTTCATCAAAGAGTATTCATGTATTATTCACACATGTGTGCAGAATCAGCCTGTGCTGTAAGGAGGTTATTTCAAGAGGAATATCCTGATGTTCACATTTTTAATTAGAATCCATTTCATCAACTGATAAATAAATTTCATGAAATGGGATGTGTTCCTGATAGGAAACATAAGCAATCATGTATAGGACTCACAGAAGAATCTCTGGATAACATAGCACATACTCTGGAAAGGTCTCATAGAAAATCAGTTTGACATCTTTTTCAGCACATGGAGATTTCCTACAGCTCTGTTCAAATGGCTGTGGAGTTACTGACATTACATCCCTATAAAGTACTGTAGCGCAAGAACTTAAATTGGGTGACACTGAAAAAGTTTGTGGTTTTGTGAATGGATTTTGAACAGCATGCATGATGGAGAAAATGACCCTAACCTACCCTTGTCTTTGGATGTATCACAATTCCACCTAAGTGGGTACATTAATTCACAAAATAACCATTAGTGGAGTTCTGATATGCCTAATACATTACACAAGTAATCTCTGCATAATCAGTAAATAGGAGTACAGTGTGCTATTAGCATTGAGAGAACAACAGGCCCTTTTTTTCCAGGAACCAGTTAACATTTAGAGGTATGTTGAAAACAGTTTGCAGCCTTTTGTGACTAATTAGAGAACATTTTTTCACGAGCCCTCAGTATGACTCTGCAACTGCACATACAGTCAGCTTTTCATTACAGGAAATGGTTTGACTTTTTCTGCCATAAATTCAAGAACATTGACATTAATAAATTCTGCTTAGAGCAGCATCTAGAAGCATGTGCAACAGAAGTAGAGTTCCATAACAGATCCTATATAACAGTAACTATTTACCGAGCACCTCCAGAAAATTATAATCTATTCATAAATCATCTAGAAGCTCTTTTGGGTTATTTAACAGTAAGAAACAAAGAAATTTTGATTGCTGGTGACTTTAATACAGATTTTCTGATTCAATCTTCCAGTAAACATTTACTGTAGTTAGTAATGTTGTCTTTCAATCTAACTCACATTGTAAACTTTCCAACTAGGATCACTAAATCCTAAAGGACAGCCATTGATAACATTTTTATAGACAAATCAAAGGAACAAAATCATATCATAAAACCTGTAATAAATGGACTATCAGATCATGACATGCAGCTCCTTGTTTTAGATGTAAAGTCTAAGCAGATTATCAAGACTGCTAAATCTGAGTACAGGAGAGTATTCAATCAACCAAAAATTGAGTGTTTTAGAAAACTGCTCAAAGATATGAACTGGAAGGATGTTTATAGTGCTCATGACATGAATGAAAAATATAACACATTCATGAACAATGTCAGTACCATGTTTGAAAACTGTTTTCCTCTAAAAGTTACTCAAATTAAACAGAAGTCTATAATAAAACCATGGATCACACAAGGAATAAAGATTTCCTGTAAGACAAAAAGGAAAATTTATCTGTCGACCAAGAATAGCTCCAATGCTGATGATTTAGCTAAATACAAGGAATACTGTAAGATATTAAAAAAAGTAATTCAGACATCTAAACAAGTACACTATGAGAAGAAGATAGCAATGTCAGGGAACAAAATAAAAACAATATGGGATATAGTGAAAGAGGAGACTGGTAGAACCAGAAAGGAACAGGAGCAAATAGCACCAAGGGTAGATGACACATTAGTAACCGATGGGCATAGTGTGGCAAATCTATTTAACAAGTACTTTATATCTGTTACTGATAGAATGAGATTGTCAGGATCAGTAAATAATGCCCTTGAATATCTGAAACTAGCCTTTACAAGTAGCTTCAGGTACATGAATATGTCACTCACATCACCAAAAGAAATAACTTCCATCATAAAATCTTTAAAAACAAAGCATTCTAGTGGTTATGATGAAATATCAACAAAGTTAATTAAGGCATGTTCTTGTGAGTTTAGTACAATTCTAAGTTACTTGTGTAACCAGTCAATTATAACTGGGACATTTCCTGACTGGCTGAAATATGCAGATGTTAAGCCTCTATTCTAGAAAGGGGATAAAGAGATGCCATCAAACTACAGACTGATTTCACTTTTGCCAACATTCTCAAAAATTTTAGAAAAAGTAATCTACAGGCAGCTTCTTAACCATCTGACCACAAATAACATATTATCAAGAACACAGTTTGGATTTCTGAAGGTTTCTGATATCGGAAAGGCTATTTACACCTACAGTGAAAATGTACTTAATTCATTTAATAACAAGTTACAAGCAGCAGGTATTTTCTGTGATTTGTCAAAGGCATTCGATTGTGTAAACCACAACATCCTTTTAAATAAATTAGAATTCTATGGTGTCATGGGCAGTGCTGCAAAATGGTTCAAGTCATACCTTGCTAACAGGAAACAAAGGGTGTCAGTGCAAGGGACTAGTGAATTAAGTCATCAGTCATCATCAGAATGGGAAGAAATTACATGTGGTGTCCCACAAGGATCCATCTTAGGGCCATTGCTTTTTCTTGTGTACATTAATGATCTCTCATCAGTTACACTGCCAGAAGCAGAGTTCATTTTGTTTGCAGATGACACAAGTATTGCAATAAATAGCATGTCGAGTGTAGTTCTAGAAAGATCTGCTAATGATATTTTCATGGATATTAATAAATGGTTTAAAGCCAACTCACTGCCATTAAACTTCGAAAAGACTCACTATATGCAATTCAGAACTTGTAAGAGGTTTCCAGCCAGGATATGCATAAAGTATGAAGAAGAGCAGATAGAAGAGGTTGACAGTCTTAAATTCCTGGGATTACAACTTGATAATAAATTCAGTTGGGAGGAGCACACCACAGAACTGCAGAAACACCTTAACAAATCTGTATTTGCAATTCGAGTGTTAGCAGACATAGGCAACATAAAAGTGAAAAAGCTTGCATACTTTGCCTACTTTCATTCCATAATGTCATATGGTATAATATTTTGGGGTAACTCTTCAAGTCAAACAAAAGTTTTCCGAGTCCAAAAGCGTGTAATACATATTATTTGTGGAGTAAACTCACGAACGTCTTGTAGAAACCTCTTCAAAGAACTGGGTATACTAACTACTGCCTCTCAGTATATTTACTCCTTAATGAAATTTGTGCTAAATAATGTATCTCTTTTTCCAACAAACAGCTCAGTTCATACATACAATACCAGGAACAAAAATGATCTGCACAAGGACTTCAAAGCACTTACTTCAGTTCAAAAAGGGGTCCACTACTCAGGAACGCTCATCTTCAATAATTTGCCAGCAAACATAAAAAATTTAGTTACAAATAGAGATCAGTTTAAAAGGAGCCTGAAAGACTTACTAGTGGCCAACTCCTTCTACTCCATTGACAAATTTTTTAATAGAAACAAATGATGTGTTGTATATATTTATACTATTAGTATTGTTATTTCAGCTTAATATATATATATATATATATATATATATATATATATATATATATATATATATATATATATATGATGATGTAAATAAAATAGAAAGAAACTTCCACATGGGAAAAATATATTAAAAACAAAGATTCCAAGACTTACCAAGTGGGAAAGTGCTGGCAGACAGGCACATGAACAAAACACACAAACACATACACAGAATTACGAGCTTTCGCAACTGGCAGTTGCTTCGTCAAGAAAGAGGGAAGGAGAGGGAAAAATTAAAGGATGTGGGTTTTAAGGGAGAGGGTAACGAGTCATTCCAATCCCGGGAGCGGAAAGACTTCCCTTAGGGGAAAAAAAGGACAGGTGTACACTCGCACACACACACACACACATATCCATCCGCACATACACAGACACAAGCAGACATATTTAAAGGCAAAGAGTAAGGGCAGAGATGTCAGTCGAGGCGGAAGTACAGAGGCAAAGAAGTTGTTGAAAGACAGGTGAGGTATGAGCGGCGGCAACTTGAAATTAGCGGAGGTTGAGGCCTGGCGGATATCGAGAAGAGAGGATATACTGAAGGGCGAGTTCCCATCTCCGGAGTTCGGATAGGTTGGTGTTGGTGGGAAGTATCCAGATAACTCGGACGGTGTAACACTGTGCCAAGATGTGCTGGCCGTGCATCAAGGCATGTTTAGCCACAGGGTGATCCTCATTACCAACAAACACTGTCTGCCTGTGTCCATTCATGCGAATGGACAGTTTGTTGCTGGTCATTCCCACATAGAAAGCATCACAGTGCAGGCAGGTCAGTTGGTAAATCACGTGGGTGCTTTCACATGTGGCTCTCCCTTTGATCGTGTACACCTTCCGGGTTACAGGACTGGAGTAGGTGGTGGTGGGAGGGTGCATAGGACAGGTTTTACACCGGGGGCGGTTGCAAGGGTAGGAGCCAGAGGGTAGGGGAGGTGGTTTGGGGATTTCATAGGGATGAACCAAGAGGTTACGAAGGTTAGGTGGACGGCGGAAAGACACTCTTGGTGGAGTGGGGAGGATTTCATGAAGGATGGATCTCATTTCGGGGCAGGATTTTAGGAAGTTGTATCCCTGCTGGAGAGCCACATTCAAGGTCTGATCCAGTCCCAGGAAGTATTCTGTTACAAGTGGGGCACTTTTGGGGTTCTTCTGTGAGAGGTTCTGGGTTTGAGGGGATGAGGAAGTGGCTCTGGTTATCTGCTTCTGTACCAGGTTGGGAGGGTAGTTGTGGGATGCGAAAGCTGTTTTCAGGTTGTTGGTGTAATGGTCGAGGGATTCAGGACTGGAGCAGATTTGTTTGCCACAAAGGCCTAGGCTGTAGGGAAGGGACCGTTTGATATGGAATGGGTGGCAGCTGTCATAATGGAGGTACTGTTGCTTGTTGGTGGGTTTGATGTGGACGGATGTGTGCAGCTGGCCATTGGACAGATGGAGGTCAACGTCTAGGAAAGTGGCATGGGATTTGGAGTAGGACCAGGTGAATGTGATGGAACCAAAGGAGTTGAGGTTGGAGAGGAAATTCTGGAGTTGTTCTTCACTGTGAGTACAGATCATGAAGATGTCATCAATAAATCTGTACCAAACTTTGGGTTGGCAGGCTTGGGTAACCAAGAAGGCTTCCTCTAAGCGACCCATAAATAGGTTGGCATACGAGGGGGCCATCCTGGTACCCATGGCTGTTCCCTTTAATTGTTGGTATGTCTGGCCTTCAAAAGTGAAGAAGTTGTGGGTCAGGATGAAGCTGGCTAAGGTGACGAGGAAAGAGGTTTTAGGTAGGGTGGCAGGTGATCGGCGTGAAAGGAAGTGCTCCATTGCAGCAAGGCCCTGGACGTGCGGGATATTTGTGTATAGGGAAGTGGCATCAATGGTTACAAGGATGGTTTTCGGGGGTAACAGACTGGGTACGGATTCGGGGCGTTCGAATCCGTACTCAGTCTGTTACCTGCGGAAACCATCCTTGTAACCATTGATGCCACTTCCCTATACACAAATATCCCGCACGTCCAGGGCCTTGCTGCAATGGAGCACTTCCTTTCACGCCGATCACCTGCCACCCTACCTAAAACCTCTTTCCTCGTCACCTTAGCCAGCTTCATCCTGACCCACAACTTCTTCACTTTTGAAGGCCAGACATACCAACAATTAAAGGGAACAGCCATGGGTACCAGGATGGCCCCCTCGTATGCCAACCTATTTATGGGTCGCTTAGAGGAAGCCTTCTTGGTTACCCAAGCCTGCCAACCCAAAGTTTGGTACAGATTTATTGATGACATCTTCATGATCTGTACTCACAGTGAAGAACAACTCCAGAATTTCCTCTCCAACCTCAACTCCTTTGGTTCCATCACATTCACCTGGTCCTACTCCAAATCCCATGCCACTTTCCTAGACGTTGACCTCCATCTGTCCAATGGCCAGCTGCACACATCCGTCCACATCAAACCCACCAACAAGCAACAGTACCTCCATTATGACAGCTGCCACCCATTCCATATCAAACGGTCCCTTCCCTACAGCCTAGGCCTTCGTGGCAAACAAATCTGCTCCAGTCCTGAATCCCTCGACCATTACACCAACAACCTGAAAACAGCTTTCGCATCCCACAACTACCCTCCCAACCTGGTACAGAAGCAGATAACCAGAGCCACTTCCTCATCCCCTCAAACCCAGAACCTCTCACAGAAGAACCCCAAAAGTGCCCCACTTGTAACAGAATACTTCCTGGGACTGGATCAGACCTTGAATGTGGCTCTCCAGCAGGGATACAACTTCCTAAAATCCTGCCCCGAAATGAGATCCATCCTTCATGAAATCCTCCCCACTCCACCAAGAGTGTCTTTCCGCCGTCCACCTAACCTTCGTAACCTCTTGGTTCATCCCTATGAAATCCCCAAACCACCTCCCCTACCCTCTGGCTCCTACCCTTGCAACCGCCCCCGGTGTAAAACCTGTCCTATGCACCCTCCCACCACCACCTACTCCAGTCCTGTAACCCGGAAGGTGTACACGATCAAAGGGAGAGCCACATGTGAAAGCACCCACGTGATTTACCAACTGACCTGCCTGCACTGTGATGCTTTCTATGTGGGAATGACCAGCAACAAACTGTCCATTCGCATGAATGGACACAGGCAGACAGTGTTTGTTGGTAATGAGGATCACCCTGTGGCTAAACATGCCTTGATGCACGGCCAGCACATCTTGGCACAGTGTTACACCGTCCGAGTTATCTGGATACTTCCCACCAACACCAACCTATCCGAACTCCGGAGATGGGAACTCGCCCTTCAGTATATCCTCTCTTCTCGATATCCGCCAGGCCTCAACCTCCGCTAATTTCAAGTTGCCGCCGCTCATACCTCACCTGTCTTTCAACAACTTCTTTGCCTCTGTACTTCCGCCTCGACTGACATCTCTGCCCTTACTCTTTGCCTTTAAATATGTCTGCTTGTGTCTGTGTATGTGCGGATGGATATGTGTGTGTGTGTGTGTGCGAGTGTACACCTGTCCTTTTTTTCCCCTAAGGGAAGTCTTTCCGCTCCCGGGATTGGAATGACTCGTTACCCTCTCCCTTAAAACCCACATCCTTTAATTTTTCCCTCTCCTTCCCTCTTTCCTGACGAAGCAACTGCCAGTTGCGAAAGCTCGTAATTCTGTGTATGTGTTTGTGTGTTTTGTTCATGTGCCTGTCTGCCAGCGCTTTCCCACTTGGTAAGTCTTGGAATCTTTGTTTTTAATATATTTTTCCCATGTGGAAGTTTCTTTCTATTTTATTTACATCATCCTTTAATTTTTCCCTCTCCTTCCCTCTTTCCTGACGAAGCAACTGCCAGTTGCGAAAGCTCGTAATTCTGTGTGTGTGTTTGTGTGTTTTGTTCATGTGCCTGTCTGCCGGCGCTTTCCCACTTGGTAAGTCTTGGAAATATATATATACCAAGCGGGAAAGCGCCAGCAGACAGGCACATGAACAAAACACACACACAGAATTACGAGCTTTCGCAACTGGCAGTTGCTTCATCAGGAAAGAGGGAAGGAGAGGGAAAAATGAAAGGATGTGGGTTTTAAGGGAGAGGGTAAGGAGTCATTCCAATCCTGGGAGCGGAAAGACTTCCCTTAGGGGAAAAAAAGGACAGGTGTACACTCGCACACACACACCCACACACATATCCATCCGCACATACACAGACACAAGCAGACATATTTAAAGGCAAATAGTCTTTACACATCACTAATGATATAAACAAAATATAGAAAATAATTGAATACTTTCACAGCACAGCATAAACCGCAATGAAATGTATTGCCACTTTTTTGATCAGAGATGAGAGAATTGAAATGTCCTAACTGATTGAAAAGTATACCAACACCGATTCCACATTCTGTTGCACCTGAAATGTAATTTTTTCACAAATAAAATGTACATGTGGTAATTTTAGTAATGAAGCAGTTAATGACAATAATATTTTGGGAGAATGAATCTTGTGGTACCCTCATTTTGTAGACATCAGCCATATTCTCAGTCAAATGTATTACTAAATTATGTCCTTCAACGTGAATCAGGAGGTGCAATATTATTCATGCCTCAATTGCAACAGGTTTCTGTTCCCCATCCACTCTGCATTAGATATTACTAGATTCTGTCATTCATTTTCTTGGCATAGTTTCTATTTTTGTGATTTCTTTTCTTACAAAATTACTCTTATATGATGACTATGATCCTATCAAAGATGAAAACTGCCTTCATCAGGGGAAACAGCTCTAGTAAGACCTGACTTGTAGATTTGCTGTTCAGCTTCCTACATCAAATGATGACCATAATGTAAAATCCAAGGATGAATGATCACACATGAACAGATTACACTTTAAATACATTATAGTTTGTCACTGAGTACAACATAATTAATAATAATAATAATAATAATAATAATAATAATAATAATAATAATAATAATAATAACAAATAGTATATTTGTCTAATAATGACTTTTACAGTTGTGGACAAAGTCCATATATAAACATACAAATGTTACCAAGAGTTTAGAAATAAAGATGCATTATATGCAACAACATTAAAAATCCTTGATGGAGTACAAACATTTATCAATTAACAGTTGCTTTAATTTTGTCTTAAATATGTTTCCATTTAACAGTTTTATATTATTTAACAGTCTGTTATAAAAACGTCTTCCAGCAGAAAATGGACAATGATCTGTTGCTCTTTTATTACTAAATTTTATGTTGTAATGTTCTCTTTTTCTTGTATTATAATTATGGATTTCACTATCGGAAATGAAATGAGCGTTTGGCATCAATGGCTGGGAGGCCCCTTACACGGCAGGTCCGGCCGCCGTGGTGCAGGTCTTATTACATTCAACGCCACACTGAGTGACCTGCATGCCAGATGGGGATGAAATGATGATGAAGACAACACAACACCCAGTCCCTGAATGGAGAAAATCCCCAAGTCAGCTGGGAATCAAACCCAGGCCCCTTAGGACGGCAGTCCGTCACACTGACCATTCAGCTGTCGGGGCAGACATTTAACTATTGATTGCTTTATGTGCCATATTTTCTTTTACAAACAGTAAAGTTCTGAGAATATACAATGTGTATACTGTTAGTATATTATACTTCTCTGCAGGACTGATGTTTACTAATACTAGCTATTGTCCTAATTGCTCCTTTCTGGGCTCTGAAAGTCTCTCAATGTATACTGTTGGTGCTCCACCCCAAATCTCGATACCATATTGTAGATGGGAGTGTATAATTCCAAAATAGATTTGTCTTAAGACAAGTGGAACTATTATGCTAGAATGGCATTTTAGGGGGTAGGTGTTACAGGAGACTTCTTTTACAAATGTAGCTGTGTACTCATTCCATGTGTTCCAGGAATTTATGTTTTTCAGTTGTTTCAATTGACAACTAGCTCAGTATACACTTGTCTTGATTTATAACTTAGCAGAAACTCCATCAGAATTGTCTTGTCCTTATTTAGTGCCAATTCGTTTTTTGTGAGATATTCTGTGATGAGGCTAACGTTCTGTGTTATTTTGTACTGCTAACTGTTTTATAGAGTCCTAACTTATGAAGGAGATATCATTGGCATAATTTACTAGGTTTGAATTTTGAGAAATTACTATATCTCTGATGTACAATAAACATAAAAGGCCAGATAGTGCTTCCCTAAGGGACACCACAGTTAAGAATTTTATAAGATGATTTTACTGTTTGTTATGTCCCCCAACAGGTTAACACATTGTCTCCTGTCTCCCATAAGCTTCTAATTTGCATAGAAGAACAGACTGATTTAAAAAGGCAAATGCCTTGGATGGGTCTAAAAAGGTAACAATAACTTTGTTTCCATCATCAAGTTTATTCAATACTGAAAACTTTAGCTACAGTTGTTATTGTAGACTTGCCTTTCCTGAAACAATGCTGAGAGCTTTTTAATAGATTGTACTTATAGAAAAATGATTCAAGTTGATCAGGAAGTAGCCTTTCTAACAATTTACTAAGTATTGATGTCAATGAAATAGACCTATAATTTTGTATATCAATAGTTATTCCCTTTTTATGCACTGTCCTTATTTCAGTCACTTTTAACAAGTGAGGAAATGACACCCTACAGCGAGAGCTTTATAGTGTTCACCAATATACAGAAGCCAACTCTGTTTGAACAGTGGGTTTGACACCTCTCTCCTGTGAATAATTATATTTTATGGTACCAGGATACTTATTCACAGTTCGAAGTAGAGAGGATATAAAATGCAGACTGGCAACAGCAAGGAAAGTGTTTCTGAAGAAGAGAAATTTCTTGACATTGAGTATAGATTTGAGTGTCAGGAAGTCATTTCTGAAAGTATTTGTATGGAGTGTAGCCATGTATGGAAGTGAAACGGAGGCGATAAATAGTTTAGACAAGAAGAGAATAGAAGCTTTTGAAATGTGGTGCTACAGAAGAATGCTAAAGATTAGATGGGTAGATCACATAACTAATGAGGAAGTATTGAATAGGATTGAGGAGAAGAGAAGTTTGTGGCACAACTTGACTAAAAGAAGGGATCGGTTGGTAGGACCTGTGTTGAGGCATCAAGAGATCACCAATTTAGTATTGGAGTGCAGCGTGGAGGGTAAAAATCACAGAGGGAGACCAAGAGATGAACACTAAGCAGATTCAGAAGGCTGCAGGTTGCAGTAGGTACTGGGAGATGAATAAACTTGCACAGGATATAGTAGCATGGAGAGCTGCATCAAACCAGTCTCAGGACTGAAGACCACAACAACAACAACAACAACAACAACAACAACATGGTACCAGTATATTGGTGTGTGGAATGTACAATGATTAACAACATATATCCATCAAATAAACAAGCTCACATGTCTAAATTTGTATTTATGACCTGAGCTCTGCCAATTGGGCTTAGAATTTTCCTAATAGGTTATGTTTCCTCCTTTGCAATAAACGATAAGGAGTTTTTTTTTTTTTTTCAGGAAATGGAGTCAATTACTTTCTTGTCTTTCTCTTTATGGCAGACATAGAATTCATCATCCTCTTCACCATCAGATGAAACACCATGGTGCTTTCTTCCATTTCTGAACTGTCCTGATGTTCCTTGATTATTTCCACTGCATTTGTTTCCCAGTCTTCTTCTGGTACATTGTCAACTGTTTGTGGTACACTTGGCGCTACATCTGAAGGACCTGATGTGGAACCCAACACACCAGAAATGTTATTGGGACTCGTGTTACATCCATCAAATACAAGTTCATGTATATTTTCTGTGTCAGTAGACATGGAAATCATATTTCTTTCTTGTTCCCATACTGACCTGTAATAAGATGATGATAGTATACTATTATTCACAAACATTCACAGATATCCATAAAGACAGTCCACATATCAGGTGTAATATATATAGTTGCATTGCATTTGTGGGCTATGCATGTGTATTTGCCAATGCTATTTTAGCGGTAAGTAAGTAACTACAAGTGAAAGACATTCCTACATAAAAGACCTGTATGAAGCATAAAAATCAATAAGCAGACACTATGGACTTATGTGATAATATGCCCCCTTGACATACCTGAGGTACAAAATGGCCTCACACAGTCAAACTGAAGTGGGCAACATCACCGCATGACTGGCACTAGTCTTGCAACTAGGTAGAGGAATATAAAAGGGGGCAGCTTGGTCTGCACATGCATGGGCTGCCTATTACAAGAATACATAGCTTTGTATCTAAGAGATCCCACGCGACCATTAGACTGTCAGTGTTTGATAGTTTAGCTTTCTTTTATAGGTATAAAGATCATAAAGGGTCATGGTCCTGTGTCGTCATCTTTTTCCCTTTGTTCTTCTTGGTAATTAATCTTCTTACTTTTTCTATTGTGTCCTTTAAATTTATTTTCTACTTTGCTTTGAATTTTTATTTTCCTCATCCTTATTGTTTATGCTAACTCTTTGATATTTGTTTTGTGTGGTTACAACTCTGTACCTAATATGTTCCCCTGTCTTTTGGCTGTACTCTCTTACAGTATTTCACTGTGTATCAGATTTCACTGTGTTACATATTACACTTCATTGTTGATTTCCAGCATACTCTAAGCTTTTGCATCTCTTCCAGATATATTTTTAATGTTTTTAATGTGCTCACCACCACTGAAAATAAGACCCCTCAGCTTAATATTCAACCACATTTTATTTATGGCTGTGACACTATTGCCATACTTTATGTTTCTTTATAATACCGTTTCCTGTGAAGATGTAACAGTACAGAATAGCACAGACAAGAGAAGCAAAATTATTAAGGTAAGCATGAAGCATTAAGATTTTATCAGTGTAGAAGAATAATCGGTTCTTAAGTTTGTTTCTTTATTTTCAACTAGGTATGTGTGATGGACCAAGGCAATGATCTCATTGGACACACTCCACTTCTGGGATGTTGTGTAATTGGTCCACAAGAAGAGGGTCCTGAGCAAGATCATTGGAGAGATATGACCCAGAGTCCACGAAAGGCTGTGGCAATGTGGCACACTCTCAGATAGATATATCAAGACAGGATATCTACCTTCAACATATGATTTCTCACTGGATCAGCAAATGTGTATTTTCCCTGAGGGCTATTGTCATGTGGCACTCTCTCAGGTAAATCAATAAGCAGATCTGTTATTATCATACCAATTCTTTTTTTTTCTCTATTGCAAGAAACTTCATGTACAAACATTTTAACACACTGTAGAATTCATAGTAAAAGTTAGAAAACGCTGAGATATCTGATAACACTTAACTGATTTACACCATCAGTGATTCTATGATGCAAATATCTTGGGGCAATAATACAAAGGCTAGTTCCAAAGTGGGAATTACTCGTGTATTACTGCACTTCACAAAAAGATAAACATTCTTGTACAAATATCACCATCTGACTTAAATTTTAACACATTTGGAAAATGAGTATCACATCATTGGTGTGAACAAATGTGTTGTCTAGAGAATATTATATTCAATGTGTGTCACAGCTGGCACAATATATTCCTAATAAATGTAATTATGTATATAGGAAATTAAAAATCAAAGACCAAGGAGAGTGCAAGTCTCAAAATGGTGTCAAAAGCAGTCACTGTATGAAGCTAAATTTAACTGCACATGCCCACATTTCAAATTCAACTGTAAGAATAAAAAAAATACATTTATAAATTGAAGTTCTGGGCTGTATCTGGAAATTTTTGGAGACTGTAATCATTAGCTTCCTCTCTTTCCAGCTATTTTGGCTGTATCTGTTATCCTTTGGAGCAAAGGAAGTGAAATGAAATCTGAAAATTAGGAAAAATATCTATTATCTTTTGGACATGGTTTAGAAAACAAATGAAAATCACATATTTAAATGCTGATTCTACACAATTTATAGAAAAGTCACTTTCATAAAGCCAAGGGGGTGCAACTTTGAAGTTGTAAATATTATAGCCACATTAGATTAAACATAAGATATAAGTTTTCCATCAGTATAAAAAACATCAAATTGTAAAAGAAAGTCAAAACTGTACATTACATAAAAAGTAACCTACTTTGACTTCTTTTTTTTAGTTTTTTCCCTTGTATCCAAAATTGGGGGAAGTATTGCAAACAAAGGTGTTTTTTCCAGTATGGTTTCTTATTTCTGAGGACTCTTCCCTGTGAAGGGCAATTTGGCAAACAAGTTTCAAGGGTCTGAAATCAAAGGGAAAATAGACTTATAATGCAGATACTCACACACCTAAATGGTTCAGTAATTTTTGAGAACATTTCTCATGGAGATTGGTTCAGTTGACTACAAACATAAACCGTAAACTGAACAACATCGGTGTATAGCTTTAGGAGCCCAATGCAGGAGGATGTAAAAAAAACACCAGTTATCTGTAACCATCTTTGTTTCTACTAGCACATGCTATCCAATGTTCATAATTTACTATTGCTGGCAATCTTTAAATGAGCATTAAAAAATAATATCTTCATTGTCTCATGGATAATGCATAAACAGATTATGTTTATTGAACTACTTATATGAATATGGTGTACCAAAAAACACTTGGTCAATCTTTTGGGATGGGTTCCTTTAAAAAAAATGTAGTATAAACACCTGTCCACGAATGAATTATACATCTCACGATAGCACATAACCTGTGAACAATTATCAGTTGACAGTAATAACTGGCAGTGTCTTCAGCTGATAAAAGTGCATCAAAAATTTTCAAAATGGCTTTCCCTGGCTTCTATATATTGTGAACCAAACAGATGTTGGAACATAGCACCATTTCAAAAAGCCTCATTTATTTTTATTTTCATATGTACTGATAAATAATATTTGCATTTGGAATGTATCTTGAAAAAATGTTTCTTTTAAGCGTCATCACAGACAAAAGTAAAAAACATTAAAATCAAGCTGGACCTCCCTTCTATATAGTACATAATAGTGAGTACATCGTAGATAATATGCAGGAGGCACATTATGCATAATCAAGTATAACAAATATCCATTGTATCACAAGAACATTTGTGAATTGTTGCAGTGGTTAGCACACTGGACTCACATTCAGGATTATGACGGTTCAAACTCGCATCCAGGTATCCTGATTTAAGTTTCCCAAGATTTCCTTTGAAAGGGCTCAACTGATTTCCTTCCTCATCCTTACCTAGTCTGATGGAAGTGATGACATTTCTGTTTGGTACTCATCCCCCCCCCCCCCCCCCCTCAAAAAAAAAAAAAAAAAAAAAACCAACAATAGCATTTAAGATAAAATCAGTTTATCAGCAGGTCAATTGCAGTGTTATCTTCAAACACAGCAATTGGTCATAAACAAATTCAATGATGAACCATGTTCAGAACTACATGAACATGATATGTTTCCATGTTTTGAAATGAGAAACTTGTCCACAAAGTTTGTCCAAGTATTTCTTATACATCCTGTACAACTCACATGATGCTTTACTGCATTTAGTGAAGAATACTTCTTACCACTGTAGTTCATTCCCTTCCAAATACAAATGAAGTGAGGTAAAACTGACAAGTCAGTATGCCTCTTTATGTGCATTAATCTCTGACAGTCAATACTGTTCACCTTGCATCAATAGTGATGACTATTTTTGTGGAGATTTGTTTGAAAATTTCTTGCAATATTCTTTTCTTGTTAATTATTATTTACCATTATTTACCATTTACATCACAAAAATCTCACTTTGGTTAACTCAACCTTGAAAAAAAAAATTATATCAAATCGAAAATAATCACATTCAATTGAAGGTGTCAGCAGAAGAAAGTGCAATTCACACATTTCATGAAGCTCTGTCTGATTACATTATCTGTTGTGTTTTTAAATGCATCATGTGTTGGTAACATCATATAGTACGATACTAGAAATAACTGTCTACTATGTAAATTGTCTTGTCTTATTGTATTTTGTCTTTGAGTTATCCAGCATATAATGTCCTATAACTCAGCTTTTGGGTTAGCAGTTTTCTTCACCAACCCTTTCAATTCTTTGGCATATCTAGAAAATTTTCCTTAACATCAGTCCTACAACATATACTGTCACAGCAAAAACAACTTCAATCAATACATTCACAAAATGTAAAAAAAATAAGTGTTATCATCAACTAGTGCACTACAGACATTACTTTAAAATCTCACAAGATATGTTAGTGCAGTTGTTGAGGGGAATAAAATAGTTAATTCATCAGAGAATGGTATTTGTGTACTGTCAGAAATGGTATAGGATATCATGCATATACTGGAAATATGAAATGCACTTTAAGCATTAGTACAAGGGCAACTGCTGATAGTTAAGAAAAAAATTAGTAGGGCAGGAGTGTGTGTATTCTTTTCTTGCTTGAGAATTATCTACAGCAAACTCATTCTAGATTACAACAAAAAATATACTTCTTCAGCAGTTGTTACAAGCATAAATACATTATTTCTTTACATATTTCCTATTTTCCAATTTTACTCAGAAACTGTCAATATATTAATTGTGGTTACATACTAAAAGATGAAAACAATGTACAGACATATATCTCAGATATTAAAAAACGTTAAGGTACACTAAACATTTGAAATTACATAGTAAACCCACGTTTTAAATGACATCATTTCTTTTCTCTGAGCATGAATGTCTTGTAACTAGTTACTTGATTCTTTCAAAGACTCCAAAGAAAAGACCTGATCACACAGACACCAGTATATAAACTAAAATTGCCATGTGCAGAAAATGTTGGCAATTCTCAGTGGTTACATAAAATTAAAACATGTATAAGCCTATGCACAACTGTCTACAGATTACAAAAATGTAATGTACAAAACTCAAAACACTTAACTTATTAAGTCACTGCACCAGTCATACTCATTAGTACTGATTTAAGTTTAAGGTTCAGTAATATGCTTGCACAAAGTCTAAGTATGATGTCAAGTAATATGTTAACTAGTTTTGGAGGACAACAGGTGTTTTAATGAAACTTTATGTAAAATCTACTATAAGTGTTTTTTGAAATGTTTCTCCAGGCAATAAACACAATTTATAGTTCCCTGCAATATTGTCAGGCTTTGGTGGCAATTTCGAAGATCATCATTACACATTACTGTATTACAGTCTTTCTTACAGTATCAACAATTAGGCAGACACAGAGGTTCTATGCACAGAGCAGTCTCTGACTTTTAAATACACACTGGTGTATGTTTTTCTCACATTCCTTGTTTTAACAAATGATGGTAATGGTGAAATATAAGAAAATTGAAATAACAAGTTGGCCTAAAAACTTATACTGTGTAGTAGTTACGCAGATATTCACAAAAGCCTGATTAATTTGGTCATGGCCTGTGTTGTCTAAAATAAGGAAGTATTTAAAGGAAGTAACATCACTATACCAGATATGGAAGAATTATTTTGTAGTGTGACCACCATGAATACAAACATTGTTTCATTTTTCTGAATTAATACAGTATGAAACACAATATTAATTCTAAGCAGTGAACACTCTGAATATGAAACTGTTAGTTACTTCTAGCAAAAAAATGTAGTCTTTCTTATTTCTGCCAGTCATAATCAAAGGTACAGAATGGGTCCCACACTTTTTCATTTTTGGTTCTGTCTGAAGATGATACTACAAGAGTATTTTTCCTACTGGACCCAAAAAAGGGATTTCTACAATAATTTCAGAATAAATTAAGTTTAGGTATAGTAAAGTAGCGTGTAAAGTCATTATCAAGCATAATGATAAGGTTTAACACAGGAACTGACAGCCACAGCATAACACTCAAAAGTTAAATCTAATCCCCAAAAGCAATATGCTCTAGGAAGGTTAGCATTAAAATAAAAATTTAAAAAAGAAAATAATTCACAAGATCTCTGTCATTCTCTTCTGAATTTATTTATTGTATCTCAGTTATCATATCTGTGATATTACGGCAGCAGTGATAACTACTTTGACAGACAACTACTAATAAGTGAAGATCTTCCTGCCAACATATCTATGTAGTGTATCATCTCACATACGAGCCATTCTCTATATTCCATATAAATGGCACTGCAGTGATATTGTCATCTACTACATAGCCTTTGCTTGAAATACATGTATCTAAGTCCTCTGGTATCGTGGAGGATTGATGTGCACTGTTGGAGCATAAGCTACACCTTTCAGTTGCTATGGTGCCACCACTGTGTTCAGGGTCCTGCTGGAGAGGATCAGAAATGTTTTCAGGTTTCGTCTTAGTTCTTCAGTTGATACTGCATGAGTGTAGCTATGATCTGTCTGATGGTGAGCTTTCAACAGGCTCAAAGCCAAGTCACACACTTTACTACATTGAAAACCAATGTCTTTTTTTTAGAAGCCTGGTGTGTAGCCTTTCCTCCACCAATACCTTTAGGATGCAGTCTCACAGTATAGATCTGTTGTAAAACATTGATGTCATTTAACTTCATACTATGTTCTGTGGAGGGGAAATACTTTTGTACAGCTTACTTTGTTGGTTGTCACTTATTGGTGAGGCACTTTCACTCTGTGCACATCTCCTGTACTGGTCAAATCTAAGTAAATTCTTCCACACTAGCATACAATGTGGTAGAGTCCTCATTTTGAGTCCCAGGTCATCTTTCACAGTGCTTACTACAGCTTTTGTCCTTGGCAGTGGACAGAACACACAGTTGTCATTGTCTTTCCCAGGAATCCTTCCAGTTTTGAAAATGTGTATCAAATGTAGGGGAGGAATGCCATTCCTACAGATTTTTCTCCCTCTCTCACAATGTGTGGTATAGGCTTCTGCAGCTTCAAGACACATTGAATCTGAAGGCTGTTTTAACTGTTCTTCTGGAAACTAAGTTGTTTTTACTCAATTACTAGGATTTCTTAGCCAGGCATTTCATGAGCCCTGTGTAGCTGTGTGCTTAGGATGATTTTATGTTGTGAAGAGTGATAACAGCTGGGGGCTTCCAAGTATGTACCTATATGTGTTGGCTTTGTGCAGATGCTGTGCTTTAGCATAACATCTGGTCTTCATTTACGCAGCATGTGGAAATGGGAGATGCTGGCCTGGCACTGCCCTGTGAAATGGATGTTTGGATCAGTGAACTCAGATGAAATAGACAGTTTTATAGATAGTCTAATTTGTGTAACCAGTTACAAATGGCCACTACCATCAGCACAATAGGTCCCATACTAAAAACTCAACAAACTCAGCTTTCACACAGTCTTTCCTCTCCACAGAACACAGCATTAAGTATGACATGACCAGTGTGTTACAACAGAATGATTCCTTTTGGTACTGTGTCTGAAAGGAATTTGTGGAGATACAGCCACGTGACAAGTTTCTAATAAAGCTTAGCAAAATGCTGGACGCATCTTTAGGTCTACACAAAACGAAACACCAGTCACTCAAACCATGCCAACTGAGGCGCTTAGACAATATCATAAAGATATTGTTCTTCTTCTCCAACAGTGTACTGAACATGGCAACAGTGCCATGGGAATTTTGGATCAATGATTTATTCCTTGATGACACTTTAGCCCTTCACATCAGCACCAGAGTCATGCCATGTTACCGAGGGTCCAAGATCGACAGTAGAAGTGCAAACATATATAAGGCAGTGCCATTAGGAGAACATATAGACATTAGCAGCACCACATCAGAGTCCCAAAATATTGCACCATTTACATGACGCCACCTGGCTGAATACCCATGAGCAATTCAAAACTATTTCAATACCAAATTTGCTGTGAGGTGGAAAAACAAAGGCAAAGTATTTGTTTTACCTCTCACTGACATTTTGGATGGAGTTCCTAATGAGGTAATACCAAAATTCTGTAAACAGTATCCTGTTCTACAGCTCACATTGGACTTATATTTATTCCATGAGGTTACCTCATGTAGAGTTAAGGTATTTTCTTTCTCTTAATGTATTTTCATTCCATTAATTAAAATTTTAAAATTTTACTCATGTCATACTTGTTTACACTGTGTATCTAATCAACTGTCAACAACAAATTCATCATCCTTATGAATTTTTATAACTTCTTCACTATCTGTTATTGTCTTTTCCCTTCAACTTCACTGGCTTTTCTTTCTTTTTACTTCATGTTATGTCATTTTCTTAATACTATAAACTGTTTTTCTTTGTGATTGTTATTCATTGTGTAGCCAGTTACAAAATAATGATGAACAGTTTCTTTTCCACATTATGATAACAATTCTGCCTATCTTCATCCTCATTTCATGTTATTCATAAGTTGGATTTAACTTATCTCTCACTTTAAGTGATGGATTCCAAATGTAATGAAGAAATTGCTAGTTTTCAAAGCTTCTATGTTACTGTCAGTTTATTCTTGTGACAGGTTTCAATCTTTTGGAGAATTTAAATAAGTTTTTAATTTTGTGATGAATATAGGTTTTATACTTATACAGAAAGTAAATCATTTTTAATATTGAAGCAGGTATTTGATTTAAACATACTCCACTTTTTAGCAGTCATTATTGAGTTAAAAGCATATTTGTAGTATTTATTGCTCATCTTATTAGGAGTGAGAATTATGTTATTATTTTTGTTCTCATCTTCTTTCTTTTTGTTACTTTTACTTTTAACCTTTCCCTATCAAAAAATTGTATAATTTCACATAATGTGACCACATAGACAGTTTGTATAAAATTGATTCTCTACATAAATTACAAAGTTAGTAGGCCTAGTGTCTGCACAATTATACATCGTTCTGAATTATCCACTGAAATTAATTGCAAGCAACAGAATGAGTGTGCAAGTTTTTTGTAAGACAACAGAAATGTACGTCCAAAGGTCAATAATAAAAATAATTTTTTAAATGTTTTCTGTGAAATATAAATTTAAATAACCCTGTAAAGGTAATTATTAAATTAACCAAATTACTATAGTATGAAAAATGGCACGATTATATTCAACCATGATAGGCATGAAAATTCCATAGAAATGCATATACTTTTCTGTTTTCAATGGGATTAGGTTCCCATGACCTGTATGTTACATCTTCATTCATCTAAATCTTATAGCAGAACCAACCAGAAAATGTTTAGACACAGAGAAAGTCTTACAGCTTTTGTGAGAAGCATGTACCTGTCTGTATGGTTACATCCTGTTCACAAAGACAGTGGTGGAAAAACTTACAGCCAGTTTTTAGTAAATCAACCATTAATATTTTGGATGATTCTCTATGAAAAATTGCAAGGGATAATCGCAGATGCAAGAAACTAACATTTACAATACATTAAAGACTATTTTGTCCATTTTTTGCTGTAGGAATGTAGACTGCAGAAGAACAAGTAAGTACGTCAATTAAAAAATAATTAAATGTTGTTACATTTAGAGAATACGTTCTGTTATGCATTGTTAAATGTGGAAAGCAGCATTACATAATATATTTCAACAAATGATCACTTGTTTATAATCAAATAGTGCTTTAGAATTAATTACTATCAAACAACTTCAAAAAATTTCCTATGATACTGCAGCATCCAAGTACAGATGAGAACAGCATAGCTTTTTCTTTTTTTTTTCCTTTTTTTCAAAATCTGAGAAATATTAATAAAGAGAAAAATAATCTCATAAATATGAAAGTCATGGTGTCACCAACAGATAACATTAAATTAAGGTTTGTTAACCATGTGCTTGGTCAAATTTTTAAATGAGGAACAGCACACAAATTACAGTTAATCTAGTATTTCAATTTTGTGTTTTTTTACTATTGAACTTCAGGTTCCTTATCCTGGTTATGAACAGGATAGGGTAAAACAAAAGGATAGATTAATCAAAATTCGTACCTTTAAATGATATATTAGTAATGTTAGATAACAGTTACAGTCATTCATAAACAATAACATGATTTCGAGTAAATCCAGTTTTTCGTGTTTGCTCTGTAATATAGAAGTCATCGTCAGATAGTGAATCAAATTTTACTTTTTCACTCTTTGTATTATCTAAAATAGTCACCTCTCTCTGATCAAATCAACTTTTCACCTGTTCTTCTGGATATTTAGTGTTTCAACAGTTTGTAATAATTATGATTTTACAGGTGAAAAAGAAAAATATTTCTGTGAACCGCTTCCAAGGAAGCATCTCATATAATGTTATACATTAATGACTATGCTGACATACAGGAGATTGTATGAACTGTTTATGTATCTGCTGAGAGACATGGTGAACAGTCACCTTTATTCATACATAAAATATGCTTTTTAATTGCACAATATAAAAAGAGAAAATATTTTTTACAAGTTATGGGGAATGATAGTCAGCTACTGCTACTGGATTATTCCATGTAGAATCATGCATAAAATATCCAAAGAATCCATTGTGTGTGATGTGGTTCCTCTACTGTCAAATACTTATCTTCCAAATCATATTTATTAATGAATACAGATCCTTACATGCACTGCATATTTTGTACTTGCGCTTACAAAAGAACTATTCTTTTCATTTATGGTATGTGATGCTAACGAACAAATATATACTACAACACTGTATCTGTCATGTTAGACAGAAAATTGAAAGAATTTTTTTGCCATTAAGCTACAAAAATTGTTTATTAACAATTAAACTTTACACAAGAGCAAAAAAGTGGTTAAGTAATGATCTCACACATCAGATAGATTACAGAATTATTAACTGTGATACCCTTCTATTTAAATGAGGTGATGTGTGATCTGACTGTCAAATAACAGAGACAAAACTCTACAAAATATATTCTAGATGAGTTATAAGTGGAATTCAAAAAGATGCATAAATATATTATATATATATTGATAGTATTGTAAGCAGATTTTTAATATAAAGATTTTCATAACATGCTGTTGCGATAAAAAACTCTACGCTTATGAATGCAGATTGAAATGTGTATGTGTATAATGAGCAAACATCTGATAAAAGTTTACCATGGACACAAAATTGTGGAATACACTTGCTAACAGCACGTGTACTGTAACTTAGATGACCTTTGTAAAGTAACGACTTATTTATGTTAAGTTGCAATTTTGACAGACAGCCAGTAGAGGAAGAATATAGTGGTTATGCCAAAAGAATAACAGAATGGACAGTAGACTCTGTTACATATCATGGTAGAACAAATTATCTGAAAATGTTGTCTTTATTCCTGCACTCAAACATTTTTATTGACTGCATATGATATCATTATTCAAAATCTGCTAATCTGTATCATCATTTTATAAGATCTCCCACCTCCTTTTCATTTTCTTCATTTCAAGCTTATCCTGGGCTCTTTCCTTTTTTTCTTTCTTATCACTGGGTATTTTTCAGTATTGGTATTGTGATTACCAACTGCAACCCTCCAACTTGGTTCTTCTCTTTGTTAGGCAACTATCTGTTCCTTCAGTTATGTAGCACCACAGTTCAGACTTTCAGTCATCCTGTTACCTTATATTAATGACCTCACTGGTGTGGAAAGTAGCGTTAACTTCAGTCCTGAAACAGAGAAATAGTAAACTCCTAAGTTAAACACAGTTGTTTCTGTGATCACTGTGATACACTCCCAACCTCACAGTTCCATCTTATAACTGAATACTGCAACCATATTCCCAATTTTTATTTAATTTATCACTCTGCTTCTGGGGATTTGTTATGTCATTTATTTGTCTTTTTCCCAAATAATCTTGGCAAGCCAGTTCAGTCACCTCTCGTTTATTTAACTGTGAATGTACCATAAAACTGTGATCACATAGTCTACTCATATTCACAATTTGTGCACACAGGATATCATGATCCACAACATGAAATATAGTATGAATGTTTTTGATAGGAGTTACAGTACTTGACCTAATGAGTTCTCATGTGCAATTGAACTGCCTATACACAAAGTGGAAATAGAACTCTTTGCCATAAATATTTTGTAATATCATGTCAAATGTAAGTTGTTGGTTTTTACAGTCATCATCTAGAAAGAAAACAAAAACATTTATGTACTAACAGATTACCTCTCTTTGTAAAGTAATTCCAGTCCTCACAATATTCTGCTTACAATGTGCATATTTTTCCATTTTGTTAACATAAGAATGTACAGTTGATTAATTTCTCAATAGCTAAAATCAGGAACCAGCTACACCCAACTTGTACAGCTGCTCTCATCAAAATGCTTGAAGACAGTCTCCACAACATATTTGTCAATGAAATTGGTAAATGTTACTAACAACTAAGCATTTGCACACTGTCTATCATTGTACTAATGTGCCATTAAATTGTGTAACATTAAAGAGAAGCTTCTTTACTTCCAATCTGAAAAAATGTATCATGTGGCAGTAAAGACTAATATTTCAGTTATATAACTGCTTACCCAGTATGAAATGCAGGAATAAATAAACATATTAAGTATCCAATACAAATTTCAAAAAAGGTTCTTATGCAGTATACCTTGCAGTATTTTATGATCAGTCACACATTCAAGTATGTGTGAAATTTGGCCTATCACATTTATTAATAAAAGATAATAAAAGTGATGACACAGCAGCAATACGACATACTACAAAGGAAGTCTTAAGTTTCAAGACCTGAAACTTTTATCAGATTATTGGCTCACAAATGAATTGCAACTGTAAAATAAAAAATAAAATTGCTACTTATTTATTGGAACAAATGTACAAATTTATACAGTATTTATAGTGTCTATATCAGAGAAATTTCACATAATGTCTGTCACATCTCATGATGAGACTGTTTGTGACTAATTTTATTTTTCTTTTGTGACACACTTAAGTAGACAATCACAAGCAACTTTATTTTTAAATCTACTGGAATATAAAAAGATTAAATTAGATCAACTGTGTTCTTGTAAAAATGTATATGAACTGTACTGTTAAAATAAATGAATGTTTCTGCCACAGAAAAATGTTATTTTATTATTATGTTAAATTTATATTTTTGTGACAAACACACCTGTTGCAGAAATTAAAAACTGCCCTCAAAGGCACCCATCCAATGCTTCATAAAACCTAGCTTTAATATAAGCTCACTACCATTTTGTACTAATGATAAAATATTTCAATAACTGGTTGGAAGATGTGAAGAAAGTTCTAGATCTATGGAATACATTCTCTTCAAACATTCTGCAGCTTTCTCCTACTTCAGCAGAAAATTCTTCCAAAGACATACCAAGAAAAATCACTGTGATTGGTTTACTGAACATTATTAATAACTTTTGGTCTCTTAAACAGTAGGTGGGAAGCCTTTACAGCCTGACAAAACTACTTTAGTTGTGCTTCCAAGAAACTGCATTATCTGGAAATCAGAGCTGAAGTATGTGGACAAACTCAGTGATAGAAGTCCAAATCCCAAGAAATGCAACATCAGCTGAAACCAACACCACTTCAGTGCTGCTAAGACAATGTATGTCCAGCTGCACAAGCCTCGGTTCCATTGAGATCTATAGATGGCACCGTGCTCCTGAAAGGTAGCCATTTCATTACCAGTCACTGGAAGGAAATCTTCCACCAACTTTTGAAATGGGATTCCTGAGGAAATCAGCAATGTGCTTATTAGTCCCTTGACAATCATCATCAGAATCAATGATCCAAAAGAAGAGATTTGTGAGTAATATAGGTAAACAGGTCACAAGCTATGACACTGTCACAGGAAATGACTTAAGTAGAACTGACAATATTGGTAACAGAGGATGTAGAAAATGCATAGGTGAATGTAGAAATGCAGAGCAGTGGAAATGCAGTTAAAAGTTCATCCAGGATAAGAGCTGTGATGGAACATTATCCTGTGAGTGTCCCCCTCTGAACTTTTGAATAGCGACTAGGGACCTGCATGTAGATAAAGAGATATTTTCTAAACTGCCTCAGAGGCCAGACCAGCACTATCTTCAGAGATACCAACTGCTCAATACACGTAGCTGAAAAATCTTTACCTGAAATCATAATGTTTCCAGACCCAATGAAGGAACCATTGGCATGATCTTCAGCACCAGGCAAATGCAAAAAAGTGTAGAGAACAAAACAACTCATTGTATATGACTTTTATGCAATTTTTCAAATTGTTAATGTAAATGGGCAAGACCAGTTTGCCAACATCGGTGTCTTTGAAGAAGCAAATACACAGAAGATAACAAAATCAAACATCAACTTATGTGGTTACCATATAACCCATATGTCAAACTCTCGTCACCCTACATAAATCATTTATGCTTATTTTACAGATGAACAACATACATATAGAGCACAGAATAAAAGGTATAAACATATTCTCTGTAATGCAACACACAAAAATTGAAAAGAAAAAAAGGAGGCTACATGTCCAATCGACAAACATGAGTCTAACTTGTTTGTGGGAGCCGAATATCTGTCAATGTCGTGGAAAAGTTTGTGCCTACAGAATTAGTCTATGTACAGTCATCAGTGAACCCACAACCAATGAGCTCTAGAGCTCTCAAAAGCCATTAATAGTAAGTGTTAGCCTTTGATGATCACAATGATATCTCTTTGAAGAAAATTCTAAGTACTTCTTTGTGTATCCTGTTTGTTTATACGTAAAGAATAAGTGATGCAGTGTGTATATGAATAAATAAAATTGCAAACTTCACACATATTTCCTCTCCTAGAAACAGTGATGAACTTAGTAAATAATCCTTTGCTGAAGTCAAAATGAAAGTTAAGTACAAGTTCTAAGAAGTTATATAGAAATTCACCACAACACACTTTCACAAAACCTTAAAAAGAGTAGAATGGTTCTGTAACCAGTTGTAATTTGCCCACACAGGGATGTCACCATTAAAGTTTTGGTCTGTTAAAATGTATGTTTTGAGTCACTGACTGATTAAAATATCTGTATAGCCAGAAGAATCATGGATGTTCTGCAATCAATTTAGTTTTAATCTGCTCCATGTTTTTTTTTTTTTTTTTTTTAAGCCCATTGTTGTGAATGCACTGTGTGTGCATAAGTGTGCATTCAGTGTTACTTCTGACAGGCCTTGTTATCTGGAGCACAACCTTATTTTCCACTCACTTTCTAATATATAAAGCTGTAGATCAATTTTGTTTTACTTTCATAGTTTTATTTCTGTCAAAATTGCATGTTTTTGATAACAGTGTGTAGCGCTAAAATGCAGCAGACAATAAATCATCCCCCAAACAAAGCTGCTTCTTCTTCCTGGTTCTATGCTCAAACTCAAGTACCATTCATTCCTTCTGTCTACTTCAATTTCATTGCCGTCATCTACAGTGTGTGAGAAAAATATCCAAGATATAAATAAATTTACTGTAGACCCATATAAAGATGTTTTGCCAAAAGTAACAAGGTGTTAGTATCATGTTTGTTCTTTAACATCATCCAAATGTGTCTTAACTGTGATTGCTTACATCATATTTCTTTTGCTACTTTAGACCAGTTGATAAGTGTGTTTTACTGTCAACATTTTGGTGGTGCTGCCAGAGAAATCACTTGGAACTGTTCTTACATTCAAACTCTTGAAGGCTGCTGAATTCAAAGACAAGCTATCATCAGTTGACACACTGTGCTCCTCTGTCCATCCAAATTATCTCACTGTGTGTATGAGCAACAACTCTAGATGTTGTTGATTGATTTTAAAATACATAAATTAATTTAAAAATTCCATGAAGAATTATTCTTTAGGTAGGCCAGCATATCCCCACTAATATAATATTTATTCGCTTGAAGAAATTTAAAATACTTTGGGTTCATAGCCTGACTACTGACAGCACTGATATGAGAATGCTCCTTACACTAATGTGACAACAGTATAGCTTGAGCAGATTTGTTTCCTTTTTTTTCCTTCTTTTTCTTTTAAAGTAACACATTTACTGCTATTGTACATACAATAGATCAACTACTATATCAATATAAGAAAATGAAAGAAAACAAAGTAGCAGCTGATGTGTTAATCATAACTGAATATCACTTTAAAATTACTGAGATCTGCCCGCCATGAACAATTGACTTTGCAGTGGTGAGATGGCTTGCGTGCCTCAATGATACGCATTGTCATGCCATAAGTGTAACCATTTCAGATGGCATCTGGAGAGGCCAGACTAACATATAGTTCCTGAAGAGGTGTGACAGCTTTTTCAGAAGTTGCAATGGCAACAGTATTGATGACTGACTGTGCTGGCCTTGTAACAATAAACAATATGGACTTGTTATGTTCATACTGTGAACAGCTGAGAGCCTTTATATATCTCTAGGATGTGCAGCTCTATTGGATGATTCAACAATGATCATATCATCTTCGGTAAAATATTATGAAATTAAAATAGTCACCCATGTGGTCTCCAGGCAGGGATTACTCAGGAGGATGTTGTCATCCAGAAATACAGAACCGGCATTCTACACATCAGAGCTTGGAATGTCACTTCCCTTAATCAAACAGGTATGTTACAGAATGTAAAACCAGTGTAAATTGAAGTTAGATACGGTGGGAATTAGTTAAGTGTGAAATCAGCAAGAACAGTACTTTTGGTCAGGTGAGTGCAGGGTTATCAACACAAAATCAAATATGGGTACTGTAAGAGTAGGTCTAATGATGAATAGGAAAATAGAAATACAAGAGAACTATTATGAGCAACATAGTAAACACATTATTGGAGCCAAGTTAAAGACAACACCAACTACAAGAGTATATGTTTATATGCCTACTAACTCTGTGGATAAATAAATTGAATCATTTCTTTTATGTCACTATAAATTGTTTTATAGGAGACAACAATTTAATTACGTTGGGAGACTGGAACTGAATTCAATAACACAAAAAAGAAGAAAAGGAAAAAGTAATGGGCATACATGAACTTAGAAAAGGGAATCAAAGGCAAGTCATCTGGTAGAATTTTGAACAGAGCACATTTTAATCATTGCTAACACACTATTTATGTATCATGAGAGACGGCTGTGCACATGGAAGAGCCTTGGAGACACCAGAAAGTTTCAGACTGATTTCATAATAGTGTGACAGTTATAGAAACCAGAATTTAAACTGAAGATCTTTCCAGGATCCCTTGTGGATCATAATGGTTATGAATTGTAGATTGTTGTTGTGGTCTTCAGTCCAGAGACTGGTTTGATGCAGCTCTCTGTGCTACTCTATCCTGTGCAAGCTTCTTCATCTCCCAGTACCTACTGCAATGTACATCCTTCTGAATCTGTTTAGTTGCCCTACAATACCAAATTGGCGATCCCCTGATGCCTCAGAATATGCTCTACCAACCGATCCCTTCTTCTAGTCAAGTTGTGCCACAAATTTCTCTTCTCTCCAGTTCTATTCAATATCTCCTCATTAGTTATGTGATCCGTCCATCTAATCTTTAGCATTCTTCTGCAGCACCACATTTCAAAAGCTTCTATTCTCTTCTTGTCTAAACTATTTATCGCCTCCGTTTCACTTCCATACATGGCTACACTGCATACAAATACTTTCAAAAACGATTTCATGACAATCAAATCTATACCTGATTTTAACTAATTTCCCTTCTTCAGAAACACTTTCCTTGCCATTGCCAGTTTACATTTTATATCCTCTCTACTTCGATCATGACCAGTTTTGTTTTCCTCCCCAAATAGCAAAACTCCTTTTCTACTTTAAGCGTCTCGTTTCCTTATCTAATTCCTGCTGCGGCACCCAATTTAATTCGACTACATTCCATTATCCTTGTTTTGCTTTTGTTGATGTTCATCTTATATCCTCCTTTCAAGACACTGTCCATTCCGTCCAACTGCTCTTCCAGGTTCTTTGCTGTCTCTGACAGTATTACAATGTCATCAGCGAACCTTAAAGTTTTTATTTGTTCTCCATGGATATTAATACCTACTCCAAATTTTTCTTTTGTTTCCTTTACTACTTGCTCAATATACAGATTGAATAACATCGGGGATAGGCTACAACCCTTTCTCACTCCCATCCCAACCACTGGTTCCCTTTCATGTTCCTCGACTCTTATAACTGCCTTCTGGTTTCTGTACAAATTGTAAATAGTCTTTTGCTCCCTGCATTTTACCTCTGCCCCCTTCATAATATTGAAGAGAGTATTCCAGTCAACATGGTCAAAATCTTTCTCTAAGTCTGCAAATGATAGAAATGTAGGTTTGCCTTTTCTTAATCTGTCTTCTAAGATAAGTCGTAGGGTCAGTATTGCCTCAAGTGTTCCAATATTTATACGGAATCCAAACAGACCATCCCCAAAGTCAGCGTCTACCAGTTTTTCCATTCGTCTGTAAAGAATTCGCATTAGTATTTTGCAGTATTTTAGTATTTTAAACTGATAGTTCGGTAATTTTCATATCTGTCAACACCTGCTTTCTTTGGGATTGGAATTATTATATTCTTCTTGAAGTCTGAGGGTATTTCGCCAGTCTCATATGCCTTGCTCACCATATGGTAGAGTTTTGTCAGGACTGGCTCTCCCAAGGATGTTAGTAGTTCTAATAAAATGTTGTCTACTCCCGGGGTCTTGTTTCAAATTAGGTCTTTCAGTGCTCTGTCAAACTCTTCACGCAGTATCATATCTCCCATTTCATCTTCATCTACATCTTCTTCCATTTCCATAATATTGTCCTCAAGTACATCGCCCTTGTGTAGACCTTCTATATATTCCTTCCACCTTTCTGCTTCCCCCTCTTTGCTTAGAACTGGGTTTTCATCTGAGCTCTTGATATTCATAGAAGTGGTTCTCTTTTCTCCAAAGGTCTCTTTAATTTTCCTGTAGGCAGTATCTATCTTACCCCTAGTGATATATGCCCCTACATCGGTTAAAGAAAGGCAAATCTATGATTATGAGAAAGCTTTCAAAAATGTTGGTTGGAATACACTCCAAGTGGCAGGGGTGAAATATAGGACGTGAAATATTATCTACATCTTGAACAGAAACTGGATCGCAGTTATAAGGGTTAAAAGATGAGAAAGGGAAGCAGCAGTTCAGAAGGGAGTGAGACAGGGCTGCAACTTTTCCAAAATGTTGTTTACTCTGTACAATGAGCAAGTAGTAAAGGCTATCAAGGAGAAATTTGGGAAGGGTAATTCAAGTTCAGGGAGTAGAAACGTAAACTTTTAGATTTGCTGATGACATTATAATTCTGTCAGAGATGCCGAAGGACTTTGAACAGAATGAATAGTGTCTTAAAATAAGGAATATCAACAAAAATGCAACAAAGCTAATAAAAAGAACACTAATTATATCAGGTTATAAGAAATCAGAACAGGAGCTGAGACAAAAAATGTAAAAGATGACTTATTAGTTGAAAGTAAAATAAGTGATGGTAGCCAAAGTAAACATGATATAAAATGCATACTGATAACGACAAGAAAAATGTTTCTGAAAAGCAGAAATTTGGAAACACTGAATATATATTTAAGTCTTAAGAAGTCTTTCCCGAAAGTAATTGTATGAATTAGTAGCTTTACATGGAAGAGAAACTTGGACAATGAACTGTTCAGATCAGAACAGAATAGAAGCTTTTTAAATGTGGTGCTAACGAATAATGTAAAAGATTAGATGGATAGACTGAATAGCTAATCAGAATGTACTGAATCAGGAAGGAAGAAAATTTATGACAAGAAAGCAACTAATAAAGGGATCTGTTGATAGGACAAATTATTAGGCATTCAGGAATTGTAGAGGAAGACCAAGGCTTCACTACAGTACACAGGATCAAATGTATGTATGTTACAGTAGTTATGCTGAGATGATGAGTCCCCCACAGGATAGACAAACATGGATAGCCACATCAAATTGTATTTGAACTGAAGAGTACTGCAACATCACTGAAACTGAACATACAATTCTAAATGAATACAAAATGATACAATTGTAGAACCTATGCTAAGAAAGGTTGGACTGTCATGAAATCAAAAGCCATCAAGTACTCGAACAAAAATATGCAGACACCCACCAAAAACATACATTTTTCATATCAGGTGCATTGTGCTGCCACCTACTGCCAGGTACTCCAGATTAGTAACCTCAGTAGTCATTAGACATCATGAGTGAGCAGAATGGGGTGCTCCGCAAAACTCACAGACTTCGAATGTGGTCAGGTGTGTCACAAGTCTGTATGGGAGGTTTCCACTTTCCTAAGCATCCCTAGGTCCACTGTTTACAATGTGATAGTGAAGTGGAAATGTGAAGGGGCACGTACAGCACATAAGTGTACAGGTTGACCTCGTCTGTTGCCTGACAGAGAACGCCGACAGTTGAAGAGGGTCGTAATGTGTAATAGAAAGACATCTATCCAGACCATCACACTGGAATTCCAAACTGCATCAGGATCCACTGCAACTACTATTACAGTTAGGTGGAAGGTGAGAAACCTTGGATTTCATGGTTGAGCGGCTACTCATAAACCACACATCACACTGGTAAATGGCAAATGACACGTCGCTTGGTGTAAGCAGTGTAAACATTGGACAATTGAACAGTGGAAAAACATTGTGTGGAGTGACGGATCACAGTACACAATATAGCGATCCAACAGCAGGGCATGACAAATGCCCAATGAACATCGACTGCTTGTGTGTGTAGTGCCAACAGTAAGAAACAAAATTCGGGGGGAGGGGGGGGGGTGTTTATGATGTGGTTGTGTTTTTCATGGAGGGAGCATGCACCCCTTGTTGTTTTGCATGGCACTAATGGCACTATCATATCACAGGCCTATATTGATGTTTTAACCACCTTCTTGCTTCCCACTGTTGAAGAGTAATTCAGGGATGGCAATTGTGTCTTTCAATGCGATTGAGCACCTGTTCATAATGCATGGCCTGTGGCGGAGTGGTTATATGACAGTAAAATCCCTGTAATGGACTGGCTTCCACAGAGTCCTGACCTGAATCATATAGCACGCCTTTGGCATGTTTTGGAATGCCGACTTCAGGCCAGGCCTCATCGACCGACATAGCTATCTGTCCTCAGAGCAGCACTCCATGAAGAATGGGCTGCCATTGCCCATGAAACCTTCCAGCATCTGATTAAACATATGCCTGCAAGAGTGGAAGCTGTATCAAAGCTAATGGTAGGCCAACACCATACAGAATTCCAGCATTGCTGATGGAGGGCGCCACGAACTTGTAGTCATTTTCAGCCAGGTGTCCGGGTGCTTTTGATCACTAAGTGTATAGACAGAAGTAGTACAGGTTAGTGAATACTGCTCCTTTCATGCCCCATGGATTATTTATACAATTAATTGTAATGACATAGAATGAGTTACTTTACAATCACATTAGACATTCATATGAATATATGACTACATGCTGACCATTTATACTTTTTGTTTACATTTTAAACAGCTATTAGTAACTGTGAGCCACCACACATTACTCATCTCAAAAATGGAAATTGTTCCACAGAATGGGAATTGTCAAGCACAAACTTTTTCATATTGCTTTCAGATTTAATTTTGCTGTCCGTCAGACACTTTATATCACTGGATAAGAAATAAAAACTTTGGTGTCAGCACTGTGCGTCCGTTCTTGTGCTGAAGACAACCTTCATGTGGAGTAATGAATGTCACTTTGTCTTCTGATATTCTAATTACATAAATTATTGTTCCTTTTGAACTACAGCATATTACTTACAACAAATATCATGAGGGAATAAATACACTGTGAGGCAGTAGTCAAAATGCCTAACTCCTTAAACAGTGTCTCACAGATGATCATAGCTGAGCACCACATATTTTTACAGATTGTTTTTAAGCAATGTAGACTTTTCTCTCTTTAAGATGAGTTACCACAGAAGATTATTCCATATTACAGTATTAAATGAAAAGACAAAATGTGTCCTGTTTGAATGTAAATCTGGCTGAAGCAACTTGTTGCAGAAGTTCCAATCTGCCAGAGAGGAAAATATAGTGTAGTCATCTGTTTTTCTTTCAAGAAAATGATTTAAAATTCAGTATTATGCAGGTTTTGCCAGAGTCATTCATCTTCCAAAATATTAAAAATACTCCAAACCCTCAGGTTTACCTCTCATCCTACAAACTATATTATTGGTGCCCCTGATGCAAGTTATTATTTCCTCGCCATGTGTTGCACTTATTATTGGTGTAGTACCTCTAGATGTGTAGAACCAAACTTGATGTGCCTTTTTGAAACAGACAGAGAGAGACCATTCACAGAAACCATTCACTACTGCTTTTAAGAACATTGCTTACCTCTATTCTGTTGTGTGTATACTTTTGGACTCATTACAATAATAATGTCACCTGCAAAAAGAATTAATTCTGCTTGTTTTACATTAGTCACAGTTTGTTAGATTAGAATACATTAGATTAGATTAGATTAGTATACGTTCCACTGATCATGAATACGACACTTTGTAATAATGTAGAATGTGTCAGGTTAATAGAAGGTGTCTACTATAAGGTATTTGACAGGTCAGGATGATGGCGGGTGGGCGTGAGGGTCTTAATGCCAGCTGGTGATCAGCATTTGAACACGGTCAAATAATTTACTTTAACTTTTATTAAAAACTCGTTACATACATACTCAGAAGTAGTCAGTGTCCTCACAGTCTACCGACCCAAACGCAACGCGGAAGCCCAGTGTCTGACGACGCAGCAGGGTGTCTGATGACAACAGCTGCCCGACTGACAGAAAGACCCAATTTTATCCTGCATTGCTAGCTGACTAGCACAGACAGCGACCCGACAATGTGGAATCAGCGGTGACGGAAATATGTGTACCGCGCTGGAGGGTGAACGATCACTTGCCTACTTCACCTGTTCCTTTACACCACCTTACCGATTAAAATTGAGCTACCTGGTGGCTCATTAACAATCCTCTACCAAATAACTTCTAATAACCTTAGGCTTCATTCACAATAGGTGCCAAGTCAACTACAATGTCACCAGCAGTAATGTGTTTGAGCTCAGCAGGTGCAGAGGGCCTTGACCGCTTTAATACGTAAAAACCAAAGGTGATCAAACATAACAAAATTATTGCAAAATTTGTAGTTAGTCCAATGGAAAGCTTTAAAGTAATGGTACTCTGAGTAGCTTGTTGATACTGGTTAATACTGTTAAAAGTATGAATCAAATTCATATCGTTGCCACTAGTACTTATGGATTGAACTAATTTGTTGTACAGTTCGACTGTCCCACTTAAATTAAAATTGAATGAATTCATTAACTCAAATAAGTAAGTATTATTGTGGTATACAGTAGAAATGGGAGTTACAGATAACTTGCCTTCTACATACAAGGTGCCTTGGGATATTTGGGATACATGGAAAAAGGAACTTGACAGCTCACAGTTTTCTGTGTCTACCACAAAACCACTACCTTGTATCTTTTGGGTAAAGGGGGAGAAGGACTTGTTACACATGAAGGTCAGGTCAATTGTTGAGTTGAATGAGTAGATGATACCTTCTGCGAACCATTGTAGCAAGGGTTGAGTGAGTGTTTTCAGGTTCCTGAGACAGTAGTTCCGGGGTTGAACATTCATTAAAAGATCTCTCTCACAGCTATATACAAGACTGTCGGAAAATATGATATTCGAAGGACAAACAAGTTTTTTTGTTTGCTCACATTTGTGCAAAGTGCTCTGAGATAAAGCTAAGAAATATCTTCAGTCCTGACTAATTAAAAAGTACTCCCGCAGATGGTACTGAACATAGGTATGGAGGGGTGCCCAAAATACTGGACAGGTATACACACGGTAAACTTCAAAGTGATGCCTGAAGTCTGCTAAGGGAATGGTGACAATTAGAGCCAATCATTGTCCATCATGATTGCATCTACATCATTCAATTGGTAAAAGAAATACAAATTTTGCATATTGACACGGAGGATCATAGTCGCAGGATTAGTTAGTTTCCTTTCCATAGCTATTAGAAATGCCAAAAAATCTTTAGGATGCAGCGAAACACTGCTCAAATGATTAGCTGAGCTAGTTTCAATGGGCTGGCTCAGATCAGAAGCATCTAGTCATGCATTTGACAAACTATCGGTAATCCTAAACAACAAAGTATTTAATTCTACATGGGCATTCAAGATATTGACTTCATTCCGTAATTCCCTTTGGACTCTTGTAGTCTCATTGTATAGATCCCTAAAATGAGCTATGAACTGCTTAACAACCTTAGCAATGAACACGGTATTGTTAGTAACTGTCTGCTGCATATCACGTAGTATCACTAAATGTTCAGAGAGTTCTTTAGCATTGGAATGTACTGCTTCCCCTAGCTGCACTAACTTGTTATTCAAGTCAACCAAGTCCCTGTTAGTTAATGTTCCGAAGACAGTTCTGAGTATATTGCCACCAAACTCAAACCAAGCCTGCTTATGTCTAACAAGATTATTGCGGGGTAAAATATTTAAAAAGCAATCAATTTCCTGAAACTTCCTGGCAGATTAAAACTGTGTGCCCGACCGAGACTCGAACTCGGGACCTTTGCCTTTTGCGGGCAAGTGCTCTACCATCTAAGCTACCAAAGCACGACTCACACCCGGTCCTCACAGCTTTACTTTTGCCAGTATCTCATCTCCTACCTTCCAAACTTTACAGAAGCTCTCCTGCAAACCTTGCAGAACTAGCACTCCTGAAAGAAAGGATACCGCACAGACATGGCTTAGCCACAGCCTGGGGGATGTTTCCAGAATGAGATTTTCACTCTTCAGCAGAGTGTACGCTGATATGAAACTTCCTGGCAGATTAAAACTGTGTGCCTGACCGAGACTCGAACTCGGGATCTTTGCCTTTCGCTGGCAAGTGCTCTACCATCTGAGCTACCGAAGCACGACTCACGCCCGGTCCTCTCAGCTTTACTTCTGCCAGTATCTCATCTCCTACCTTCCGAACTTTACAGAAGCTCTGCTGCAAACCTTGCAGAACTAGCACTCCTGAAAGAAAGGATACCGCAGAGACATGGCTTAGCCATGGAAGGTAGGATACGAGATACTGGCAGAAGTAAAGCTGTGAGGACTGGGCGTGAGTCGTTCAGATGGTACAGCACTTGCCCGTGAAAGGCAAAGGTCCTGAGTTCGAGTCTCTGCCAGGAAGTTTCATATCAGCATACACTCTGCTGCAGAGTGAAAATCTCATTCTGGAATCAATTTCCCTTCTATACGCGATAAAGGCTACCTTGACTTGGTTTTCAGCCATAACCCAACTATGGTACCATGAAAGTGCTGGATCCCATATCGTTTGGTTGACTGGAATTGCCTCAATAAGGTTAATGAGTTCACTTATGTTCTGAAACTGCTCTTCTACCTCACTCAGGTTATACTTCAAAATAATCTTAAAATTACCACTAGCTACTGCCATACTAGTTTGTGGTTCAAAAAGAACACCAGATTGATGCGGAAGGATTCTAAAAGACAAAATAAAAGCAAGTGATCAAAGCGAAAACAATCACTATCCTTAAATTGAACATAATGAAGGCAAGAAGTTAGTTTTCTGCAATAAGAACAATGTTAACACTGACTCAGTTCATTGTTACCAGAATAACGCACTTCCACTTCTGCACATACGCAATTAGACACTGCACACTGCTGTAAATGACGTATACGCACTTAGTGTTGTCTTGGCCGTAACACATATCTTGACGAGAGGGAGCTCAGGGCCGCACCGGGGCACGTTCGGGGGCGACCTGGCCCCTCAGCATCAAACTGTGGATCTCAGCATCGACGGCACACTGGCTGGTTACCATTGGGAGTGCTCTGCAGATGTGTCAGCTGCTTCTGGGGTCTGCCTCAGGGTCATTCTTTCAGTTCATCAGCTGGTTCCAGCGCTGGATTGCTCAGATATGGCTTTACATGGTTCACGTGCACTATGATAGAGCGAAACGGCAATTGGACTTTTAATGTGAGTGGGGAGATAATTTCATGGGCCTTATATATCCCTTTCCAATGCAACTTAAATTTCTTAACGTGACCCTTCTTCAACACGGTGTTACTCGAATAGACTAAATCTCCAACGTAATACTTACGTACGACTGCTCCGCAATTGTGTTGTGCGGCCTGCTGCAAAAAGGACTGATGGTTCTGAGCCTTTACATGCTTCCATACTTCCTGCATTTTGCTAGATAGGTCCCTGATGTGTTCATTGCTGCTGCCTCTTGCTGATGCTGCGAAGTCAAATGGTGAGGTCATTCAACTGCCATAGATGATTTCGTAAGGGCTGAGCTGCGTGCTGGTATGCACCTTCGTGTTGTAAGCACTCAGTACGAATGGAATGTAGGTGTCACACGAATCATGTTTGCTGCCCACATAATGACTTACCATTTTCATGAGAGTTTGATGAACCCGTTCCACTCAGCCAGTATCTGCTGCAGTCCTACGTTCAGTGCTGGGTCTCGTTCCATTGCATCGTCTGCAGAGATGTGCTCCGATGGAGGATGGTATCTGCCTTGTGCTGCTTCCATGTACGGATACGAAACACGAACTTTGCAAACAATGCCAATCACTGCTATACCTTATTGGAAGACTGTAATTTTTCTTCTCTCCCCAGGAAAGGATTACCAGAGGATCCCACTCCTGGCACCATTTTATAAGGTATTTGACTGGTCAGGATGATGGCGGGTGGGTGTGAGGGTCTTAGGGTGAGCCGGTGATCAGCATTTGAACACGGTTGAATAATTTACTTTAACTTTTATTAAAAACTCATTACATACATACTCAGAAGCGGTCAGTGTCCTCACAGCCTACCGACCCGAACACGACGTGGAAACCCAGTGTCTGACGACGCAGCACGCCAAAATTTGCAATGACCCTAATAGCATAAGTAGCTGAACTCAAACGTTTCAGCAGATCTTCAGTGCGTTTTTTCCTGTTACTGTCTGCGAGTCCCTACCCAAGGCCCCCCTCCTCCCTCACTCTTCCCCATCTGCCAAATCAAACATGCTGTCATCACCACTTTTAACATGCAACAGACTCTTAGGGTTTTAATAGTAATAACAATCAAACATTTAAAAGGTGTTAACAACAACAACAATAATAATAATAACTATAATTGTTGTTATTTGTTTACACAAGTGCTTCGTACAGTACACCACTTATGAAAAATTTGAGAACTGTTTACATAACGCAGTTGATTTAAGGGGGGATGTAAAGGAAAATATGAACATTAATTTTAAAAAATCATTACAGCTATACATTTATTAATGTACAAATAAAAAATTTTGCATGTGTAAAGCAAAAGAGCTGTGTTTCGACAGAAAAATATAATAAAATATTTAGGTCTAATATTTAGCCTGAAATTTGAATTTTTTATTTTTTATTGTCTTTTTTATAAAAAGCTAATAAATTCTAACCATGCAATTAATCTGAAAATTTTATTGTAGTGTCCTGAAAAGGTTATAATAGCACTGAACTACAATTACTAATTTATGGTACAAATTATATCATTAACAGAGTTCTTAATTTTGCACATCCAAAATTAACTTTTTCTCTACATACAGTCATCTAAAAATCAGAATGTAATTGCAGGATCTCATATTTTTTAGTTCCAGGGAGACAGCAACATGTTGCAAATAGTTCCTGAAAATTTCATAGCATTGTCGCATATAGTTGTTGAGAAGAGGCATCTAATAACATAAAAAATGTAAAACACAGTAAATGAGGTTCAAAGATATTCTTCTCGTACTTCTACATGTAATAAGTTTACCTCAATTTTAAAATCCTCCATACTGATACTCCTCATCCTCCAGGTTTCTCTTCTCTCCTCTTCGAATCTGCCTGGCCTGTATTTGCAGGTAAGACACTGAGCTGTTAGCTTTCTTGTCCCTGCTCTCGTCAATGGTGTAAAATGATTTTATTCTAAACAAACCAGGCACTACACCAATTCTCTTCAGCACTTCAATTCTGCCATAATTTCCATTATTTTAACGTAAAACAGAAGAAATTGCAAAAAGGTGGGAATTTAAGGAGATGGGACCTGGATAAACAGACTAAACCAGAGGTTGTGCAGAGTTTCAGGGAGAGCATAAGGAAACAATTGACAGGAATGGGGGAAAGAAATACAGTAGAAAAAGAATAGGTAGCTTTGAGGGATGCAAGAGTAAAGGCAGCAGGGGATCAAATAGGTGAAAAGACGAGGGCAAGTAGAAACCCTTGGGTAACAGAAGAAATATTGAATATAATTGATGATAGGAGAAAAATATAAAAATGCTGTAAATGTAGCAGGCAAAAAGGAATACAAACGTCTCAAAAATGAGATTGACAGGAAGTGCAAAATGACTAAGCAGGGATGGCTAGAGGACAAATGTAAGGATGTAGAGGCTTATCTCACTAGGGGTAAGATAGATACTGCCTACAGGAAAATTAAAGAGACCTTTGGAGAAAAGAGAACCACTTGTATGAATATCAAGAGCTCAGATGGAAACCCAGTTCTAAGCAAAGAGAGGAAAGCAGAAAGCTGGAAGGAGTATATAGAGGGTCTATACAAGGGCGATGTACTTGAGGACAATATTATGGAAATGGAAGAGGATGTAGATGAAGATGAAATGGGAGATATGATACTGCGTGAAGATTTTGACAGAGCACTGAAAGACCTGAGTCGAAACAAGGCCCCCGAAGTAGACAACATTCCATTAGAACTACTGACAGCCTTGGGAGAGCCAATCCTGACAAAACTCTACCATCTGGTGAGCAAGATGTATGAGACAGGCGAAATACCCTCAGACTTCAAGAAGAATATAATAATTCCAATCCCAAAGAAAGCAAATGTTGACAGATGAAAAATTACCGAACTATCAGTTTAATAAGTCACAGATGCAAAATACTAACACGAATTCTTTACAGACAAATGGAAAAACTGATAGAAGCCGACCTCAGGGAAGATCAGTTTGGATTCCGTAGAAATGTTGGAACACGTGAGGCAATACTGACCTTAAGACTTATCTTAGAAGAAAGATTCAGGAAAGGCAAACTTATGTTTCTAGCATTTGTAGACTTAGAAAAAGCTTTTGGCAATGTTGATTGGAATACTCTCTTTCAAATTCTGAAGGTGGCAGGGTAAAATACAGGGAGCGAAAGGCTATTTACAATTTGCACAGAAAGCAGATGGCAGTCATACGAATTGAGGGGTATGAAAGGAAAGCAGTCATTGGGAAGGGAGTGATACAGCATTGTAGCCTCTCTCCCCGATGCTATTCAATCTGTATATTGAACAAGCAGTAAAGGAAACAAAAGAAAAATTCGGAGTAGGTATTAAAATCCATGGAGAAGAAATAAAAACTTTGAGGCTCACTGATGACATTGTAATTCTGTCAGAGACAGCAAAGAGCTTGGAAGAGCAGTTGAATGGAATGGACAGTGTCTTGAAAGGAGAGTATAAGATGAACATCAACAAAAGCAAAACGAGGATAATGGAATGTAGTCAAGTCGGGTGATGCAGAGGGAATTATATTAGGAAATGAGGCACTTAAAGTAGTAAAGGAGTTTTGCTATTTGGGGAGCAAAATAACTGATGATGGTTGAAGTAGAGGGGATATAAAATGTAGACTGGCAATGGCAAAGAAAGCGTTTTTGAAGAAGAAAAACTTGTTAACATCGAGTATAAATTTAAACATCAGGAAGTCATTTCTGAAAGTATTTGTATGGAGGGTAGCCATGTATGGAAGTGAAATGTGGACAATAAATAGTTTAGAGAAGAAGAGAATAGAAGCTTTCGAAATGTGGTGCTACAGAAGAATGCTGAAGATTAGATGGGTAGATCAAATAACTAATGAGGAGGTATTGAATAGAATTGGGGAGAAGAGGAGCTTGTGGCACAACTTGACTACAAGAAGGGATCCGTTGGTAGGACATGTTCTGAGACATCGAGGGATCACCAATTTAGTATTGAAGGGCAGTGTGGAGGGTAAAAATCATAGAGGGAGACCAATAGATGAATACACTAAGCAGATTCAGAAGGATGTAGGCTGCAGTACGTACTAGTAGATGAAGAATCTTGCACAGGATAGAGTAGCATGGAGAGCTGCATCAAACCAGTCTCAGGACTGAAGACCACAACAACAACAACGTAAAACTACATCGTAGACACCTATTTTGAGTACTTCAAGTCTACAGAATGTCCTTTTTGGGCATCTGATCCAAATTAAATTATTGAGGCTTTCATTTGCATTTTGTTTCTTTCCATGAAGACACTTCCTCAATAAATCAGGGTTTGCAAGAAACCTGATAGTCGGCTTAACTGCATTCTCATTTCTGTTGTTGAACTAATACCAATCGTCTTTCGCACACAGATTGTGCATTGGTGTTTGGTCAGTGGATAGTTTGTGGGAAAAAAATTGCCACACACCATGCCTCATTGCTTCTAAATTGTGTTTGTTTTTCCTGACAGATCACCCCTGAAATAATTGAAGAGAATCAATTTCTTTCAGAGTATACCTGCCTTTTCCTCCTAGTGCTCTTCCATCCTCAAGTACTTCACCCTTCTTCTCTTTCATCAAGCAATGAAGCCTACTACCAAGCCTCTTTTGTATGCGGCCAACACATTCCAACTTTTCTATTGCTGTATTGTACAGATTTTTATCTGTTACAGTTTTGAATGAAGAGGAGCACCCCTCACCAAGGTGCTTAGAATATCTAAGACCTGGCCCTTAGATCTGAAGCACATCCTCACAACTGCAGCAGCCTCCATGCCCTCACTTAAGCCACTATAATTTATAGAGCATGCTACTGCATGCTTTCCTTGTCACAGTTAGTCACTGTCTTCATTGTTAAACATTTTCTTTGTTGCGTCAATACTAATAGCAGATGCAACTCCATACAGAGAACACAGGTCAGTAACATTCGTAGAAGATTCACTGTTATGAATATCTACCCCTGGATCTATAACTTTTTTGTTTATTTCCACCAATTCCTTCACTGCTTTCTTCATAGAAACTTCGGGAGTGTTGCATACAGCACCAGACATTTCTTTATTTATTTTTTGAAACATTCTACAAGGTGGAGGCGTGTGCAGAAAACCACACAATAAATTACCTTCTTCCCTACCCTATCCAAGGCATCTCAGAGCATATGCTTTCACTGGTACCTGTGCCAGTTTTGTTTAAGGAGGAAAAAGAAAATTCATAGCCGCACGAATTACAAATTAATTTAAAATTGCAAGCTATTTCCACTCTTCTTTCTTCCACAATAATCATGCAGTCCATAGTTTTACTGATAACAAATGAACACGAAAACTTTATAGCCTGGCACAGAAGCTCTAAATTAATAAGTCTGAATCCAGTGGAATTCATATCAACATCATTCATGCATCTGTACAATTCTCCTATCCCAACTTTCGATGCTGGAACTGAGAGCTTCTGTTCTTCATTTCAAGCAACTGCTTCTTTTTTGTTGGTAAACCAATTTCCATGAAACCTCCATTTCCTAAACACCAGTTTTCCACCAAACATTATGTATAAATCTTGCAAATTCAACCTTCCACCTGCTAATACGTGTTAGTATTGCCAAAATGTAAGTAAACCACATGCAAGAAAGTTTTCAGGCAAAGATACAAATGTCAGTCAGAGATATAGATGTCAGCCAAAGATATCAAAAGAAAATAGCCTTCACACTGACAAAAATTCCGCTGAAGCAAGCAGTTTCCCAAATGTCGGTAAAGGTGAGAGTGGCCGACAGTGCAGAGTTAATCAGTTTAACAATTTAAAGGCATTTCTAAAGCTGCTATCATGATAAAATTCACATACAAGATAGATTAAACTGTGTAGATCAAGAAAATAATGTATTTGAAAAATTGATTTTTTTTGTCCAAATCCATTATCTCCCCCCTTAAAAGCTTATACAGCAACAAACTGTAAAAATTTTGACTATGTCATAATTTACATGCTGTAAAAACCAACCAGCAATTCACTTAGTTCTATGGTTGTGAACAAAGGCCTGCATCCTAATGATCCAACTGTGTATACAAGGAAAGGGGCAGGGGGATTGTGCTATTTCTTTCCTTCATTTGTACTGATGTTCCACTATGTTTTTTAGCAGAGAGCCTTTGCCTTTCTGTCTTGCCTTACTCAACCACATTTGGTTTCCTGGTCTGTGAGGGCACTCAGGAACTGTGTAGGATTTGTCGTGGGCTGCAAGTAGTCAACCTGTGAATTGGCACTATTTCCCGACTGGTATGTTTTATCAAAAAGGTGGGAATTTAAGGAGACGGGACCTGGATAAACAGACTAAACCAGAGGTTGTACAGAGTTTCAGGGAGAGCATAAGGGAACAATTGACAGGAATGGGGGAAAGAAATACAGTAGAAGACAAAGGGGGAGCTCTGAGGGATGAAATAGTGAAGGCAGCAGAGGGTCAAGTAGGTAAAAAGATGAGGGCTAGTAGAAATCCTTGGGTAACAGAAGAAATATTGAGTTTAATTGATGAAAGGAGAAAATATAAAAATGCAGTAAATGAAGCAGGCAAAAAGGAATACAAACATCTCAAAAATGAGATCAACAGGAAGTGCAAGATGGCCAAGCAGGCATCGCTAGAGGACAAATGTCAGGATGTAGAGGTTTATCTCACTAGGGGTAAGATAGACACAGCCTACAGGAAAATTAAAGAGACCTTTGGAGAAAGGAGAACCACTTGTATGAATATCAAGAGCTCAGATGGAAACCCAGTTCTAAGCAAAGAGAGGAAAGCAGAAAGGTGGAAGGAGTATATAGAGGGTCTATACAACGGAGATGTACTTGAAGATAATATTATGGAAATGAAAGAGGATGTAGATGAAGATGAAATGGGAGATACGATACTGCGTGAAGAGTTTGACAGAGCACTGAAAGACCTGAGTCGAAACAAGGCCCCCGAAGTAGACAACATTCCATTAGAACTACTGACAGCCTTGGGAGAGCCAGTCCTGACAAAACTCTACCATCTGGTGAGCAAGATGTATGAGACAGGCGAAATACCCTCAGACTTCAAGAAGAATATAATAATTCCAATCCCAAAGAAAGCAGGTGTTGGCAGATGTGAAAATTACCGAACTATCAGTTTAATAAGACATAGCTGTAAAATACTAACATGAATTATTTACAGACAAATGGTAAAACTGGTAGAAGCCGACCTCAGGGAAGATCAGTTTGGATTCTGTAGAAATGTTGGAACACGTGAGGCAATACTGACCTTAAGACGTATCTTAGAAGAAAGATTCAGGAAAGGCAAACCTATGTTTCTAGCATTTGTAGACTTAGAGAAAGCTTTTGACAATGTTGATTGGAATACTCTCTTTCAAATTCTGAAGGTGGCAGGGGTAAAATACAGGGAGCGAAAGGCTATTTACAATTTGTACAGAAAGTAGATGGCAGTCATACGAATTGAGGGGTATGAAAGGAAAGCAGTCGTTGGGAAGGGAGTGAGACAAGGGTTGTAGCCTCTCCCCGATGTTATTCAATCTGTATATTGAGCAAGCAGTAAAGCAAACAAAAGAATAATTTGGAGTAGGTATTAAAATCCAGGGAGAAGAAATAAAAACTTTGAGGTTCACCGATGACATTGTAAATCTGTCAGAGACAGCAAAGAACTTGGAAGAGTAGTTGAATGGAATGGACAGTGTCTTGAAAGGAGGGTATCAGATGAACATCAACAAAATTAAAACGAGGATAATGGAATGTAGTCGATTTAAGTCGGGTGATGCTGAGGGAATTAGATTAGGAAATGAGGCACTTAAAGTAGTAAAGGAGTTTTGCTATTTAGGGAGCAAAATAACTGATGATGGTCGAAGTAGAGAGGATATAAAATGTAGACTGGCAATGGCAAGGAAAGCGTTTCTAAAGAAGAGAAATTTGTTAACTTCAAGTATAGATTTAAGTGTCAGGAAGTCGTTTCTGAAAGTATTTGTATGGACTGTAGCCATGTATGGAGGTGAAACATGGACAATAAATAGTTTGGACAAGAAGAGAATAGAAGCTTTCGAAATGTGGTGCTACAGAAGAATGTTGAAGATTAGGTGGGTATGTCACGTAACTAATGAGGAGGTATTGAATAGGATTGGGGAGAAGAGAAGTTTGTGGCACAACTTGACTAGAAGAAGGGATCCGTTGGTAGGACATGTTCTGAGGCATCAAGGGATCACAAATTTAGCATTGGAGGGCAGTGTGGAGGGTAAAAATCATAGAGGGAGACCAATAGATGAATACACTAAGCAGATTCAGAAGGATGTAGGCTGCAGTAGGTACTGGGAGATGAAGGAGCTTGCACAGGATAGATTAGCATGGAGAGCTGCATCAAACCAGTCTCAGGATTGAAGACCACAACAACAACAACAACAACATGTTTCATCCTTCCAGCAAGGCTTCAAACTCATCCACATGGACTAGACCTCAGGCAAGAACTGGGACTATTCCTAACCATTTTCAGGACTTAATTTTCTTGCTGCTTTATCCTCTTATTTTCCAAAAGTTAGCAGAGAAATTTGGAAAACTGTTATATGTAAGAATATACACATTTATACTAAAATGTATATATGACAACTACCCCTCTCCCACTGGAATTGCACCTGCTTCAGCACAACCTGTTAACTTCCCTTCAGGTTGACTTTAGTAAAGAATTCTCTACAAAACAAGCCATTTTCTCACTTATAAGTTAAACAGTATGAAGTATCCCACTGGTATTTTCTGTCACCTTCTCAATACTTTTAGTTGTGTGGGTCAGAATATTTCACTTGGAAAGCTAAAATGAAATGACATTAATTGCATTCCTCTTGCATGAATGGAGTCAGAATTGGAGGCTGACACTGAATAACTGAACCACAACTATTTAAACTTTGTACAGACACAATACCATAAGTTAACACCAAACAAGTTTTATTCTGTTTCCACATGAAGAGATCCACAATAATACTGAGTGAAGTACAGAACAGTACGAAGTCTCATAACTATAGAACAAGTCAACATAAAGTTTCGTTGGTGAGTATACAATATGCAAGTAAACATAAGTGAGGCTGAGGGCCGAGCATGCCAGGCTTATATTGGGTTGTTGTGCGCACAGAACAGTGCTTGCTGCACCTCCTTCCATGTTGCAAGGCAAATTCTCTATGCCGGCCATGGAGGCACTTGTATCGCATGCCGACTGATTACATGCATTCACACTATAAGGTTACAACACTCCTTCCTCCCTGGAGAAAAGTGTTCAGTGTCAGGATGCTCATGTCTTCATGAGCAGCTGCTGACAACTGCTGGAGCAGGTGTCATGCAGTCAGAGGAGAATATGGTACGAAATGGTGCAGGTGTGGACAAACGCACCCAGCAATGGAGGCAGCTGTGGAGATGAAGATGGCCCAGCACTAACTACTCTGCCTGGCAGCAATGCCACCCGAAGCAAAGACAGTGCCAAAACCAAAAGAGGCATAGATAACACTGCAGCAGCCAGCGCAGATGGTGGAGGTGGCCGCAAGAGCAAACAGCTCTCCAGTGCATGTTCGGTCATGCATGGATGGAGCTCACCACAGTGTTGTAACACCAAGCCATCGGAGGTACACATCATGCAGAGGCAGCAGCTTCATCAAAACTGGATGACCACTGGTATCCACTTAGGACCAAACCCACAGGCCCAGATAGCGGAGCCCAGCTGGAATCACTGCAAGATGGGCACTGGGGCAGATGAAGCAGCATACAGGGCTGGGTGGCCTTGAAGCAGCTCCACCGGGTTATTGCCACTGGCTGGAGCGAACCGATATGAATTCAGGAACATACCAAGGGCTTCCTTGGGAGAAGATCGATTGATATATTTTTTCATGTGGGTTCTGATTATGGACTAGCTGCTCTGTCTTTCCACTGCACTCAGGATGAAAGAGACAAGCTGTAACATTTCAGTTGCCACTCATTGTATGAAAATCTTCAAAATCTTGAGAAGCCGACTGTCAGACATAGTCTGTCACAAGCGAATATGGCAATTCTCCTATGAAAAAGATATTTGAGATGGTTGTGACCATAGCAGCCATGTATATGCTTCGGCAACAAACCACATAAGGAAATTTTGAGAAAGCATCAACTACTACAAGCTAAAAGCAATTAAAGAATGGACCTGCAAAATCAACATGAATAAGTTTTCAGGGGAGCTGGGGGCAGGCCATGGGGGAAAAGGGGCCTGTCATTGTTTGACAGTTGGTGCACTGCAGGCAGGCTGCCAAAATGTGCATGATGTTATCGTCAATACCCAGTTGAGACATGTGGTGGCATGTCAGCAATTTTGTATGAGAAACACCCAAATGCTTCTGGTGGAGAGGGTCCTGATGTCCCACCACAGGGCAGAAGGGATCACAACCTGGACGCCAACTCTTCAATAGCCAACAGTAATATTTCATCAAGAACTGAGAGGCAATGGTTGAGAGGACATCAATTACGCGATGGATCCAACGCTCAGCTCAGTGGTTTATCTGGCCAACCATGGTGGACAAGGTGGATAACCTGACATAAGGCAGAATCAGCTGCAAGAGCCGCCACAATCCGAGAACTCGTAAGGGAAAAACCATCCACTGTGTTTTGGGCTTTGATGTCTAAATGGAAACATAACAGTTTATCCTCATCAAATGCTGGATTGTGGCCAATCAGCAATCGAGAAAGAGCTGTTGTGTTGGGTGGTCAGAAAGGTATCTTATTGTTATAACATGACGAAAACAGAGCCCAAATTGTAGACAATTGACCACTTCATCCAGTTAAGATGCCGGACGACTGAAAAAAGAAACCAGAGGTTTTTGATCAGTAATGAAATGAAACTTAGAACCGTATAGGAAAAAAGGAAATTTTTGGTGCATGTCACAATAGTAAGGGTTTCTTTTTCTGTCTGCAAGTAGTGCTATTGCGCCTGACTTAGAGTTTTGGAAGCTTATGCAGTAGGGTATTAAGAACTGTCCACATATTTGTGAGCAAGAATGGCCCCAAAGCCGTTTTGGGAGGCATCTGTAGCCAAAACAAGGTGTTGGCCTGGTTAGAAGGTAACTAATCAAGATGCTGAATGTGAAGCATACTCGCAGGTAGCTGATCAGTGTAAACGAAAATCTTTACATACGAGAGCATGAAGTGGCTGCATGAGGAAGAAATTTATGGTAGTATGCAATGTTTCTGAGAAAGACATGCAACACTCTGACACTGGTAGGATGAGGCAAAGCCGTAACACCGACATGCTGGCGTAAATGCTTGATGATAGCACACAGGACTTCAAAACTGAGATACACTATAGATGGGTGAAGTAATTGCAATTTGTTATAATTACATTTCTAACTAGTAGCCTGTAGCACTGTGAACAAGGCACAAACGTTAAACAGATGTTCATCTGTTGAGTAACCTGAGACCACAATATCATCCAGGTAGTTAATGCACCCAAGTACGGAGGCCATGAATTGCTCCAAAAATTACTGGAAAAGGGGCAGGCATGCTACCCACACTGAATGATGGCACTTTTATTGATATAACCCAAAAGGGGTATTCACTATGAGGACACATTTGGATTCATTACCCAGGGGCAGTTATATCTAGGCTTCTGACAAGTCTATTTTGGAAAAATACTGGCCACCGGGAAGCTGTGCAAGTTCATCTGGATGGGCTGACGGAAAGGTATCAATAACAGACTGTGTATGCACAGAAACTTTGTATCAATAACAGACTGTGAATGCACAGAAACTTTGTATCAATAACAGACTGTGAATGCACAGAAACTTTAAAATCACCACAGAGCAGAAGGTTCCTGTTAGGGTTTTTGACAGTTACCAACAAAGTAGACCATTCTCAAGAGGAAACAGGTGTGATAACACCCAAAGATAAAAGTCATTCTAGTACAAATTTTATCCAGTCCCATAAAGCTACTGGAACTGGACAAGCATGAAAAAAATGGGAGTGTGCCATCAGCTTCATTGTGATGCGAGTCTTGAAAGTGATAGCACATCCTGACCCTTCCAAAAACAGTGTGGAATCTTCCAAGCAGAGCAAATATGTAACTTGATCTGATAGCAGATGTGCCTTGTCAAAAACAGAGAACCCAAAAGCTTTGAAGGCATCTAACCTAAATTAATTTTCAGTGTTGGCATCATCAACTACTACGAAAGTTAAAAGCCAAACAACTGCTTTGTACACTACAGAAGCAACATGAGTATTCATCATTTGCTGTTCCTCATCAAGTGATGAGAGACAGGTGACAACGCTGGTGATCCACAATCCACAAAGGTTTGATGATTTAATAAAATCACTGCTGCAACCCTGTCCACTTGTATTTTTAATATCTTTTCCATCACAGACTCTTCAAAGTATTGTGTTGGGGCTACCATAACTTGGGAAACACTGCTCACATCAATGTTACTGTCTGGTGAAGGAGGCTGAGAGATGCACATAGACAGAATGTCTCCTCCCCCCTCTTATTTTATAATGGTTGCAAGAGTCCAACACTTGGGACATGCAGAACACACATGTTGAACAAAGGAATAAGATTACAGTGGAAGAGGAGCAAGCACCTGCTGTTGTGAAACTGACTGCTCCTGCTGCTGCTTAGCACAGCGCAGTACTGTGCGGCATGAAGGCCGATGTTGCATTGCGCCAATGTCGTCTTTTATCACATGAGCTAACCGACTGAGGCCGAGGAGGAGAGGAAGCAATGGCAGCTGCTTCAAAAGACTATGCAATGTTTTGAACATCTGTAAGAGATGGATTTTTCACATTGTAAAACACGTTCAGTTGTCAGAGGCCTGGCATATTATAGCATCATGAACTATCAAATCAGCATATGAGTCCTGGTGGGCCTCAGTAACAAACTGGCAAAGAAGAAATTCAAGAGAACCTTGAGGAGTAAAGACTGACACTTTAAACAAATGGTTTACACATCAGTACAACAAAGGCTGAGTTTATGATGTGTAACTTCAGATAATTATACATACGCCACAGATATTATGCTTGATAACAGAACATTTTCCAGAGTTAAACGTTTTAAGTACTAGGATCAGTAATGTCAGATGATGGACCTATTGAAGCAAATATAACTTGTAGAATAATATCTGGCTGGAACAAGTGAGGTACAATTTCAGGGGTTCTATGCAATGTAAAAGTGCTCATAAAAATCAAAGGCAAAATTTAACAAACGGCAGTAAGACCAGCCCTATCGTATTGCAGTAAAGTTTGAGCAACAAAAAAGATTTAGAACAGAAGCTCCATACAACACAAATGGACCTGCAATGAGGGGTGGGAGGTGTAACATCTTGAAAGACAAAGTACGCAATGAATTCATGAGTGGTAGTTTTAAAGTCAACCTCATACATGAAAACTCTCAGAATACTGCCTGATATGGATCACATACAGCAATACGATCTGATGACCACATCACGAAAAAAGTGCCTTTCCTTGCCTACAAAGAGGATAGGGAGAGGAAGGCCTCAAACCAGATGGCTGAAGAATATTCAAAGTGATGTTAAGATGCTAAGCTTTAGTGAAGATTATGCCTACCAGTGTGATAGATGGTTAGGTGGTGCCACATGATTAGGAAAGGTGACCTTGAGTAATGGGAAAGGCAAATGACTGCTGTTCTTTGATAAGTTTCAATGTGTTCTCTCAGTTGTTACACTACTGATGCAAGATAAACATCAATTATTTAATTTAACTGAAGAAAAAGCAACTTTCACCAATGGATCAGCATCCTCTTTAATTCTACTGTGTTAAACATAGCTTCAGCAATCAGATATAATTTACAGTAATTAAATGGCAGTTGTTAATTAACACAGTTAATAACAGCTCCAATTTGTAAGTGAAAATCTAGGTGTGTTCCATGGTTCTAAAAGTTCTCGTTCATGGTCAGAACAAGAATAACTTGTTGATTACCCATTGAAAAATCCACAATGGAATAACAACGACAGTACTATTGAAAGGTGGAGGCATATAGTCGCAAACAGGCACAATGAAATACATTACTGAAATATTTACTCGTAAGCATGTGTGCGGCCTACTTCAGAAGAAGAACATTGTCCAAAAGCTTACACATAAATATTTCAGTACTCCTTTTCATTGCACCTGTCTGCATCTCGATGCCTTCTCTGTGTGGTGAGTGACAATCTATCTTTTCCAACAACAAGCCCTGCATGGAAATGCTATATTTCAGGGGTTCTTGTTGGGTTCTACTGATCACAGAGATAAAGGGATCAAGTTATTTGAATAGCCATTAGCCCAGCGAGTGTTTGTACAGCTGTCAAAAGAATGGGTATACTGTAGCTATCCTACAGTACAAGGTCAAAATTTAAACATTACATACTTCCTGCAGCTCAGACAAAATGAACAAACCAGTTGGTTCTTTTGCATGGTCTAGGGTGGATATTACATTACTTATAAAAGAACATTTGTTCATGGGTGATTCCTGAGAACACCCTGAATAACCATGATTTTTGGGTACGTATAGTAACAATTAGAAAAAGATGGCCACTTCTGTAATTTCTTTTCATGTCAGATCTTCAAAATTTTTTTCATCATTTAAGATGATATTCTGTGGAAACTTCAATATTTTTATCAACATCATGGTGTTTTACCGAGGTCCAGATGTTCAAATTTACCGTACTTCTGCATGTAAAATAAGCACATAATATCTGGTCTAAGGCATAAATGTAGCTTTAACTTACCTAGTAAACAGATGACGGGGGTTCTAGGATCATCTCAACGGTTCTGAGGTTTTAAGTTAACAACACTATGAAAATGATAAATTGCTACTCTCCGTAAAGATGACACGAGTTGCAGACAGGCAAGGTGGAAAGACTGTTATTCATCTTCTTCAGAAAGGAAAGCAAGCACACCTCATAGTCACATGACCACTATCTCTGGCCACTCCAGCAGCAATGCAACTATGTCATGTTGAACAGAAGCAACGATCTGGAATACAAATTAGTGGAGACCATACACAGGCTTGGGGGTCTGGATTTTGTAATGTGAACTTCAACAAGTTGTTATAGGGGACAGCAAATTTTGGACCAAAATTTTGAAGACATGGGTGTAGGGGTTGGATCTGCCAGTATTTTTGAGCTATCAAGGTATGTTGGAGACAGTGGAAATATAAAGAAAGTCAAAAGAAGACAGTGCAGGATATCAGAGAGAAGACAGTGCAGCAAGTCAGAGAGAAGACAGTGGCAGTGGGATATACTGTAAATCAACTGGAGAAAAAGGAGACATTGGGAGGGGGACATATACAGACAGTGGCAGTAAGAGGAGATGCTGAGTATGATTAATTACAAAGGGAGACTGGGTAAAGGACGTAGAATGTTCTGTGTTAGAAGAGTGAAAATATGTTATCATGTCAAAGTTTTTGTTAAGGAACACGGAATGAGGACTGAAGATCTAGTTACCGATTTTCTGTCAGAACCTTTTAAAGAGGAGCGCATTCACCTCCTTTTTTGTGCTCCGACAGGGGCATTTTTCAGCTGGTATAATTAATTAACCACATAGACATCTGCTATGTCCACCTGTACTATTTATGGCTATTTTTTTCAAAACTTCCAAATTTTGAAAGCAAACAAAGAACTAAGGCGAAAGGCTTCATGTATTTATAATCAACTGGGTAGAGATAACAGGGCCAGTTTCTTCTTATAAATGTCATATACATCTTGTCTGTGTAAAAAATGGGATGCCTATAATTTCTTTTGCATGAATATAAACTGAACATTCAGGGCTGTATTACAATGAATACTCTTTAGTAGAGAACATGACATGATGAACACGTGTGACAACTTATAACTGTGTGCAAGACCAGGACTCGCACCCGGATACATATCTTTCATGAGGTATGGAGAGTAACTGAAAGCATGCTGAAGCTTTGGCATGATCAGCCAGATGAAGTCACATGGCCCAGTTAGTACTACACTGCCCACAATAGACTGGTAACTTAGTTAGTCCATCATACAGTTTTAACTTGCGAATATATGCTATACTATGTTGTCTGAGAGGCTACATTTCTAGCAATTCCTCATTTACAAAGATAAATTTCAATTTACATGTATCAAATTTCATTCTGAATTTTTTTCTATATTTACAAACATGACCTGTCACCTGATGTTTAACACAAGCAATTTGCATTGTCTGTAGTTGACTACAATACTTTATCTACACTGATCATTTGCATTTAAAGAGACAGTGTCCTCAATGCATAATTCCGAAACCAGAAATTTGCAACTAGTAATCTTTGACAAATTACCACTCAAGACATGAGTATTAACATTTACAGTAGCACTAATCACATTATAAAATACAATTATTGTTGCGCTGTCACTTTGTCATATTTTATGTACATATTTGATCCTTCCTTCCTCACCTTCCACACTGCAAACCTTCATATGAAATGGTTCTGTCTCTGATTCTGTCCATAAACAACCTCAGTTATAAAACTCATTTGTATAGTCTGTGATTGTGCAGTTTTCAATTAGTATAGGAATTTAAATAACTTCTCCAGTAACTCAGTACTTCTGCAATCAGAGGACATGTTCAGTTCCTGCTATCTTTTTATCATCAATCCACTATGATAATACTTAAATGAAACAGTCATCAAGAAAACTCACCTTGGTACTGGACAATATGTTATTTGTCTGTACGATTTCTTTTATTTCTTTCCAAGGTTCCCACTTTATTATTAAATCACATCATCTCATCAAACACATTTAGGAGTATGACTGACATGTGTGAAACAGAGACAACATGGCGTTTGTAAAATCATAAACTATAATGCACTGCAAAATGAGGTGTGCATTTCACAGCAAAAACTGTGTCACCATTTATATTACACATTGTCTACCTAGTGTTTCAAAAAGTGCTTCAAAGGTGTTACCTCGGTGAGAATCTACAGAGACTCATGCAGTTGGGCTGCAGTCACAGTGGGATGAAGATGGTCACCAGAAACCACCACCAGACATTGCCTGTTATCCGTCAGCAACTTGATCACATTGTGTCCAATCTCTTACATATGTTTTTGGTGGGATGGGAGCCAAACCATTTCTGAGCTTAGATACAAGTCCTGCATTGCAACTTTTCTCATTAACATGATGACAAATGTAAGTGAATCACTTTTGTGTGTCTCGAGAAGAGTGGAAAATACCATACCCTTTTAGCTCGGTTATTGAAACAACCAGATAAGTTGCATGAAGATACAAGAATGAAGAGAGGTTATTCGTGGTGACACTGAAAATCAATCCAACTTCAAAAATGCATTTCAGCAGAAGAAAGGCTAATCACAACCATACAGTAACTTTTTTAATCCACTCTACAGGTATGTAACACCTTGTTCTCAAAATTGAGATTACTCTAGATATGTTATTAACTCAAATTCCACTAGAGTACTACTCACCAGGGGACCTTATACACTGGCCCACTACAGTTTTTTTCATACTTATAGCACCTGAAGGTCAGTTATTGGACATCCATCTCATAAAGCAATACTATGCAATTCTCAACAAAACTAGAAAAAAAAATCATCTTTAAAGATCAGAAGATTTCCAAGTGCTGTTAAGCTCAAAACAATTGAAGTCTCATAACAAATTCTTTGTAGCTCAGCACATAGCATAGTAAGTCTGTATTCAGAACTTCCATGGTTAAAAAAGGTTCGAATACTGTCAGTAGCATACTTATATTTGCTTTTTTAAAACCATATTTATTAAAAAGTGTAAATATGATTTAAAACATGTGAAATCATATTCTTAATCAAATTAACACCTTATTTTTAACTACGAGCTGTGTGAAAATAAATTACAGTTCGATACAGACATGCAAAGTGCCCTGGTAAATGAAAAATATATTTGCATCAATGATGATGTTAATTTTCTAAAAATAAAAAATTATATGTTTTTCTATTTTCGGCCAAATTTTAATTTGTTGTGTTTGCTTGTGTGCCCTTGCACATAGGAACTTAAAATAAAAAGATCTTACATAAATTTTAAAAATATGATTCCACACTAATTATTTAAAATTTCAGTTTGATAATAAATATGGATTTTAAAAAAATTGCTACTAGTGAGACTCGTACAGCAACTTCATAATTACAAATACATTATGCTACACTCTGAGCTGCCAATGAAATCATTAAGACATTAGAGCCATTTTGTACTTAACAGTGCTTGGTAATTTTCAAATCTTCAGAGGCAATTTTTTCCAAGTCTTTTTGGGGATTGTGCTGAACTGCTTTACAAAACAGATATTTGAGCACTGATATTGAAGTCTGGATAAATTTATAATCAGAACAAGAAACTGACCCCTGATTTAGCAGCACAATTCCACAATGAGGCAGTTATATATTGAGGTAATTAGTAATCAAATAAGCGGTTGGTGGAGGTCTGAGGCAACTGCACTATTTAATGCTTCAAGACGGTCATTACTATGGCGTAACACTTGTGTGTGGCAACCGAGTGATACAAAGAAAGATTTATTTTATTATTGTTCAATAAAACAGTGATTTAGGCCATATAAAGTAAGTTTATTTGATCATTGTTAATTATACTAAGAGTAACCACGTTACGAAAAATGGCACATCTGCTAGTGGGTTAATAAAGAACAAAGTAGCAAATTGAAACAATGTACTCTGAGATATATCCATGTTATGATACTTTTCATCCTCAGAATGCCACAAACTCCGTATACGGAACTTATAAGTTTCTCTCAATACGAGTTTTGGATGTGGCAATGTCGTACAATTCAGCCAACGAAAAAATTGATTTTAATTTCGCCAAACTTTGTCCGAAATCTGTACACTCAGTCACGGAAAGCAGTTGAACTGAGACTGCATACATACTGACATACATATTTGAAAAGGTCAGCTGTCTTCTGTCGATATCAACTGTCAGAGGAATCCCTCTGTGATCACAGCCTCAAACATCATCACTGTTCAGAAATTACGAAGATATTACTTTTAAATTTAATACTCTAATTATTAAAAACAACAACTTCATTTTTGACAAGCAGTTATTTTTATTTGAGAGCTCTTTATTTTTACATTTTCTGACAGTCATCATATACAGAGAGGTACAGTCTCCTGCTTGTGCAAGTATGGTACAAACAAGTAAGAGGATTGATATATTCCTTCTGTTCCGTTTGGATGTCCCATTTCACATATTCTACCTCCAAGTCACTTCTACTTCATCAGTCCGATATCTGTAAACACATTATTACGAAACATTAACACAAGACAACTGACCGCCACTATGAGCTGCAAAGAAACATGCACATCTACACCAAATGTAAAACACGGGCGCGCGCGCGCACACGCACACGCACACGCACACACATGTGAACAAGTTATCAATATTTCAAAATAAAGACCATCAAGCACATCGAAAAAAATGTTCTAGTTAAATATGTTGTCTGCTGCAGAATGCTATAGAAAAAAATTATTTCATTTGATACAAGTGCAACAGGCAGTGTCATATTTGATGACACTTTCACTGAAAAAGCAATTAACATTTAATGATTTGGAATTGAAACTGATACAGCATGCTGAAAGTCAAACTTAATTAAGTTAACTGTATTAAAACATGTGCACATTCATCTGAAATGGATCAGTTATTTCTTCCAATCAAGAACAAATTTTGTGAAGAATGTCAAGAATATTTAGACTAATATTTAAACTATCATTGGCAGATAGTTTTGGAGGATGGGAAGGGGCTGGAAGGTGGGGGATATGGGAGGATGGGAGGGGTGGGGGATGGGGGGAATGATGCTCCTTGGCAGTGGCTGTAACCTTAGAGTTAAGAGAAAGAGTGTACATCAACCAATGTGTTCCGAATTCTGTGTGTATACAGAAGCAAAAATGTTTTCCTGCATTATTCTCAAGTATTTACTTCACAAATAATTGTGTAACAGGTAAAATCCTTGGAGGCAAGCTTAGAGAGAAAGACAATGATCAATGGACTTCTTCACAGAATGTATGACAAAGGACATGAGTGCAGCAATCATGTGGAACAACGAGGGAGGCAGTTTTAAGTTTCGAAATGAGTCAGTCAGTTGATATTATGTAATTATTGTACTCCTTTTGTTTGAGTTCAATGTGACCAGGCACCAATTAAAATAAGTCAAGGTTCTGCAGAGTAGTGGCTAATGGTGAATAATGCATCTTATTTAAATAATATACAGCGTCAGTGGAACCATGAACTCTTAAGAATGTGATGACGTAACATGGCTTGAAGTTATACAATTCACTGATATAGAATCTTCCACTACACTGAACAACCTTTGAAGTTAATGCTTAAAAATATCAAAAAAATGGGAAAATGTAACATCAGTATCAAAAAATTGGGAAAATGTAACATCAGTATCAAAAAATTGGGAAAATGTAACATCAGTATGAAAACACACACACACACACACACACACGCGCACACACACACGCCCGCGCACACACACACACACACACACACACACACACACACACACACACACACACACACACACACACGCTGTGGTCCTCCATCTAACCTCCTAACTACATCCAGCTGCCCTACCCTCTCTCCATCTCACCCTTGTATGTTCCCACAACAGCACTTTACTATCCTCTCCAATTATGCACTGCTGTTCGTGTCTGGCTTCAGCCGCCAGAGACTTTGATCATGTGGTGTGAATTTGTGTGTGTGTGTGTGTGTGTGTGTGTGTGTGTGTGTGTGTGTGTGCTGTCTATTTTTGAAAAAGGCCTTGTTGGCCCTAAGCTAATTGTGTGACAGTCTTTTTGTTGTGCCTATCTATAATTCAGTATCTCTGCTATATGTTGAGTAGTGACTACCCTTTTCATAATACTGTTACATTCTATCCTGGATTTCCCGTTGTTTAAAAAATTTGGGGATCTATTTCATTCAGTTGATACTTGTAACAAATCATTTACATAAAATAGATTTTAAAAAGAAAAACAGATACCTAATAATAGTGGTAAAATTATTACCAAGAAAGGGAGAGGCAATGATATGCCATAACAGAGAGACAGGAGGTATGGAGAAGTATGACGGGATAAGGAAGTCAAGTAAGAAGGAACAGACTGAATATCATATTAACTGAATGAAAGATAAGGAATGAGTATTACTAACAACAGGAAATATGAGTATTACATGGAAAAAAGATGGAAATGCGCTTTCAGATGCAAGACAACATGATCTTTAGCACCTGTACCAACCTCCTGCTGAATTTTTGCTATGCTACTATTTTAGAATTAAGAAGAGAAAAATATCATGTAAATTACTAAAAAGAGTACAAGAGATGTATTTGGTTACCCGAACATTGGACTGACAATGGATTAGCAATCCATTCTATAGCATCTATAGAACACACAAGTTTAGCACACATAAGCTTCCATACTAATGGATGAAGATATGTTAACACTGCACTTTTTTTTTTAATATGCACCGCATAACTCTTCTTATCAACTATAATTGGCAGCTACCTTCTCATTAAAAAAAGAAGACTAGCATACTGAATCACAAATACTGTTAAGTGCCGCAAATTGCTAGGTCTCCCCTCTGAAAAAAAAAAAAAAAAAAAAATCCACAAATCAAATTTAATATCGTAAGCTGAGATAAATAAATACCCCTTTGTTTCAGAAGCCTTGCCCTTCACCATCAGATACTTATGCCACTGAAAAATCAAACAATGGAAAATGTAGGATGGAAAAAGGACAATATATTGAAAAGGATAGGTTGCTACTCACCATATAGGGGAGTAGCTGGGTCGCAGAGAAGCACAACAAAAAGACTGCTAAACAAGTAAGTTTTCTGTTTCTTATGGATGTCTGCAACTAACATGTCCACTGTATGGTGAGTAGCAATCTATCCTTTCCATAACACAGTCATTATTCCACAGAAGAATGACATGCAGATTCAAAAGTGAGATGGAAGCATCAAGGAAAACGACACATTGTCACATGGCATAACTTTTAGACCTAATGGATCCTATGCTAACTTGTTACTACATCTTTACATCTCTGCCAAATTCCAACACGTTCTGAAACCCAGAAGAGTTATACATGCTTCTCCCAAATTTACAGCAAAAATGAGAACCCATACAGTCAGGAACATTCTGTTTGTTGAGTACATCATTTTGATAAAGTACACAGAGGAGATTGTAGGGAATTTAATGTATGAGAAAAAACATCCTCAAATCACACTTCATGCATTCCAGTACCTCAAAGATCACATAAGACTTAGAGCTTAATAATTAAAATTGACAGAGCAAATAAATTCAGAAAACAGTTACCAAAATATCACAACCAAATGGCTCTATATCACATAAAAATTATCTTGTTTGTTTAAAAACTTAAACAAAAAAGACAAATCAGAAGTCCCCATTTCATACAGACAATAATGTTGTTCCTTGGGTAATGGAACACTAGTATAATAGTGAGATACTTGTATTGCTTTACATATCTGCTGCTTCATAAGTTAGTGTTCAGTGGTGGTTCATCATTGAAGTTATGACTACGGCTGGTTCTAAACTTGTCTACAGTCACTGCATCTGACACACACACACACACACACACACACACACACACAATTAAGCAGGGGCACTTAGGTCTCTTGTTCAAAACAATTTGATAGAAGTTAGAAAACTTGGCGCTTAAAACTGCTTGTGGATGTAAGAAGAGTATCAGAATGTGAAAACTGTCATGGAAGTTATCCGAGGACAACATGTCTCATACTTGCAACACAGGCCTTCTAAAGATTGAAGAAAACATTAGATAGGAGTTTCCTGTGTAGAAAGTATCACGTACACCCACTAGCACATAAAGTCATCCTTTTCTTGCAATTTCAATTCATTTTTTTTTTCTTTCAAGCTGTATCTCTTCACCAACTAACCAAAGTTATTTTTGTTCAATGAACTTCATTGCTGCATGATAACTTCCCATTCAGTTGAGTACACATACTACTTTAGTACTTAAAAACATTTTGCTTTCAAGAGAAAAGTGATGAAAATAAACACTTCATGTGTTACTAGGTCCCATACTACATAAATCTTGCAAATATTCAAGTAAAATTATTTTGTACTCAATATGAATGTAATGCTGTGTTTTGATTCACACAATTTTATAAATGAAAGTGAGACAGTGAATTCAAAAACCGAAATATACACCCTAAAACCAGTAGTCTCAAGCATAAACACAAAGTTATTTGGATATTAGGAGATACAAATATTTATTTAAATGTTTGGCATTATGCACAGTACCAGGCTCTGCCTTTGTGCAACTGTTTTATCTAAGAATCAAAATGAAGACACACAATCATGTAGTGGGATTGGCCTTGAAAAGTGAATTTAGGTCAGTCGCATATGGTCAAACTGCATTAAAAAATTCAGGGTGGTGCAATGAGTCAGAGTCAAGGTATGTGCAAAAATTTACTGAGTATCTTTTCACATGGTATGCATTGTTGTGATGCTATCTTTAGCAATCACATTGATACACTTGATGGTGTAAGGTGCCTTGTTGGAGTAAAAACAGATCATCATGGAAACGCACTGTATGTGGTATTAATAAAGAGTCGCTCATTCTAAAGCACTAAAAATTGAACAACACTTCAAGGCACAGATTCTATGAGGTATTGGAATGTCCTGGAGAGATAGTGATCCATACATCTTACAATGTTACTCTTAACCATACTCATGAAGTTGGTGCTGGTTCGTCAAGTATACACAGGTATCGACAGCATCTCCTAAATGTTTAACTGGTTTAAGATTTGGTGATCTGGGAGATCAAGCCATGGTCATGAATTCTCTTTAGTGATCATTAAGCCACCTGTGTGCAACCAAACAGTATTGCTATGTTGCTTTGTCCTCTCAGAACATGACCTCTACATTAGGGCACTTTAATGTCAGAAAGGGATACGGACCGTCTACAAGAATGGTCACATATCGTAGTCCCTGCAATAGGACAATGGCCCTAATTGCAACCATTTCAACAAAGCCCACACCATAACGGAGCCACCTCCTGCTGGGATATAACACTGTCACAGGCAAGGTCTGTAGCTTCAATGGGGAAAACACTGAATTCTCATGTTCCCATCAACTCAATAGAACTGAAGCTGAGTTTCACCTGCCCGAGCAGCATACTGGCTTTGTTGTACAGTTCAGTGTCTATGTTAGTGGGCCCACACTAGTCATTAAGGTCTGTGCTGAGATGTCACCAAAGGGGCAATAGTCTGTCAGTGGCTACTGAAGCCTGCACAGTGCACTGGTCTCCACACTGTTCTGGTAGAAATGGGTTCCTGATGCCCCACATTCAAATTGTTTGCTTCCACAGTAGACCATTAAACATTCCACACAGTTCATCAGTTCATACAATACTTGTGGTTGCCCTGGGTAGTGGTTAACACATGTTGAATCATTGTCTCTGGGATACTGATGATACCATCTGGGCACTGTTGGCCTCAAAGGGCTGATCTCTCATGTCACCTCTGATATGCTGTGACCCATGCCCCTGATATACCTTTAGTCATAATGCACACAATTTCAGAGATTGCGCGTCCGTACAGTTCACAGGTCCGCATATAGAGACCACCTGGGTACGCCTCCTGGCACACTATGGTGAGCCGCAAAAGAAACAATATTATTTAAGCAATTGCAAATGAGTGCTTGTTCTATTCTTTAACCTGTATTCCTGCTGTCCATTCAATGGATTCAGTGCTATGCATGACCTGTGCCTCTTTGTATCTTACGCTCGCTCTACAAAGTACTGTGTTTCATAAATCATGTTAGTACTATCTATAAAAAAACTTTCTCGACGACAATGGTATTACATTTTCTCCATGTGTTAGAGTCAGTGTTAAGTCAGACAACAAACATCTTGATGGAAGATATACTAAAAATATCACTGCCCACCAGCAAGGTTTCGTGGAACAACAACACGCTCTCACCACTGTTCCCAATCAAGTGGCATCTGAGTGCTTGTGATGAAACAATCTGGGATAATTTTACTTCCCCTATTGTTTTGCCATCTGCCTCCTTAAAATTAATTTTTTTGTGTCTAACTAATTACCATTAACATGCCAGTATAATCTAAATTTTCATAAAAAAGAAAGGTTAGCCCTTAGTTTTTAAGAATCTAACACAAGATCTAATTTTTTGCTTAGTTTTATGTATGTAATTGATTTTTTAATTTATTTTGACTGTTCCTGGTTGGTATCTTTCATTATAGGGTGAAATCAGTAATTGTTTCATAACTTAAATTCTATTGTTGACTTATAAACAAATATAAATAATTATAAACATTTGAAGGAACAACTAACAGTATTCTTAAAGGATCTATTTGGTACTATTCGAAAATGTGTTTGCTAAGCCAACTCTTAATTAATTCCAAAGTAATCAACAGTTTCATCAAAAGTATTGTTTGCATAACTATATATGTTAATTTCATGATTTAAACAAATAATTCAGCTTAACCCTTGTAGTAGACGAAACTGTCAAAAAGAACCAATTTTTCGATGTATTCAGCTAATTTAATGAGTCAAGTTTTAATTGTAATTTCTGTAACGTTAACTTCAAGCAATGTGCAGTTTCAGTACCTATTATTGTGAGGATATGTAAGGGCCTGATTTTTGGTCCCAAGACAGTCAGTCCACGGCTGCGTTTCAGACAAGAAACCTGTGTTGGTTAGAACAACAACAATGCATCTGTGAAATAAGTGTAACACAATCAGGGCATGTGTTAAAACAATGACAGTGTCTGGTCTATATGTACCTTATTATTCTAAAGCACTGAAATGTGTGGTAAAAGACTGAAATGTGTGGTAAAAGACTGAAATGTGTGGTAAAAGACTGAAATGTGTGGTAAAAGACTGAAATGTGTGGTAAAAGACTGAAATGTGTGGTTATGTTTTCTACTGCTCGTAGATGTTCAACAGTAATCTATTGAAGCGGTATGTGTATGTTTGGCTGAAACCTATTAATGAGGCTTATCGAAAGTTAAGCAATAGAGTACTGACTATATATAACTGTGTATTATTGGGAGGTTGTGAACAGTGAAAGTAAACAACTGTGAAATGCAACCTGTCGGCTACACTATTTACAGCGTTGAAATTACAAACCCCATGTTTCAGCCAGTGTAGCAATGCAGTACATCGACACCAAGGACAATCAACGAAGAAATAAAGCGGGCAACCATCACATGTTCACAGCATGTTCTCTTCCACCAGTGCAACCATCACCCTTTCTGGCATATGATGAATCGGCTGAAGATTCAAACTCCTACGAGACACAGTTATCTCAACATTTCCAGGTGTTTCATGTGGGCAATGCAAAACTGTGCTTTCATTTTTTCCTGGCTGTACCTGTTGTTGTGCCAACTTACGCCTTTACAAGAACCAACCAGCTTATCATTTGATGGAATGTCAAGCTTCTCTCAACGTATTACTGTGACAGAACATGTCACTGCAACGCATGTAGAATTTTACCACGCTCATCAATGCCCAAACCAAACTTACAAAGCCTGGGTTGCCCAATTACACAGGTTGGGCTGTCGTCATAAATTTGTCACTACTACATCTACATCTACATCCATACTCCGCAATCCACCATACGGTGTGTGGCGGAGGGTACTTCGTACCACAAAAGTACCCATCAAAAATCCTACGCTGATCACAAGGTGCACAATGTTGTTATTCTTCCTGCTATTCTTCCAAGCCTAACAGATGTGCTCAATATACGACAGTCCTTCGAAGTGTCCAAGCCGCAGGCAAATCAGATTGGTGGTTGGGAGGAGGTATTGGAATTTCCTCAGTCAACCGCTGTTGGGCACACTGCATGCGTTCAGGATAATGGGGAAGCCATTGTAGTTATACAACCCTTGACTCAGCTTCACATGGGGTAGCATTATTGATGGCCACAGCACCAACAAGCCACGTCACAACAGTGGCCATGTCGCCCTGTTCATCTTGCGCTAAGCATTGGGCAGTTTGCAACAAGCGTTGAAAGAAAGGCCACACTACATCGGTGTATAACTACTCTTCAAACATGGCGGACACAGAAGTACCGATGGCCATCAACTGTATCTCTACAACGAATGTCTCCCCAAACAAAATGTTTATTGACCTGTGTGTGTTTAATACACCACTAAACATGCAAGTGGATACAGAAGCTGCAGTGAATTTCATAAGCGGACAAACATACATGGACTTGGGCTCCTCTCACCTCACACAGGTTTCACAGAAGCTGGTTAGCTGCAATAAACAGCAGATACTGATCCTAAGTCAGTTCTTCACTCCTGTATCTTACAAATCTGATGTTCATCCTCTCACCTTCCTTGTTGTGAATCATTCTCATACCACAGACCTCTTCAGCTTAGATCCATTTAATGCTTTCAGTTTCTCCGCTGGCAACGAGGTAAATTTTGTGTCAGATCAAGTCCCGTACCAGCAACTGGAGTCCCTCTGTTCTGAGTTTTTGTCATTGTTTTCCTCTGGGCTTGGTTTTGCAAATGGTTTTCAGGCTCACATTGCCATGGAAGAGTCCACCGACCCTCGTTGTTTTCAGGAGCAGCAAGTGCTTGTCGCACTGCACGACTCTGCCAAGGCTGAATTAGACCATTTGGTGACACTCAGTGTCATTCGGCCTATTTCTTCCAGTGAATGGACCACACCACTGGTCATCATTAAGATGCCGAAGGGTACGCTTCACCTCTATGGCGACTTCAGCGTCATGATTAATGCACAGTCCATGATAGACACATACCCTTTGCCTTGCCCTGATGAGTTCCTCACAAAATTATCAGGCGACCACTACTTTTCCAAAACATTGAATTGTCGGTAGTATACCTCCAGCTCCCCTTGGATGAGACCACTAGTCACCTTCCGTTGTCAATAAACCTTTCGACCTGTACCAATAACAACAATTGCCATTTGGCATTGCCAGTGTGCCTGCAATTTTTCAGAATGTTTTAGAAAAGCTGACAGCCTCTGTGCCCAGATGCATCAATTACTTCAACAGTATCACTGTTTTGCAGTCTTCCACCGAAGATCACCTTAGCAATTTTCAATTGTTTTCTGTTTTTTCAGTCTGTGGGTCTCTTGACTTCCGCAAGGCGTTCGACACAGTTCCCCACAGTCGTTTAATGAACAAAGTAAGAGCATATGGACTATCAGACCGATTGTGAGATTGGATTGAAGAGTTCCTAGATAACAGAACGCAGTGGAGAGAAGTCTTCCGAAGTAAGAGCGATTTCAGATGTGCCGCAGGGAAGTGTCGTAGGACAGTTGCTATTCACAATATACATAAATGACCTTGTGGATAACATCGGAAGTTCACTGAGGCTTTTTGCGGATGATGCTGTAGTATATCGAGAGGTCGTAACAATGGAAAATTGTACTGAAATGCAGGAAGATTTGCAAAAAATTGACGCATGATGCAGGGAATGGCAATTGAATCTCAATATAGACAAATGTAATGTGCTTTGAATACACAGAAAGAAAGATCATTTATCATTTAGCTACAATGTAGCAGGTCAGCAACTGGAAGCATTTAATTCCGTGAATTATCTGGGAGCAGGCATTAGGAGCGATTTAAAATGGAATGATCATATAAAGTTGATCGTCGGTAAAGCAGATGGCAGACTGAGATTCACTGGAAGAATCCTAAGGAAATGCAATCCGAAAACAAAGGAAGTAGGTTACAGTACGCTTGTTTGCCCACTGCTTGAATATTGCTCACCAGTGTGGGATCCGTACCAGATAGGGTTGATAGAAGAGATAGAGAAGATCCAACGGAGAGCAGCGTGCTTCATTACAGGATCATTTAGTAATCACGAAAGCGTTACAGAGATGATAGATAAACTCCAGTGGAAGACTCTGCAGGAGAGACGCTCAGTAGCTCGGTATGGGCTTCTGTTGAAGTTTCGTGAACCACCTTCACGGAGGAGTCAAGCAGTATATGTATCCTACGTATATCTCGTGAAGAGACCATGAGGATAAAATCAGAGAGATTAGAGCCCACACAGAGGCATATCGAAAGTCTTTCTTCCCACATACGAGACTGGAATAGAAGGGAGAACCGATATGTTGTTGTTGTGGTCTTCAGTCCTGAGACGTTTGATGCAGCTCTCCATGCTACTCTATCCTGTGCAAGCTTCTTCATCTCCCAGTACCCACTGCAACCTACATCCTTCTGAATCTGCTTAGTGTATTCATCTCTTGGTCTCCCTCTACGATTTTTACCCTCCACACTGCCCTCCCATACTAAATTAGTGATCCCTTGATGCCTCAGAACATGTCCTAACAACCGATTCCTTCTTCTAGTCAAGTTGTGTCAGAAACTTCTCTTCTCCCCAATCCTATTCAATACTTCCTCGTTAGTTATGTGATCTACCCATCTAATCTTCAGCATTCTTCTGTAGCACCACATTTCAAAAGCTTCTATTCTCTTCTTGTCCAAACTATTTATCGTCCATGTTTCACTTCCATACACGGCTACACTCCATATAAATACTTTCAGAAATGGCTTCCTGACACTCAAATCTATACTCAATGTTAACAAATTTCTCTTCTTCAGAAATGCTTTCCTTCCCATTGCCAGTCTACATTTGATATCCTCTCTACTTCGACCATCATCAGTTATTTTGCTCCCAAAATAGCAAAACTCCTTTACTGCTTTAAGTGTCTCATTTCCTAATCTAATTCCCTCAGCATCACTCGACTTAATTCGACTACATTCCATTATCCTCGTTTTGCTTTTGTTGATGTTCATCTTATACTCTCCTTTCAAGACACTGTCCATTCCGTTCAACTGCTCTTCGAAGTCCTTTGCTATCTCTGGCAGAATTATGATGTCATTGGCAAACCTCAAAGTTTTTATTTCTTCTCCGTCTATTTTAATACCTACTCCGAATTTTTCTTTTGTTTCCTTCACTGCTTGCTCAATATACAGATTGAATAACATCGGGGATAGACTACAGCCCTGTCTCACTCCCTTCCCCACCACTACTTCCCTTTCATGTCCCTCAACTCATAACTGCCATCTGGTTTCTGTACAAATTGTAAATCGCCTTTCGCTCTCTGTATTTTACCCCTGCCACCTTTAGAATTTGAAAGAGAGTATTCCAGTCAACATTGTCAAAAGCTTTCTCTAAGTCTACAAATGCTAGAAGTGTAGGTTTGGCTTTCCTTAATCTATTTTCTAAGATAAGTCGTAAGGTTAGTATTGCCTCACGTGTTCCAGTATTTCTACGGAATCCAAACTGATCTTCCCCGAGGTCGGCTTCTACCAGTTTTTCCATTCGTCTGTAAAGAATTCGTGTTTGTATTTTGCAGCTGTGGCTTATTAAACTGATTGTTGAGAACCGATAGAGGTAGTCAAAGTACGCTCCGCCACACACCGTCAGGTGGCTTGCGGAGTATGGATTAGATGTAGATGTAGAAGTGCAATCTTGCCCAATTTCTATTTTTTTCAGCCGTCAACTGAGTACCTAAGTTTTGAGGTTTCTCACACAGGGGTCATGGTGTTGCATCACTATGTTGATGCAATTGCAACTTTGCCACAGCCAAGCTCCATAAAGGAGCTGCAGGCATTTCTAGGCACAGTTGCATCTATTATAAGTTTGTACCAGATGCATCCACTGTTGCTCAGCATCTGCACATGCTTTTGCATAAAAAATGTGCCTTTTTCTAGTCCCCAGCTTGAGACCACGTGTTCCCTTTGCTTACACCTAAGCTTCAATCTGCTCCGTGTCTGGCCACTTTTCAGCCAAGTGAGCATCTCGTCTTGGCTACCTCTCAGCATGGTCTTGGCATAGTGTTGGCAAATAACTACACGGACAGGACTGAATGACCCATTGGTTATGCTTTTAAGACTGACTCCCACTCATCAGTGGTTTTATTAGATTGGAAAGGAGGTTTTAGCAAATATGTTTGCCATCAAGAAATTTCATGTCTTCTCATCTTCCATTTAATTACGCACAAGTCATTTGTTGCTCTTTCTAATCCTTCAGCTTCCATGTAGGACGAAGCAGCACATTGTTCACAGTAGTGGGCTCTCTTCCTATCCTGTTATCATTATCAGATCCATTACCAGTCAACATCACAATGCGCCAATGCCGATGCCTAATTTCACCTACTGATCGGGCCAACCCTGTGTTCGATCAATACCAGTTGTTTTGTTTCTATTTATACATTGAGAACCAGAACCTGGTCGATGGTTTTCCATTCACTAGTGGCTTGACAGCATTGGCTGTTACCACGGATCCTGTACTCAGTCAGTTCCTCTCTTTTGTGCAATACCTGTGCCCTGAAAACCCCCCAGCCATACCTCTGATTCCTTGCATAATTACTTCTCCCTCAAGCACCATGTTTCAGTATTTGATGGGGTTCTTTTGTTAGCTACAGAGGACATTGCTACCCCTGTTATTATTCCTGCTTCCTTATGCCATAATCTACTGCAGTTTCTGCATGTCAGTCATTGGGAACCTCTCTCCCACCAAAGCTTTGGCATGCCAGCATGTATATTGGTTGGGCATTGATGGTGACATTATGCAGCTTACTGCTGCTTGCACTCACTGTGTTCAGCAACAGGCAGCTCTGTGGACATCCTTTTCCCCATGGCCGACACTGCAGTGTCTGAGGGAGCATCTACATCAGGGGTGGGCACAAGAGCTGCCTGCATGGTTGCCCACGGGCACCATGAGCCGCGAGGGCAACGTTGAGCAACTGTCAGGGCACATAGTGCAGATAGCAGAGCTATGCAATGTGGCTGGGCACTTGGGTATGTATTTTGCACCAAGCGCAACCATGCCACTGTTAGAGTGCTTTGTGTACAAAACTGAGTATGGACAAGCTAACGTATGTCGTGCTGGTGGAACACACACAAGTCCGACGTCGTTTCACACATATGCGGCGTCCGTGAACTTGGCGCCGGTACACGATTATCAGGAGGCCCAATTGTATGTGGCACAACATGCGTGTGTGGGAGGTAAGTGTAAAACGTGCTTACCTGAAGTCTGTGTATACTGTACCATGCAACGGTTGGCTGTGAACGGATGAAAAACAGTTTAGAACAATTGTAACATGTTCTACTTTCAAGGCCACAAATAGGAAACAGATGTAAAGGATTAACAAACAAACACATTTGTATTATAAGTGTTACATTATATTTACACAGACGCGTGTAGTTCAGAGGAGTGGTACCACATACGAATAGGACATAGGCATTATTTTACATCATCCTGGATGTTTTTACAATGATTTTGAACTAGCATCTCAATATTTGGTGTGAAATTACTGGTCATTAGGTGCACTGCACCAGTCAGATGAACGTTAGTAAGACTACTCCTAAGCTTCAATTTTGTCAGTTTCATTATGGAGAAAACACTTTCGCACAAGTATGTTGTTGCGGAAGAACTATACACACGAGCAGCTATTTTAAATAACAATGGAAACTGTTCACGTGGAAAATATTTGTAGAAGCTTTCCAAGGTTTCTGCAGTGTGAAACTTCTCCTTCAGTACACGACTGCATTGAAAGTCCGTGAGTTCCAACTGAATTTCAGAAGGCACATTTTCAACGTTGACTGCAAAAGGCGTTGCGAAAGGGGTAACATCACATTCCAGAAGATTTAAGTCCTCAAATCTGGTATCAAAAAAGCCTTCAAGAGACTGTAGCATTGTTACAAACCCATCAAAGAGTTCTTTGAGCCTCTCCAGTTCCAAATTGTTTTCACTAACAACTAGTGCAACTCTCAAGAAGCGTACACACGGCATTTCTGACAGTGGCTTTGCCCAAAAAATCTGTTTTCTCTTGAAAGCCAAAACAGTGTCAAACACTTCGCTAATTACCTTATCTCTACCTTGCAAAGCTACATCCAAGCTATTCAGATGCTTTGTTCCGTCAGTTAAAAACGCAAGGTCTAAAATCCACGGTGGATCATCAAATTCTTTCACCAGTTTTTCCTTTCACATCTGTTTTTATAACCACGTCCATGACACCAAATAGTTTGGCAAATTTTGCTAGCAAATTAACACGGTGAAGAAAGCAACATATTGCTGGTAGTTCCTGCTGGACACCGCCGGCTTTCAACTTTTTTTATATCAAAGCAACGATACCAGACTTATGACCAATACCTCATATTTCTCTATTATATGTTCTACGCACAAAAATATATCATTGTCTGTTGTTGCGTAATGCTTTGGCACTAAATCGAGGAGTTCCAAAGTCACATCAAACTGAGAATCAAGTCTTTGCAAAAAGACTGCAAGTTGAGCAATATCACATACATCAGTGCTTTTGTCCAATGCTAATGAAAAGAAAACCAAATCTTTGGTCCTGCTTCTCAAATGAGCTTCCACATTGTGTGCTCTTTCTTCAATGCAACTGCACACCATTCTCCATGAAAGAGGAACAGTTTCAAAAACAGGAAGACTTGCTGAGCACAAAATTGTTGCAGCAGCAGCAAAACATTCTTTCACAAATTCTCCATTGCCGAAGGGCGATGCTTTTTAACCTACGAGCTACACGATAGCTTAGTGTCATTGCTGCATTGATGTGAATGATGAGGTTTTCGTCCTGTAAATACCTACAGGAAAAGGTAAAAGTGAGGGAAAATGCACATAACATATTATTAACAACAGCAATAATATGAAACAGTGTCATAATTATCTACATGTATATGTAAGTCTTTGTCCTTTTTCTGCTTCAGTTTGATGAGTTTGACTTTTCTTTCTTCATTATTCAAACTGACTATATCCTTCTCATGAAGCAGTTGATAATGTCGCTGCACATTGTACTTCTTCAGTGAAGACAATGTTGCACTGTAAATCAAACACTGAGGTCCGCTTTGCATTCCAACAAAAACATACTCATCTTTCCACTGTGGATTAACGCGTATGGGTTCAAAGGACTTTAACTCCTCCTCAGCCATTTTCCACCCACTAGTTCTGTTTTATCAAAAACACCGAACAACATGTCTGCACAGACAATAAAAACTATGGGAAGTAAACGGACTGAGTGATTCCGCACAGTGCAGTGACGTGCATGGCTAGGTGAGTGGATGGTGGGGGTACTGCTGGCTGGCAGAATGGGGGAGAGCCGCGGCCACACCTTGCAGGCACCTGTGAGCGCCCGCACTTGTGAAACGGTATTTGTCCAGCCCTGGTCTACATGTTAATTTTGCTTGGGCCTTCCTAAATCAATATTGGCTCATTGTACTGGACACCTATGCCAAGTTTCCCTACGTGGCACGTTGTCCGACCACATCCGCAGCAGTCACTATTTCAGTCCCGTCTAAGATTTTTGCAATTGAGACACTTCCATATACTGTGGCTACTGATAATGGCCACCTGTTTGTTTCTCAAGAATTTGTATCTTTTTGTCAGGCGAGTGGCATTCACTATCTCACAGGTCCCCCATTTCATCCTCAATCTACCTGTGAGGCTGAAGGCATGGTTGAGACATTTAAAACTCACATGTGGAAGTACGTATCCGGCAGGTACCCTGAAACTGTTTTAAGACTGTTTTTTGGGCATGTACCATACACTCCAGTGGGGGACAAGAGCCTGGTGGAGCAATTAAATGGATGCCAACCACAGACATCCCTTCACTTGCTGCATCTGACGCTGCGTCCGCCAGTGCTGCCGGCTCAGCAACGCTTCAGACCATGTGTGCCTGTCTGGGCTCATTGTTTTTGCCACAGGCCAAATTGGGTTCTTGCCATCACTGGGGCTGGCACTCGTGTGTCGTTCACACTCCTGACATGTGGACATCCCGTAACTTGACCAGCTGTCGCTGCACATGGAGGGCTCTATCCTGGAGGGCACAACACCTACCTCGCCCCCAATGCCTGTTCGTATGTCGCAGATGGTAAAGTTTGTGCTTTGGGGGGGGGGGGGGGGGGGTCGATACCTGACTGATCTCTGTCTGAGGTCCCCACCTCCACCCCCTTTGTATACAGCCATTGCCAGAGCAGTGCAGTAATCATCTCCCATGCCTCCACTGATGCCTCTGGTGCCAAAAACTGACCTTGAAGAGGATGTCACTACAGAGATGCTGTCCCCAGTCCTGCACTGCGGCCTCTCGTGAGAGGGGGACTTTGTGCCAAACTGGCCACTCATCACTTCTGTCCCTCCTCGCTGGTGCCTACCCACCACATGCTGCAGCAGCTGTTGCCATCATCAGGCAATGAAATGGTCACAGCACCATCATTGGCATTTCTGTGACAAGTAATCTCAATGCCGTTTGAGACCAGTGCTTTTTATCACAGTACCGGTGCTCTTTTTCAGTACCAGTGCTTCTCCTGTACTCTCCATTTTTCTATTCCTAGTGCTTTTATGTATATATGTGGTTTCCCCCTAGAACATAGCAGTGATGTACCTTAACTCATGAAGTGTGTGATTTCAGACATCGTGCACCCGTACACTTCTCAGGCCCACTTTAGACACCATGTGGGTCGACCCCACGGCGCACTCTGGTGAGCCATAAAAGAAATAGTATTGTTTAAGTGACCACAAATGAGTGCTCAGCCTATTCTGTATTATTGTTGTGCACGCAAAGTGTTCAGTGCTACATGCAATCTGTATTTCACTGTACCATACATCAGCTCTACAAAGTACTGTGTTCCATAAATTTTATTTGTTCCTGTTATAACAGTGCCCTGCACAGATTGTCATCCCTACTACATGCCTGCCTATAACAGAGAGCTCAAATATTGTGTTTACACTCACACCATACACTGCATCTAGTCTCAACAATGAGTAGACAGAAGTTGTGGAAAGGTTTGTTTCATTGAAAATGTTTCAATAATGACACATTTTCAATGAAACAAGCCTTTCCACAACTTCTGTCTACTGCTTAAAACAAGTGCTCTATGGTAGTTACACTGCTTGTATTAACACACCTCTATGTCATATCACAGTCAATAATTATTTGTGACAACAGTAGTCTGTATTAATGCTTTGAAGTTTAGAAACTTCCAAATCAGACTGTGGAAACTTGAAACGATCCAATTTGCCTGACAAATTATGACCTTCAGAATCTGTGTGGGCACTGGAAATCTGAAAATGCATTTGCTTCTTATCAATCTGATCAGAGTCACTGCAAAAGTACTGACTTGCATAATCATTAATTGTTATCAGTTGCACAGTTTTGTGTTTGAACTGTTATTTAGAATTGTAGCACAGTTTTTTTTGTTTTTTGTTTAATAAGGACAGCTGGATAATCAAAGATTGTTTTGATATGAGTAATACAAACCACATCAAAAAAAATTGTTGAATGTAAATTACCTGACATCAGCTATATTTAGTACAGATGTTCTACATGCTGGTGATGTATGGAAATTTGCACTGCACCAGGAGTCAAACCTGTATTTCTCACTTATCACAAGCAGTTGCCTATCATTAAGCTACCCAAGACAACACAAAACTTCCATCTGTTACCCCCAAACTGCAATGCTTATCCTCACAGTGATGCAAGTGTTTCACTTGGTTAGACTATGTTTGTAAGGTAATCCAATTAAGTGGCTTAGTGTGTACAGCTGTTTTGAACAGGTACTACTTCAGGGTTGCCACACATTTCCCCAAGTGAAATTTCCTGATATTTCCCTGAATTCCAGAGTGTTTTAGCATTTCTCCCTGATAAATTGTGAGATATCAAAGGTACGTTAAGACATAAGTGGATAATCTGTCTTTGCAGCTAGAGTACAAGAAACAATAGTGCAAAGAAGGAAATATTTGAAATAAACTTGGAAGCAGATGGTATTTCCTGATTTGAGCAAAAATCTTAAGTAATAACATCAACATCTTTTGTAATGAACTGTTTTTTGATGGAGAAAGCAAGCCAAATGGCATGTGTGTTTCATTAAGATCAATGAAGTAATTTTATTTCAATAAAACTAAACACATTTGGTAATAGAAACACGCATTTCCTTGGAGTCGCAAGGCATATTTAAAATACCTTCACCAATTGCAGAAATAACCTCAGAACAATGTAGGCCTCTTGAAAGAAATGTATAAGGCGTGAAAGAATTGTGTAAACTAACACTGCAGGTGATTGCCAATAAAATGTTGGTTCTACTATGTTTGTCATTGTCAGTTATTACCCACTGTGTTATATCTATTATTTTACAGGTATTGTGCGAATTTTCTTTCGAAAGACATATGCATACATAGTGTGCAAACTGCCAGCGACTGATACAATTTTATTCTTCTTATCGCCCGTACATTTTAACACATGAACTACTTTTGAAGTGTCAAAATGTACTAAAACAAATAAAATATCTATAAAACACCACACTGTACAACACGCTTGCAGTGAGACAGTTTCAATTCTTTAAATCCATCGCCCATGGTCTCTAGCCTGCTGAGAAGCACCACAGTCCTGGGTCCATAAATAAACCATGAGAATCGGCTGCATTATGCCACACATAAACAGACCCGGCCTGCAGGCATGTTGGTGGGACTAGATCTGACGGTGCAGAGCCTGCACATTAGTGGGAACTGAATGGCTTCAGATTGGCAGGCTTGATCCATTACAAATACCCGCAGAAATAAACTCCAGTTTTGGCCCATTGTGGAAATCCACTCACGTGGCCAGCTACTCACAAGCCACAGACAGCATGTTGATGAAATGAGACCATGGTGATCAATCCATGCAACGTATAACTTGTTCAAATACTCTGAGAATCAATAATAATGAGGATAAGTAGTAACTGACCGTAAAGATGATAGTCTTTTCTACATACCTGTCTGTGGCTCAGCAATCACACTCACAACTAAATTTTCAACCATAGCTTTTGTCAGAAAACAGGACACACACACATTCACACAATCACTCCAACACAACTCACACACATGACTGCAATCTCCGGCAGCTGCGTCTACAGCATCCAAACAAATCACTCTCCATGCTTTCTTGCCTATTGTCAGCAGTTGCAAGGCTAGTGGCAAGAAGTGGCGGCAGCAAGGAATGAGGGAGTAGGGAGCAGCACATGTACTCAGCTGCACCCACCCAGCAAAGATGCACAACACCTCAGTAAACAAACTGTTTCATCTACTGAGACAAAAATGAGATTTTTCCAGCATTTTTTTTTTTTTTTCAAATTTCCCTGATAGTTCCCTAATGGGTTTGATATTCCCCAATTTCCCAGATTTAAAGAACCTATGGCAACACTGTACTTATATAAATACATCTACATCAATACTCTGCAAGCCACCATAAAGCATATAATTGAGGGTACCTTGTACCAGTACTTGCCATTTCCTTTCCTGCTCCACACACAAATATAGCAAAAAACTGATAGTCTATATGCCTCTGTGTGAGCCCTAATCTCTCGTATCTTATCTTTGTGGTCCTTATGTGCACTATATGTTGGCAGCAGTAGAATCGTGTAGCAGTCAACTTCAAATGTTGGTTCTCTAAATTTTCTCAATAGTGTTCCTCGAAAAGAATGTACCTTCCCTATAGGGATTCCCATTTGAGTTCCTGATGCATCTCCGTAACACTTATGACTTGTCTAAACCTACCAGTAACAAATCTAGCAGCCTGCCTTCAAACTGTTTTGATGTCTTCCTTTAATCCGACTTGGCACAGATCCCAAAAAATCGAGCAGTACTCAAGAAGAGGTCACACCAGCATTGTATATTTACAGATGAACCACACTTTCCTAAAATTATCCCAATAAACTGAAGTCGACTATTCACCTTCCCTACCACAGTTCCGACATGTTTGTTCCATTTCATATCACTATGCAACGTCACACCTACTTATTTAAATTATGCGACTGTGTCAAGCACGGCACTAATATACATTGTGGGTTTGTTTTTCTACTCATCTGAATTAGCTTACATTTTTCTACATATAGCTGCCATTCATTACACCAAATAAAAAGTTTTTATAAGTCATCTCCCATCCTCCTACAGTAACTCAAATTCGATGCCTTACCATACACCACAGCATCATCAGCAAACACAGCTCGCAGCCCATCTTTTCCACCAAATCATTTACGCATATACAGAAAAGTTGTCCTATCACAATACCCTTGTCTCTGATGAACACTCACCATTGAGGAAGCCATATAACAATTTCTTACTTCACACAGGATGTGAAGCAAATAAGATGGAGTTACACAAATTAAGCTAATAATGTTGAGCACAGTTTACCTGAAATGAAACAACGAAACTTGGAAAACTTGTTATTAAAAATGAAGTTTCATTCCTTTTTAAAGAAGGAAAACATATCAAGTATTTTTAAGTAATTAGGTTGTATACTATTGTATGTTAATGAGAAATAATTTTTGAGAGATCCTGACATCTTTCCTTTAAGTGAGGGAATGTGAAGTATTACATGCCATTTAGGCAAATGACCTTTCACACTCGTGTAGTACAAGGAAAGATGATTGCAATGGAATAATATTATGTATAGAGTAAATCACAGAAAGTATACCTTGCGCAGGTGTTTGTTTTCGTATGTGCAGACATTAAATGGAAGATGTGGAATACACGATAATGACAAATTTTGACAAGTACACGGCTTCACCTGTTGTGGGTGGGAACTTTTTTGTTTTGGCATCAGTGCTTGGTGTTGGCTTGACCATCAAGGGGCAGCCACACACTCAAAGAATGGAAACAAAAGACAAGGTGGTTTTGTGACAAATAAAATATACTGTAATGTTTAATGTCGTGTAGAGCCTTCAAGATGTATGTTGTATGAAAATTTGTGTTCTACTCTAATTCACGATTCACTCTAATGATCTGTACACCCATTCACGGAAATATATGTCTGTAACAGGAAAGTGGTGGACATGCTTTTTCATGATAGGAGTAGAAGTTATCTTGTTATGCTCCAATAACAGTGGCAGACATGAAGAAGTCACACCTTTCCTCAGCTATACACGGTATTGCGGAGGCAATGATTAGTAAGGCCACTACTTCATAAAAATCAACTACAACAGCTGGACTTAAAAAAAGGTAAATGTGTAAGATATTATGTGACAGACCTCATGAAGTGTTCTGACTCACCTTGAACTACAAGGAGTGAGCCAGCATCTACATAAATCCTAAACCAGAGATGCTTATTACTTTGTTGTCCATATGGGAGTCTGTCCAATGGTAAAATGAAAGTACATTTGTACAATTCTCCTACGTGAATGATTTCTTGAATGCAAATTTTAAAACTTCGTCTTTCATTTTGCTGTCTTCAACTGCCACACCAGACTGGTCAACACGGTACTGTATGGAGATATTAGACCCACTTGGTCATTTTAAATACAATCAAAATTCTCAGATTCTGTGCCAGATCTTTTGCTAAGGTATGACTGTGGTAGTTGTTGTATTCTTCCTGCAAAGACTTCACAAATGCACAAATCTCCACTAACGTTTGCTTCTCATCATTTGTGTGTGTTCTCCTGAACTGAGAATACAAAGCATCTGCTTCCTCAGTACCTTATGGATTTGGTTATTAAACCATGGTGGGTGTTTTGCATCCTTAATACACTCACTAGGCACATAACTTTCCAGACCACGATTTACAATCTGCTTCAACTTTGCACATAATTCTTCTGCATCCAACTTTTTGGAACTAAGTGATGTCAATTCGCTGTCTAAGTGAGATGCTATTTGCTCTTTCCATCATAAACACTCTCCTAGCCTTCTTGCCTGATTTATTAACTTTCATAACCACTGCTGCTACAAAGACATCATGACTGCTAATCCCTGTTTCTACACTGATGATTTCAATAAGGTCTGGCCTAATTGTAGCTACAAGGTCTCCAATACAACCACTGCCTACTGGCTGCTGAATTAGCTGCTCAAGATAGTTTCCAGAAAAGTGTGTTCAACAGTACTATGTACGACAGTCAGTCTGTAACACCCCCCCCCCCCCCCCCCCCGCCCTTTCCACATATCCATAGACATCCTATTCTATAGAATGAAATTTTCACTCTACAGCGGAGTGTGCACTGACATGAAACTTCCTGGCAGATTAAAACTGTGAGCCAAACCGAGACTCGAACTCGGGAACTTTGCCTTTCGGGAGCAAGTGATCTACCAACTGAACTAACTAAGCACGACTCCGCCCCGTCTTCACAGCTTTAATTGCGCCAGTACCGAGCTCGAGTCTCAGTCTGGAAAATAGTTTTAATCTGCCAGGAAGTTTCATCTTATTCTATACTCTGCAGGTTAAAGTCACATCCAACTAGCAATGCATTATCTAGGTATTTATGCGCTACTGACCGTGGACTTCTTTTGTATGACTGTAGAACTGTCCGGAATCGGTAGCCGGTAAAAACATCCAACAATTAACGTGGTTTCATCTATGCCTGTGATACACAAGCACATAACTCCACTGTCACGGTCAACTTCTGCAGCAATAGAAACAATATTTTTGTTAACTGCAATGAACATGTCCCCTCCTATGGCCTTTAATCTGTCTTCCTGATTTACGTTACATGACTCACTAAATACATCAGAACTTTGCACTTCAGATTTCAGCCAGCTCTCGGTCCCAAGAATAATTTGGGCGAGAGAACTTTCCTGGAAATAAAATTCTGACAGTCAAAGAGTCTTTACTCTCAATGCGGTCTAACTTCCCTTGCGGCATATTGACCGGGAAGTGTTGATCAGAGTACCTCAAACTACAGACTAGCCTAAAAAACCCTCATGTGCACTCCACAAGAACTCTGCTACCTAAGTAGCTGCGACTAGTTATTTTCCAAAAGATTTTTGTACTACCATAAAATTATTTTCAAGTTCATCTTCAGATGGGGCCCACATTGAAGTTACATCTTCATTTCCACAGCATGGTGCTAGGTATTGGCTATGTGACATGAAGATAGGAAAAGCTTTAATGTATTATCATCACAAATGACAGTGGTACACTGAAAAAAATGATCAAATGCAAATCTGAAGGCAAAGACATCAACTGAGGGCAACACTTAGAACTGAAAGCATGTTTATTACAGGCACCAAATACAGCCAGAGCAGAACTGGACACCTGGATGGAGAGTGCAGTTACTTATAAAAACATGAAACAGTCCAGAATATATGAACATTACAAACATAATATATTTAAAGAACATGCCAGAAACTGTAAATAATAAATGATTGTTAGTGGTTGGATTGAACTAGCAAACTGTAGCGCACAAACCAAGGCTGCTAACCACTACACTATGCTGCATGCGCAACAGCTTGCAGCACTTCTCCCTCTCCTGAAGAAACAGCAACCTATTGTTTCAAAAATTCTGATTGAAGTTGACTACTACAGTACTCTGGCTCTAGACTTTGTAAGTGATTCTCTTATGGCAAAATTGGCAGATCCTCACTTTCTGATTGTGTTGTTAGGTCCTCATTTTCTGATTGTGTTGTTAGGTCCTCATTTTCTGATTGTGTTGTTACATTTTCTTCACTGTCATGAGTATTGAAGGTATCCTTCCCCATAGAAGCTCCGCGATCATTGAGTGGGTCTTCAGTTTCCTTGAACCTCCCATCATTGATCTGGATCTCTGGACTGCAGCAGGGCTTCACACAGATGACAAGTACGACATCTCTGTACTTTTGTCTTCTTGATAAATGATCAAAATCCTAGACTTCATATGTGATGACCAACAAGCAATGTAGGATACAATAAGATCCAAAGTAGCATTTTAGTCACTTTTACGATAGTCATATTTTATGCAAGAGTGTAAAAATCCATACCAAGTCTCTGGGGCTTATCTCAATGGACAGTGCTTGGTCTTATAGCATTCTGTGTCTCACTCCTGGGGGTACAGGGCTCATATGTAAGCAATAGGCCACACTTCTTTGATCCTGGTGATGAGATGTTTTGCGAGTTCATCCTGCCTTACTAAAGTGGAACCGGTGTCCCCTTTGCTGTTTCGGCTTCTTGATCATGGAGCACAAAGAATGGTGGGATGCCTACAGTGTCTTGCTTCATTGTGCTGTAATCACTGTAACACTATTTTTTGACCATGTTAACATCAGTTTAGATCAATGTATTTGCACAACATCAATTGCTTAATACGCTCCAAATCAAAAAATTATTTCAGAGTGAAAAGTGGTATCTTTTTCAGTGACAATTTTTGTACACATCAGCAGTTGGAGGATGATGGCAGATTTAAAATGGCACATTTATTAGTATCCACATATTTAGAGTGAACGTGATTAATCAGCACTCAATAGAAAATTAAAATAAAAGCTACAATGTGGATAATAACTACGAAGTAGTCTCAATAAGTAAAAGAAATACTTTTTCAACACATCTCACCATATAACTCTCATTCATGGTGATAAATTACAGTTTTTTTCCTACTTTCTTGTCACATAACCAGTTCTCAGCATCATGCTATAGAAATAAAAACGTAACTTCTGTGAATCCACTCTTAAGATGGGCCAGGATTACCTATGGAGCTAATTTATGGGAATAAATAAGTATTTCAAAAAGTAGCTGCTCCCACTATGGAACAACAGGTTCTAAAATATCAATCAACCACAGACTTGTTGTTCTATTACTGTGATGCTATAGTTAGAACTGGTGAAGCCTTTACTCTACAGACGATTAATAATGCAAAATCAGGAATGCCCATCAGCAACTGGCCAGCATCTCATCACTTCAATTAATCCAGAAATGGTGAAATACTTTCATACCTTACTGTCAACAACAGTTTCAATTACTGGCACTGATATACTCAGGAGAGCGTCCAATGACGTAACTTTCTCACACCCCTGGCAAACACACTTCACCAAAGCAGAAAATTTTGCAGCTTGCAAATAAAGGTTTTAAGTTACATGCTACATGATTTCATCTCTTACCTCTGAGTGCATGTTGTCTCTTCAAAAGGTGTAATAGTTCCACTCCGAAACATTTCACAGCCCGCATGGGCAATCATTGCACCATTGTCAATGCAGAATCGTTCATCAGTGGCATACAGTGTAGCACCACGTTCTGCACACATTGTACCCATCATTTCTTGCAATCGAAGATTACATCCTACACCACCAACTATTAAAACTTCAGAAGATCCACAATGCGCCATTGCACGTTCTGCAAACATAAATAGTGAATTTATTTCATAAACCACTGGAATTAATTCCATAGGGGCTGCTCAAAGACTAATAATGACTGAATGAATAGAAAATAAATGAGGAATGTGACAAAATTAAAGCAGAGGAAGGGAAGTGTGAGGTAGAGTGCAAGTGAGAGGTTGAGAGGGGAGTGTTATGCCACAAGAAGACATTTTTATCATCTTAAGTAAGATCACAAAATTTGTATAGAATCCAGCTGTCAAAATGAAGGAACAAGCAGTCTTGGTTAAAGTGATAAATTTTTTTTATTATATCCCAATGACATGTTTCACCCTTATTTGAGCATCTTGAGATTGGCTGGTATTTTGTGGTTATGGGTACATGGGACACTGAACATAAAATGTCCCAGCATGTCAATGTCTCTCGTCAAACGTTTATTAAGGCCCAATGCAAACTAAACAGGATCAGGCCTACAGTAAAGCTTTACATCATAAACATACCAGAGGTGTAGTGCATATTCTGGTTGCACACATTACATGTTTATGACGTAAAGCTTTATTGTAGACCTGATCTTGTTTGGTTTCTACTGGACTGCACCACATGCCATAATAAAGGCACTGTACAGTGTTTTTAAGGCTTTGAAAAGGGGCATTTACCTGATCGGATATTTTATGTGCGATATCCCATATACCTATTGTTACCAAATATCAGTCACTCCGAAGATGCCTAAATAAAGGTGAAATGAATCATTGGGAAGTAATAAAGAAATTTTAACACTGCAACGAAGACCACTTGTTTCTTCATATCACACGTACTGGTTGCTGTACCAGCTCCATTATGAACTGAAACTTTTTTGTGACTATTAATGTTTTAACTGTAGTGTCTTTGAAATTGTAAAACAGTCACAGAAAATTGTCAGTATATCAAATAACATAAGACCTATATGACTCCTATTTCCTACCTTCCGTTAATGCATATCTGTAATGCATTAGCATAAAAGCAGCAACTGACAAAGTGAAACATATTTCATATTTCAATGATCAAAAAGTGATCTATTCATGGGTGTGTGTGGGTGGAAGGGGGAGGGGGGGGGGGGGGGGGGGAAGGAGGTTGTGCGCCATATAAGCCCAATTTGTAAAACTCTCAAACGAGACTTTCAATCTGCAAATTACTGCAGGTATCAGTCAAACATGGTGAAAGTTCAGAGGTTTTTACCTTGCTAAGTAGACAAAAACAATAAATAATATGCAAGGAAACTGATATTGACAGGCACAATCTACAGTCAAATCACACACTTACTCATCTCTGTTCATGTGGGATGGCAAGATGCATGCGAATACCTGAACGCTGGTAGCAGTTACCGATTGATTCTTGCACACAGAGAGTTAAGAACTATCATGTCATTGTTGCCACCAAGTGCTGAGGCCTGACCATGGTGAGCAGCAATCTTGGCTGGGATGGGTAGTGGGAGGTACATCAAAGATGTGTGTTGGCTTGGGAGAGGGATAGCAGGGTAGGGAGGGGTGGTGGAATATGCTGCAGTGCAATCTGTGGAAATGTGCAGGTATGCGATGAGGACAAGATGGTGGACTGCTAGGTGTCACATTGGGAGAGCTATGCATAGGGGAAAGGGGGGTGGGGGGGGGGGGGGGGGGAGAGATCAAGAAAGAGAAGAGAAGCATAGCAATGGAAAGAACTATGCACTGGAACTAGTAGTCTAAAATATGTGAATGAGGATGGAGTGGGAGCAGGAAAGGAGTGAAGGCAGGTGGAGAGCAGGGACTAGCAATGGTTAATCCTAATGGTGTTACAGGAACGAAGGATATATTGCATGGAGAGTTCTCCTCTGTGCAATTCAGAAAAGCTGGTGATGGTGGGAAGAATTCAGAAGTCAGATGCTGTGGTGCAGTCGAAGTGATGAACGCCCTGTTCAGCAGCATGCTCAGCAACTTACTGGTCCAGCTCTCTATTGACCACATTTTGGCAGTTCTTAGTGATCAAGCAAACATACAATGTCACACAGTGGTAGAGCTACGTCAGTAGACCATAAGGCTGCTTTTAAGGTGGTCCCGCTTCTAGTGAGGTACAAGATGTCTGTGATAGGATTGAAGAAGGTGGTAGTGAGAGGATGTATGGAGCCTGTCTTGCATTTAGGTCTTTTACGAGGATATGACTCAAGAGGCAGCAGTTTGCAAGCAGGGGCACAATAGAGACGCACAAGGATAAGGCACATGCTGAGTGATTGGCAGAATGCCACTGTGGGAGAGGTGGGGATGATATTTCTCATTTCAGGACATGAGAGCTAGTTGAAATCCTGGCAGAGAAAGTGATTCAGTTGCTCCTGTCTTAGGTGGTGACAGGAGACATATCACAGAGTATGTTTCTAAACAAGGTGGGGAGGGTAAATTTGGTCTGTTAAGGTCTCAGCAAGACCACTAGCATAATTGGAAAAGGACTGCCCTTTACAGCAGAAGCGAAACATGGATTGGCTAGGCTACATGGAAGGGACTTCTCTGTGTGGAATTTGTGGCAGCTGTCAAAACAGAAGTATTTTTGGGGGTTGGTAGGTTTAATGTGTACAGAGATACAGATGAGGCCACCCACAAGGTGGAGGTCAACATCAAGGAAGGTGGCTTGTTGTACTGAGGAGGACAAGGTGAGGTGAATATGGTAGAAGGTGTTGAGGTTCTGGAGGAATGCGACAGGCTGTCCTCGCCCTTGGCACAGATCTTGAAGATATCAATAAGTCTGAACCAGATGAGGAGTTTAGGATACTGGATGGTAAGAAGAATTCCTCTAGATGTCCCATGAATACATTGGTATAGAATGGTGTCATGCAAGTGCCCATGGTTGCTCTACACTTTTGGTAACCTTGGCTTCTTTTATTAAGAGCTTAGTTTTGAAGGAATTTGAAGAAAAAAGAAGTGTTTGAAATTTTTGGTAGTTTCATTTGAAAAATATTTTACGACACCACAAAGGAAGGTCGAGTGGCGCAACAGATACTAATAGTATCAACCTGTATCAAGATATATTAATTATGTATGTACTACAATGTATAGTCTTTTACGTAAACAACTAAAATCATATAAGTGAACTCAAACTTTTTATTTATTTTTCCCCACAAACTTTTTTTGCATGGTCTACTGTGGTAAAATGAATTTTGAAACTACTGTTCACATTTATCTAATACATATTCAAACAAATTTGGTAGAAAGTAGTATCATTTACAAAATACAAATAGTTACTGAAATTGAGATATTTACAATTGAGCTGTCCATTCCTGCATGTAGTTCCATCACATCTAGAATGAATTTTAATTATTCATATCTGCGCACTATTTTCTTTCTGTGTGTTCGCAATGAACTACACTTCCCAGATTTTTAATCTTCTTCCTTATAGCTTTCTCATTAACTTTATATTTTGAAGTGAGATTCCGTATAACATCTCTTTTCATTACATTATTTTTATAATTACTTCCACATACATTCAACAAAATGTTGGCTTTTCTGTAGTCCTCTATGAACCGTAAATACTTCTTGTTTGACCACTCCATATTTTTAAATTTACCACTGCCATACAGATAATGTAGCATACCAACCCACTGACATTGGGAGCTAGCTACGGCACACTGGGGCAGCTTGCGAAATGATGCACGGTGCTGTCTATGCTTGCACGATTAATGTGACACTGTGCGTCATGTAGCGTGCAACACTGCTGCATGCCACAATGTTGCATGATGTTGCCCCAGAATAAATGGTGCTTCAGCTTGTTCAGTTCTCTTTATTCCTGTGTGTCACAGAGCTCAGCAGAATACTATCTCCCTCCCATTCTGATACTGTAGAAGTCAAATGTCCTGCATATTTGGCATTTATTTCTGCTGGATACATATGTTCAAGAGTGTTGGAAGCATTAAGGGAAGTGAATACTGGAATTCATTTTATTACTTTCTGGTACATTACTCATTAATTGTTTTGTTACTAATAATAAAAATCAGTTTCAGCTGAACTGTGATTTTTCAAAATCTCAATTCAAGATCACAAAATGTTTTTCATAGGGACATTGCATCTTTTTTATTTCAAGAGTGGTGTAATGTACTCTGATGCAAAGATATTCAAGAAGTTTCCACTGAACGAAAGCAAGAAATGTGGAATCCCTGTGATGGGCATATTTCTGCTGTTTTGGTGATTAACACATGCACACACAAACACATATGCATAATAAAATGATTAAGTTCTGTGACTGGATTCACAGCAGCTGTGTGGTGCACTAGAGCACTGCTGCTAATCTCAGTCCTGCCGAATATACATATTTAAAAATTTGAGAACTGTTCCACTGAGGCAGTCCAGAAATCAGTTACACGGAAGCCAGGAAGCATTCCCTCAGTATTTGAAAGATGATAACAGTACAAGCTGACCTCAAGGCACCTTGTGACAAACATAGTTACACTCAGAGCTATGTGACCTGCTGCATCCTGAGACGCAGCCAACAGGAAGGAGCCTCCAGACATAACCAAATATGGTAATGGAAGAACACTATGTACATGAACTGCAACTCAGAGTGCGACTGATGAGAAGTCATGTTAGGAAATAGTGCCAGAGGAGTCTCCAAATGTTACTAGCAAGAGGGTGCACTTAGAATTTCCACCCTGATTCTTTATTTATTCTCATAGTGTTCCGTACTCTGCACCCCTTACAACTTGTACCTAGCAGCTGTTGGAGTTCTACAAGCATCCCATGCAATCTTCCACTCATCAAGTATTCACCTGAGGGAAGACCCCTGTTACTGTAGCTGTGTGTCCTTCGCACTCGCTCTCAGAACACAACAGCACTGTGATATGGTACCTAGTCAGTTTTTGTCCAGGCAAGAGAAAGCTGCATCTGTGCACTGTAAGCAGAACTACAGTTGTTGTGATGGTGAATTGACTCCTATGTGAGAATTCTAGTATGTTGCAGCTGAGACAATGGACATACATCAAGTTCTGATATAAATTAAGCAAAACTGCACTGAAATGTTTCAAATGATGCAGGACATCTACAGCAATGATGCATAAAGTTGCTGCGTTGTATTTAGGTGGCAGTGACATTTTTCGCAAGGGAGAAACAGTATGGAGAATAATGTGCATACTGCTCGGTCACAAATGGTTCGAACTGACACACGAGACTGAAGGTGTTGCAATGTCGGTATGTGCCAACTGCTCTCATCTTGCAGCAGCAGTAGAGCTACGCACTGTACATTCTACAAATTTCTGACTGTGGCCTGAACATGTCATGTCTTAATTAGCAAGGTGTAGCACACATCCTGATGCAAAACCAATATGATGATCACATGATGATTTGTGGGGACCTGATCAGTAGTGCTGATGATGAGGCAACATTTTTCAACTGGATCATAAATGGAGATTAATCACGGTGTTTCCTGTACAATCCGCAACTGAAGTTAGTATCTGCCACCTGGAAAAAGTTAGTATCGCCACGACAGAAGGAAACGCAATAAAACGGGTCAAAAGGCAAGGTGATGCTTAAGTCTTTTTTTTTTTTTTTTTTTTTTTTTTATTCAGGTGGAATTGTTCACACTTTCCTCACAGATAGTGCAACAGTAAACAAAACTTACTACAAAGAGACCCTTGGCCATTTACATGATTTAATTCATCGTAAGCATCCTGAATTTTGGTGTGGGAAGAACTGGCTGTTGCTACACAACACCCCTGCACATCGCTCTGTCCTCAGCCAAGAGGAACTTGTGACACCATTTTGTCACAGCCTCTGTACTCACCCTTTCTCACATCATACAATTTTGGTTTCTTTCCCCGTATGAAAGCACTCATACAAGAGAGTGGATTTCATTTGGCTGAAGAGATCACAACTCCTACCAAAATGTCAGCAATGCTTTCAGGAGCTACACAGACATTGGCAGCACATATAGCAGCTGACAGGAACTTTTTTGAGGGAATTTGTGTGTTTTTTTTTAATGTGCACCAGGGACATATGGCCTTCAGGGTTGGAGGATTAGAAAATAAATAGAAAATGTACACCATGTTTTGTGGCACCTTGTTGAGAGATGCAGGTTTTTATGGGTGTCTACGCTCCATGTGTCAATATCAAAACTTAATGATTGCAGCATATGTACATACTACTGTCTTTTATATTTCATTTATTTAATTTTGTGGTTTTGATATGTGAACATGTAATGAAAAACTGTTAAGTAAATCTGTAATGTTATTTGAAATGTAATGTTATTTGAGATGTAATATTATTTTGAATGTACATATGTATATTGTCTTTGTATTTCTGAAAGTTTCAGCAGAGCAGGAATATTTTATCAGAGTAACAAAAATTGTGAGAGGAAGAGACAGTTGATGAGCAGTGTACTTCACGGCAGGACTCAACTCTGTTAAAGGTGTCAGGCACAAGTGCAGAATGAACTTTCAAAAAGTTGATTAGTTTCTGGAAAAAAGAATAGTTCTATTAGTGGCAGAAGGAGAAGTTTGAAAGATATCAGGGGCAGTGCCATGAGAATGTTGTTATATTTCACAAGACGAGCAGAACTTGCAACATTCTGGAAGACAACTGCTGCACCACTGTTGCTATTATTTGCAAATATTTCAGGGCAAAAATTTTATTTGCAAGACTGATGCAGAAGAGGAAGGGCAGGTGGGGAAGATGTCTGGGAAGAGCCAAGAACTGTGAGAAAAAGAAGATTTATTTTCAAGATTACAGCAGAAGGCATCGGGAGGAAAAAGAAACTTCAGATGTTTGCAACATCCTAGAACCAGCAGCATGACACAGAGAGTAGACTTACACCATAATTTATTAGAGCAGTGAAGTCTGTTAAGATGAAACAGAGGCTGTAAATTCTATTGTAGTACAGACTTCGAGTGGAAACTGTACGAGATTGTTCTGTGCATAAACTATGCATTGTTTCCAAATGTATGAAGGCCTAAGCTTTCAACAATCTGGCTTTGAGTGAATTAGTAAATGGACGATCTGCCAGCTGGACTCCGTTACACAGACATCATTGTTGTAAGCTTAAAAACTGTGTCTGCAAAATTCACTAACCTGACATATCCCACCCCACTTGCAAACAGTTAATAGGTCAGTTGGAGTGTCATTTGCTATTGAACAGCACAAGTTTTATTCCAGTTTTGGTAATTAATTTTGAAGATTACTGTGATTGTCATTGCTATCTTTCTGCATGTCAGTGATCTTTTAGAACAGCAGAGAAACTGTTCCAGAGGCCTTCCTTTGTGGTGGCAGTTACACTAGAGTAGACATGTGAACAACTTAGTGTCTTGAAACCTACCAACATCTTTGTGTATATAACATAAAGACAGAATAACAACTCCTGTAATAAATAACTGAAAGCGTTACTCTGAATATCAATTACATTAGCAGCACATAAATTTCTCTCGCAGTGCAAACTTAACAATCAGATGATACAACAGAGTGGTGTTTGCATTGGAGTTAATGCAAAGCATACTGTGACTTTTCCACGAACCATCCCCCACTTTTCATTGAAGAAAAAATTTTCTTAAATACGTTGCAAGGAAGTTGTACATGAGTTCATTTGGTTGTTATTGCTCCCAAATAATACACTCATCCTGCTGGAACTGTTGTTATGGATTAAATTGGACAACATGATGCACACAAGAACAGCAACATATTTGAAGGCCAATCCAGGCAGTGCCCTACTTGCCCAAGTAAGCCTTATACAATACAGATGCATAAAGTGCTCCAGATTGTACACTAATAACCATTTCATGAAATGTACTCACAGTTGCAAATACGGACTACCACCAGCTGTATAAAGGAATGACAACAATAAAAATTTGTGCCAGACTGGGATTCGAACTCTGACTTCCCACTTATCGCAAGCACTCACCTTAATCATTTGGCTATCTGGACACAATTCATGGCCATACCCAATTTTCCATGTGTCATCAACCATGTGTCTACAACCTGTACTCGTACATCCACTATGTATATTCCTGTACAGGGGAGACATTTTGTTTGAAAGTCAATTGCCCAGTGTCGGCAGATAAATATGATATTGCAGTGCCTGTGTTATTCGGCTCAACAGCCACCCATTCATGAGCGTGTAGCACACCCTGAGGTTGAGGAGTTTTATTTCAAGAAGTTTGTTCCATCCTCAAAAAACCAGATAGTAAAGCCAAGATCCCTACACTCTGTAACACACATGTCCCACTGTCCTGCCACATTACTGCTGCTGAAGCATGCATACAGCTTACAGTTACAGAAGATTGGGAGCGCTCACCATTTCTCAGTTTGGGAATCTCATATTTGCCAAATCTACATCCAGCCAAATGCTGATTTCTCACAAGTGCTCACCATTTGTCACACATGGCTTACTGTATGCCAGGGATGTGGCCAGCTTTATTTTCCAGAATATGAAAGTACTACCTTTCATCCATGAAGCATGTCACCTAAAAATGCAACACCAGTTTAAATGATTGAGTATAGGATTAGTTGGAAAAACAAAACAAAAATCAAATCCGAATTATTTCCTTTGCAATGAATTGATCTATATTTTAGAACATCACAAAAATTTCCAACAACCTCCTGTCAGATATGCTACAGGGAAGAAACAGGGTTCAGACCATAAAACTTTACAATTTTTTGGGAGTGTACCTCCCCGAGTGACTCAAAATGCATTTTACTTCCTTTACATACAGCTTATGTAATAATATAATCATTATGATAAAATTAGAGAAAGTCAAACGATGGAGATGTTCTAACAGTCTTTCTTCCACACACCACCCACATATGGAAAATCAAAGACGTACGTGATTTTGGTAGATTATATACATACCATAACACACTATACAGTGATTTTCCGTAAACTGAAGCTAATAACTGATTAGAACATTACTCATTTCACAATACTGTTTGCAAAATTGCATCCGCAAGGAAATGTAATAATATAGTGAAACTAATGTGTTTCGTAGACACCCAAATATTGTTTGCCTCAGTTGTTCAGTAGGTAAGTGTCAGATCATGACAAATGTTATGATCCACAGCTCAAACTGTAATTTTTTTCTATCAAATATTATACTTAATCTCTGACAGTAATTTGAATGAGTGAAAAATGTCAAACTATATAATGGCACAGATTCCGCACTAAGCTGTAGTCATCTAACAGAGTGAGCTTGTTCACAATTTGGAGGTAGGCAAGACCATGCGAGGTTCAACACTACAATGCCTACATGATCAATCAATCACTACAGTGTTAGAAACAACCATCAATTTAATCATCTTTTTCCATTACTTACACAAAAATCATAAACACAAAAACAAGAATGTTAATTACAACAAATGGTGCACCTCCAGTGAAACATGAAACCACAGTTTTTCTCAAACTGCATCTGTGTGAAGGAAAGACTGACTAGTCGAATACTGGAAGAAAAGCAGCTAGCATCTGTTCCACTCCTCACACTGATCTACAAAACAAAAATCAGGATACTGAAATGTTGGATCCATACAGGCTATTACTTGAAATAAGCATCAACTGAAATCATATTGTATAAAGCAGAACAATCTGTTAATCCAAACAATGCATTGTGCTTCATTTATGCGCTAATGGGGATTTCAACTACAGACTTTTCCACATATCTTCAAGTGCTACAAAATCATACAATAATGTACACCAATGTTATTGCTCACTTCATTTATAGTTTGCCGAGAGTAAAGAATACTGATTAAAGAATACTGATGTGTAAGAATGCGATTATCATATGACTAACACATGCCTATAGTTCTCTTCCAACTGAAATATGTAGGCCAAAGAAGGAAGGAAGATCAGGGGTTGTTATACCACTGATCAGAAGATCACTTAATATGGAGGAACTCAGGATGACAAAGGAAATTAGGCTTGCACATTTTAAAAACAGCATCCCAGCATTCTCCTCAAGTAACTTACAGAAACCAAAGGAAACCTAATTTTGGACTGCACCATGGGTCTCCCTAATGTGAATGTCATCTCACTCAGTGGCCAGACTAGACATTCATTCATTGTCAGGACCCATAAAAAGAACAATCATCAATGTCAAACAAGCCAAAAGACATCAAATTTGTAAAACCTTGATCTGTAAACCGTTCAACAATATATTCTCACTATTTGGCTTACTGTTATTCTTGTTCATAACAGTTAACCTTAAGGAAGTAAATTAGAAAGAAAGGAGCTAAAACAGCTGTTTGCTCTTCAGTTATATTAAGTAGCTGGCCACTATTTGCTGCAGGAAACAGCCTTGTCAACGAGTTAATATTTATTTGATTAAGAAGGAATTTTTCAAAGAAAATACTTACTTACATCTGAAAACACTGAGTCCTGTTTACAATACATTGTACTAATTGTCATGAAGTTCTACAAGGGACCTGTCAATTTGCTAAGTAACTACAAAACTTGTCTATTGCTGAGTCTAGATATTACTGTCAATAATAAAAGCCATTAAGGGGAAAATGTACTAGAAAAGTGAGTGTAAGTACTCGCTGAACCTTAAAGTAATTTCCGGAAAATATGTGGTTATATACCCATATTTTACACAATCCTTTACTGCTCACTTCTTTTGAATAAATACTTCATGTACTTTGGCTGCACTATCCCATAAGAATATTTATTAAAACAAAAAGTTATAAAACGAAATAAAACCCGTACTACACATTTCTTTAAGTCAAGACAATGCGAGATATTTCTAACAGGACAACATGCTCTACAGAACTCTGACTAGTTTATATGCGAATTTTCATTTTCACTTCTTGTGCAGGGAGATCTCACATAATTTTGCACTACTGTCCATTAAAGTTGCAACACCACGAAGATGACGTGCTTCAGACGTGAAATTTAACCAACAGGAAGAAGGTGCTGTGATATGCAAATGATTAGCTTTTCAGAGCATTCACACAAGGTTGGCGCCGATAGTGACACCTACTACGTGCTGACATGAGGAAAGTTTCCAACCGATTTCTCATACAAAAACAGTAGTTGACCAGCGCTGCCTGGTGAAACATTGTTGTGATGCATCGTGTAAGGAGGAGAAATGAGAACCATCACGTTTCCGACTTTGATAAAGGTCATATTGTAGCCTATCGCAATTGTGATCCATCGTATCACGACATTGCTGCTCGCAGTGGTCGAGATCCAATGACTGTTAGTGGAATATGAAATTGATGGGTTTAGGAGGATAATATGGAATGCCGTGCTGCATCCCAAGGGCCTCATATCACTAGCAGTCGAGATGATAGGCATCTTATCCGCATGGCTGTAATGGATCGTGCAGCCATGTTTCGATCCCAAAGTCAACAGATGGGGACGTTTGCAAGACAACAACCATCTGCACGAACAGTTCAACGACGTTTGCAGCAGCATGGACTATCAGCTCTGAGACCATGGCTGCGATTACCCTTGATGCTGCATCACAGGCAGGAGCACCTGCGATGGTGTACTCAACGACGAACCTGGATGCACGAATGGCAAAACTTCATTTTTTCGGATGAATCCAGGTTCTGTTTACAGCATCATGATGGTCGCATCCGTGTTTGGCGACATCGCAGTGAATGCACATTGGAAGCGTGTATTCGTCAGGCAGTCCTTTCTGATAGTATTTGTGTGGAGTGTAGCCTCGTAAAGAAGTGAATCATGGACAATGAATAGTTTGGACAGGAAGAGAATAGAAGCTTTCGAAATGTGGTGCTACAGAAGAATGCTGAATATTAGATGGGTAGACCACATATCTAATGAGTCAGTATTGAATAGGATTGGTGAGAAGAGAAGTTTGTGGCACAACTTGACTAGAAGAAGGGATTGGTTGGTAGGACATGTCCTGAGGCATCAAGGAATCACCAATTTGGTATTGGAGGGCAGTGTGGAGGGTAAAAATCGTAGAGGGAGACCGAAAGATGAATACACTAAGCAGATTCAGAAAGATGCAGGTTGCAGTAGGTAATGGGAGATGAATAAGCTTGCACAGGTTGGAGTAGCATGGAGAGTTGCATTAAACCAATGTCTGAACTGAAGACTATATCAACAACAATTTCTTACTTTCATTTCTTACCTGGAACTATTCTCACTTTGGCTACATGAGCAGCTGTGTTACTAACAGATAAGCAGATCTGGTTATAGATTATAGGAAAAACATGTAGAGTCCAAACAGAAAAAAGAATGATAGGAAGAAAAAATATGTGCAAATTAAAAAAGCAATACAATGATGAAAATGATGCAGTAAAATATTATAAATTAAAAAAATACACACTTAAACCAATTTATTTTAAAAAATAACAATCGAAGTAATTTTGATAAGATTTAGAAATAAAAAAATTTCAGATCATGATGAGATTTGAACCTTTGCTATTCTATATGTCAGGAATTAATCATTACACTAAAAACTGGGTGTTATAGTGTTATGTTTATGACTTTCCATAATCAGTCGCTATGATGATTTGCCGCCTTCAAAAAAGTTCAGTGTCAAGTACAAAGGTTTATCTAATGTAGGCCAGTCTTTATGATAACAACTGTAGATGTGATACCAAATGGTGTCTTATGTGAAAGGACCCAGTAGCATTTGGTTATGTTGTACATGAAAGGTTAGTATCATTGTTCGTGTATTATCATGTCTAAAATGTCAACCAAAAAGTAATTTTAATCAGGCTTTAGCCTTGTGGTACATTCGTATACGTTTGCTGATTCAAAGTGCAAGTATGCTTTGTTGGGCTCCTAGTGTGCATCCTGCTTTGTTGAACTCAAACAAATGTAGCAATATACGACATGTACTGCTGTTTTAAATACACCCTCACAGCACACTGCAACCAAATCACTCGATGCTCACAGAAAAGGTTTGGAATTGTTGGTTTGTGGTACAAACACATGACTTATGTTAATATGACTGTAAAATTGGGTCATCCCAAAAGCAAACTTCAATGTGCAATGAAATCACTAACACAGACCGTGAAATACTGAAACCAAGAAATGTAAAGTTTTAAATAAAAGCAGATGCTGATGATGAAAAATGAATTAACACTATAAGCAGTGGTGTGGAACGCATATATTCCCTTGTGGAAGGGAACTTATAAAACGAGATATTGCTGGAAATATTTCTTTGGCCCAGGAAGATTCCCAAAAATTGGGAATTTATGAAATTTTTTCGATTTTGAATGTTTTAACACTTATTACCATTTAAAGAACCCTAGTAAATTCCTACATTTTAATCCAAGATTTATCATTCCTAGCATTAATTTCCTTGAAAATTCCATGCAAAACATCATTTACCATAAGTCTGGTGGAAAAAAATCACTTAAAGTAGTCCCTAGGCCTACTATTTTTAGGCAAGTTGAAACCCCACATTTCTCTGAATGAAACCTAAACTTGCGAAATATTTCTCCGGATGCGTAATTCTCAACCAGCTGTCATCTGTAGTATTTTTTTAAATTTTCCAAATGAATGACTAGAGGTGATTCACTTTCAGAATTCAAAGACTCAATTTCCTGCAATGAATTATGAATTATAAATTTATTTTCCAAAATATCGCTATGACTTTCACTTTTAGAATTTTTAATTAATGTTTTACCATGTTCTATGTCAATAAAACAACTTGTATTTTCAAGTAAATCATAAATCTCGGCCAGTTTATTAGCAAAATTTTTCCCTGAAACGCCATTTTCAATTACTACTGTTTACAAAATACACACAAGTTTTAAAAAAAACTTTATACCCTAAAATATCTCTAACATCGACAGAAAACTTAACAAATTGAATAAACCAACTTCCTTGTGTATTTTAGTAACTTTAGCTACTCACTAGATGGCTTATTAATACTATAAACTCGGTTTTTCTAAAGGTTGATTATTTCGACGTTGGCTGTTCTAGGAAACCTAAGAGTCGAAAATTTCGACGCTTGGCAGTTCTAGGGTTAATTCTTTGATATTTAAAACACTGGAAACCAAAAAAATGTGTTTATTTCTAACAAGGAGGTTAAGTCCAGAACCATATAATCCTAAACTTAAAACCCATCCAAATATTTTATTTATAATTTAAAATAGAAAGTAGGAGCTTTCAAATAAAAAAAGAGTATTAAAATAAAATAAAATCTAATTAAGTTGTCCCCCCCCCCCCCACCCACACACACACGTCTCTCGGAAAGTGCATTACTGCAGCCTTCAGAGAGACAGCCATATTAATTTTTTTTTTGTTCATAATTGTGTTTGCAAGTTAAAGAACCCATTTCATTAGAACCTTTTGTGAGATGAGTGTCTGAAACTGTAACATTTAAGTGGGAAGTGAATGAAATAACTTTGTTTGGGACTTCTTTAACAAGGTGTTGTTTGTAAGTATTGTACTCAAAAATATAAACGAGGTAATTCAGTTAAAATAGAAAACCACATAAAAAATGTATCAAATGCCCTGCAGGATTGAAACGTATTATCACTGTCAGTAAACCAATACCTAGACCATCAATCACAAAGGATATCAATCAACCATTGACAATGGATGCACATTCAAATGTAGGCCAGACTACCCAAGGTCAAGCTTTTTTAACCTTGGCTGGTTTAAGTTCAGTTACATCTCCTTTCAAGTCACCAAGACCACCTCCACCTCGGCCAAGTCCCCTATCTGAACACACTTCTAATTTGGGATCTACAACTATACTACTGTAGGTCTAAATTTTTTTTGTAATGTTAAAAAGTAAGAATGTGGTACGTATTCCATTGTATTAAGAAGGCGAATTACAAACTGACAGCCAAAGTGGAAACTCTAGTGATTTTCCTTAAGTCTATCAAAGAGATACATTGGCAGCTCCTAGCCAAATTATTTCCCGCCATTTAAACACCACAAAAACAAAAGTAGGTTGGTTATTGTTGGGAAAACGAAAGTTTGTTAACAAAAGTAGGTTAGTTTTTCTGACTGAACCCTCATGCTAATATAATATGGCTTCACTTCTCCTTTGACAAATAACTTTTTCCACCTTTAGGAGTAGTAGGCCTAGGTTGCAACTGCTCCTTCGAATCTCAGAAGAGTTTACAATGTAGTGTGTAGTGCGTCTTTTGTAGGATATAAATACTTTAATTCTGTACACTGTAGGTGTGAGTGTCCCATATCGATTATTTTTTAATAATTCTTACTTGGGACTGGGAATAAAATAAAAAGTAGTTTCATGTTTATCCCATTTCTCAAAGGCAATAAAAACTTTTTAAGTGGCACAAGTTAACAGTTTTTATTCTTTGTTGTGCCTTTATTAAATGGTTTGTTATCATTAATTTTTTCCCCCCAGGAAATGCTGAACCAATCCTTAGCTAATGCAGTTTGTGTAAGTGAATCCCCGATGTCTTTGTTGCACAGAAGTTACCATCAAGATTTCGAATGTCTACAACTTATCTTGAGGCTCAGTATACAGAAAGGAAAGAAGAAATAACAAAAATAATTAAGGAAACAAAAAATTTACATCTTAAATGTGATGGTTGGAGTAATATCAGGAACAAGTCTATAATTAATTTTGTGATTTTAAAAGCCAGAACCATTTTTTGTAGATTTCAAAATGACACACTGAGACATAATGCCGAATACCTGGCAGAGATCATTAGATCTGTCATTGAGAAGTATGGTCCTGATTTTGGTGGTTATTGCCGACAATGCTCCGAACATGAAGGCAGCCTTAACACTGCTGAAAGAAAAGTATCCTCATATAGTACCATTAGGTTGTATAGCTCACCTCCACCATTTACTGAGTGCTGACATCTTAGGATGCCAGACTGTTCAAAGTTTCTTCGCACAAGTGATAACTGTAGTAAAGACTAGCAAAAAGAGTCACACATTGAAAGCTTTGTTCGGTGAAATTTTTTCTGAGAAAAGGTTCAAAGATCAAATATCTCTGAATTTACCTGGGGAGGCCAGATGGGGAACAAAGGGGTCCTCCAAACATTGGCTATCAATGAAAAGGCTGATCTAGACCCATCCATCAAAAGGAAACCATTAGACGATGCTGTGTTTTGGGTTAGAATAGAAAAAATGATAAAACTGCTGTAACCAATTGTTGATTTTATCACATCCATTGAATCAAATGACCCACAAATACACAGAGTGGTCAGGAAATTAAATGAGCTAGAGAAAAGTATGAAGGAAAACTTACCAACATCACCAATGCCAAAATCTGAAGAAAAGACAATCATGGAAGAGTTCATCGAGAGAAAAAATTTTGGCACTGAACAAATCCATCTCACAGAATTTATGCTGCACACTAAAATGCAGGGAAGTTTGCTCGATCCTACGGAACTACTAGATACCATAGGATTTGTTTGAGACTGTGCATGGCATATAGTTTGAACATCTTAAACGTAAGAGAAAGTTTAGCTGACTACAAACACAACGAAAGCTTATTCTCAGTTTCTTTGGGAAGGGATGGATGATAAGGATAAAATGATCAGGCCTCTGTCATGGTGGAGCGGGTTGAGAGGCACTTGCGACTTGGCAGATGTAGCCATAAGAATATTGAGGGCACCAGTAACTTCAGCTGCCACAGAGCACACATTTAGTACGTTTTCTTGGTTGCATTCGAAGAAAAGACACCGCCTTTCTTCTGAGCGAGCAGTGAAACTAAAATTTCTTTCTTTTAACTGTAAGCTCACGAATGCTCCACCTCAAAAAGAGAAGAAGAAAGAAACAAGCAAGCAAGCAAGCAAGCAGAAGCCAACCCTGAGGAAACACGACAGGAAGAAGACTAAGAAATCCTTGAGATGGAAGAAGGGGATGAGATCGAGTCAGGTAACTGTAACGATGATGATGATTTTTTTGGATTTGGAAATGTAGAAGAGAACGATCAAGATGATTTAAATGGACATTAAAAGTGAGAGAGATAGTGACTAGGGAACTTAGAAAAAGGTTGAAGATGTAAAGATGCTGTATTAAACCTTTTGCCTTTTAGTAGTTTTAATTTGATTTTTCTAACACTTTACATTCTGGTTGTTTTTATGATATTTTTAATAAATAATAATATTTTTTTAACATATAAGAGTGTTCATGTTTTTTAAAATCACATAATTATCACATTGACCTAATAATTCGAGCGATTTTGTTTTTAAAATTATAAATTCCCAGGAATTTTATTTAATTATAATTTTAGCTCAAAATATATTTCAGTTTTTGAGTTTAACTTAACCATATAATTACTGCCTTTACCTATTAATTAACAGTTTTTGGAGCTATCTTGCTAATTAATCATAAATTCCCAGGAATTTATGAATTTTGGGAATATTGCCAGCAATATTCCCTGGGGATATTTCTTCGATTTTAATTCCCGGGAATTTTATAACACTAACTACAAGGTATCTGAAACATTACTGTGCATATATTTCCCTACGTTACATACCTGTGGTCTCCACAAGCATCGCAAACACAGTTTCCTGTAGAGAAAAACAAAGATCTTCAGGAGAATATTCCCCATTATCCAGAAGATGTTTGGCTCTGTCCTCAATAAATGAAAGAAGACCTGAGAATGAAACATCCATGCCTTTCACGGCATAGGGCAGTTGGAGGAATTTTGTACCCCTGTAACAGAAAAGGGAACTTTCAACCTCTCTTTACTATATATTCTACAATATAATGCAAATCAGCACACTTATATGTTGTAATGCAGTAAACTATATAATTGTCACAATATATTATTTGGGTTTCAGGATACCTACAGCAATTTCTTACTTTTTTGCCATTTGTTCTATGTTATAGCCAGGACTTGGATCATTAGACAGCTTCAAAACTCGTGCAAACCTATCTAGGCAATTCCCTACAGCTATATCAATTGTTTCTCCAAATATCCGATATCGGCGGCGGGAATATGCTATCACTTGAGTGTTTCCACCACTGACATATAGCACAGTTGGATTCTCACTTTTTGTTATCAAGCGTCCCATTTCAATATCTTGATATTTTTTTAAGGAATATAAAAGTACATACAGCCATTTGTAAAACCCAAGCAATTCTAAAAGAAGACCAAAATTCAAGAGAAATAAAAAAAAGTGTTTCTTTTAAAAATGACATGTACGCCAACATAAACAAATGGAAGCTTGCTTCCTTTAAGTGGCTAGAAGCACATGCCCCTCCCTGCTGTGCCCCCCCCCCCCCTCCATAAAAAAAATCCACACACACCCACACACACACACACACACACACACACACACACACACACACACACACACACACACACACACACACCTATGTAGCTACATTGTGCCTGACCAGTCCATCAAAGTTCTAACTGCCAACTTAACCTACTTAAATATCACTATTGACTCCACCCTACTGGTTTCTCTCAAACCAGGTAATTACTGCTCAGTATGGCCATATTAATATGGCAAACCTAATGCAATACGTCGAAAGTTTTCCCAAAACTACTCAACACAGCGTACTTATGCAAAAACACCTTCCTCCACCACAGCTCTTGCCACCCTCTAACTAGCAGCTATTTACTGCCAATGACATAGTCCTTCACCATACCAATGTCCACCAACTGCTCTAGTACCCTAGTACAGACATGGCTACTACTAGCACCCTCAGATTTCGTGTGACAAAGATGATGTAACTTACCAAACGAAAGCGTTGGTATGTTGATAGAAACACAAATAAACACAAACTCACACACAAAAAATTCTGTGTGTGTGTTTGTGTTTATTTGTGTGCCTATCAACATACCGACCCTTTCGTTTGGTAAGTAACATCATCTTTGTTTTTAGATATATTTTTCCCACGTGGAATGTTTTCATTTGATGGTACCTGTGAGTATTAAATCATAAAAACATTTCCCATAATTATTGTTAGACTGGAAGATTTTCTGCACTCTTAGATGAATTCCCATACAGACCATGTATCTTCTCTGTGAAGTCCACAGCTTGTGGCTAGCATTGTTGTCTCTGGAGCACAGGATCCCGGGCTCGATTCCCAGCCAGGTTGGGGATTTTAACCACCCGGGGACTGGGTGCTTGTGTTGTCCTCATTATTTGGGGAAGTGGTGGGACTGGATGGTGAAAAAATCAGGAATTTGTATGGGTGCTGATAACCACGGACTCATGACTTAGAACAGTGTCATCACCCACTGCCCTGGACCAATACTGTCAACTGTCAATTCAGAAAGTGCTGGTACCGTCAGCTAGGTCATTAGCAGCTGCTCTTACAACTTGTTGAGCACTAAAGGCAAGGCCCAGTTTCTCCACTTTTCATTCATGACAACAGGCTTACGAAAGGAAATTTCTGCCAAGAAAAAATCTATCTTCAGAACAAACGCTAAGCAACATGTTTAGGTCTGCCTCTCCTGGAATCAACCCCAATGGCACATGATGTTCCAAATTAAAAGCAAATGCTGTTAATTAACAACCCCCAACAAACAAAAATGGCTGGACAAGTTGACTAATGACACATAAAATGGCTTTTGTATGAAGTGGATAACATAACGTGACAGGAACTAAGTGTTTATATTTTTTAGATACGTTCCACGGAATGATACGAGCCATCATTTAACACATTCCACGCTGCTATGCAAGCACCTCGACAGTGCAGGTGCACTGGTGGTTTTCAAGCAACTTTAATGACTAAGTGTACAATAACAAAGAGCCTCAAAGGCACATTTCTAACATCATTTGAAACTCCATACTTTATAGATTAGGATAAATGTAAGCTTATATCCGAGGGGCGTTTGAAAAGTCCGTCCAAAAATAAAAACTACTTATGTGCTTGGCGTAAACCTTTTTTTTTAATTATTCGACATAGTCCAATGATGTTCTAATTTGTTGATCCCTTCCAAATAATAGGAATTGTCCAAGTCTGCAAAATAGCTATTAATTGCTACAATCACCTCCTCGTTTGAATAAAATCTTTGTCCCGCCAGCCATTTCTTCAAATTGGGGAACAAATGGTAGTCCAAGGGAGCCAAGTCTGGAGAATGGGGGGGGGGGGGGGATGTGAAACGAGTTGGAATCCCATTTCCATTAATTTTGCAACCACAACTGCTGAGGTGTGTGCTGGTGCATTGTCGTGATGGTAAAGGACTTTTTTGTGGTCCAATCGCCGGCATTTTCTTGCAGCTCGGTTTTCAAACGATCCAATAATGATGAATAATATTAACATTTAATAGATTTACCCTTTTACAGATAGTCAATGAGGATTATTCCTTGCGAATCCCAAAAGACAGTCACCATAATCTTTCCAGCCAAAGGAATGGTCTTCACCTTTTTTGGTGCATATTCTCCTTTGCTAACCCATTGTTTAGATTGTCGTTTGTTCTCAGGAGTATAGTAATATATCCAAGTTTCATCCACAGTGACAAAACGACACTTTAAGTCCTGCGGATTCTTCCTGAACAGTTGCAAACCAGCCTTGCAACACTTTACATGATTCCACTTTTTGTCAAGCGTGAGCAATCATGAAACCCATCGTGCGGATAGCTTTCTTTCTCATGTCCAAATGTTCATGCAAAATATTACGTACCCATTCATTTTAGATGCCCACAGCACTAGCAATCTCACGCACCTTAACTCTTCTGTCATCCGTCACCATATCATGGATTTTATCAATGATTTCTGGAGTCGTAACCTCCACAGGGCGTCCAGAACATTCAGCATCACTTGTGCCCATGTGGCCACTCCGAAAATTTTGAAACCACTTATAAACTGTTCTAATCGAAGGTGCAGAGTCACCGTAATGTTTATCAAGCTTCTCTTTAGTCTCCTGAGTCATTTTGCCTTCCATAAAGTAATGTTTAATCACCACAAGAAATTATTTTTCATCCATTTTTTGACAATCACTTGACTTCCTCAATTCACACGAATGCCAAAGACAAAGAAATAGACCAATATGGCTGAAACTTGGTGTGCGTTCTTTCCAAAGATGCTACTAACTAAACATGATCTCGATACGTGCCGGTGTTGCCATCTCTAGGACTTTGCATTGACTTTTCAAATGCTCCTTGTATGTGCTAGCATCAGTAGAGATGTACCAGCATTCCCAACAGCTTGAGAAACGGAAAAGACTTTTACGTTTCATAACATGATTTCTGGTGTTTATAATAAAAAGAATTAGGTTCACAGGCATTGTTTGTTTAATAGTTTATGATTTAAAGTGACTGCATATATTTCATACATAATTCCCTTTCAAGTAGTAATCCTGAAAGCATTGATGTACACAGAGTTCAATGTTGCAGTCTTTGCACCATGATCTGCTTTCTTTTCTTATCCACTTGCTGGTCTTTTTCTTCCCTTTGTCAGAGCAAACTTTGCGATAATGCATAGTATTTACTTTGTTGGCTGTGGGAAGTACTTTTTCTGGAGAGTGACGAGCAAAATTTCTGTCCAGGACAGTGTTTGGTGTTGGTTCTAAAGATCGAAAGTCTCCTCCCGTTGCAACCAATTTCAAGGAAACTTTTTTTTATGAAGTCCACAAGAGCGATTTTCTGTTTACTCACATCCTTGTACAAAATAAAACTGTTCACAACAGGCATTACAAAAACACAAAAGAAAAGTTTTTCCATCACTCCACTGTTTTTCGTGGGAATGGGTAGTAACTGTAGACCTGAGCCACACAATCTATATCAGCCTTGTTCCTATTGTATTAAATTACAATGTCCGGTTTCATTAATGTTGTAATAACATCTTTTTAACATACTGGAATGTCTTTGGTGGTAACCTGATGTTTTGTGGGTAGACAATTGTTTGTTTTGTTTTAGGGCGCAAAATACAACTGAGATCATACGCACCCAAGTCAAAACTATAGAAGGCAAACACAGAGACAAGGGAAACAACTACATGTCAGCCGCAATAGAAAGAATAGGAGGCATCTAAACTAGGCACATGGAAAAAGCACTAAATAAAAACACCATGCAAAAATGGAGATCCAAACTAAAAATAAAATGGCCTTCGCCATAATGCTTCGGTGGATAAAAAGTACAATGCGGGCAACAGCCCGTGCATCCTTTGCTAAAACAGCTGATAAATCAGATGGCAAACCCAAGATGGAACATAAATTAGTAAAAAATTTGGACGCAATGCGTACAAAGTGGTGGGGCAGCGCCACTGAGCCAATGACAATGGCTAAAAAGGCAGTGGCCAATACGCAGCCGAGTTAAAATAATCTCCTCTCGGCGGGAGGGCCGAGAGGAGGTTGTCCAAGCCAGGAGAGGCTTAATATGCCGAAGCTTATTCCCGTGAAGGGAGAACCATTGGTGTTGCCAAAGGGACACCACCTCTGGACGGATGGTAATGCAGAGATCATCGGGGGGAGGGGGGGGGGGGGGGAATAGAGGTACTCATGGGCTGAGGCAGCAACAGCAGTCTCGTTTCCTGGCAGACCGACATGGCCAGGGCCCCACAGAAACATGACACTGGCCCCACCAAGAGTAAGCAAGTGATAATTTTCCTGTACCCACTGCACTAAGGGATGAGCAGTGTATAGCACACAGAGACTTTGGAGGGTGCTGAGTGAGTCTGAGCAGAGGACACAATTGGGAAGGCTGTGTTGCCGGATGTACTCCACGGCCTGATACAAGGCAAAAAGCTCGGCTGTAAATACTGAGGAGTGGGCTGGAAGCCAATATCAAAAGACACAGGTGCCAATGACGAATGTACACCCAACCCAATGGTCAGTCCGAGAGCCATCAATGTATACAAAGGTACTATCGCTAAATTTCATGCGAAGGTCGTGAAACTGAAGGCGATAGACTGAGGCTGTAGTAGTATCCTTAGGAAGCGAACGAAGGCCAAGGTTAACATGGGCCACTTCACAAAGCTGAGGTGGTGAAGGGTTCACAACATGGGGAAAGTTGTAGGCAGTGTGAAGTTAAGCTACCATAGCAAGTGGCGAAAGCAGACTCCAGGAGCTAACAGAGAAGAGGGACAAGCCCCATACTGACAATCGAAGGAATTATCAAAGATGGAGGCATAGGAAGGGTGGCCACGCATGGCAGACAAACAGCATGCATAGCTACTGAGGAGAAAGACACCGTGGTAGGACAGTGGTAGTTCAGCAGCTTCAGCATAGAGTCTCAACTGGGCTGGTGTAAAAGGCACTGTCGCCAAACAGATGCCACAATGATGGATAGTGTTGACATGGCGTAAAAGGGATGGGCATGCAGATGCATAAACAAAGCACCCATATTCAAGTTTCGAATGGACAAGGGCCCGGTACAAATGGAGGAGGGTGGTTCAATAGGCATCCCAAGAAAGACCATTGAGGACACGTAGGGCATTGAGGGACTGTGTACAGCGGGCTACAAGGTGAGAGACATGGGAGGACCAAGAGTGTTTCCTATTGAGCACGAGCCCCAGGAATTTTGTAGAGACAAGGAACGGAAGGGCAACAGGCCCAAGATGTAGAGATGGTGGGAGAAACCATTTGCACCACCAAAAATTCATACAGATGGTTTTGTCAGTGGAAAAGCTAAAGGCATTGGCGATGCTCCAGGAGTGAAGATGATCACGACAGTGCTGAAGATGCCACTCAGTGAGACAGGTCCTTGGAGAACTGCAAAACCATCAACAAATGGGGAGCCAAAAAGGGAGCTCGTGGGAGACAAGCCATGATAGGGTTAATGGCAATAGCAGAGAGGATGACGCTCAGGAGGGAACCCTGAGGCACACCATTTTCCTGAATAAAGGTGTCGGACAAAGCAGAACCCACATGCACGATGAAAACTCGGTCTTGTAAAAATGCCCGAAGAGAACAGGGCAGGCACCCATGGAAGCCCCACATGTAAAGAGTACAGAGTATACCAGTTCTCCAGCAGGTGTCATAGGCCTTCTACAAATCGAAAAACACGGCTACAGTCTGGGATTGCTGCAAAAAACCATTCATGACACGGGTGAACAAAGTAACGAGATCGTCAACTGCAGAACGCCACGGCCAAAATCCACACTGTGCAATCGTGAGTAAATGGCGAGATTCGAGCCACCACACCAGCTAGGCATGAATCACACATTCCATCACCTTGCAAATGCAGCTGGTAAGAGAGATGCGGCAGTAGCTAGATGTAAGGTTTTTATCCTTACCGGGATTAGGAACTGCGGCTTTACGCCAGTGTCCAGGAAATGAGCCCAGATGTAGTTGTATGTGTTAAGCACAAAGTGCCTGCCTGCAAGAGAGTGGTGCTGCAACATCTGAATGTGGATAGTGTCTGGCCCTGGGCCGGAGGACCGGGATGAACTGAGAGCAAGTTCTTGTTCCCTCATAATAAAGGTGGCACTGTAGTGCTCACGATTAGGAGAAAAGAAGGGCATCATTTCCTATGGATAAAGGCAGGATGATAGTGGGAAGAGCTCAAAACGTCCAGAAAATGGCGGCCCAAGGTGTTGTGGATAGCAACAAAACCCATGATGACAGCGGCAACTACTGTCAGGTCGGAAATGGGGGAATGGATCTTGGTTCCAGAGAGCCTTCAGAGGTTGGTCCACACAACAGAGGAAGATGTGGAACTGTTAAAAGAACTAGTGAACGAGATCCAACTAGCTATTTTGCTATCCCGAATAACTCGACGACACTTTGCATGCAAATGTTTATAATAAATGCAGTTTTCCAGTGAAGGGTGGCAGTAAAAACACGGAGAGCATGTCTCTGTCCACAAATTGCAACGAAGCACGCCGCAGCCCACCAGGGGACTAAGACACGATGTGGTAATGAGGAAGTGCGAGGAATGGAACATTCTGCAGCAGTAAGGATAATATTTGTGAGATAGTCCACCTGTTCATCACAAATGAGGAAATCTTTATCCGAGAAGGTCGCCAGGGAGGAGTAAAGCTGCCAGTCAGCCTGAATAAGCTGCCACTTGGGCATGCATGTGGATGGGGTAGGAGTCAGCAGATGGAGAGCACATGGGAAATGGTCGCTTGAGTAGGCATCAGAAAGAACAGACCACTCAAGACGATGGGCAAGGTGGGCAATGCAAAAGGATAGGTCCATATGGGAATAGGTGCGCGAGGAGTCATAAAGGAAAGTGGGTGGACCAGTGTTAATGCAGAAGAGGTTGAGTTGGTTAAAATGTCAACCAAGAGGGCACCTCTTTGGCAGGTCCTGGGAGAACCCCAAAGGGGATGATGCGCATTAAAGTCACCGAGTAATAAAACAGTGGAGGTAGCTGCCCAATAAGTTGAAGGAAGTCAGTCCTGGTGCCATCGAAGGACAGAGGTACATAAATGGTACAGAGGGAGAAAGTCACGTGGGGAAGGAAGAATGGTAACAGCTTGAAGACGGGTAGTCAGGGAGATGGGCTGATTATGAAGGCCATCCTGTATACGCAGCATGACACCCCATGAGATGGGATGCCGAACTCAGGTGGAAGGTCAAAACGAATCAGTAAGTAATGTGGAAGCTCAAAGCGGTCTTGAGGGTGCAATTTCGTTTCCTGAAAGCAAAGTACAAAAGCAAAGTACAAGGCGATGCTGCGATGCAAGAAGCAGCCGCAAATATTCTTTGTGGGACCAAAGGACTCGAACATTCCATTGGAGGACAGTCATGAGGAGGAAGAGATGTAGGGATGTCAACTCAGTGTCTGCCAAGGGACAGCCGGTGGAGAGTCGCTACTACAGGGCACAGAAGCAGGAGGATCCTGCTCCATGGAGTCCACACAAGCATCCGGCGTGCTTGTGCAGGCGGTCGGAGGAGTCCAACGCAGAAAAATGGTTGGTGGTGCACACTGGCAAGACAGAGGCTGGCCAGGCTAAGCGACCACATGGCGACACTGTTGAGCAGGAGCTTCAAATTGGTAAAGGGAAAGACAGTTTGTCTTCAGCGGACTTCTTCGAGCCCTTCCGAGTAGAGAACGATTTGGGTGATGTTTGGCAGGAGGGACGGAAGAAGTCATCTTGGGAGTACTCCTTCTGGCCTTTCCTGCCTGCCGGTTGTGTAGTGGATAGCTCCACCCCTTTAGGCAAGAGTTTGACAGTTTGCTGCACAGTGGGACGGGGCGATGACAATGCTACCTTGACACTGGGTGACTTCACAACCTCAGAGCCAAATCTGAGGTTGCATGTCTGTGTAGCTATGTCCTTCATGGAGCGAGGGGTAACAAGAACTGAACTATAAGTGCCACAGGGGAGAACAAATGTTTGAGACTAGCCAGTAATTTGCGAGCTACTGGGTAAGGCACTTTTTCCTTTACCCGAATCTCTTTAACAGCCCACTCATCTAGATACAAAGGACAATCCCAGGAGGAGGAGATGGCATGGCCGCCATTGCAGTTAATACAGCAGGGAGGAGGAGGTGGACATTCATCCTCATGTGCATCCCTACCACAAGTTACTCATTTGGCTGGATGTCGACAAGACGTTCTAGTGTGACTGAAACAATGAAACTGGTAACAGCGCTTTGGATTCGGATTGTACAACCGTAATGATTCCATAGCTTGCTTTAATCTAGGACAGCAGCACCACCCTATCAAACGTGAGGAAAAGAGTGCGGGTGGGCACCAAGGAGGAATCGACCTTTTCATTACATGATGAACGGCAATGACACTGTGTTCAGAGAGGTAAGATTGTATTTCGACCTCGGTTAGACCGCCAAGCAGCCTGGTGTAAATTACACCACAGGAAGAATTCGAAGTTCTATGAGTCTCGACACAAACAGGGTAGTGGTGGATAATCGAGGTAGCAAGTAGTTAATGTGCTTGAGCATCAAATGCCACCTCCAAAAGCAAGGTGCCATTCCATAAACGAGAGCAGAATTTCACAGGACCAGCAATTGCATCAACATCTTTCTGAATAATAAATGGATTCCAAATTGTTAAGACTTTCGTGGCCACTTGTTGACAAACTGCTTATTTGCTTCTGTCTCGGGTTCTTCGGCCGACGTTCGTGTGATGATTTTGCTGACGTTTCGCCAGCACGAGTGGCTGGCATTGTCAAAGCTTCACCCTCCATTGCCGGAGGTGAACTCTTAACAAATCCATGAGATGGATAAATAGCTTAATCTGTAGTCAAGTTTTCGTGTGGCATAACACTGAATCTAAATTTGTTGACAAAAAAGTTGAACACAGGTCTAATTTTATGAAGAGTGTGATGGTTTTCCTCTCCTTTTTTATGTACTTTGAGTTGTCATTGGCACTGAGCATGAACACAAAACTGGAAAACCTATCACGGCTCAACAATCGACTCACAACGCCTGTTTGCAAAAATGATAATGGATCAGTTGACCAATAGTCACTAAGCTTTGCTAACTTCACGAGACACACTGTTGGTGTGGGCGGGGTGGGGGGGGGGGGGGATGACAATATATTTTGTGTAGTTTTAATGAATCCCACTTGTGCCACACAGAGTTCTTTTTTTTTTTTTTTTCATTTCACCGTTTCATTAAGGCAATTTTTGTACCTGCATACCTATTTGTTTCCATCTTTGTTTCAGACAGCACTGTCACGGAAAAAGTTAAAAAAACAGTCATAAAGATGATTTCCTTCCGCAAACAAGTGGCTCCAGACGCTGACTGAAACACTAGAAGCTGAGGCTGTGCACTGACTGTGCTCCTGGCAGTCATGAGCATTGAGTAGAGTAAGACTTGCCATCGCATTTGTTGCTGTAACATTTGTTGATCGTTGCAGCTCCTCATCTCATGGAAAACCATAATTCAAATTAGATAAAAAGAAAATGGCAAATATGTTGCACAACTTGGAGCGGGTTGTGGTCAGGCATTTTGCTCATGCCTTTAGGCGCTCTGCAGTACACCAGCAAGTGGAATGTGATACTAAAACATTTAATTAAAATGAAAGTGATGATATTCATTTACCTAACATTGCTCTCTGATTTTCAATCATAACTCTACACAGTGTCCGGTAATCTACAATAATGAAATCACTTTAAAGCAAGCTGAGAAACGTTCTTTATAGCTCCTCCTTCAAAGCTCTGAATGACTGCAAAATGGATGATCAGCAATGTAGTAATAATGAATGGCCATACAGTTGAAAAACGGAATTGTTCGCATGTCCTGATAGTCTCTGGTACCTTTGGTTGGGTACAAGGTAATGCATCACACATTCGCAACAATAACATGTAACAACTTTTAGTAATGTATTTCTTTCCTTCATATTGTAACAAGTTTACTTATAGATCTTACTGATTTTCTGTAACTGTGTCAAATTTCTGCATTCTGTTTTATATATACATTATAATTCTTACTTTTCTCTGTTTGAAATGCCAAGCTACTTCAGCCTCGAATAAACAAAAAACTGCAAGTTTGTACAGATGTGGGGCACCCATGTGGCAAAGTTTCAGACTCTGGGGTTCCACTGCAGTGATTAGGGTTATCTCGATACCATATTTTCTTTTTTTACACTATTGTCAGTTGATGTGTCACAAGTGTAATACCAATATAGTAGAAGTATGACTACAGTCACATGGCACTTGTCCCAAATGACCGATTTCAGTGCATATGTGGTGGCAGTAAGGTGCAGCGTTCAATCTTGGAGTATCCTGAAGTGCGTAAAGTGGTGGTGTGAGATGGGGCTAAGTGGCCAGCTTCGAAGGTTGGGCATAGCAAAGATTTCAAAGCTTCAGCAAGACAACAAATTAATTGACACCTAAACGGAATGTCCATTTTTAAATACCATCCAACTCACAATTGAGACCAATGTCCCTGGATGCTAGCAATCTGTTTTAGCTGCTTACCGGATACTGGCTTTATGGCTGCCAGGGGTGCTAATATGGAGGCTCTCTCTGGTAGCCACAAATTTTATGGGCTTGTCTTTACTGAATTGAATGTAGATCATGACTGGCACTACATCTCATTTTCACATGATGTTAATATTTAGCTCAGTGAATGAGGGTCTGGTTGTGGTCTACAGGCCAGAGGAAGCACATTATGACTCTCAGTACAGGGTGCAAAATTTGTGTGGTTGGCTGTATCAGACTTTCATGCTGGGTGTTCATGTAATTTGATGGGGCAGCGATACTACATTGAACTTATGGTCACCTCACAATGGATCAGTATGTACACATCATGAAATATAGTATGGTGCCAAGTATGAGGATGCACTATCTGCTGTCCCGGTGGAGTGACCCAGTTCAAGACCACCACTGGTTTATACAAGTCGAAAAGTCCATTACAGTTTTCACAACAGGCTGATGTCAACCTGATCAACTGTCCTTTTCAAGTGCCATACTTGAGACCTATTGAAAACTTAGGTGCCAAACTGAAGCATCACATGAATTTACATTGGTCGCACTGGTCCTATGCACACTAGACCATCTGTACCATCTGTGGGACCCAGTGTTGGGAGAGTTACATGGCAGATGACACACACTTCCAGAGGCTAACCATCTCCATGCCTCATAGGTCGAGGCAGGAAATTTATGCCAGTGGTTGGTGGACCTTCCAATTACCTCATCCCTGATGTGACACTTTTATCTCACATTACTCCACTTTATATCATTACATCTGAAATAACTGTATGTTTGTTAACTGGAAATCTAAGTGAAATCATTGTACTTAACACAAGCAAACTTCAGAAAAGAACAAAACTAACCAATTTGAAGTGAAGTAGAAATGGTGTCCTAATAAGTGACAGTCAGAGATACTGACAAATAAAAGAACAAGTAGACCCTAAAATAATAATATATGCTTTCTTACTGTCTCTCCAACATTTCCTGCAATTATTGTGCAAAAAAAAAAAAAAAAAAAAAAAAATGCAGTCGAAGCATATGAAAGCTCTTTTTCAAGTTAATACTCTTTGTGAGCCCCAGGATAACATTCCATGCACAGCCCCCATTTCTCTCTCTTAGTCTCAAGAGAAATGACTGCTGCAGAACACACATTTAGTGACTTCTTCTTCAGATTCCTCATCTAAAGCACTGTCCCCAGTTAAATTTGTATCAGACTTCATTTCTGTCTCCCTTGATTCTGTTACACCATTCTTCTCTTTAAACTGTTTCAAATGTTTTCTGTATGAAGACAATGTTAGCTACTTAATAGATTTTGAACATGCTGATTTTACTGTAGCTGGTGGCTTTTGATGTGACTTCTGGTTTTGTGAGTTGGTTGGAAACCATTTGGAGTCACATTTTCTCCACTGTTTGAATCTTGTATGTCAGACTCCTGGTTAACTGCAAAGTCATTGTCTGTACACGTATGCCTGTTACATGGGAAGAGTCCCATTTCCAGAGGTTGTTTAAAGCATGGCAGGGGCTGGGTTATTTGCACATCATATTTCTATTTCTTGGGGAAAACACATGTTAAATGGCCCCATGAATTCCACACATGAAGCTGTACTTTACGAAAAATAGATGATGTGGATTCAGCTCCCTCTCTTGCTTTGTCGGTTGCACAAATGTGATATGATGCCTAATCAATATCACCAAAACGGAATCCTCAACAGATGGCTTCACAGTACTGACTAAATTGTTAAGTCACTTACTAAAACTGTGGGTCTCAATCGAGCTACTAGTGTGAGATAGTGCATCCTAATATGTCACTGTCACTTCTTAGGAAACATAGTAGGTGAATATGGATTGGGGGTAAGAAATGAAAGAGGAAGCCGTCTGTTAGAATTTTGCACAGAGCATAACGTAATCATAGCTAACACTTGGTTCAAGAATCATAAAAGAAGGTTGTATACATGGAAGAATCTTGGAGATACTAAAAGGTATCAGATAGATTATATAATGGTAAGACAGAGATTTAGGAACCAGGTTTTAAACTGTAGGACATTTCCAGGGGCAGATGTGGACTCTGACCACAATCTACTGGTTATGAACTGTAGATTAAAACTGAAGAAATTGCAAAAAAGGTGGGAATTTAAAGAGATGGGACCTGGATAAACTGACTAAACCAGAGGTTGTACAGAGTTTCAGGGAGAGCATAAGGGAACAATTGACAGGAATGGAGGAAAAAGAAATACAGTAGAAGAAGAATGGGTAGCTTTGAGAGATGAAGTAGTGAAGGCAACAGAGGAACTAGTAGGTAAAAAGACGAGGGCTAGTAGAAATCCTTGGGTAACAGAAGAAATATTGAATATAATTGATGATAGGAGAAAATATAAAAATGCAGTAAATGTAGCAGGCAAAAAGGAATACAAATGTCTCAAAAATGAGATCGACAGGAAGTGCAAAATGACTAAGCAGGGATGGCTAGAGGACAAATGTAAGGATGTAGAGGCTTATCTCACTAGTGGTAAGATAGATACTGCCTACAGGAAAATTAAAGAGACCCTTGGAGAAAAGAGAACCACTTGTATGAATATCAAGAGCTCAGATGGAAACCCAGTCTTAAGCAAAGAAGGGAAAGGAGAAAGGTGGAAGGAGTATATACAGGGTCTATACAAGGGCAATGTTCTTGAGGACAATGTTATAGAAATGGAAGAGAATGTAGGTGAAGATGAAATAAGAGATATGATACTGCGTGAAGAGTTTGACAGAGCACTGAAAAAACTAAGTCAAAACAAGGCCCCAGGAGTAGACAACATTCCATTAGAACTACTGACAGTCTAGGGAAAGCCATGCCTAACAAAACTCTACCATCTGGTGAGCAAGATGTATGAGACAGGCGAAATACCCTCAGACTTCAAGAAGAATATAATAATTCCAATCCCAAAGAAAGCAAGTGTTGGCAGATGTGAAAATTGCCGAACTATCAGTTTAATAAGCCATGGATGCAAAATACTAACGCTAATTCTTTACAGACGAATGGAAAAACTGGTAAGCCGACCTCGGGGAAGATCAGTTTGGATTCCGTTGAAATATCGGAACACGTGAGGCAATACTTACTCTACGACTTATATTAGAAGCTAGATTAAGGAAAGGCAAACCTACTTTTCTAGCATTTGTAGACTTAGAGAAAGCTTTTGATAATGTTGATTGGAATACTACCTTTCACATTCTGATGGTGGCAGGGGTAAAATACAGGGATCAAAAGGCTATTTATAATTTGTACAGAAAGCTGATGGCAGTTTTAAGAGTCGGGCATGAAACGGAGGCAGTGGTTGGGAAGGGAGTGAGACAGGGTTGTAGCCTATCCCCAATGTTATTCTATCTGTATATTGAACAAGCAGTGAAGGAAACAAAAGAAAAATTCGGAGTAGGTATTAAAATCCATGGAGAAGAAATAAAAACTTCGAGGTTCGTCAATGACGTAATTCTTTCAGAGTCAGCAAAGGACTTGGAAGAGCAGGTAAACGGAATGGATAGTGTCATGAAAGGAGGGTATAAGATGAACAACAACAAAAGCAAAACAAGGATAATGGAATGTAGTCAAATTAAGTCGGATGATGCTGAGGGAATTAGATTATGAAATGAGACACTTAAAGTAGTAAAGTAGTTTTGCTATTTGGGGAGCAAAATAATTGATGATGGTCGAAGTAGAGAGGATATAAAATGTAGACTGGCAACGGCAAGGAAAGCGTTTCTGAAGAAGAGAAATTTGTTAACATTGAGTACAGATTTAAGTGTCAGGAAGTCGTTTCTGAAAGTATTTGTATGGAGTGTAGCCATGTATGGAAGTGAAACATGGACGATAAATAGTTTGGACGAGAAGAGGATAGAAGCTTTCAAAATGTGGTGCTACAGAAGAATGTTGAAGATTAGGTGCTTAGATTACATAACTAATGAGGAGGTATTGAATAAGATTGGGGAGAAGAGAAGTTTGTGGCACAACTTGACTAGAAGAAGGGATCGGTTGGTAGGACATGTCCTGAGGCATCAAGGGATCACAAATTTAGTATTGGAGGGCAGCGTGGAGGGTAAAAATCGTAGAGGGAGACCAAGAGATGAATACACTAAACAGATTCAGAAGGAAGTAGGTTGCAGTAGGTACTGGTAGATGAAGAAGCTTGCACAGGATAGATTAGCATGGAGAGCTGCATCAAACCAGTCTCAGGACTGAAGACCACAACAACAACAACTTCTTAGGAAACCCACGCACTTCCATATTAGGAATACGCCATCTTGTGCTATAAAACTAACCTCATAGTTACGCTGCTCACTTTGGAAGATAATTCATTACAGCAAATGAAATAGTATTTAGTGAAGAATTTAATCAAATGAATATTGTTGCAACAGCTACTCAACTTCAGATATTAAAGCCCTACAAGCAAATAAGCTAAAAAAAAAATTCAGCACTTTCAAAATCAAGATTCTTGTCACTGTCCAGCTCGGTAATGGTATGTCACTGCTGTATGCCTCAGACACAGTGAGAAATCAGTTCTAATACTTCCCAACAGAGCTCAACACTTCTTTAATCAGAATCTTGGTGAAAATATGTACAGAATCATTTCAGTAATGATCGTATCATTTGGGGTAAATTAAAAACAATGGCGAGGCAGAACATAAATAGTCATTTACTTACATTACATTCTAATGGCAGTAAGGCATTTCCAGAAAGTCACTCAGAACCGCAGGTCAGGGGAGACTTGCTGTATGGAATGAGAAGGAACCTGTGGTTCTGCGTGACTTTCCACGAAATCTACCCCTTTTCCTAAACCTCCCCAGTCCTTTTCTTTTACCCCTCTTCCTCCTGTGTGAAGAAGGACCCACTAGCTATGAAACCTTGCCAATTACAACTGTCTTTTATGTATGTGTTCTGCTGCTGTTTGGTGAGTAGATTTTTTTATGTATACAATATGGGACTCAGCCATTTTTTGGGAATGGTTCTGTGTTGTCAAATGTACATTATATGCTCTTTAAATAACATTAAAGGATACGCCCTATGCAATGATTAACAGCCACAATTGGCTTGTTCCACAGAAGAGCCACTGTACGTGCCACAATTGCAACTGCAACCAACGGAGCTCCCATGCCGGGGCCTTTTGTGTAGCAAACTACATCAATCTCATTTGGTTTAACACCACTTTCTGTCAGAGCTTCTCTTAATAAACTTTTGATGTTGGATCGATGATGCTGCGCTGTTTCACCAGGCATAAAACCTGTAAAGAAACAAAAAACAAAAAAAAAAGATTGACTCAAACATACAAGTAGAGCATCAACTACTTCTTACGAGGTTTGATGTGCTTCTAACAAATAATGAGTACAAAATTAATGGACAGGTATAGTCTCTACTCTCTATAATTTTACACCTAAAACAACCTGGAAAACATAAACAAGTTGCCCATCCAGTAAACACTCAGGACACAAAACTGCTTCCTTTTTAGCCCCACATTAACACATGTGCATCCATAACAATGAGCCTGTCTTTTTTATTTGCATACTCTCTGAAACTGATCTTGGAAGGCAACTACATAAAAAATTATCTTTTTATGGTCTGAATAAACATTTCAGCTTCCTTAAGAATCTTACTATATGTGCTGTTGATTTCGACACTACAATGCATCAATAAAGCAAGGAGGAGTTGGAGCATATTCCGTAAGATTTAAACTGCATTCTTAGGTTATGCATAATCACAACCTTGGCTAGTGGAAAATTTCGGAACTGCTCCACATAATTTTCAAAATGTTGACTGGAACACACAACAGATCAGTTCATCACCATAGTAAGATTTTGTCCAGTCACATTCACTGTCTTCTTCAACACACAACAATATCCCCAAAAGTTCTATCATATTCCAAGAAACTTACAATATATGAACAAGAAATACATACAAAAACTAGTAACCAACTTTATACCCCGTAATAGCCAGATCAACCAAAAAACAAAAGTAATCAATTCATATCTTCTGCCAAAACAAATCATTAGATTTACCAATTCTTATCGACTACTGTATACTATCAGCTGATTAGTTATGACCTAAAGAAATGAACTGCCAACAACCGCACACAGTGAAAGAGCCAATGACACTAACTGAACAACAGAAAAGACATCCACTTGGAGTAGTATTTGTTGTTACAATCCCATGTATACAAACAAATCAATAAAGAGTGCTCACACACCTTTTCATCTGCATAGTATAACCCCTAGACAATTATTCTGTAGATATTAATACATGCAATCGTATGGCGAATTATAGTACCCTTAGGGAAATGGCAGCAAGAGACAAGAAAGGTGCACTCAGTGTGTATACCTGGGGGCCTCATTCAATATTTTGAAGGGACTATCCGGCAGCCACTGAGGGAACAGGGTGCAACTTTGTGGCGCACATTGGAACAAATGAGACCTGTTGTCTAGGCTCCAAGGTCATACCTGGCTCATTCCAGTGACTGGCAGAGTAGGTTGAGAAGACCAGCCTTGTGAACACAGTTTCAAAGCAGCTCACAATTTGCAGCATTTTCCTCAGAACTAATTGTGGCCCCTTGGTTTTAAGTCGAGTGGAAGGACTGAACAACAGACTTCGAAGATTCTGTGACAAGTTAGGGTGCAACTTCCTAAACTTGGTCACAGGGTTGTGAACTGCTGGGCCCCTTTAAATGGGTTACACGTGCACTACACATCAGAGGCTCCTACTCAAGATAACTGACTGTGTGGGGAATGCACACAAGGGTTTTGTTAGATCAGGTAACCCTCCAACCAATCCAGATAACGGCAACTGTAGCAAAGCCAGAAGAATCAGCATAAGATTGAATGATATGCCTAACAGTTACCTACTGAAGTATTCTCAACAAAATGCCAGGGTTTGAAGTGCCCTTGAAAAACAGTGAAGCTCACGTAATTCTAGGTAGAGAAAGGTTGTTGAAACCTGAAATTGATAGCATTGAGATTTTTGGGGAAAATTTAAGTCTATATCTAAAGGATGGGATAATCAGAAATGAAGGTGGTGTACTTGTCACAGCAGACAATAACTCAAATCTACCGAGATATAAATTGAAGCTGCATGGGAGATTGTTTGAGCAAGATTCAGTATCAGGAGTAGGCATAAAACAGTAAATAGATCCTTCTAATACCAACCAAACTCATGTCCTGATGTAACTGAAAACTTAGTTCACTTGTAGGTAACATCCTCAATCATACTGTAATCACCAATGAAGACTTTAATAATCCAACAAGCAAATATTGCTAAATGTCTGAAAACCACGTAGACAGATATTTCGGAACCCCACTCATGATAGAAATGTTTTGGATCTAATGGCAGCATACAGACCTGACCTCTGAGGATGTACTTATTGAAACTGGTATCAGTGACCATGACATGGTTGTGGCAACAATGATTAACAAAGTACAAAGGACAACTAAAACAAGCAGAAAGATTCGTGTGTTCAGTAAACTAGGGGAAAATAGAAGAAGAAGAAGAAGAAGAAGAAGAAGAAGAAGAAGAAGAAGAAGAAAAACAATAGTGACATACCTCAATGAGGAACTCTAAACTTTTAGGACAGGGCAGCAGTGAGTAGAGGAACACTGACTCAAGTTTAAAAGAATTGTTGACCACACACTGGATAGATATGTACCTAGCAGAGCATTTCATTACAGGAGGGAAACTCCATGGTATACAGCCACTGTAAAGAACTTCTCTAGAAAATGAGATTACTGCATAATAGGCATAAAACAAAGTGTAGGGCTAGAGATAAAGAGATGCCGAACGAAATGCATTTGGCTGTCAAGACAACGAGGCATGAAGATTTCAATGACTACCGTAGCAGAATATTTTCAAATAATCTTTCACAAAATCCGAGGAAATGTTAGACATATGTCGCTGGCACCTACATATGTGTCCAGTCCCTAGTGAATGAGACAGAACCTAAATTTGAGGGTAGCAAAGCAAAAGCTGCAATGCTTAACTGTTTTCAAATATTCCTTTGCAAAGGGAAACCTAGGAAAATTGCCCCAATTTAATTCTCATGTCACTGTAAAGAATAGCGAAATTGGTGGTGGTGGATAGAGTTTAACGTCCCGTTGACAACGAGGTCATTAGAGACGGAGCGCAAGCTCGGGTTAGGGAAGGATTGGGAAGGAAATCGGCCATGCCCTTTCAAAGGAACAATCCCGGCATTTGCCTGAAACGATTTAGGGAAATCATGGAAAACCTAAATCAGGATGGCCGGAGACGGGATTGAACCGTCGTCCTCCCGAATGCGAGTCCAGTGTGCTAACCACTGCGCCACCTCGCTCGGTAGCGAAATTGGTTGGTTGGTTTGGGGGAGGGGACAAAAAAGCCAAAACAGAGACGTCAATGGTCCCATAGGATTGGGATGGGGAAGAAAATTGGCTGTGCCCTTTCAAAGGACCCATCATGGCATTTGCCTGAAGAGACTTAGGGAAATCACAGAAAACCTACATCAGGATGGCCGAACGCAGTTTTGAATCGCTGTACTGATGAATGCAAGTCCAGAGTGAAATCAGTATAAGTGTCAGTGGTGTTGAGAAACAGGTAAAATTGAACAAAGCTGTAGGGCCCTAAGGTTCCCCTAGTAGATTCTATATGAATTTGTAGCTGAGTTAGCCCCTCTTAACAACAATCCCTCAAACAAAAAACTGTGCCCAGTTACTGGAAAAAAAGCACAGGTCACACCAGTCTACAATAAGGGTAGTAGAAGTGATCCATAAAACTACCGGCCAGAATCCTTGACATCTATTTGTTGTAGATGTCTTATAAAATATTCTGAGCTCAAACACCATGTATCTCAAATAGAATGATCTCCTCCATGCCAACCAGAATGCATTCCAGAAAACACTGATCACTGAAACACAATGCATAATTTTCTCACGTGACACACAGAATGCTTTGGATCAAGGCAGTCAGACAGAGGCCATATTTCTTGACTTTCGAAAAGCATTTGACTTTGTGCCATGCCTATGCTTATTGTCAGAAGTATGATCATATGAGGTATCAAGCGAAATTTGTGACTGGATTGAGGACTTTTTGGTAGGGAGGACACAACATATTATCTTGGATGGAAAATCATCAGATGTAGAAGTAACTTCGGGTGTGCCCCAGGGAAGTGTGTTGGGACTCTTGCTGTTCATGTTGTTATTAATGACCTTTCAGGCAGTATTAATGGTAACCTTAGAGTTTTTGCAGATGATGCAGTTACCTATAATGAAGTACTATCGGAAAGAAGCTGCATAAATATTCAGTCAGATCTTGATAAAATTTCAAAGTGGTCCAGAGATTGGCAACTTGGTCTAAATGTTTAGAAATTTAAAGCTGTGCATATCACAAAACGAAAAAACACATTATCCTATGACTACATCAATGAGTCCCAGCTAGAATCAGCCAGTTCACACAAATACCTGAATATAACCTTGTAGGGATATGAAATGGAATGATCACACAGGCCCAATTGTGGGTAAAGCAGATGGTAGGCTTCGGTTTATTGGTGGAATACTGGAGAAGTGCAATCAGGCTACAAAGGAGATTGGTCACAAATTTCTCATGTGACTGGTTCTAGAATACTGTTCAAGTATGTGGGACGCATACCAGATAGGACTAACAGGTAAATACTGAATGGATACAGAGAAGGGTAGCATGAATGGTCACATTTATTTAAATCATGGAGGAGTGTTACAAAGATACTGAAGGAACTGAACTGGAAGACTCTTTCTTGAAGGTAGATGCAAACTATCCCAACAACATCTATTAACAAAGTTTCAAGAACTGGCTTTAGACACTGGAGCTTGGAATACATTACAATCCCTGTGTATCGCTCACATATGGATTGTGAGGAACAGTGAGGACAAGATTAGACATTACTATGTCACTGTTCCATCTCGCGCATCGACCAAAGCGTCCGATCCCACCTGTCGACTTTGGCCCACAACGTAAGGCTGTTGAGGCATGTGAGTCATGACGGTGCAGAGTATGGTTTGTGAATATGGCGTGTTTGTAGGTGTCATTGTGTTGGGGTTCATGGTGCCCTCTGATGGTGTGTTTAGGGGTTTCGTGTTTTGTGATGTAATGGGTTCAGTTTGGTCTTACCGAGTCTAGTGGCTGGTCTGAGTTTTGCCTGAGTTTCGAGAGGAATTGGTTTCAGTGAGTTAACGATTTAGTGGTTTTGTGTGAAAGTTGTTGTTGTGCTGTTTCCTGTATGTCACATGTTAATGTGAGTAAATGAATTTCTTGTAGGTCTTGTTAGGTATGGATATGACAGATAAAATAAGTAATGTGCAACTCCAAGCTATGATGGGCCCGACACAGTTGGAGCTGATCAAATTTCTACAGCTTTTTGGGTTGATCGCAGAGGTGGTCAAGTGTGCTGTGTGTCGGAAGGAAATGACATTGGCAAAAGTTCCAGCATCTCGGACCAGGGACGGTTATATGTGGTGGTGCCAGAGGGATAACCTATGGCACTCCATACGTCATGGTTCCTGGTTCGAGAAGTCTAGGTTGCGCATGTGCAAGATTGTGTTGTTGACATATTACTTTTGTTATGGAGTTTTTGCGCGCATGAGACTGGCGTGAGTGAGAGGAGTGTGCTTGATTGGTTTTTTTGTTTTGCCGTGAGTTTATTAAGTACAGGGGTAAGTTTAGTGGGCCTTGGGTTGTGGTGGAGGTGGGTGAGTTGCAGTTTGGGAAAAGGAAGTATGGCAGGGGTAAGTCTGTGGTTGGTCTCTCTCTCTCTCTCTCTCTCTCTCTCTCTCTCTGTGTGTGTGTGTGTGTGTGTGTGTGTGTGTGTGTGTGTGTGTGTGTGTGTGTGTGTGTGTGTGGTGGGGCTGTTGAACCAGGGGGTGGGTGCTCGGAATGTGCTTTCAGGGTTGTGGAGGGGCGGTCTAAGGCAGAATAAGTGGGGTTAATTGAGGAACTTATAGAACAGGGTTCCACTGTAGTTTCAGATGCTTCTTCTTCTTATAGGGGGTTGGGTGAGAAGGGGTACAATCATTTAGTTGTTAACCATAGTTTAGAGTCTAAAAACTATGAAATGGGGGCTTGTACGAATACTATAGAGAGGATGTGGGGGGCCATTAAGTCAGTTCTTGGGAGGTGGAAGAGGCGCTCTTCCAACCTTCAGTCTCATTTAGATAAGTGCTGTTGGCAGAAGAGCAACGTAGCATAATAAAAGACACCTAATCAATTCCATTCTACACCAAGCAGACTACAAAGAGAAATGCATTCATGGATCAAGCCACATAAAAAGAATTGATTTTAGAAAACTCGCCTAAGCGCAACAGCTCAAATGTGTTGGTCTGTTGGTTTTGAATTTTAACATATAGATTCTATAATCAGATGGCAAATGCTTACCTTCACCGGGAGGAGTGATGTACGTACGCCTGCAATTTGCCAAAACCTTTCCGTCCCTTACTACTCCAATTCCAAGTTTATTAGCACTACCTTCAAAACCAATGGCCACCACCATTATTCCAAATATAATACACAATGTTTCTCTAATATTTTTTATACATTTAACGAATACCAAGAACTTTTGTAGCAAAGAACACTATCATTCACAATAACATTTGTATAACACAAATTCATAAACAGCTCCTCCAACTAAAATCCAAGTCCCTTGCAGACATACCACTCTTCGTTTATCTCGAATCAAATATGAATACCTATCGACAAGGCATCACAAACGCAACAGAAGTGTCACCACAGCTAGTGGCATACTGCAGACTAATATGTGAGCTCGCAGTTTTTAGTGGCGCAACTTAGGTGATGCAACTTTTCTCAAGCCCCAAAAAGTTCCCCACGGTTGTACTTTGTTGAGCCACTTTCCTATCAACGCTGCTCCCTGGCGGCAATAATGTATAGTGCAGTTTAAGCCCTTAGAGCTGTGACAAGATTTAAGTACAAGGAAAACGAAACATAAAGGTTGGATCCGAAAGTAGATATCACAGATGGGTAAATCAGGGAAATAACATTAAGGACGAAAATGCTGCCAGCAGTGGCAAACAAACCAACAGTCAGCATGTAAATATCATCTGCAGACACGAAACTCTATCAATATTTTAGAATCTTTTGGTATTCGTTCATATAGACATTCTGAATAACTAATTTTTAGTTTAATAGTTACTACAAGACACTCTGGAGGTATTTGCTGCATATAACCCATGCTCAGTCTCACAATTTACGAAGTATATAAAACTGGCTTTTTTGGTTAAATATAACTAATTTTCAGTTTAAAAGATGTCACATCTCTCTCTGGAGCTATTTATTGCATATAATCCACTCTTTATGCGCTGCTTGGTCTCACAAATTAGGAAGTTTATACGACTCGCTTTTTTTCTTACATACATTAAGTTGATTTATTTATTCCTGAAAACAGTAAAAACAATAGATGATAGATACATTTTCGTCAGCAGTGTGAATGTGTGCGCGAGTGTGCGCATGTATCTGGGGCTAGCCAATGTTGGCTAACCAGTGAAATTCTGTGAAGGAATAAATAGTTATTCAAATTGCCTACTTCAATTAATGCAATAAGGTTGTCTGCAGATCATATTTACATTCCAGCTGTTGGTTAGTTTGCCATTGCAGACAGCATTTTCGTCTCTGAGCGTCATTTCTTTTAGAAATGTGTTTGTTTCTCTTGATTTACACCCTGGCAGAGAGTCACTCATATTTAGTTGTACTTTGAAGTGGCTGTCTGTTGCCTGCAGAGGCGCCGATGCAGGGCATGCCACTGGGGAGCCAGCTAAAGTATATGCAGATTTCAGTCTGTATAAAGACACCATAGTGGTCAACCCTAAGATGATACTGATAAACGTGTCAGTATACAACCTGACTGCGCTATATGGACCGTTGTAGGGAGATTCCAAAGCTGGCTTGGTGGCATCTGTCTTCAGTAAAACTTGGGAACAGATGTTAAACTCCTTTTGAACAAATATCGTAGGATTTGCGTGATGGATGGGCAGTGCTCGTACATTCACTACACTAATTGAAGCAGGTCATGGTCTGCTGTAGTTACACCATCATAGACAAAGTCTGAAGAAAAACAGAGTGGCTGACCATATATGACCTCAGTAATTAAGGCATTCTTTATGAGCAGTCCTAATTCTGAGAAGCACCTAGGGCAGGGCATCAGTCCATAACTACGAGTGGCAGATTAATGTTGCCTTCAACATGTGATGCCATCATACTACTAGGCCATCCGACAGGCTGGTAGGCAGTCAAATGGAAATGATGGCACCCGCAAAGTCGGGCACATTTCATAGAAGAAGGCGGACGCAAACTGCCGACCTTGGTCAGTCATCAGCGACATAGGACAACCGAAGCTGCCAATCCAGTTATAAACAAAGGCCTTGGGAAATGTGTCAGTTGAAATGTCTGGTAACATGGCGGTCTCAAGCCACTGCATCATACCGTCAATCATGGATAAGACGTACCTCAAATCCTGTGACTTAGGGAGTGGCCTGACTAAATTAATATTAATGTGTTGAAAATGTCCCTTTAGGATAGTGAATTTCTCAAAGTTTCCATACAAGGCAGTGACGCTTCACATTGGACCAAAAGAAGCATTCCATGACTAATTTGAGTCTGGGGTGAATGCTGGGATGTGCAAGATTGTGCAGCAAGCTGAACACAGTTTTATGACAGGATTGCAGAAGGACTCATAGTATACTCTCATGTGATGCAGCACCCCAAATAGGTTTGGTGTCTCCTACCACTGTGCACTATTCTAGTTGTAAACCAGTGACTTGTCCAGTGAGTAGTTTTTGTAGGTCAGGATCTGTGACCCGTGCATCAACGAGTAGTTCAAAATCCAGCTGAGTAGGTGTGGCCTCAAGCGAGACAGGTAGTTCATGACAACATTTTCTGCAACTCAGACATGGCTGATATCAGTGGTAAATTGTGAGACTAGTTCGAGATGGCAAAAGCACCTTGGTGTGTTGTTAACAGAAGGGTTTTTGATCGCATCTGGAAGAGGATTATGTTCGGTGTAAATGGTTAGAGGGCGTCCTCCAATGTCATTCTGGCCATAGCAGACCACCTCGAAGATGCCCCAGAGCTTAAAATCGATAGTCGACAACTTCTGCTGAGTATCGGTCAACTTTCAAGAGAAGAAGTGCCGCAGTTGTGTTACACTGACAATCTTTCGTTGCAGTATTCCGCCACTCGTGTGGTCGCCGACTTTTGCACTGATCACAAGCTGTGTGTTCATTAATGGAAGAGCGAGAGTACAAACCGTGTGAGGTCTGAATTAATCGTGTTGAAGGTTGCCTGCATTTCAGGCGTCCAAGTCACTTAAGAGTGGTGTTCTTACTGTGTAGCGACTCAGTCATATGCAAGAGTGTTTCAGCAAGGTGTGGGAGGTGATGTCTGTAAAAACTGATGACTCTAAGAAAAAATCATAGTTCTTGATAGTTCAAGGGGGGGTGGCGGGAGGGGGCAGATTTCTTCCCATTTCTCTGGCGTGGAATGTATCCTCAAAATGTCAACCAAACATCCAACAAAGGTGACACACAATTAGCTGTAGTTGCCATTTATCGTTGTTAATTAGGACGCTGTGTGTCGCTAACTTGTTCAGTACGGTACATAAATGAATCTCACGTTCATCAGGTGACTGCGAGAAAACTATCATTTCATCTAGATATACAGAGTATAAAGACCCATCAATAAACCTCACCCAGGTCTGGGCCGCGTTATTTAATGCACAAGACGAAAATGAAAACTCGAGTAGTGTGATTATTGCAGTTTCTGGTATATACTTGCCAGCCAAAGGTATCTGTAAATAGGCCCTTCTATAGTCAACAATATTGAATATAGTGGCACCAGCAAGACTGCACGCGAAGTCTTGTAAGTTCAGTACAGAGTAGCTGTCTATTACAGTTTAAACATTAAGGTACAGATAATCACAACACAATCGCCTAGTATTATCATTATTGAGGATGAGCTTGATAGGAGAATCCCAGGCCCTGTTGGACAGCCATACAGCATTAGCACACAAGAGTTTGTCCACAGTGCCTTTTGCTGCTTTGAATTTGTTGGGAGATAGGCCGTGGGGTCGACAGTGTACCAGAGGGCTGGTGGTTGTTTTGATGAGATGAACTGTCCCATCATGGATGGTACAAATAGTCTACAGCCAGATGCGCTGTTGTGAAGTTGGGTGCTGAGGGCATAGTGATTGATGTTATTGTAACACCATCATCAATGGACAACGTGGTTGTGGAGGCACTGTCAGTGACACTGGGTGTGGTGCGGTGAGCACAGCCATTGATTGATCTGTTTTGAGGAAGACACAAAGTAATATTTTGAAGAATCAGACTCAGTTGGTCTTTAGCAGGTTTTGGCTAAATTAATCTGGCCTTCTTCAGAAGCATAAAATAACTATAACATTCCAGAGTAAGGCACAGTCAACATTAAAATTAAAACCTATAGTACCGTGGTACCATGTCGAATTAAAACTACTTAACTGAAGTCCAGCCCCAGCATCTCGTCACCACCCAGTCAGTTGGCAATGGCAACTGACCATTGCACGTGGAATTGTATGGTCAGTGCAATGCGCAGTAGTGGCCTGGAGTGCAGGTGGGACAGTTGTTGGCTACACTTGGCTAGGGTCGTGTATTGCCAACGATGTAGGTGGGGACACTGTCAGCTGTACTGTGGTCATGATAAAAGTTAATCAACGAGTAGTGCTGTGTGAGCACTAGCATTCTGTCAGCTAGATTTAGTCTGAAATCGAGCATCGCCGTTTGAATGTTCTCTGGCAGTTTTAATAGACAAACAGTCTAAAAGGTATGGTTGGGAATAGGCTTGTATCAATTTGCAAGAGAAGCTTACGCCACAGCATGGAAGATGTACTGTGACCAAGTGATATTTCGCTTATCACTAGATGAAGTTGTTGCTTTGGTGAGTGTGATAAGTATTGAAGCAGAAGTGCCTTGGCAGTTTCATATTTCTCAGTGATGCCTGCGGACTGCAATGTGTACTCACTAAGAGCGAACCATAGCATAGGCGAGTCCACGTTCAATGAAGGGAGTTTCGACTAAGGACGTGCAGCATGGTAAGGGCCGTTGGTATGTGAGGCTGGCACTATCATGCAGTGGGCATTGCCTGGCGTGGTAGATGCGGCAGGAGCAGAGCCATCACATAACAGCACATCGTAAAATGATGAAGAGATACATGGCACTGTAGACACAGCAGGAACACAAGCATAGGGAAAAATCACGTGGTAATGAGATGAAGGTATGTGCAGCACGTTAGATGTGAGCCGAGCATGAAGGGGGGTCTGACTCGCAGTATGTGTTGCGTAGTGCTGGTCCATTGGAGCTGGCAGATTCTTTGAGTACATGGTATGCTCATAAGGTAATGAATCTGGTAAAGCAGTTGTGCTGAATCCGGGCATTTCACACACATGGAGGAGTTGCAGTGTGTGAAAGTCATGCATAGCAGTGGCAGCTGCAAGTGACTACAGAATGAGTGGTGAAGATGTGATATCACTCAGATGACGTGGCGGCAGTGGCGACGCAGATGACACTGTCGAATGCTGCTTGATGACATAGTCCATGTCAGGTAGTTCGCTTTTTTTATCCAGGAAGATCACTCGAACCCATATTACTTTGCCTGGGGTGTGGTAAATAGTTGGCAACGGTTTGAGGATCGTTTAGAGGGGGCCTTTGTTGACCATTGACCAATTATCGTGGCACTCTGGTGGACGTCTGTATAGTTTTGCAAAACACTGGGAATGTTAATGCATGCAGATTAACTGGCGCTAAAGGAGTGTCCACGGGAATAAGTGTCATTATTTCCCATAAGAAAGCTCATAGCAACATGTGTACTGACTACTGGAATGTAAGGACGCCATTGTTCACTCAGAATAACATTCGTTGTCATAACAGAATTGCTAGTCAAACAGTCACCCAATGTCATTACAGTGCTGCCATTGGTAAGGTCATACTGAGAATTCGAAACACGTGATGGGCCAGTTTGTGCGAAAGGTCGTGACTCTGGCTTGATAGACGCAGAATCAATGGAAGAATTGTCGTTGGTTCACTACTCACTGCCGAAATGGCCACTTTGCCTAAAGTTTTAGCGAAATTGTACCAAACTGATGTACGAAAAGTTCGTGGAATTCACAGGTGTTGACGAAGAAGTGAGACTGACGTCCCTTATAGCAGGAAACGGTTAAGCAGGAGGTAGCTGTGGCATTGTAGGACAATGGACGAGCGTGGGAGATTTTACATCTTAAACGCAGATCTTCTGGAACTTCGGAGTCACCACTGCGGGAGGTTTGTTTCTCGGGGTTGTAGTTACATATAATAAAAACTAACAGTTCATACGATTCCACACAAATACATTTTATTGTCCTACAAGGTAGAAAACACCTTGCCACAAACATCGATCAGAGTAAATTAACTCCTAGTCCAGTGAGGTTAGTTGAGCTACTTCAGGCAGCGACATTATTCCGGGTGACTCCACAGAGCTACATTCGCACAGCCTCATTGCACAAGCAGTCTGCTATGAATGCCCTTCTGTGCTTGGAAGATTATGTTGCGTTCATTGTGAAGAAAAGGGGACAGAAACAAACGCAAAAGTGACTGTAGGTAAATAAGTATGTGAACAACAGAGGTACAAGAAATACAAACCGATGACAACGTTTTGTTAGCAAATTTCAGAAAGAGGTTACAACAATATTTTAGATTTTGTACTCAGGATACCGTAGCAAAAAGGTTGGCAATAAAATTTTGTTACCTAGTAACTAGTGACTTGTCGGTATATATCTGTGTGAATTATTTATTGCTCGTGACAAAACAAAACATTTCAATTCTATCAGATTTGGAACTTGTAATGTGGAAAAATTGCAATTTATTATTTGATTGTTTTATATCTCTGTCCATTGTAAGAAACGCCTTAGCTAGTCACTAGAACAGAGGTTGTACTTTTTCCTCATCATTTTTGTGCTCCACTCCTATTTTTAGTCGTTTTTTGAGAAGTTACACAAACGTCATCACTTCTTTTTTTCAGATATCAGGTTCCTCAGTTTTTGTGCATGTAAGTCACCATGGCATGAATTTTTATCCATACTTTTCATAATTTTTTGGCTTATTCTTCTTAGTTTTTTACTTCGAAACTTATGGTGCCTTATTCTTTGCAGTACAGACTTTTTATCCAATATGTAACGCTCAGGGCAATGCATCTCGAAATTTTGCTTAAATAAACAGAAACAGTATTCAATGCGACGTTTTTCTTTGTATGTAACCATCTATAAACGTTCGAGTCAACAGACGTTATTGCACATAAATCGATTCACAGTGTACCCTCAACACACAAAACAATCAAACACATGTGGGCAACTGCCTGTCATCTGCTTAAAAGAGCAAAGAATCGCACCAAACATGGATAGCAATACACTTTACACACCAGCCTCTGCTTCCAGAAAATTACCCATGCACAAATGCGCATGTGTAGTTATGCTGTGGGAAATGTATGTGCATGCCTCGTGTGGGTGTCCCTTTACACATGCAGCCTGCCCATACCACCACTACTTGCGTAATTCAACTACAATACTGAAACACCTACTTACATGTTGTCATGCCAATATAAGGGTGAGTTATGAAAGTTGAAAGGCATTCTACTTTCTCGAACCACAGTCCAACTAGACTGTCATTGCAGGATGTCACTTCCCCCGCTATCATCAATGAACCACAGCAACTGCTCTCATTTTTCTCTGGTATGTTCAAAAGTACAGAACTAGACTCGTTTGTTTGAGTTCATGCAGTGTTTGTGTCACGCCAAAATAATGGGTTCAGTCTTCAAATAAGTGGAGAAATGCATTATAAAGTGGCAAAATGTCCCCAAACAATGCGATAAAAAACCCTTACAGTCACTTATTTGTAATAAAATAACACATTATTGTATGAAGTTATCAAATTTATTAAAAAGTATTGAAACCCATAGAGTGGATTTCCAGAGGTTTATTTTACTGCAGAGTCTAAATATATAAGTGGCTTTACTACTCTTGACACTCATTAAAATCCTATGTCAATATATCAGTGCTTGTACTGGCGCTATCATTCGGTATTGATGGCTCTGCACAATAGTGCACAATAATTTGGTTATCAAATTAAGTACCACCCCAGTAAAAAATTACACACACACACACACACACACACACATACACACACACACACACACACACACACACACACACACACACACACATATATATATATATATATATATATATATATATATATATATATATATATATATATAACGATTGAGTTATCTGAGTTCCTTGAAAACATCCTCCATGAATAACAGTCGTGAACCACATAAGCTAACTGTGGAAGGAAATTTTGTGTCCATCCCAAGGAATTAAACTCAACGCATAGCAACAGGACGGACCCAGCGTGAAAGCCAGTACTGCCGCTGAGTCAGTCGAAACCGGGCGCAGCCGTACTGTCAGCTGTACAGTCAGAAACTTACAATCTCACGAGCGCGACATCTGTTGCCTCTTACCGCTACAAACAGCTCTGGATCTCAACACAGAATTCTTAACCATTATATAACGAACCCTTTGAATAACTTTACGCACATTTTCAATACTAAGGAACTTACTTTTCTCCATACACACTTTATGTATAGCAAATGAACTCTAATTTTATTAAAAACAAAAGTACCAGCAGGTAAGTTATATCGACGTCTATCAGAGGCAACCAGCTTTGACAGGCCGTCTATAACGGATATAGAGAAGCAGGTGAGTGAGTGAATGAACAAAAGGAACAACAAATACACTCCGGAACTACTGGTTGAGAGACTGATAAATACCAACAATGACGAATACAAATCAACACAGGAAACAGCTTATCATATGTTTAATAATTATTGGTCTGTTCATTGAAGGAAACATAAAACCACTTGTCATCAGAATCTTGTTAAAGGTAGTATTAACGTGACATTACATATAACATTGCCATGACTTCATGACAGTTTTCTTGTAGGTAGAAGTAGCAAAGACTATCAGTTAACTAGAGCATAAAGGAATACCAGGGGATACTTACATTCATTTTGCTACGAAATGTAACTGGAGTATAAGGATGTTTTGTATAGGGGAACTAATATTGTGAACTTTTGCTTTTGTTGCTGTTTTGCCACTGCTTGTATCACTATGATGAGTTGCCAATTACTTATGTCTCTGTATTCGTTCAATTATTCATTTGGTCTATGTATTATTTTCACCATTATTTATTTTGTCTATATGTTATTATCAGTTTATTGGAGAGACTTGCTAGAGTTTTGCCAGCACCAGTAATTTCGTATAGTATCAACCTAGTGTTTCCATGTGTCACTGTGTTATTAGGTTGAGGATGATAATTATTTTTGTGGGATTTGAAGTATGCTAGAATAAGTGGCCGAGTATTGCCAATTATTTAAGAGTTTAGTAGTAACGATGTCTTAGGTAAGAAATTAATTAGGAAGGGTAATTTAAGATGTAACCATGCTTTATTTCATTTGTATTTAAATGTTTATATGGAGGGACATACCACACGCCTACCCCCATGATAGGTAATGTAAACAGAGTGAATCACGCTCACGGGACAAGCAAGCTTTGGCCTTATACTTAGTCTGTTGGATGAACAAGAGAACCATACCTGCAAGGGCACGCAACTGGTGTGACGCGACTGGTAATCATGCAGACCCTTAGCTGTCTAAAGTCATTCCTTCACATTTCGGTTTCACAGCCTAGACCACCCTAACCACTTTCATCTGTCAATATCAACAAAACTATTCAGTCCATGTGGACTAACACAGACCTTAATCTTTGATGTCGAAGAAGAGTTCACGAGAACAGTGTTCCGTGCTCTTTGACGACAGCTGATCAGGCACCATCAGACGCGAAGAGCATCTAGCCCGCATCTAAACCGCCAGTAAGCGGAAATCACTGTTCAAAACTTGAGCCTTCTTTGACACGGTTTTTCAGTTGTATTTTCCAAAGAAATTCAGACTACTGAAGTAGTAACATTTAACTGTATGACATGTCTGAGGACACTGCGATACACCCAAGGATAGATGAGAGTTTTAAACAACTGGCTGGGCCAGATGAGGCCAGCAGTATGGAGTCATAAGGACGGCGAATTTGGTCGCGCCGTAAAGTTTTTGTCTTGTGACAGATGTCGAGTTTTAGGAAGAAGTACGTAGCAGCTATGTCGGAGTCACAGCAATGTAATATACACAGTTAAGTAGGCGATACCGTCGTGTCAACGACGGGCCGTGCAGACTACAACATCATAACGGAAAATTCCTTCAGAAATTACGCTCAGTTTAATCTTTTCTAATTCAATTCCTTGCGCTTTCTGCTTCCAATATGGAAGTCTTTAGCTCTCGTTGAGTTTTGTTTTTCTCCTCTCGTTATCAAAAATAGTTCAAATGGCTCTGAGCACTATTGAACTTAACTTCTGAGGTCATGAGTCCCCTAGGACTTAAAACTACTTAAACCTAACCAACCAAGGACATTACACACATCCATGCCCGAGGCAAGATTCGAATCTGCGACCGTAGCGGTCGCGCGGTTCCAGACTGTAGCGCCTCTCATTATCAACAGCATTGACATTCAACGACACAGTCTTTGAACCCGAGATTAGGAACCCAACTTTTATAGTCCTGGGCAACAAGATGCCCCATCTGCACCAAACTGGAGTCACTTTTCTTTGTCATTCTCATGTTATGGTGCTTAGCAAATATATTGATGCATGAGAAACTTCCTCTCACAATGTGAACGTTACTACACTTGGATAGTCAGCCCAAACAGTCTTCTAACTTTGTTTTCTTATTGATAAAGCACATGCAGCAATATAATATGATATTTGTGTACCTCATTTTTATATTTTCATGTTTATGTTTTATGTATAACGCCTAACTACGTAATTGTTGTGACATATCTGTCTCCTATGAACCAATTTACTAATACATAATGTAATTTTAAACAGAACACACTATAACAATGCATCTAGCGTAATCCCACTTCTGTTTTCTTGGTCATTGTCGAATAAACCATATCGATTACACACATCTAGTCCCTTTATTCAGTAACGCTATACCCCCTTTTTTGTGACATTTATATTCATCATTGCTCATTTTGAATTCCATAAATCTCTACTCCAATCCAGAAGTCTCTTGGCAGCGTTGTGTTGTGCCCATCTCATAGCATACATGTGCACTGCGAGCCATTGTGGCATTTGACGGACGTGGCCACTTTTGCACCTTTCTGACGTAGTGCGGGATTCAGCCTTGCAGCCAGCTGCCACTCTGACATAGCCTCCGTACAGATCCATGGGCGTACCCAGCGAGGGGCAGGGGGGGGGGGGTGGTTGTAGCTGCCACCCCCCAGAAAATATTAGCAATTTTTCACTAGCTTACTGTTTTATTTAATAAGAAATGCTGTATATTTTCTCGGATTGTACAAGTGTATTCTTGTATTTAAAATGTTTATTAAAAGCAGTTTTTCACTGGTTTGCTGTTTTATTTAAGAAGAAGTTCTGTATGTTGTCTCGAGTCCTTGTTTCCTGAGACTAGTGTGACCTGCCCCCCCCCCCCCCACCCCCCCTAGTTCAGATCCTGGGTACGCCCTTGTACAGATCTTCAGCAAACGGTTCATGTTGGAACACCACTTATAACCTTTCATGCTGCTATGGCTTACTCACTTAGTATTCATACCCCTTTACTTATGTTTTTTGTACCTGAAAGCTCATTCGTGATTTCCTTGTCAATTGATTTGCCTGCTTCATCAAATAAATCAAGTGATCACCCCCTATTGCCAACTGATGACTTGTTAAAACATGAAAAATGACAAGTTTCTTATGATCGCCTGGTAGCACACTAAAGTGAATGTCAAACAGCCTTCGAACTACATACCACCATTATACTCTGTGCTACGATAACACCAGCCACTGTCATTCTTATTATTGTACTAATGTGGACTTTGTACAAAAAGGGATTCTGCAGACAGTTATGCCCCCCCCCCCCCCCCCCCATGGTAACAGAACCTCAGCCTCAGAGCGCATATCGCCCATAACTAAAAAAAGATAAAAACTAAACTAAGCAGAAAACCCTATCAGGCAGGTGCCCTCCCTTAGTTTTAAGAGTTCGATTGTATTACCTGATAATGTGAAGAGTTCAATTGCGTTAAAAATTCGTGGGAAGGACTGGTGCAGCGTAGTGAGTGCTCCCTTAGTGTTAACCCCTTTTTTAAATGTGCTCAGACATGTGAATCTCCCCTCATACCCCACTGCGCTGAGTTCCAGTGAAAGGGTTTGGCCACGACCACACCCCCTTACCGCCAGCAGCTTCTACGCTGCCCCCTGAGGACAACACAACACCACGCTGCCTCGCGCCACTCGTCCTCGCAGTGACTCATCAGTGGTGATATGTCTACATTTCCAACTTATTTAAGCAAAAAAGACACTTTAACTTCATCCTAGTAGCAAGAACACTTGGTATGTTTGCCTCATTTAAACTATTACGCTTTGTTCTCATGTGTTTCATTAATGTAATTTTGTTTTGATGTTTTATGATGTTTGGATGTGTTATGATGATTCTTGTATACACATTATATTGTTGAGGTGTGTAAGTACTTTTGTGGCCCCTAGAAGGTCTTTAAAGTCTCTACAACCTCCCATGGTTTAAGGCTCCTGCCGTCTTCTGTGGGAACCATTAACAGTCAAATAACATCTACTATGTTTTGCATGTGGTCATGTGGGGAGGAGCACAAAGGCACTTCAGGAGGAGGTCGAGTAAAAAGCGCGGTTCTGATATTAGTGTTTGCAAATGGTGATGATGCTGTTAATGTATCTGCAGATTGCGAAAGAGTTTCAAGGTCGGGAAGGCTCTGTGCGACATGGTTTCCCTTTTCAGGTTTGTCAATTCTGCACAGGGTGGTATCATTGGCGTGTTGCAGGTGGATGTTCATCACGAGTCGAATCTCAGCTGCTGTAGTGTCTGAATGCGATCGTTGGCGTGGAGGGCATTCTGAAGGTACCAGCGGCAATCAGGTATTCAGGTAAGTGGTGGAAGCTGCTGTATAACGTGAACAGCTCCAAAGGGACGTGGTTGACTACACTTGTGATAGAGTGGCTGCTAGCAATATGAGTAAAAACGCCGCCATACAGATTAGGAACCAAATGGAAGTTTTAGAGAAAGTCTGGCTCACTAACACCCGCAACCATGAATGCCCAGATGAAAATGTCATCAAAACTCATGTCCACCATAAAAGTCTGAGTCTACAGAGTCGGATTTTCGAGTAATTTGTTGCACAACGCTGGGTGCCTGAGCAGGAAAGTGTCAGCAGTGGAGAAGGGGTGGTAAAGTATTGCCGACAAGGAACCATTGGCTACTGATGCAGTCTAGAATGAAAAGTCTGTTGTCATAATGAGAGCGAGGTGGATGAGAGCTGGCATCATCTTTCCATGTGCCTAGGCAGCTTAGATATTCTGTACATGACGTGCATGAAGTACAAATCTATTTGAGAGTGGGACCGATGCCATATCTCGAACAGAGTCCTGGCCTTTAAATCTTCATCATGGATTATGGGGTGCAACTGTGCTTCTTGGGATTGGGCGAGGCAGCGGAGAGCATCCTTGTACTTATTGACTGAGGGTGATATCACTGATGGTATCCCCATGTTGACTTAAGTGACTAAGGAGAGTGGCAAATTTTCTGCTCTTACTTATGACTTGACTTGAAGCAAAAATGCTCTCCACATTGGCGAATCACAGCTGATCTGGCCGAAAAGGAGGCAGCTTAAGATGAGTCCCCCAGTCCAATAGATTGCTATGATGACATCCTTAGAGGAAGAACAGCTGTGCAGTTTGGCTCCATATACGGTTGACATGATGAGCAGTGAGCAAGTCAGAAGGCACTTCAGCCAGCAGCATGAGGCCTGGGATGAATGAATTCATACACAGCATGGATGATACTTCACCTCAAGCAAATGAATGCGAATCCAATGAGTTGAATTGATGTGGTTCGAAAGTAGTCCAGTTAAGCGAATGGAATGGAGTCCATTGCATGATCACACAGTAGGTTGTCCAACACACCTCATCGTTCATGTCAAAGCACTTTCATGATGAGAGTCACTGTCTCTTTCGATAATTTTAGGTGCACGGAGAATGTTATTCACAATATTGGATACTGTAGCGCGAGAACTGCTCTCCACATGGGTGAAGTGCACAGCGCAACAAGGGCACAATGGCAGCAGTGTAGCTATGCCATTAATGCAGATGTCCCAAAATGATCGTCATACTTCAAGAAGAATATAATAATTCCAATCCCAAAGAAAGCAGGTGCTGACAGATGTGAAAATTACCGAACTATGAGTTTAATAAGCCACGGCTGCAAAATACTAACGCGAATTCTTTACAGACGAATGGAAAAACTGATAGATGCAGACCTCGGGGAGGATCAGTTTGGATTCCGTCAAAATGTTGGAACACGTGAGGCAATACTGACCTTACGACTTATCTTAGAAGAAAGATTAAGAAAAAGCAAACCTACGTTTCTAGCATTTGTAGACTTAGAGAAAGCTTTTGACAATGTTGACTGGAATACTCTTTTTCAAATTCTAAAGGTGGCAGGGGTAAAATACAGGGAGCGAAAGGCTACTTATAATTTGTACAGAAACCAGATGGCAGTCATAAGAGTCGAGGGGCATGAAAGGGAAGCAGTGGTTGGTAAAGGAGTGAGACAGGGTTGTAGCCTCTCCCCGATGTTATTCAATCTGTATATTGAGCAAGCAGTAAAGGAAACAAAAGAAAAATTTGGAGTACGTATTAAAATTCATGGAGACGAAGTAAAAACTTTGAGGTTCGCCGATGACATTGTAATTCTGTCAGAGACGGCAAAGGACTTGGAAGAGCAGTTGAACGGAATGGACAGTGTCTTGAAAGGAGGATATAAGATGAACATTAACAAAAGCAAAACGAGGATAATGGAATGTAGTCAAATTAAATCGGGTGATGCTGAGGGAATTAGATTACGAAATGAGACACTTAAAGTAGTAAAGGAGTTTTGCTATTTAGGAAGTAAAATAACTGATGATGGTCGAAGTAGAGAGGATATAAAATGTAGACTGGCAATGGCAAGGAAAGCGTTTCTGAAGAAGAGGAATTTGTTAACATCGAATATAGATTTATGTATCAGGAAGTCGTTTCTGAAAGTATTTGTTTGGAGTGTAGCCATGTATGGAAGTGAAACATGGACGATAGCTAGTTTGGACAAGAAGAGAATAGAAGCTTTCGAAATGTGGTGCTACAGAAGAATACTGAAGATAAGGTGGATAGATCACGTAACTAATGAGGAGGTATTGAATAGGATTGGGGAGAAGAGAAGTTTGTGGCACAACTTGACTAGAAGAAGGGATCGGTTGGTAGGACATGTTTTGAGGCATCAAGGGATCACAAATTTAGCATTGGAGGGCAGCGTGGAGGGTAAAAATCGTAGAGGGAGACCGAGAGATGAGTACACTAAGCAGATTCAGAAGGATGTAGGTTGCAGTAGGTACTGGGAGATGAAGCAGCTTGCACAGGATAGAGTAGCATGGAGAGCTGCACCAAACCAGTCTCAGGACTGAAGACAGCAACAACAACAACAGGTCACCAATGTGATGCTCTTCTGTTTTGGATGTGGAATGTACAATAACACAATCCATATCTTATAAAGGACACACCTCATTATAGCGAAGTCCATACAGCAGAGATATGTCTGCACTGGCTGAAGTCATTTTTCCACTGTCTGTCAGAGATCACTTGCTTATGGTCTTAGTCATCCATCAGTAATACTGTTTATTGTCAAGAACTTCCCACAGATGTTAGAACCAACAACAGTTCATTTTGTATCCCCCCTGGAAGGCGGTGCGTGAGTCTGCTAGTGTAAACTGAAGGGTAGGCCGAATGTAGGAAGCTAGGAGGAACAGGTGAAGTAGAGCTCTTTCGGTAGTGCTCTTAGAAATGATTTTACTGTATCGCAATATTATTACTTGAATACATAATGTGAATACCGTACCTAACTTTGCACTGTATCAAAGCTCACAAAAGTTACACAATCAAAATCTGTAGTGGCTCGCCCACTATGAAATAGAAACAATATTGCTTGGTCGTCTACTCAGAATGAAACGGGCTGAATCTGTAGCGGCGCTCATAGAGCTGCTGTAATGAAATAAAATAAAAATTATTTGTGACTCTTTTTCTTTGTTATCAGTGTAATGCAATCGAATGAATATGAGCTGTGACTTATATAAAAAAGAAACACACATTAATGCAATGACTCAGCATAAAAGAGAAATAACTAATGTAGGAATATTATTAACAGTGTGATATGCTGTTTAATTTAGCCCGAAGTGCATAAGCACTCAGTAAACTAGCTCAGTTCTCAGTTTAGTTACGTAATCGTCGATAGTTAATTGTCCTTTTCTTATTTACCAAATGCTACAGATATTATTCCTGGCTCGTGAGAAGTCGTGTGCTTATTGCACCAGAGAATATTTGCCAAGTCTGTTCGATGTACACTACTGCAACATGTAACTTAACATCGTGGTTTCGTCTCTATTCCCCAATATAAGAGAACAAGAGTAACAACTACAAATGAAATCCTATAATGGAACTGGAATCCTGTGACCAGATCTTTTCTGCCTGGAATGTTATCTCGTTATACAAAGAAAATCTGTAAGTAAAACTATTAAATTATTAGTAGCTGCCTCTGGTCTCGTGGGATCACAAATAAGGTTAACGGTCCTAACCGACGGCACATCTCGTAGATGAGCTAAAAGAAAAATGTTAAAGATTTTTCTAAGATGGCTCCTAACAATGAAAATCCTTTGTTAAGCCCCATATCTATTGAGACAATCCAGGTATCAGACAATCAACTAACTGACCACATACACAAATTCTTTTCAGAAAATAACCACTATATTTTTCGGGTTTTAAGTACAACTTACATTATCAGCTTGTACAGCAAGATAAGCTTTACAAAAGAACGTCCTCTTAGGTCCGAATCCAAACAGATAAGAAAAGTGAAAGACAAAGCAAAGATAGTTCATGCATATAAGCGCAAGAGTCCATGGAATAACATGTCCATTGTAGTTCTATCTCTTCTTCTTTGGCGTACTTGTCAGTTATTTATAAAATTTATCATAATATTTAGTTTACATTTTTTTGAAACCCAATTCCACACAGGAGAAACAGTACACTGCACAATGCCGGCTAGAGGGCGCTGTCATTGGTGTCGGTGTCATTGTGCCAACATAAGAATTTGCACCTATGCTGTGGCATTGTAGCTATCAATAGCACAGTTAAGACTGTGTTTTCCAATTTTATACTTATTTTTTGCCTCATCAATGTCCTTCGTTTCCCTTCACATACCGTATCATTCGTTTTGTTCAGATCTTAGGCTCTTCGATTATTGTGCTATTAAGTCATCATAGCATGAAGGTTCATCCACAGTTTTCATACATTCTTTTCATAAATTTCTTCCTTATTCTTCTTCTTTCCTACTTCAAAACTTATAAAGTCGAATACCTGACGCTCAGGGCATCACATCTCAAATTATTATTCAAATAATGTTTGGAAACAGCATTCCACAAGAGTTTTCTTTGTTTATAATCACCTATAAATTTAAGTGTGCTTCTTTTGAAGTCAACAGTCATCATTTCATATAAATCGCTTCCTAGCATAGCCTCAACACATTACAGAATGAAACTCAAATGGAGCCCAGCTGCATTTCATCTGTCAAAAAGCGCAAAGATTTCCACTGAACACAGGAAGCAATGTACTTTACATTTCCAAGAAATAAATGCCTAAATGTGTATTCATAGCTGTAATGCTGGAAATTTATGTGCATTCACAAAGGTGAAAAGAAAATATCTACTGTGTGGATGCAGCTTAAAGACAGTGACTAAACCTAAGATTGGCTTTCCATAGGCATGAGTTACTTACACATGCATCCCACTACCAGTACCCTTACACTCCAGTTAGGGTTTCTATACTTCACAAATCAGTAACTCCCATAGAAATTTGTTACGATTTCTGGTTAACACGCTACTATTTGTCTGCGTCAATTTAATTTGTGCCCACAGATTTGAGGAATTTCATTCAAACCTTCAACTTCGAGGTTTGTGCATATTTCATTTTTGTGCAAATATGATGAGCCTGCAACAGATCACCATTTGTTGCTGGGCCTTGTAGTATAGTAGTAAAATGCTTTCTGGAAACTTGAAGGTTTCTGTGACTTTGGAATCTAATACATTCGAGAAATCAGTCTCATTCATATGTATCATGTCTTCCAACTCAAGTGATCTTTATCCATGTACCTAATATCCAGTGACAATGTTCCTTCACTCTGTGGCGTATGGTGAGGAGGTACACACATTTGGGTAGGTAGTGGATTTTAATTCTTACATTGTAGAGGTGGTTCTGCGTGACATAGTTGCTCACCAGTTACTTTTGCGGCCAGCATCGACATAGTGGGTGATTTTCTGTACTGTGGCAAATCTATCCATGTTATGCCAACCTATGCATGGACCAGTTCCTACCCACTCACTATTCCAAACCCCTCATTTGGCTGAGATTCATTTGTGACATATTCATGGTTGAAAACATCCTCCCCACTTTGTTGAGAAACTGTACACTCACACGGTCGTCTTCCTAGGCACCTACCCCCCCCCCCCCCCCAACTGTACTGTTCAGCCAATAAATAACATATCCCTCATGCCTCAGTACCATGCAGAACTACAGCATCTGAATCACATTCTCCACTGGGGATTCAACTACCTCTCGTTCTGCCCTGAAATGAGAAATATCCTCTCCATCCCTTACACAATGGAATTCCATTGCCCACCCAACCTACGAAATATCCTTGCCTATGTCTGCCTTTGTTATTTAACCAAATGATAAATGTTTTGTCATTTTATATAAATACTCACTCCATTATTTATGCTGATGACACACCTTTTCCAATGTCAGTTCAGACTTTGATACCCTTCAAACCATGACTAGAGACTCTCTATCACCAGCATCAATCTGGTTTCAAGCCAATTGATTCTTGCTCAACGAGAGTAAAACTCAGCAAACTGTACTTAGATTACGAGGTTGTTGAGGTAGAGTTTAGTTTTTCAGTACTGTCACTGACAGAAAATTTTCCTGAGGCCCACACTTTAAGTATGTTACTGCAAGGTTGTGTAGAGTGGTGTGCTTGGTAAGAAATTGAAAGAATCATGTAACTTTGGTCTATGTAAGATCAGCCAATTTTGCTCTTCTCACAGAATCCTTTGGAGTTTTATTTTGGAGCAATAGTAAACATGTTCAGAATCTTTTGGTACTTCAAAAGAAAGCTATTAGGATTATTACAAACTCGCGAAAAGTTTGGTACTGCAGACCATATTATTAGTAATAACCTTGTACATTTACTCTGTTCTAGTGTATTCAAAGAATAACTTATTAGAATACCAGTTCAGCGAGCATGTGCACTTTTATGGCACTATAAATAATAAACATATTGACATACTTAAATGTGTACCATTTAAATAATTGAACCGATGTGTAATGGTGGGTACGAAAATGTTCAACAAAGTGCCTCTGGAAATGATAGAAGTTCCACCGTATTCGACTTATTCAATACAAACTGTACAGTTGGTTGTCCATAATTCCTTTCAACGCAGTTAATGAATTTTATTAATGTGATAATGTGACAGCATAGTAGCAATTCTTTGGGATGTGTACCACAATTTCTGTCAATGCAAGATGCTTTGTTCAGATTATTTTAACTTAAATTGTAATTTTCTGGAAATTTGTTGAAATTTATCGTGGTTTTAGCAGTAATTTTCTGGAAATTTGTTGAAATTTATCGTGGTTTTAGCGTTTATGAACTAATCTTTTTGTGTTTATACTGGCTATGTATATGCATTTGTAACTTGACGTTGCCTTCTGCTGTAACACTTAAAAGACAATAAAATTTTATTTATTTATATCGATGTGTTAATTCTAGTTTCACTCGAGTCAGGACTACAGCTCTCAAGTAGGTACCGAATTTTTTAATGTAGCCCAAGTCGCACTTCTTCCAGCAGTTACTTGAGAATGGGTTTTTTCATTCGAAAGTAATTCACTAATTGGTTTTCGCTTATGAATGCTACTTCCGTTACAAGTTTGTTTGATGTCACAGTGTTATTTCTGTATAAAATCTATTTCCAAATCCAACATTTATGGTTTCTGTTCTTGTCAATGTATTCTTGGCTCAGTTCTAATCCCACAATATGAATGGCAACACCAATGTTCGTACGAATAATTCAGATTGATACCGTATTGAAAAAGAAATATTAGCAGGAGCGTTTGAAAATAGCAGCACACGACGCCACAGCTGAATCTACCCTCTATCAACTTGCTGTGGCGTCAGCACAGGTCTTCACTTTCGTCGCGTGTGGAAATCGGGCTGCGCTATCGTTTTGCGTATCCACAGATCACATTATTTCCAAAGATTAGTAATAACAGGATTTTGCGCGCGTATTTTGCCCTTGTGACGAATGATACGATTACAAAGTGAAATGAATTGTTTGTTTATGTTATTTACTGCAGAAGAGAGATAGTTATTGCGCCGCTGTGAGGCATTTATCTGTGTAATCGTCATTTTTAAGATACTTTGTTGTGACAATGGCACCTTAATCTCAGTTGTTTACAAAACACCGTGCGGCTGATACTGGCGATGTATGGTTGAAGTTTAAAATCCACATTTATTTATTTGATGATGGACATGCGATGTTATCTTTTAAATCGACATCGCTTGAGACCTAAAAATGCTTAAAATATTTCTCAGTGTACAGTGCTTCAAATGCATCTTTCCTTCTTTAGCTGTTAAACCACAAAATATTGTAGAAATCAGGACGTTTTCAACATTGCAAATATGAAGATTTATGTCACACGTAACGAAATCCGCGCTTCTAAATTCTCCAGCATTGGAGACTGGCAGTCTTTACTGTTTAATTATGGTGATAACGTTACGCGTTTGGAGTAGAAGGAAAGCACTTGAAATGCTGCTAAATAAGTGAACGTCTTGCCTGTCAAAAACTGTTCGAAATACGTACAGAACAACTAGTTAGCGATATATTCCTGGTGAGTACCGTATTTACTGAACAAATTCGTAATGTTATTGTGTGGAAACATGTAGGCCTAGTTAATTTTATTCCTTGTACTGTTTGCTGCCCTATTACTTTTGTTCACAATTAAGGGTATGATGAAATACACTCTTGAGCTCTTGGATTACACATAGCTCTGTGTTAGAGAGAGAGAGAGAGAGAGCACTATTAGAAAGAGTGAAACAAACTATCCGGAATTCTTACTGGCTCATACTAAGAAGAATGTGAACTACAAATCATAAATTGCAGACCTTCTTAACTGTCTCTGTACAGCTCTGTGTTATTTATAACATCGAATTTTGGATTCGAAAATCTCAAAAAGATGACTGACTTCTCCATTCACTGATGTGTTATGACTTCATGTTCTGGAGAACTTGTATTGAGGAAAAAATTTGTGTTCCACATAAACCTGTAATAAGGATAATATGCACTGTTCATTACAGCACCACTTGGAGACAGCTCTTCAAACAGTTGAGCATACTAACGATAACATTGCAATAAATTTCCTCCCTTATAAAGTTTCTTTTTGTCAGGAACCAATCAGAGCTTCAAAATAATAGTAATGTTTATAATTATTTAGCGAATGGAAAAATGATTTACACTGTCCATCACACTACCTTAATGTCACAGAAAGGAGTAAGGAATTAAGCCTAAAAAAGTATTTGACCACCTACCCATAGTTTGGATAAAGTTACGTATTGAACACCCCCCCCTCCCCACTTCCCCCCCCCAAAAAATATCTGACAGCCCGAGTTCTATTTTAGGGTGGAAAATGATAGTTTGGTTGTGAGATGGCAGAGCCAAAGCATGTGTAAACGGAAACACTGTTTATGGTAACAAATTAACCGGTAGTGAAGCCTAGTGTTTATGTGTGTACTATATTGAAAAATGCAATGTGGATCCAGTACATAACATTTAACCATTCATGTAAAGAATTTAATGGATAGCAAAATTAACTTCAAACTGAAATCAACCTTCCTTGTCAATTTATTCTCAAATAACGGAAGAACGATATGAAAAAGGATGTATTGCTACTCACCACATAAAAGGGATGTTGAGCATCAAAGAGGCACATTTAAAAGAACTCTTAGATGTTTTTTAGTTATTGGACATAGTCCATCAGACAGAAAAACACATTCACATACACAGCCATTGTCTTCTCTGGGCACTGCATTGAGTGGTGGTCTCAGTTGGAGTGGTAGGGGTACAGAAGGAGTATCGGGTTGCTAAGGGAGATATAGCAGGGTAGGGGTTATGGAAATGCTATAGTGCTGCTTGTGGGAGTATGAAAAGCTGTAGCAGGGACAAGATAGTGGACTGCGAGGTGCAGTCTCTGGACATCTGTGCTGAAGGCGATATAAAGTGGAGAGGGATGTGGAAGGAAAAGGGCTGTTCACATGAACTGGATGTATAGGTGACATGTGTGCGTCTGGGGTGGGAGAATGGTTGGGGATTAGTGAAGGTTGATGCGAGGTGAGTTTCATGAACGAAGGACATGTTGCAGGTAGAGTTTCCACTTGTGCAATTCAGAGAATCTGGCATGTTTGTGAAAGGATACAGAAGATGTGGGCTGTGAAGCATCCACTGAAGCTCGTTCGTTGTTGGTCAAGTTGTCTTTTGGTCACAGTTTGACCATCGCCATTCGTGCAGACAGCCAGCTTGGTAGCAGTCATGCCCGTATATGCTATACAGCAGTTGCATCTGAGTTTGTTGACTATGTGGCTGTCCTCTGAGGTGGCCATGCCTTGACAGGGTAGGAAATTGCGCAAAAATCTCGAAGGTTGGCAGAGTTTTGCAGAAGTTCGAAATATAGGGCGTACTTCAATGCGAGATGCTTTTAATAATTTCCAGGATGAAACTCTGTCTCAGAATCTGGCAGAAAACCCAGAGAGATTCTGGTCATATGGCACCAGTGCCAAGATGCAATCAATACATTCATTGTGCGATAACAATGCTGAAGTCACTGATGACAGTGCCACCAAAGCAGAGTTATTAAACACGCTTTTCCAAAACTCCTTTGCCAAAGAAGACGAAGTAAATATTCCCTAATTCCAATCAAGAACAACTGCGAAGATGAGAGGCATAGAAGTAGATATCCTCAGTGTAGCAAAGCAGCTTAAATCACTTAATAAAGGCAAGGCTTTCAGTACAGATGGTGTACCAGTATGCAGATGCAATAGCTCCATATTTGGCAATTATGTACAACCACTTGCTCACAGAAAGTTCCATACCTAAAGACTGGAAAGTTGCTCAAGTCACGTCAATACTCAAAAAGGGAAATAGGTGTAATCTGCTGAATTAAGAACCCATATCACTAATGTCGATTTGCAGTAGGGTTTTGGAATATGTACTCTATTCGAACATTATGAAGTACCTCGAAGAAAATGATTTATTGACACAGTCAACGCGGATTCACAAAATATCGTTCTTGCGGAACACAACTAGCTCTTTATACTTGTGAAGTAATGAGTGCTATCGACAGGGGATGTCAGTTTGACTCCATATTTTTAGATTTTCAGAAGGCTTTCGACACCGTTCCTCACAAGCGTCTTCTAACCAAACTGTGTGCCTACGGAATATTGTCTCAGTTGTGCGACTGAATTCATGATTTCCTGTTAGAAAGGTCACAGTTCGTAGTAATAGACAGAAAGTCATCCAGTAAAACGGAAGTAATATCCGGCATTCCCCAAAAATCATATTTTTATATTCAGTCCCAGCTGAGATAACTAACCCCAAGCTTTACAAAAAATGAAAATTTTCAAATTCATAAAATATTAAGGAAACATTTGTAAGTGTTTTTGCTCTATATGAGGCTAGTAGTGTATGCTAACCATAGGAAAAAAATAGACTCTCATAAATCACTCCTTGTTTGTTATTTTTGGACCTAAATCTGGATTTTTGAAACCTTGGATACCAAACTTTGGAGGTCATTTTGACTGGTTATTTTTGAATTCAGGGTATTTTGTGTAATAGACAATTTTGTAGAGGGCACATTCGCAAAAACAATCATGTCAATTGCAATGTGTAACTTAACCCAGTGCAGAGATATTCAAATTTTTGCTAATGTCTCCAGAGTGAAAAATAATTGTGCGCCTACAAATGAAAATAGCCGTCATCCGGTATAGGTGCAAGATAAATTACTTAAAAAAAACTGTTTTAATCTTCTCAAATATAGGGCAATCACATATAAAAAACTAAAATATTTTAAAATGGTCAAGCAACCATCCCTGGACCACTTCATATGGACTGACCTCCAGCAATTCAGTGCTGATGACAGAAATAACGATGAGCATCTATACTGTCCAGAGCCAGCTCTACTCTGTGAGGAGTAAAACTCACTACCCTAGATGTGTACATCTGCTGTTCAAAGAGCCCAGGAACATACCACTGGATTTTACATGTACGGAAAAAGATGCTTGCGTTGGAAGACGTGATACACACGGGTGGTACTTATGGTAGATTATAATAGCATTGTTCAGGCAGGTGGAGGTATTCTTATGTGAATGTTATTTTAGTTCTGATGTAAATAAAACAGAAAGAAACTTCCATATGGGAAAAATATATTAAAAACAAAGATTCCAAGACTTACCAAGCGGGAAAGCGCGGTAGATAGGCACAATGAATAAAACACACAAACACACACACAGAATTTGAGCTTTTGCAACCGGCGGCTGCTTCGTCAGGATAGAGGGAAGGAAAAGGAAAGATGAAAGGATGTGGGTTATAAGGGAGAGGGTAAGGAGTCATTCCAATCCCGGAAGTGGAAAGACTTACCTTAGGGAGAAAAAAGGATAACACACACACACACACACACACACACACACACACACACACACACACGCGCGCATATCCATACATACACAGACACAAGCAGCCATCACCTGTCTGACTTATTTGTCATTGTCACATAAGTATGAGTTGGACATTATGAAGTTGAATCTTTCGCACGAAAACACCACTGAACAAGATAATTATGGTGATCTGACCTTGTTTCCCACTACATAATCCATCTCCGTACTTCATTATAAAAGTAAGAGCATTGCAATAGATGATCCTATTTCAGTTATAGGCATATCACCCAGTCTATCACGTTTGGAAACATATTGGTATGCTTGTGTCTGTGTATGTATAGATGGATATGCGTGTGCGCGCGAGTATATACCTATCCTTTTTTCCCCCTAAGGTAAGTCTTTCCACTCCCGGGATTGGAATGACTCCTTACCCTCTCCCTTAAAACCCACATCCTTTCATCTTTCCTTTTCCTTCCCTCTTTCCTGATGAAGCAGCCGCCGGTTGCGAAAGCTCAAATTCTGTGTGTGTGTTTGTGTGTTTTATTCATTGTGCCTATCTACCAACGCTTTCCCGCTTGGTAAGTCTTGGAATCTTTGTTTTTAATATATGTTATTTTAGTTCTGATTAAATGAGTATATGTGTGCTCCCCTTTCCCCATGCAAGCCTCCACTCCCCCAAACACACACACGCACACACACCATTCCACTGTCAACCTACTGCCAGCTAATTTTGTATGCTTTGCACCCGTCTCTACTAGTAAGGAGCCTCTAATTCAATTGCCCATTAGTGTATACAAATCATTAACATGTATTTGAATTTGTAACATTTAGTAGCTGGATTGCTGTTTTCATCAACGTGTTGTCTTCCTTGCAGCTGTCTCTGCTTTCAAAAACTGATCATAGACAACATGGAGGAAGAAAGTAAGTGTCAGCAGCTATAAATAATTATGATTCATTTATGTCTTAAGTTATTAATTATTAAGAAAACATATGTATGTAAAGAGGCTGTGTTGAGCCACATGTATTTCTACCATTTATTCTCATATTTACACACACACACACACACACACACACACACACACACACACACACACATTATATATATAAAATAGAAAGAAACTTCCACATGGGAAAAATATATTAAAAACAAAGATTCCAAGACTTACCAAGCGGGAAAGCGCCGGCAGACAGGCACATGAACAAAACACACAAACACACACACAGAATTACGAGCTTTCGCAACTGGCAGTTGCTTCGTCAGGAAAAAGGGAAGGAGAGGGAAAAATGAAAGGATGTGGGTTTTAAGGGAGAGGGTAAGGAGTCATTCCAATCCCGGGAGCGGAAAGACTTCCCTTAGGGGAAAAAAAGGACAGGTGTACACTCGCACACACACACCCACACACATATCCATCTGCACATACGAACTCTATCCTGTGCTCGTAATTCTGTGTGTGTGTTTGTGTGTTTTGTTCATGTGCCTGTCTGCCGGCGCTTTCCCGCTTGGTAAGTCTTGGAATCTTTGTTTTTAATATATATATATATATATATATATATATATATATATATATATATATATATATTTTTTTTTTTTTTTTTTTTTCTCCATGACTTTATGTGTAAGGGAAGGGGCGCATTATGAGTAGTGTGAAATAGCTGCTATGCATGTCTTTAAGCACTGAGTAGAGTCCCTGCATGTATAATCATTTGTGCGTGGCATTTTTCTTCTTAGAGTTGTCACTTGAAAGTAGCAAGATGACATTAAATGGAATCACTTGCAGTTGTCTGTAGTAGAAATATTAGCCAGTTATCATGGCTGATTTTTTGTAGGTCTGTAATAACTTAAATATTAGTAGCAGCCATAGTGCTTTCTTTGGGTCAATAGGAAAGTTCAGTAAGAGTCGTCGGCTTTGGCCAGTGATAGTAATGTTTAAGGCTGCTGTCACATCAACTTGGCGTGAATATATTCACAGTTTCGTTGTTAGTTGTTGTTATTGTTGTTGTTGTGGTCTTAAGTCCAGAGACTGGTTTGATGCAGCTCTACATGCTACTCTATCCTGTGCAAGCTTCTTCATCACCCAGTACCTACTGCAACCTTCATCCTTCTGAATCTGTTTAGAGTATTCATCTCTTGGTATCCCTCTATGAATTTTACCCTCCACACTGCCCTCCAATACCAAATTGGTGATCGCTTGATGCCTCAGAATATGCCCTAACAACCAATCCTTCTAGTCAAGTTGTGCCACAAATTTCTCTTCTCTCCAATTCTATTCAATACCTCCTCGTTAGTTATATGATCAACCCATCTAATTTTCAGCATTCTTCTGTAACACCACATTTCGAAAGCTTCTATTCTCTTCTTGTCCAAGCTATATATCGTCCATGTTTCACTTCCATACATGGCTACACTCCATACAAATACTTTCAAAAACGACTTCCTGACACTTAAATCTATACTTGATATTAACAAATTTCTCTTCTTCAGAAACACTTTCCTTGCCATTGCCAGTCTACATTTGATATCCTCTCTACTTCGACCATCATCAGTTATTTTGCTCCCAAAATAGTAAAACTCATCTACTACTTTAAGTGTCTCATTTCCTAATCTAATTCCTGCAGTATCACCCAACTTGATCCGACTACATTCCATTATCCTCGTTTTGCTTTTGTTGATGTTCATCTTATATCCTCCTTTCAAGACACTGTCCATTCCGTTGGGCTGCTCTTCCAGGTCCTTTGCTGTCTCTGACAGAATTACAATGTCATCGGCGGACCTCAAAGTTTTTATTTCTTCTCCATGGTTTTAATACCTACTCCAAATTTTTGTTTCCTTCACTGCTTGCTCAATATACAGATTGAATAACATTGGGGATAGGCTACAACCCTGTCTCACTTCCTTCCCAATCACTGCTTCCCTTTCACACAACCTCGACTCTTACAACTGCCATCTGGTTTCTGTACAAATTATAAATAGCCTTTCGCACTCTGTATTTTACCCCGTCCACCTTCAGAAGTAGAAAGAGATTATTCCTGTCAACATTGCCAACAGCTTTCTCTAAGTCTACAAATACTAGACAAGTGGGTTTGCCTTTCCTTAATCTAGCTTCTAATATAAGTCGTAGAGTAAGTATTGCCTCACGTGTTCCGATATTTCAATGGAATCCAAACTGATCTTCCCCGAGGTCGGCTTACCAGTTTTTCCATTCGTCTGTAAAGTATTCACGTTAGTATTTTGCATCCATGACTTATTAAACTGATAGTTCGGTAATTTTCACTTCTGCCAACACTTGCTTTCTTTGGGACTGGAATTATTATATTCTTCTTGAAGTCTGAGGGTATTTCTCATACATATTTGTCACTAGATGGTAGAGTTTTGTTAGGGCTGGCTTTCCCTAGACTGTCAGTAGTTGTAATGGAATGTTGTCTACTCCTGGGGCCTTGTTTTGACTTAGCTTTTTCGTTGCTCTGTCAAACTCTTCACGCAGTATCATATCTCCTATTTCATCGTCATCTACATTCTCTTCCATTTCTATAACATTGTCTTCAAGAACATTGCCCTTGTATAGACCCTGTATATACTCCTTCCACCTTTCTCCTTTCCCTTCTTTGCTTAGAACTGGGTTTCCATCTGAGCTCTTAATATTCATGCAAGTGGTTCTCTTTTCTCGAAAGGTCTCTTTAAGTTTCCTGTAGGCAATATCTATCTTACCCCTAGTGATATGCACCTCTACATCCTTACATTTGTCCTCTGGCCATCCCTGCTTAGCCATTTTGCACTTCCTGTCGATCTCATTTTTGAGACGATTGTATTCCTTTTTGCCTGCTTCATTTTATGCATTTTTGTATTTTCTCCTTTCATCAATTAAATTCAGTATCTCTTCTGTTACACAAGGATTTCTTGTAGCCCTCGTCTTTTTACCTACTTGATCCTCTGCTACCTTCACTATTTCATCTCTCAGGGCTACCCATTCATCTTCTACTTTTTTTCTTTCCCCTATTCTTTTCAATCATTCCCTAATCCTCTCCCTGAAGCTCTGTACAACCTCTGTGTTTTTTTTTTTTTCAGTTTATCCAGGGCCCATCTCCTCAAATTCCCACCTGTTTGCAGTTTCTTATAATCTACATAATCCAGCCCAGTTCAAGAGTAATAGCAGTGTGCATAGCTATAACACCAGGAGAAAGGATGATCTTCACTATGTAGGGTTAAATCTGACTTTGGCACAGAAGGGGGTAAATTTTTCTGCCACAAAAGTCTTTGGTCACCTACCAAACAGCATCAAAAGCCTGACAGATAGTCAACCAACATTTAAAAATAAATTAAAAGAATTTCTAGATGACAACTCCTTCTAATCATTGGCTGAATTTTTAGATATAAATTAAGGGAGGGAAAAAAAACTAACTTAAGCATTAGTGTCGTGCAATATTTTGTGTAATGTACAGACATCTTTCTTTCCACATCATTACGAAGTGTCGTATTCATGATCTATGGAACAAGTATTAATCTAATCTACAGTTCATAACCAATAGATTGTGGTCAGAGTCCACATCTGACCCTGGAAATGTATTACAGTTTAAAACCAGGCTCCTAAATCTCTGTCTAACTATTGTGTAATCTATCTCAGACCTTCCAGTATCTCCAGGCTTCTTCCATGTATACAGCCTTCTTTTATGATTCTTGAACCAACTATTGGCTATGATTAAGTTATGCTCTGTGCAAAATTCTACCAGGCGGCTTTCTCATTCCTTCCTTACACCCATTCCATATTCGCCTACTACGTTTGCTTCTCTTCCTACTACCAAATTCCAGTCACCCATGACTATTAAATTTTCATCTCTCTTCACTATCTGAATAATCTCTTTTATCTCATCATACATGCCATCAATCTCTTCATCATCTGCAGAGCTAGTTGGCATATAAACTTGTACAACTGTGGTAGGCGTGGGCTTCGTGTTATCTTGGCCACTATAATGCGTTCACTATGCTGTTTGTAGTAGCTTACCAACATTTGTATTTTCCTATTCATTATTAAACCTACTCCTGTGTTACCCCTGTTTGATTTTGTATTTATAACCCTGTATTCACCTGACCAGAAGTCTTGTTCCTCCTGCCACTGAACTTCACTAATTCCCACGATATCTAACTTTAACCTATTCATTTCCCATTTTAAATATTCTAACCTACCTGCCCGATTAAGGGATCTGACATTCCACACTCCGGTCCATAGAATGCCAGTTTTCTTTCTCCTGATAACGACATCCTTTTGAGTAGCCCTGCCCGGAGATCCAAATGGGGGACTATTTTACCTCCGGAATGTTTTATCCAAGAGGACGCCATCATCATTTAACCATACAGTAAATCTGCACGCCCTCAGGAAAAATTACGGCTCTAGTTTCCCCTTGCTTTCAGCCGTTTGATGTACTAGCACAGCAAAGCTGTTTTGCATAGTGTTACAAGGCCAGATCAGTCAATCATCCAGACTGTTGCCCATGCAAGTACTGAAAAGGCTGCTACCCCTCTTCAGGAGCCACACGTTTGTCTGGCCTCTCAGCAGATACCCCTCTGTTGTGGTTGCACCTATGGTACAGCTATCTGTATCGCTGAGGCACGCAAGCCTCCCCACCAACGACAAGGTCCATGTTTCAGGGGGGGGGGGGGTGTTAGTTGACGAATCCAACAAATATGAGGGGGAAAAGAACTAGTTGCGGTGACAGATTGATTTGTAACGTTGCCCAAGGTTAGGTTGGAAGGCGACAATTTGGGGGTGAATTTGTGGAATTTGTGAAGCCAACAAATGTGATACTAACAAAACCTGGCTGTGGTGACAGGCTGATTTGTAGCTTGTCTCATTTGGAAAAAAAAAGACACATTATAGTCATTATATTGTTTACAACATTTGTCGCATGTTTCCTACGTCACTGGTCAAAGCCGACAACTCTTATCAAGCATTCCTCTATATCTCTCCCCCTATAGTCGACATATTCTTCACAAGAGTACAGCAACTGTATTGATATTTAAAACAACCATAATGTGTCATTTATTTTTCTGTCTCAGTTGCTCATTTTTTAACACATGACGTGTTGATCACCTCCGATCATACTCAGATCTAGAATGTAGTTGTGTTAGCAACCTGCTGTGTCTGTGTTGAAACTGCTCATCACTCAGGTTGTTCTGACACAGACGTATTTGTTGGCACAAACATAGGTCTGAAGATTTTCCAGGGAGATTGAAACTTGTCACATAAAAAATATGACACTGGGACTGAAAAATAAATGAAATAGAAGAATTACTTTACCATTTTTCATTTTGTGGTGTTAGAAAATCAAAACATGCTTATTCTTATTATTATAAAATTCCTTTCTCAGACATTATGTCTGGTTGAAAATGGAAAGTGTCGCGGACCTTGATCAAGCGTGACTTCTTTTTAGCTGTTATGATATACATTACATTGCATTTAGGGACATTCAGGTTATTGAACATGTATCAATAATTACAGATTTCTGTAGTTACGTTTGGATGTAGCTGTATTGCGCGGATGTTCTGCTGGATATTGTGTGGCATGACTCCTGTAGTTGATAGTATAATTGGTATAATGTCAACTTTATCCTGATGCCACATGTCCTTGACTTCTTCAGCCAGTTGGATGTATTTTTCAATTTTTTCTCCTGTTTTCTTCTGTATATTTGTCTTATTGGGTATGGGTATTTTGATTAGTTGTGTTAATTTCTTCTTTTCATTGGTGAGTATGATGTCAGGTTTGTTATGTGGTGTTGTTTTATCTGTTATAATGGTTCTGTTCCAGTATAATTTGTACATTTTGTGGTGCATACTTGTATGTGGGAATGTGTTGTTTTATTAGTTTATGTTGTATGGCAAGTTGTTGATGTATTATTTTTGCCACATTGTCATGCCATCTGGGGTATTCTGTATTTGCTAGTATTGTACATCCGCTTGTGATGTGGTCTACTGTTTCCATTTGTTGTTTACAAATTCTCCATTTATCTGTTGTGGTATTGGGATCTTTAATAATATGCTTGCTGTAATATCTGGTGTTTATTGTTTGATCCTGTACTGCAATCATGAATCCTTCCGTCTCACTGTATGTATTGCCTTTTCTTAGCCATGTGTTGGATGCGTCTTGATTGATGTGTGTCTGTGTTAGATGATATGGGTGCTTTCCATGTAGTGTTTTCTTTTTCCAATTTACTTTCTTCGTGTCTGTTGATGTTATGTGATCTAAAGGGTTGTAGAAGTGGTTATGAAATTGCAATGGTGTAGCCGATGTATTTATCTGAGTGATTGCTTTGTGTATTTTGCTAGTTCCTGCTCGTTCTATAAAGGATTTTCTTAAATAGTCCACCTGTCCATAATGTAGGTTTCTATGTTGATAAATCCACTTCCTCCATCCTTTCTGCTTAATGTGAATCTTTCTGTTGCTGAATGTATGTGATGTATTCTATATTTGTGTCATTGTGATCGTGTAAGTGAATTGAGTGCTTGTAGGTCTGTGTTACTCCATTTCACTACTCCAAATGAGTAGGTCAATATTGGTATAGCATAAGTATAAGTATTTATAGCTTTTGTCTTGTTTCTTGCTGTCAATTCTGTTTTCAGTAAGCCTATTTTTGTTTGTCTTTGTCTATATTTTTCTTTCAGTTCTTCTTTAATATTTGTATTATCTATTACTATTTTTTTGTCTGTATCCTAGATATTTATAGGCATCTGTTTTTCCATCGCTTCTATGCAGTCGCTGTGGTTATCCAATATGTAATCTTCTTGTTTAGTGTATTTTCCCTTGACTATGCTATTTTTCTTATATTTGTCTGTTCCAAAAGTCATATTTACAGGATACCATTGATGAATACTTCTGTTAACTTTAGTAATTGGTTGAGATGTTGATTTGTTGCTGCCAGTAGTTTTAGATCATCCATGTATAGCAAATGTGTGATTTTGTGCTGGTATGTTCCAGTAATATTATATCCATAATTAATATTATTTAGCATGTTGGATAGTGGGTTCAGAGCAAGGCAGAACCAGAAAGGACTTAATGAGTCTCCTTGGTATATTCCACCCTTAATCTGTATTGGCTGTGATGTGATATTACTTGAATTTGTTTGGATATTAAGTGTGGTTTTCCAATTTTTTACTACTATGTTTAGGAACTGTATCAATTTAGGATCTACTTTGTATATTTCCAATATTTGTAGTAACCATGAGTGGGGTACACTATCAAAAACTTTTTGGTAATCAATGTATGCATAGTGCAGCGACCTTTGTTTAGTTTAAGCTTGATGTGTCACCTCTGTATCTATTATCAGTTGCTCTTTACACCCTCGTGCTCCTTTGCAGCAGCCTTTTTGTTCTTCATTTATAATTTTGTTATGTGTTGCATGTGTCATTAATTTCTGTGTAATGACTGAAGTTAATATTTTGTATATTGTTGGTAGGCATGTTATGGGGCGATATTTTGCTGGGTTTGCTGTGTCTGCTTGATCTTTAGGTTTCAAATAAGTTATTCCTTGTGTAAGTGTATCTGGGACTGTGCATGAGTCTGCAATGTAATTGTTAAATAATTTAGTTAGATGTGAATGTGTTGAGGTGAACTTCTTTAGCCAGAAATTTTCTATTTTATCATTTCCAGTGGCTTTTCAGTTGTGCGTACAATTAATTGCTCGGGTGACTTCATGTTGCAAAATTATAACTTCAGGCATTGGTGGTATCGTCTTGTATGTGTCTGTTTCTGCTTGTATCCACTGTGCATGTCTGTTATGTTGTACCGGGTTTGACCATATGTTGCCCCAGAATTGTTCCATGTCTGTTATGTTTGGTGGATTGTCTATTTTAATGTCTGTGTTATCTATTGTCTGGTAAAATTCCTTTTGGTTTGTGTTGAATGTTTGGTTTTGTTTCCTTCTATTTTCACTTTTTTTGTATCTTCTAAGTCGTTTGGCCATTGCTTGTAATTTCTCATTCTTTTCATCTAATTGTTCTATTGCTTCTTGTTGTGAGATTTTACCCAACCTTTTTCGTTTTTTGTCTGATATTTCATTTCTTATAAATTGTGTTAGCTGTCCGATGTCTTTTCTCAGTTTTTCTGTTCTGATCTGTAGCCTGTGTTGCTATGCTGTTTTTGTGGGTTTCTTCTGTGTGGTGGTTGGTTCTGATCTCTGACTCGTGTGTATATTTAGTGTAGTGAGTGCTCCTACATAAACCAGTAGTTGCAACTCTTCCATAGTTGTATTTTCATTTATTTTGTTGTGTATGATTGTGTTGATAGTTGTTATTGTTGTTTCGACTTGTGGGTTATTTGGTGGTCTATGCAAGAATGGTCTAATGTCTGTATTTGTGTCTTTGTATTCTATATAGGTCTGCTGAAATTTTTCTTCTATATCTAACATGTGTCACTTCGTGTTCTATTTGTGCTTGTTCTGGTGGCTGTCTTAAGATTTCATTTTCCTCCTATTGTTTAATTGATGCATGTTGTTCTGTGTTTGTTTGCTCTGGGATGTTTGGGTCCATTACTGTATTTTCTTCTTCTTCTGACTGCACAATATTTTTTTGCAGTATTTGTTGTACTTGTTGTTTGATGTTTTCTAATTCTGATTGGGGTATCCTGTTATTTTTGATTATTACACGGATCTGATCAGCTAGTCATTGTTCTGTTAAAAATCTTAATTCTGGGTATCTGGTAATAAATGTTGTGTATACCTGTGATCTGTATCCAGTTGTGTTGGTTCCTAAGTTTGTTGCTTGGTAATAACAGAACATGAGGTGTCGGTTAACTTCATCTAACCATCTCATCCACTGTCTTTGTTTTCCTTCTAGAGTGGTTGCAGGAAGCATATCCTGCAAAACACCTCTATTTGAATTTAAATCATTTGCCGTGTGGGTAGCAGTGTCGTTACCGTTGTGGACGGGCATAGGGTTCAAGCGTCGTCCACGACCATGATGGGGCTTGTCCGAGGCTTCATTAGTTCTGTCCTGAACCAACTAATCACACTGATAGGGTGGTTAGCCCTATTAGTGGTTTGTTCTTTTCGTCACCTTTTACGACTGGCAGAACATACCGGAGGCCTATTCTTATCCCGGGCCTCCACGGGGTTTATTATTATTATTATTGTAATTATCACTATCATTATTATTATTATTATTATTATTATTATTATTATTATTATTATTTAAAATCATCTAAGGCCATTTTATACAACAGTACAGAATACGTCGGTTACATTACTGAAATAATATATGTACATACACAAAGTATGATACCATTAGGTGGGATAGAGCAGGAAATCGGCCATGGCCTTATCAACTGAACAGTTCCATCATTCATCTTCACAGCTTGGTAAAACCAAAAAAAACTAGTGTCAGGATGGTCTGTTCAGGGAACAAATCCCATTTTGGAAAGCATCCAGCTTCATATGTGTGGACACTAGTCACAGTTCCCATGTACATTGTGTCCCAGGAGGAATGGTCAGTATTCAGGGATATGACAGGAACAGTCATTTGAAATGAAAGACTCTAGTAAACGTGGGCTCTAAAATATATATGGTGAGAGATATGAGCATGTCTTCATCTTTCATACTGTGAAATAAATCTGTTTACCTGTAATAAAGCTATTTTTGCTTTGTAACAACTTTGTAACATGATTATTGAACCATGATGGGGGCATCCCATCCCTCACTGTTTTGCTTGTCTTATACATATCTAAGGCATATTGCACAGCGGGATTCAATCTTATCTGTTTGTGCTCCATAGCTTCATTCCCAGAGCTGAATATTTGGTGTTGACTGTTCATACACTGTGAAATCTGGTTCATGTCACTCTCGCTAAGCAAAAATATTTTTCTACCACATCTCTCAACAGTGTGTAACACCTATAGTAATTGGTTATACAACAGACTTATGTTAACTGATTCCCTCTTTTATGTTAAATTACTTGAAAAGTTTTAGCCTGTTAGTTTCCAGTAGACCTAACATGTTGCCCTCATGAATGGGTTCTCTGATTGCTTTAAGTAATTTTAAAAAAGAATTATCAGAATGACATGTGGAATAATCGGGTCTAGTGCCGGATGTTTGTGTCGCTCTGGCACAATATTTGCCATGTAACTCGTTGCCTTCTTCAGGTGCTATGTGAGACTGCCGTATTGGAGGATCTTGTCCAGTATTTATGCCCAGAGGGTGCTGGGTGCTCTCTCTGCCGTCTGCGCCCGCCTGGCGCTGCCTGTAATGTGTTCTCTCTTCCCCGGTGCTCCCTCGGACTCCTGTGCCTGATTTGTTCGCCATCCTTGGCAGCTGTCTGAGGCCCGTTCTGTGTCGGGCGTTCCGTTCACGGTCTGCGCCCACCTGGTGCTACTCCTGAGGTTTTGGCCCTGCTCTGATGCTCTCACGGACGTCCGCACCCGGCTCATCCACCATCTGTGGCCGTGGCAGGTGCCTGGGGCCGGACGCGTTTGGCGTTCCGTTCTTGGTCCGCACTCGCTTGATGCTGCTCCTGAGGTATTGGCACTTCCCTGGTGCTCCCACAGATGTCCGCGCCCGCCTCGTCCACCATCTGCAGTTGTGGCAGCTGTCTGAGGCCCGTCTCGCGCTTGGCGCTCCGTTCGTGGTCTGCGCCCGCCTGGTGCTGCTTGTAAGCTGTTGTCTCTTCCCTGGTGCTCCCTCGGCAGCTCTCTGAGACCCATCGTTTGTCGGGCATTCCGTCCGCTGTCTGCGCCCGCCTGGCACTGCTCCTGAGGTGTTGGCACTTCCCTGGTGCTCTGACAGTTGTCCGTGCTTGGCTCGTCCATCATCTACGGTCATGGTGGCTGTCAGAGGCCTGTCCTGCGTTGGGAGTTGCGTTTGTGGTCCGTGCCCGCCTGGTGCTTCTCTGCGGCGTTACTACTTCTTGAGATTTTTCTTGGTTCTTTTTGTTGGGCCCTGATAAGCTTCAGAGCCGGACTCCACGCCGAGCTGAGCTGGTAACCGCTGTCTCGGTTTATTAGGTTGTCTGTGACCTTGATCTCGATGGTCTTCTTTATGACACTGTCCCAAAATCTTGGAGTCTGTGTCACAATTTTGGTGTTGTTGTCCATTGAATGACCAAGCTCCAGACAATGCTCCGCTATGGCAGATTTGGTTGCCTGTCCGAGTCTGGTGTGCCTCTGGTGTTCTTTGCACCTGAGGTCCACCGTCCTGGTTGTCTGGCCAATGTATGATTTTCGACACTGGCGCGGGATGTTGTAAATGCCTGGTTTACATAGCCCCAGGTCATTACAGGCTGCGCCAGGCAGGCGCAGGCGGCAGAGAGAGCACCCAGCGCCCTCTGGGCATAAATACTGGACAAGATCCTCCAATATCGCAGTCTCAGGTAGCACCTGAAGAAGGCAACGAGTTATGTGGCCGAAATATTGTGCCGAGTGACACAAACATCCGGCAGTGGACCCGATTATTCCACATGTCAAGATCTCGCCGGGAAAGCCTGAAGAGTTACAATTATCACAATGTTCTCACACAAATCCCTGATCTTGGCACCAGTTTCAGTTGAGTGACTGTCCCATTCTATAGCTGGCAGATTGAGCCTCCGCCTATTATAATACCATGATCAGAAAAAGTACCCCCTGATATTCTGACTGAAGTTTCTCATATTGAGAAAATAAAGGGGGTGATCTTTGTATACCTTTAAAAAGCTTTTTATGTCCAAGATCACATTAATTAATGTTTATTACGGACAACTAGTTTTGACAGATTAATCTTCTGATCTTCAAAAACTTTTGGTTATAAGTATTGTTCCTTATATTCTCCAAGTTTTCTGTGAAGCTGTCTGCCATTACAGCTCTCCAGGTTGATTACTGTGATTACTTATACAGTTAATGATTATTATCAACCAGATTATTTCACATCCAGAATCTATAATAATCTTACTTGATATTGTGGGCTTTTATGGCAATAAAAGTGCTTCCACCCTTTGACATTTAGCATATCCTTGCAGTGTACAGACGGGGCCAGAAAAATGTAGGCACTCTTTGTATGTCAATATTAATGGAACAAAATGATGACATACCATTAAAATTCTTGTCGGAGGGAGGGAGGGGGGAAGGTTATTTTGTATGCTCAAAATGACCTCTGTTAGCAATCAAATAATGTCAATACCACTTAACTGTTGACTGAACTATGGCTGTCAATGTTGCTAGTGTGATAGCTGTACAGGACATCTTGACGGTTTCTTGTAGCTCCTTCAATGTTGCTGACTTATGTTGATAAACTTCATTTTTCAATATTCCACATAGGTAGATTTCAAGAGGTGGAAGGTTTGGAGACTGTGTTGGGATTTCAACAGTTCCTCTTCAACCTATCCATCGCCCATGTAGATTTTCATCCAAGTAGGCTCTGACATCTCTGTGGTAATGAGGTGAGGCACCATGTTGTTGTAGGTAAAAATCTTTAATTTCCAAACATATCTCAGATGGCAGGTAAAATCAGTGTTTGGAGCATATGGAGATACACCCCATGAGTTATGTTACCTTCCAAGAAGAATGGGCCAATCAAACCGCGTGATGACAGACCACACCATACATTATCACCAACTAGATTAACATGTTTGTCCACACGAACGTGAGGATTTTTGGGAGCCCTTTACACAAAGTTGTGGGAGTTTTATAATACCTTTCAGTTTGAATTTCACCTCGTCATACCAGATAACCATCCCCGTAAGATGTTCATCCTTACAAAACATGCCTTCAAACCACTTGCAGTACTTTATCCTCTGATTCGGGTCATCCTTATTCATAGCATGCAGTGATTTTCGAATATACACTTTCCACTTTAGAGCCTTCAGAATTCATTGTGTGCTTGACGGCTTACTCCGCTTTCATGTGCACCCTGCTTCATAGATTTTTGAAGTGACCAAGTAAAATGTTGCAACACTGGAAGGTGAACTTGTTGATGTTTTTGGTCAGTCAGACCTTCCCTTACGCACATCCTGAGCAGTACCATTGGCTTCAAATTTATCCTGAATATGATAAATTGTTGTACATGATGGTGGCTCAGTTTCGTACACATTACCCCATTGCTGTTGTACCTCCATCAAGTTTTCCTAATTACAGTACCACTTCAGTATGGCCTTGTGTTGCTAAAACGAAAATATTACTCCATGCATTGCTGCATTGTCATCTGCTGCAAAATGCATGCAAAGGTCTGTGGAGAAAACAATGGACTACGCTGCTGCGCAAAATTGCAAAGCTATGTCATTTTGTTCCAAAGGTATTAATTATCAAAGAATGTCTACATTTTTCTGGACCTCTCTGTATATTCCAATCCGCATTTAAATTTTTTCTGCTTTTCACTTCCAGCTTTCTGTTCCTAGTACTGTGTGATCATTACTACCTTTAATAAGAGAGATTGATTCTCGTGTCTTGTTTTGGATACACCTGCAGTTTATTTATGCCACAATGACATTATGTTTTTTCAATCTACAAGGACAATAGTTTTCCTATATGATTAATATATCTTATCTACCCCTTTCTTTGATTATGATTGCTGATTCACCATTTACTCTATATAAGCCTTTTCCTAAACTATGAGGAGGTAAAAAAAACCACAAAATTGTTTTTTAAAGCTTTTCAAATTATTTACAAAAGGACCTTATCCTCTTCAAAATACTCTCCATTACAACAAATACATTTGTCCTACCAATGCTTTCACTGTTAGAAACATTTTTTGTAGGTGCCTGAGCATGTTTATTAGAATATACAGTTTTTGATAACTCTGTATGAGATGGAATTCATATAAATTTCAAACATGCATTTTAAGGTTTGGAAGATGGAGAAGCTGTTATTTACTTAGGTAGATAGCGGAACAGTTGGCGTTTAGTTGATTTTTGTTCTTTTTCTGTAGATATCGTGCTTTGACCTGCACTACATCTCTGCCATTTAAATTGGAAGTAATTTGTTTCATTTTCAAAACCAAATGTTTATCCCTTAATAAATTTCACACTGAAAGAAAACTGATATTCTTTGTAATGTTTCTTCTGTTCCATTGGATAATCTTCAATTGTAACAGTACACACCTGTGTTCAGTTTTTTCGGTGTGAGATTTTTCCAAACTTTTGTCATGAGAGCACTCACTGTTATGAAAACTGCATCTGTTAGGTCATACATTTCTGAATTTGTTGCACTCTTGGATAGGATTCTGGTGTTCTTATATCATTATTTGTTACTCCTCCCACTATCTTGGCCATGTATGGTATCACATAGAATCTTTTTGTATTGAGTGAGATGGAGCATTAGTTGAACCATTGGACTCATATTTTGGAGGCACAGGTTGTAATGCTTAGTTGTCTACTTTGGTTGAGGTCATTTTTGATTCCCCTAAATCAGTTAGACAAATGCTATGCAAGCAATGTGAACAAAGCAATAGTTGACTCGTTCAACAGTTTTGATTGCTATAAATTACTGTTCATCTTAAATGATTCTAATATTTATTGATCTTAGAACCCTAACCATCCTTCATTCTTATCACTTTAATACACCTCTTTTTTATCAAATTTAAAAATGTGTTTCTATGTTCAGAGATTCCTGTGTGTTTGCAATATAGCCAGCTCCTCTAGTTTCAGTGGATGTTTAATTTCTTCTGAAATAAAACTTTTTTCCATTTTCTTCAGCACATTATTTTCTTCTTGCTCTATTCCTCTATCCTATTTTCTACATTTAAAAAAAAATTAATACTATATTTCATTAGAATTCGTCAATAGGACTCCAGTTCCAACCTTGACAAACTGCAGTATACAGTACCCCACAAATTTTTATTTATTGTCTGTGCAGAACTTTCTTTATGTCCTGTGAACTATTCACTGGTTTAAATGTGAATTCTATTCAGTTTCTCCCTTTCCTATTCTTGTGTCTCTTGCCCATCATCTTTTTTTTTTGTCATTTATTCTCTCTCTCACAACCCTGAACTATCCCCACAGTCACTGTCCCTAATGCTGTCCTGCATATAAGTCGAGTGCACGTAGTGTGCCACCTTTTAGTTTTTAGATTTTTCTTTGAATCTTCATATTTCTTTCTTGGTGTTTGGACATCTTTCATTTCAGAACTTGCCTTGTATTTCTTCACTTCTTTGTTCTAGCAAATAATGTATTCCCCACTCCCCTATTTCAACTTGTGGATGTTATGCTCTTTTAATCTTAGTATTTGTGTGCAATCAGTGCCAAGGGGTTGTAGTGTCACCCATGCCATTTGCAATGAACTTTTCAAACTTTCATGTCCTTCATTGTAAGTATTGCTCTTTAATCATGGACTCTTTCAGCAAAAATAAATTAACTCCACTTGAGGCAAAAGCATAGCCTTCGCTACTCATAATCCAGAATTCATATATTTTTGAGCTTTCTATATCCCGAGGCAGATTCTTTTTTCTTCACGACTCTGAATAGCTGATACCAGGTATTGCAGTAGTGTAAGAGGGGGAAAAGCTTCTTTTAAATAACCATGAAGAGTTAGTTTAAATGTGCATTTGTTAATAAAACAGGGATTTAGCTACACTGTTATAGACAGTATTTTTCAGCTTTGATGTTGAACAATTTATAGTTGACCATATTTTTTTAAAAGTGCTGTTCTCAATCATTCTCTTGCAGCCCTTGCACTGTTCAGTTGACAGTCTACAATTGAAGTTGGTCAGTGATATTGCTACCAACTTATTAGTACTGCTATGGCATGTACTTAGGAAAGTATGGGTGTCACATGTCTACCTGATGTAGTAGTTCACTGCACTGCTGTTGTGCTTCATGTTACATTCCAGTCTTGGAAACTGACGTACAGCTGGGAGAGCGGTGTGCTGACCACATGCCCCTCCATATCCGCATCCAGTGATGCCTGTGGGCTGAGGATGACACGGCAGCCTTCATAGCCTGTTCGGGAGGAGTTTTTAGTATTTTAGTTTATATGTTACATTCTCTTTACAGAATATAACCTGGCATACAAAAAAAAATATCAAAACATATTTTGAAATGTGAAAAATTGTTACTTTAGTCTTCTAGTTACATTCAGTATTCTTTTATTTAAAAGTATCATCTTGTTGACTGTATCATCCTTCTTGTACATTCTTTTTTTCCCGATTTTTATACTGTAGATGAAATTTGATGAACTCTGGAAAATTCTCCTAAGCTTTCAGTGGAAGATCTGTACCTTCACTACATTATTCTATAGTGTGTGGCATGAGAATTCACTGTGTTTTATCTTTGTTGTTTCATTTCTCAAATAAATTTGTCATGATTTTTCTCATTATTCAGAATTGTTAAAGAAAAAGAGGAAAGCTCTTTCTGGAGATAACCTGGAGTTAGTGGCAAATATTTGCCAAAGGCTTGCGCAGCTGTATTTCCGTGATGGGAGGTATGAGGAGGCATTAGAACAGTATAAGGTATGTATGCATTATTTATTTATGAAGTTTGTTTTATGTTATTTCTTATTTATTAGCAGTAATAGTCATTTTATGTACTGAAAACTGGCAAAAGCTGGAGTTAACTTGAGCTGAAGTTTTACCAAATACTTAACAATGTTGAGAAAGGACATAATAAATTAAATTAAAGAGTGAAATGGAAAATATTAGAAGTGTCAAACCTGGCAGTTGTCAGGAGGATGAAAAGAAACTACGAATTTCTCTTTGTACATAAATGATTTTATACAAAAAAATGACAAGTTACTGTGGTATCACAAAATTATGCTGCTCACAACAAAAAATGAGGCAGCTGAGAAAATAAATACTGTATTAAGAATGCTTTAAGTGTCGTACTATGAGACTGATTGGTTCTCATTGTCAGTAAGAAAATTTTTACAAGTTGCTTCTTGCAAAGAAGAAAGCAGCAACTAGCCACAGTTCATAATTTGTTTATTTACACAAGTAGTCCCTTTGCGGTTTTTGTCAGTTTGATCTTCAGATGGTGGTTCACTTTTATATTACATTATTTGTTGTTTACATTAGTTGTTTGTCGCTTTTCCAACAACTAATGTAAACAAGAACAAATGTAATATAATATCCAGAGCAACCTTAAGTGGAGTGTCTGCATAAAACAAGTGGTAGGAAAAGCAGATGCCAGATTGGAATTCAGGAAGAGTCTAAAGGAAATGTAACACATTTGCATAGGAAGTGGCTCGCAAGGCAGTTGTTTGACCAATTCTTGAGTATTGCTCGTCAATCTGGGGCCGTTACCAGGTAGGCCTGATAGAAAAGATAGAGAAGAGTGAATGAAGACTGATACATATCGTCACAGGTTCATGTAGTTGGCATTAAAGTGTTACAGAGATGCTCAACAAACTCGAGTGGCAGAAGTTACAAGAGAGCCGTTATGCATCATAGAAAGATTTGCTACTGAAATTTCGAGCAAGCACTGTCTGGAAAGAGTCAGGCAATGTATTATTTCCTACCATATACATCTCACCGTACTGTAGGTGCAATCACAATGGAGAGGAATCTGTTGAGAGGGTAGACAAACATGCGGTTCCTGAAGAGGGGCAGCAGCCTTTTCAGTAGTTGCAGGGGCAACAGTCTGGATGATTGACTGATCTGGCCTTGTGACACTAACCAAAATGGCCTTGCTGTTGTGGTACTGCGAAAGGCTGAAAGCAAGGGTAAACTACAGCCGAAATTTCGAGCAAGCACTTTCTGGAAAGAGTCAGGCAACATATTATTTCCTCCCATATACATCTCAACGAACTGTAGGTGCAACCACAACGGAGAGGTATCTGTTGAGAGGCCAGACAAACGTGTGGTTCCTGTAGAGGGGCAGCAGCCTTTTCAGTAGTTGCAGGGGCAACAGGCTGGATGATTGACTGATCTGGCCTTGTGACACTAACCAAAATGGCCTTGCTGTTGTGGTACTGCGAAAGGCTGAAAGCAAGGGGAAACTACAGCTGTAATTATTCCCGATGGAATGCAGCTTTACTGTATAGTTAAATAATGATAGCGTCCTCTTCGATAAAATATTCCGGAGGTAAAATAGTCCCCCATTCAGATCTCCGGGCGGGAACTACTCAGGAGGACGTTGTTATCAGGAGAAAGAAAACTGGTGTTCTGCGGATCGGAGCGTGGAATGTCAGATCCCTTAATCGAGCAGGTAGGTTAGAAAATTTAAAAAGAAAAATGGATAGCTTAAAGTTAGATATAGTAGGAATCAGTGAATTTCGGTGGCAGGAGTAACAAGACTTTTGGTCAGGCCAATACAGGGCTATAAATACAAAATCAAATAGGGATAATGCAGCAGTCGGTTTAATAATGAATAATCTACTACAAACAGCATAGTGAATGCATTATTGTGGCCAGGATAGACACGAAGCCCACGCCTACTACAGTAGTACAAGTCTATATGCCAACTAGCTCTGCAGATGACGAAGAAATTGAAGAAATGTATGATGAAATAAAAGAAATTATTTAGATAGTGAAGGGAGACAAAAATGTAATAGTCATGGGTGACTGGAATTCGGTAGTAGGAAAAGGGAGAGAAGGAAATGTAGTAGGTGAATATGGATTAGGGGTAAGAAATGAAAGAGGAAGCCGCCTGATAGAATTTTGCACAGAGCACAACTTAATCATAGCTAACACTTGGTTCAAGAATCATAAAAGAAGGTCGTCTACATGGAAGAAGCCTGGAGATACCGACAGGTTTCAGATAGATTATATAATGGTAAGACAGAGATTTAGGAACCAGAGGCAGATGTGTACTCTGACCACAATCTATTGGTTATGAACTGTAGATTAAAACTGAAGAAACTGCAAAAAGGTGGGAATTTGAGGAGATGAGACCTGGATAAACTGAAAGAACCAGAGGTTGTACAGTGTTTCAGGGAGAGCATAAGGAAACAATTGACAGGAATGGTGGAAAAAGAAATACAGTAGAAGAAGAATGGGTAGCTTTGAGAGATGAAGTAGTGAAGGCAACAGAGGATCTAGTAGGTAAAAAGACGAGGGCTAGTAGAAATCCTTGGGTAACAGAAGAAATATTGAATATAATTGATGATAGGAGAAAATATAAAAATGCAGTAAATGTAGCAGGCAAAAAGGAATACAAATGTCTCAAAAATGAGATCGACAGGAAGTGCAAAATGACTAAGCAGAGATGGCTAGAGGACAAATGTAAGGATGTAGAGGCTTATCTCACTAGGGGTAAGATAGATACTGCCTACAGGAAAATTAAAGAGACCTTTGGAGAAAAGAGAACCACTTGTATGAATATCAAGAGCTCAGATGGAAACCCAGTCTTAAGCAAAGAAGGGAAAGGAGAAAGGTGGAAGGAGTATATACAGGGTCTATACAAGGGCAATGTTCTTGAGTACAATGTTATAGAAATGGAAGAGAATGTAGGTGAAGATGAAATAAGAGATATGATACTGCGTGAAGAGTTTGACAGAGCACTGAAAAAGCTAAGTCAAAACAAGGCCCCAGGAGTAGACAACATTCCATTAGAACTACTGACAGTCTAGGGAAAGCCATGCCTAACAAAACTCTACCATCTGGTGAGCAAGATGTATGAGACAGGCGAAATACCCTCAGACTTCAAGAAGAATATAATAATTCCAATCCCAAAGAAAGCAAGTGTTGGCAGATGTGAAAATTGCCGAACTATCAGTTTAATAACCCATGGATGCAAAATACTATCGCTAATTCTTTACAGACGAATGGAAAAACTGGTAAGCCGACCTCGGGGAAGATCAGTTTGGATTCCGTTGAAATATCGGAACACGTGAGGCAATACTTACTCTACGACTTATATTAGAAGCTAGATTAAGGAAAGGCAAACCTACTTTTCTAGCATTTGTAGACTTAGAGAAAGCTTTTGATAATGTTGATTGGAATACTACCTTTCACATTCTGATGGTGGAAGGGCTAAAATACAGGGAGTGAAAGGCTATTTACAATTTGTACAGAAAGCAGATGGCAGTTATAAGAGTCGAGGGGCATGAAACGGAAGCAGTGGTTGGGAAGGGAGTGAGACAGGGTTGCAGCCTATCCCCAATGTTATTCTATCTGTATATTGAACAAGCAGTGAAGGAAACTAAAGAAAAATTCAAAGTAGGTATTAAAATCCATGGAGAAGAAATAAAAACTTTGCGGTTCGCTGATGACGTAATTCTGTCAGAGACAGCACAAGACTTGGAAGAGCAGATAAACGGAATGGATTGTGTCATGAAAGGAGGGTATAAGATGAACATCAACAAAAGCAAAATGAGGATAATGGAATGTAGCCGAATTAAGTCGGGTGATGCTGAGGAGATTAGATTAGGAAATGAGACACTTAAAGTAGTAAAGGAGTTTTGTTATTTGGGTAGCAAAATAACTGATGATGTTCGAAGTAGGTAGGGTATAAAATGTAGACTGGCAATGGCAAGGAAAGCGTTTCTGAAGAAGAGAAGTTTTTTAACATCGAGTATAGATTGAAGTGTCAGGAAGTCGTTTCTGATAGTATTTGTATGGAGTGTAGCCATGTATGGAAGTGAAACATGGACGATAACTAGTTTGGACAAGAAGAGAATAGAAGCATTCTAAATGTGGTGCTACAGAAGAATGCTGAAAATTAGATGGGTAGATTATATAACTAATGAGGATGTATTGAATAGTATTGGGGAGAAGAGAAGTTTGTGGCAGAACTTGAGTAGAAGAAGGGATTGGTTGGTAGGACATGTTCTGCGGCATCAAGGGATCACCAATTTAGTATTGGAGGGCAGTATGGAGGGTAAAAATCATAGAGGGAGACCAAGAGATGAATACACTAAACAGATTCAGAAGGATGTAGGTTGGAGTAGGTACTGGGAGATGAAGAAGCTTGCACAGGATAGAGTAGCATGGAGGGCTGCATCGGGCCAGTTTCTGAACTGAAAGCAACAACAACAACAACAACAACATCTCACGAAGTGACAGTGATGAGAAAATTCGAGAAATTGGAACTAATGCACGTGCCATTCCCGACTGGAACAGGGAAGGGAGGAATCAGTTAGTGGTACCAGACATACCCTCTGCCACACATCTTTAGGTTGCTTCTGGAGTATGATGTAAATGTAGATATACATGAACAACTGTCTGAAGATTAATCAGATTATTTGAAACTGGTGATGTAACATTATTAACAATGGATACTTGCGTTTCTTTTATTTAAGAATCGACTTGTATTTTGTACACGGCCATGGTGTCCAAAATGTCAGTTTTGAACAAAATACAGGAAGAAAATATTTTTTGGAGTGCCATTAATACTAACACACTGTGTTGTATTTATGAAAATAGCTACAGAAATACAGCATTAACTGTTTAACTGGTAGAACTGTAGTCAAATATTTTCATATCCTTTATATTTTGGAACTCCAAAGAGAAGCACAACTTGGCACAAAGACCATGCTCCATCTACTAATGCACGTTTGAAAGACTTTTCCATTGTTTGGTACTAGGATCAAGTCTAGGGACATGTAACAGAGTACCGAGAACAGAATAGCACAGAAAATGGATTTTTTGAAAAATGGCACTATGATCATTTTGTGTTTACACTTTTCAACTGTTGCTTGGGTATTTGTTGCTTTTAGAAGTAGTTTATCTTTTAGCGACATTAATCCTTTTGCAGTCTGCCATATTGGGTGCTGAATGATCAACAATGTAGGAAAAGACAGATTGCTACTCACCTTAAAGAAGACACACCAAGTTGCAGACAGGTACAGTTAAAAGACACTCACATATAGCTTTTGGCCACAGTCTTTGTCAGTAAAACATGCACACACACACACACACACACACACACACACACACACACACACACACACACACACACACACACGTCTCATGCACACAAGACCGTCAACTCCAGCACCTCGGGCTGGAATGCAACATCATGTGGGATGCAAGCAGCATTCTAGTGGGGTGTGAAAGGGATAGTAGACTAAGAGGGGGGAGAGAGAGAGAGAGAGACGAGCACTGTCTGGTGGACAGTGCAGGGACTAGACTGCCAACAGGCGCAGTGTCAGCAGGTTGTGGGGGGGGGGGGGGGGGGGGCAAGGAGAGCAGTGGTGAAATATGGGCCGATGCATTGGCAGAGAGCTGCAAATAGACAGGGTGGGAGTTGAGAGTGGGAGAAGGGGTGGGGGGAGATGATTGGACAGAGGGGGTGGAAAATGTTGGGTAGAGGGTGTGGGGGCAGTGTGTTGCCATAGGTTGTGGCCGGAATAATTATTATAGCAGAGAATATATTGTAAGGATAACTCCCATCTGCGCAGTTCAAAAAATCTGGTGGTGGAGGGAAGGATCCAGATGGCTCGAGTAGTGAAGCAACCGTTGAAATCAAATGTGTTATGTTCAGGTGCATGCTGTGCCACAGGGTGGTCTACTTTGCTGTTGTCGACAGCAAAGTGGCCCACACCACCCACTCACTCTGTCCTACCATTTCCTCCCCATACTCACCTCCCAACCTGTTTATTTGCAGCCCTCTTCCAGCACATGTGCCCGTCTTTCTCCATTCCTATCCTTTGTTGCTCCTTTTTCCCCACCTCCCTGCCCACAACCTCCTGACACTCCGCCTGCTGGCACCCTACACCCTGCACACTCCTCCAGACAGTGCTCCTCTCTCTCCCCATCCATATGTTACTGTCCCTCCCCCACCTCCTCCAGACTGCTGCTTGCATCCCATGTGAGTTTGCGTTCTGGCCTGAGATGCTGGAGTTGCCAGTAGTGTGTGCTTTGAGGTGTGCTTTCTTGAAAAATGACATTTGCCTACAAAAGTATGTAGTTGTTGTGGTATACCCAGATTGTCATAAGTCTTCACTTTAAATTGTTCATAGGCGATGAAATAAAAAGTATTTTTGAAAAAAGTAATACAAATTTGATTTTTTTGAAATATTTAACGCAACACTTGATTTAAAGAAAGCTAACTGATGTTCATAAGATCTGTACAAATTTCTGAGTGAAATAACACAAGAAAAATGAAAGCTTTAATATTATTTGCATAGATTATGATGATGATGATGATGATGATGATGATGATGATTTGGACCTGAATATATTTTATGAGACCATCAGAATGGCTTAGATGGTTTGTGCCCCTGCATGAAAGTAAAATAAGACTTTTGTTGACTCCCATATCAGGATGCTATGAAACTTCTAGCCTTAGCTGTTGTGACATTATTCCATTTTTTATGTGGGCTGGACAAAGTAGCAGCATGTTTGGATATAAATTGCTTAGCTGAGCTGTTTGTTTTGGTTGCAATTAGTTGAAGTAATGCTGCAGTGAAAAATAAATTGAAATGTACAATTGCAGAACATCCATTTGTGGCGTATGCAAATTAACAAACTGAGAACGTTAACTTAATGAAAAAAATCACAGAAACAATATTAAATAACAAAACTGCTTAAAAATGACAGTCAGATGAAATAGCAAAATGTAAGCAAGTATTATAAAGCATAGTGTCAACAAGCAATTTCACAGTAGCAGAGTTATCGTTGGTATTTCACTGCAATGATGTTTGAAAGTCGATAAATATTGATGTACACATAAATGGAAATGTTGAGCATCAGCACTGTTCACACTAGCTACATCTAGAGGAGATGCTAAGCAACAGTAAACAGAGTATGGTACCAATGAATCAGCACTCTGTCAGTAATGTCATCTGTGGGGGATGCCGATAGATCATTACCTTGACATTCAAAGGTTGAAAGTAGATACTTGCTGCGAGTTGCTGTGGGTGATAACTGTGATAAATTAATAACAGATTTCTTTTACTGACTCCAAATTCAGATGTTATTTTTAGTGAAACGTTCAAAGAAACTTTGAGACTCATTTTGAGTTGGTACATGACTAATAAAATACTGGCGACTTCAGTCTACCCTTGATGTGTTGGTGGAAATACATGTTTAGTCGATTGTAGGTGTAAAACATCATCTAAAATTATAGTAAATACTTCTCTGAATATTAGTTTGAACTATTAGTTCAGGAGCCCACACAAAGTGTAAATGTTGCAATAGCTTACTAGACCCCTTAGTGACAAATAATTCTGAGCAAAAAGAGAGCATTGTGACTGATGTAGAAATTAAGGACCACATGGCTGTTGTAGCGAGACTGATTACCGTAACACACAAATCCACCAAAAATAAATGCTCCATATATCTATTTAAATAAGTATATAAAAATTTGCTTGACTGCTTCATAAGTGACAGTCTCAAGGTCTTCAGTGCATTCTATGAGAGCTTGGATCTCTGTTTCTTTCCCAACATAGCTGTAACAGTTTACAACTATAATACCGATGTTTCCTGTCTGCCATCATCTTATGTTTGACAGCTCCCTTTGAGACTGTACCCGTACTTTTCATAGACCCTTTATCCTAAATAACTACCCATCCCACTCCATACAAGCCCTGCTGCTAGTGCAGCTGCCTCATGTTTTTAGTGGACCCCTGATCTATTAAGGCCATCCTGGCACCTCTCCACATGATGTAAGTCAAGGAATCAGCAATCTACATGGAAGCAGAACCATTTGAGCCTCTGATTCAGATCCCTCCAGTCTTTATTCAAACCCTTCACTTGACTCTGCACCTAATGTTCAGTCAGTTCTGTCAATGATGCTGCAGGTGACGAGCTCCACTGTCATCTTGCAAACAAGGCTGACTATTTTTACCATTTCAGATAGCTGCCAGAAACCACAGAGACCTTCTTCTGATCCAAAGCAACATATTGTTGGCACTGATCTGAGCGTTCGCCCCCAATAGCTGAGTGGTCAGCACGACAGAATGTCAATCCTAAGGGCCCGAGTTTGATTCCTGGCTGGGCCGGAGGTTTTCTTCACTCAGAGACTGGGTGTTGTGTTGTTCTAATTACCATCATTTCATTCCCATAGATGTGCAAGTCGCTGAAGTGGCGTCAAATTGAAAGACTTGCACTTGGCGAACGGCCTACTCGACAGGATGCCCTAGTTACACGACATTTACATTAATGTACTGAACAGAGCCACCACCCGTAGCTGGGTTCACACTTCGCTCTTTGTGGCATCTAAGAGAATTTGCTCCATATCTAAAATGACTCCCCCCAGTATGAATACAGAGTGCACACTCTATTTTTTCCCTTCCTTAGCAGCAATATCCGTAAGGGACTCTCCATCACATGCTCAACATTGGAGCTCCCATTAGCCAGTGGCAGTTGGGAGCTCAAGCATTAAGCACATAACAGAGCTGCAGAGAGCTTACAGACTAAGAGGATTCCTCTAAACTAGGACAAACAACTGCGGCTGGCTCAATATCTTCATTAGCCACAGACTGCACTTGGAACATGTTTGTCAGACAAACCAGGGAGGCCTTTTTGATTGGTCTCATGGAAAGTATTGTGCCGCCTGTCGCACTTTGAAATGGCCTCTCATGACTATGGGTGAGGGGTCAGCCATAATGCGGTCAGTGACCAGGCCATCTACATCAGTGGACAGATTGGGAAGGTCACAAATAATTTGCTGGATGTCCCTTGGATTCCTCATGTCAGGCTCTTCACAGTGTTGCCCATTGGGAACAACCTCATGCTGTGTGACCAGAGAGACCACTGCCTGGAGCTGTGAGCAGAGGGACTTCAACTCATCTCTCATCCAAACACAGCATTGACAGTCTGTTCCCATACGAAAAATTGTGTAAATCTAAAGTACACAAATAAAAGAAATTAAAGATTAACCTACAGAAGTGCACAGACTAAGCCCAAAATAAGGAACATGCTCCTACTGAGAATATTGTAATATTCAGAAAAATATAACGTTATGAAGAGGATAGATTGCTACTTGCCATATAGCGGAGATGTTGGGTCACAAACAGGCAGGTTTCATGCAAACACAACTCACACACACATGGCCATTCTCTCTGTCGCTGAGACAGACTACGAGCAACTGCATGTGATGGGAGAAGAAATCTGTTGGGGGTAACGAAAGGGCTGGGGAGGGGGGGGGGGGGGAGGTGATAGCAGGCTTTGGGTGAGAGACAGTGAACGGCTGCTTGTGGGAGCATACTGCGCTGTGGTGTGGAGAGTTTAGGGCAGCTAGGTGCTGTCGGGAGGTTAGATGGATGGTGTGGAGGAGGAGGGGGGGGGGGGGGGGGAGGGTAAAGGGAGCGGAAGAGAAGAGAAGTAAAGAGACCCTAAGACTGTGAGTGCATTGGTGGAATAGAAGGCTGTGTAGTGCTAGAGAGGGGGGCCAGGGGCCACCGTCCTTCATCCAGCTGTCACTTTCCCTGAAGAACTCACTCCATTACTACACAGCCTTTCGTTCCACTATTCCACAAACGCACCCACAATCTTTTTACTTCACCCCACCCCCCACCCCCCACTCAGCATCCTTCCATTTAACCTCCCAACTGCACCTAGCTCCGTACCCTCTCCCCATCACATCCCTGTGTGCTCCCACAAGCAGCAGTTCCCCATCCCCTGCCCCCTAGCCTGCTATCCCTCCCCCTGCCCCAGTCCCCTCCTTACCCTCACCACCTAGATTATTTCTCCCATCATGCACAACTGCTCCGCAGTCTAGCCTCGGCGGCCACAGTATGCATGGGATAGATGTGTTTGTGTGAACATGTGTGTGTGTGTGTGTGTGTGTGTGTGTGTGTGTGTTTTTCGTCTACTTCAGAAGGCCTTTTGGCTGAAAGCTGACGTGTTTAGCACTCATTTTGTTGTGCCTGTCTGTGACTCAACATCTCCACTATATGGTGAGTAGCTCTCTATCCTTTTCATAATATTGCCATTATCCCATAGTGTATTTTCCATTGCCAGAAAATTATAATTTAATTAGCAGCAACTCATGCTTCTGTTGTATCTCAAAAGTTACCCTGTGGCCACATTTTCTGTTATTGTGATCTTTTGTTGTTGCACACAGATTGTAATGCTCCAACAATGACCACATTATTATATCATCATCAAAACAAATAATATTGTCAGCAACATAGCCAACATTAGCTCATAAATAATTTAGCTTAGTTAACCAAGAGGGTTTTAAATTAATTGTTTTCTTTATTATAATGTAGTAGTTTTTGTTTTTTGTGGTGGTCACTGTGTTGAACATTCAAGAGAGGTTAACATTGGGAAACAGACTAGAACTTGAATGTCAAGCATATTGTGTGCAGTCACCTTACTATGGCTGGCTTTGAGCTGGACTTTGTTCAGTTTGAAAAGCATTGCCTGCAGAAGCCTAGTGTTCAGATGACGTAAAAAGTTTACTGAAATGGTTTAGTATGTGATTATCTGTAGCAAATAATTTATGTCTAAAAGTGTGATTCCTTATTATCTCAAACAGACTGACAAATTTGTAACACACACACGTCTTATGATTAATGGATCATTTCTACTTTTTCTTCAAGGAGGAAGAAAGGCTTTACTCTGTGCTGGAGAAGCCTATTGAGGTGGCTGTGGCACATCGCATGATAGGAGAAGTGTATGGCAACATGGGAGAATATGAAAAGGCACTAGAACACCAAAATAAACATCTGGGTAAGGAATAATATCTTGCCTATGTAATATGTATTGAAGTTCACAGAACATACTGTCAGGGAAGAAGAAGGAAAGAACAGCAGCAGCAGCAAAAGAAGAAAGAGGAGGAGGAGAACCATAACAAACTGCACTTACAATCAGAGCAGTGGACAAAAATGTGGCTCTTTAAATATTTGGTCTTTGCTGACAATGTCGTCCTTCATTAAGACAATTTTGTTTCATGTTTCCATCTGATGCAAAAACTTAGTTTTCTTGATTGAATTGCTGCCATTTAACTAGTCAATGTGTAATAATTTCAAGTTGAACAAATATATTTCATGGAAGACACAATACATGGAAGTCACAGAAAGTAAACAGAGTAAGACGTGTGTACACTTTAACAGTCAAATCATAACTGAGTCCAAGTCTAGCGGCCACTGGCTGGCTGGCCGCTTAGGTGGCGCTGCTGCTGCATGGCTGGCAGACAGCGCTGCATGTAGAGGACGCGCGTAACTGTGTGGCGGCACTTTGAAAGATCTGCAAGTCACAACACAATGTATGTAACTTGTACACCAAATGCTGGGCACTAACATTTTGTTAAATAATGTAGCTGTAATTAAATTTCTCAGTGAAAAGATCATTGTACTTAAAGACATTTTTTGTACCAAACTAGCAGTGGCCTGTAAAATTTACTTCAGTATTTTTGCACCGTACTTCCTGAAGTAAGAAGAACAATCAGATTTGATCATTATTCATGTCTTGAGAACAGTTACTATTCTCCTTTAGTGCACAAATTTTAAAGTTTACTTTACAGGTACCAAGGAACCACGGGAAGTTTTAAAGAGTAATTTAAATTGTTCATCGATAATTTTTGACCGTGAAACAGCAACTGCTATAATCTGTGATAATGCATTAAATTTAATAACTGTCAGATGTCATGAGCACACTTATTTTTTTAATTTCAGAACTCACATTACGCATTTGATTTTCTGTCATTTTTGAAGGCTATAAAATACAATACAAAACTGGTATCAAAATATATGAAATATGTTACATTTTCACCATTGTTTAAAGCTGTAGTATAGTGAGTAGAATATCGTTTTTTAACTCTAGAAAATTGTCTGAAATATGTGGAACAATGTTTCAAAGCATATTAAATGCTTCCAAGGTGAAAATACAGTTTGATTGATTTTTACCCCCAGTTGTGGTATGTTCTTTATAACTGTTGAGTGAGATTGGGTCATTTTGTATTCTTTCCCATAGTAATTTAGTGTTGAAAATATGAATCAGACCAATAGTATGTGCACCACAGCTATTGATTCAAAATGTATTATGTTCAGGGCAGGTTTCCTAGGGGGCATCGTTAGCCCACTCTTTTGCCCATAGGAGAGTGATCGAAAGAAAGTAGACTGAGAATTGGAGCTGTGAAAACTAAAATAAAAGACAGCATGAAAAAGAAGCTCAGTAAATAACACCACCTGCTGTATTTTATGAATGATGATTTTCAGTGGAAATTTTAATGTTGGTGCATTGATGTGTTATTTGTGTGATGAAGTTCACATAAACGCATGTTTTTGTACTTCAATTGAGCTTTACAATCTGTAGTTATGATGTGACGAGGCGTATTTCATTTTAGGTACTCCAGCCGAGACCCACATTTAAGTAATGTAAAGCGGTCTTGTAATCACAAAGCTGGCAGGTTCAAGCATGGAAGCATTCCAGTATTTTACATGGTGAAAGAAAAAAAAAAATGAAATTTATAGCATGCCGAACAAAGTGGAATGAGATCACAGACTTCGTTTTAGGATGGAAGTTACATCTCCAAAACAAGGTAGAACTGGAAAGCGTTATGCAGGAAAGCTCAGTTGAAATTCCGATTGATAAACTGAGATAATTGCCTGCCACTGAGGAATTGGATGTCCATAAACAGTTGAAAACAAGATTTGGAGATAGCGGGAGAAGGGTTGATAGTTTGTAGTTTTATGTTTCGGCACTAAACATTGGTGTGGCGTCAGCTGAAACTGGTAGACCGACTCATGAGGACAATGGCTGTGACTGCATGAGGAAGAAGGGCTAGTGCGAGACTGTAACCAATCGATCTGTCTTCAACATGTTAATAACTTGATTTTCGTTCATGACGGGCTGTGTCGAACAATACAATCAATAAAAATTGAAATGAACGTTTCAAGTCATATTATGTGAAGTTATGATTGGATTAAAATGAACTTTGCTAAGTGAATTGGTTCAAAATGTATTAAGAGCAATTTAAAAATTAAAATGGCACCTTCATGCAGTGGGAAATGATTTCAGTCATGACTGATTTTGAAATATAATCTAAATACCTAGGTCCTGCTGTTCAGATTTTTGACGTATTTCATTTGGTTAGGAAGATAATTTATTACTCTTTCTTTTTATCTGCCAGATTATGACCTGTGACTTTAATATGATTTGAAACAATGCTCCTTAGATAATTGTATATTGTCACCATTCTTAACCCAGAAGTAAGTGCAAACTGCTATGAAGAAACCACATTGAAACCAAGTGGATTAAACTGCTAGGTGCCGCTAGATACGTGGTACACAGTGCATTTGTTTGTTCGCAACTAAGCTGTTCATCATTAAATCATATAAAATTATTCCCATCTGTAAAGAATTCATGAACTTCATAATGTTTTACTCAAGGTATTTTTTACAAAATTGTGCAACAGCTTTGAAAGGTCAAAAGTTACACAGGGGAAGAAGCCACTGGGCGGCATTGAGGTAAAACGATGCAAATTGATTGTTAACAAACATAATTTTTAATTACAACATATAAAATAACTGCATTGGCAAAAGTTCATAAATACCATTATACAATAATTTACAAAATATTGAAACATCAGTCGAGGAATGCAGCAATCACATTCAAACAACAAGCAGTACTCATGCAATGCCGTCTCTGCCAAAAGGAGCAAAACTTAGTGAAATGGGGAGCAGCTGCATAAGCACCACAGAAGAAAGAAATTCGAGTAAATTAAGTGGACACAACCTTGTAAATACCACTTTACATATGTACAGTTATTGAAAGCCTATCTTAAAAGGGCATACAGCTGCGAATACTGACAGTTGTGACTAAGAACTGAGGCCAAAATACAAAACCACTACAGGTAACCATACTTTCTGGAGAGACAAACAATGAACTCAACTAAAGCAACAAAATGTAACGTTCTGGGACTCATACATCAAAGAACTACTAGAAGCAGGATCTGAAATCAACCACACAATGAAGCAAGTATATGGAGAACAAAATGATACTGCTGTGCTAATACTCACTTTCATTGCGCTAGTCCTAGTACAGTACATACAATTTGACTACCACTTGTGGGAAATCTGCCCTGATATCCAAAACCTGTTGGATTATCTTCAATGTCAGTGGTTTTGACATATACAATATTATCTTGTAAGGAGAAGATGACATTTGGCCCTTGATGTGAGGTTACTTTTGAACCTAACATATTCCCAATTTGTTCTGTGTACTGTTTGGGTGTCTGGAACACAGATTGCCTACATGAAGGGAACTACGGGAGCTAAAGCCACAAAACCGATTTCATATTCACAGGCATGCAAGAAAGTTATTTCAAGTACTGTGGCTCCTAGTATTTGTACATCACTTTGCTATGGATCACAACCAATGAATCCTCAAGCAAAATGATTTGGGGGGGGGGGGGGGGGGGGGACTTGATCAGATTATATTGACTCAAACATCTGGATTAGCTAGCAACTGCAAAGATGTCTGCAAATACTAAAGAAAGTCTCAAAAAGATCAGGCGAAAAAGAACTGTAAGTCAGTGCTGCAAACCAGGAGACTAGTAAGGTTGATGGTTTGATACTAGATACATGTACAGAACCAGTTCAACATAAAGGAAAAGGTAATCTTAAGAAATTCTAAATTTAGCAGATTTCAGTTTGAGGTCTTTGCAATTAGTCTCAAAAAACTTAATACTGAATCCAATATCTCTATAGAGTTTAAACTATGAATAGGTGAAGCCAAAATGGATATATCATTGGAAAATCTTCCTAAATTTCCCTACTGAGTCTTTAATTATCAAAGAATTGCCTTTCACAGGGAAAGGCATATTGAACAGGAAACTCTCCATTGAGTTGGCTTCTACCTTCCGGTAGAGTACTGATAAATTTTTATGTGAAACTAGAGGCATTAAAATTTATAACACGGGAAGGTATTGCATATGTAATAATTAGAAACCTGATTTGCCTCTATTGAGGGGTGGAGTGTTACTCTCCTCACCAAGTAGATAATCTTTGATACCAATGGAGTGTGATGATAATTCTGAACAACTCTTATCTTTCCTCATATATTTCCCTCACCACCTGTCTGCAATTTGCTACCACATAATTCTCATGGCAAGGAAGCTTTGAGCAACCAAAATAAACACCTTTCAATCTGGAGGCAACTTTTAACTGTTAGACAAAGAAGAATATAGACCCTGATCCAATGAGCCAGCTCATTTTGTTTGTTTGTACAGTGCAATACAACAGAAGTCCACAAGCAACATGATCATGACCAAAAGAAATGATGGATGAATTAGGTGTTCTGCACATTAACATAAATACATAGAGGTGGTGTAAATGTCCTCCATGGTTTCCCGAAGAGATTTGGAGTAATTATATATACATACAGAAGGATGATTTAAGTTAAAAACTCTATCTTACATTATTAAAGGTTAAGTAATGCCATTTTAATAAATATTGCAATTACATTTGTGTATGTTATCATAAGCGAAGTCTTTTTCTTCACTTATTGTACTTAATGGATTTTACAGATGACTTCTCATTATGTCATACAGAACTACAATAGACATGTTGAGGCATGTTTTAGATGATTTGCATCATTACTTCTGTTTCATTTTGCTGTGATCTGAATTGCTCTTCATCACTTTGTGAACTTCCCAACACTGGAAGATGGTGCCGTGGAATGACTAATCTGATACTAATATGACCCTGCTGCTCTTATAGCCTTTATATTGCTATTTACAAAATATCACTTTCCTCTGTAAATGTATCTGCCGATGACAACAGTGACAAAATTCAAGAATATGTAGCAGCGTGTAGACTATGAGTTCTTCAACATAATATTTTTCTATGGAACATTTAAGAGAGGAATGCTGTTCTGTTACCAATTACTTTCAACTGGTATAGATTTTAGAGTGTAAATTTAGATGTGTCCACATTATCAACAGTTTATTGGGACTGTGCTGCACACTTTGTATATTTGCTATATAATCATACACAAACTATTGTCACAATATTATTTTTACACATTGTCTTTCTTACTCCCTCCCTCTTTTGTCCTTTTGCTCTCTGATATTTCTAGATTACCTTTTAACCAAATTTTTCTTGTACATGTCTTAACATAATAGTCATTACATTTAGTTGTTTTTCAATGAATTTGTTAATTGGACCATTGCATTATTATTAGAAGTCTCATAGATTGATTTATAGCTGTTAATTCATAGAATCTTTTATATCAGCACACTAAATTCTTTTACACCTGCAATTTGCAGAAATGGCAAAAGATCTAAATGATCAGATTGAAGAGCAGCGAGCACTAGCCACTATTGGTCGCACTTTCTTCTGTATGGCTGAAAGCATATCAGACAAAGATAACTCAGATTATGCAAGGTATTTGGCTGAAGCAAAGAAGGCTTATCTTCGAAGTCTCAATGTGTGTGAAAAGTAAGTCCAATATTTCTTCTCAGAATTGATGTATAATTATAATTTAATTGTTGTAACATGCGATTATAGTCACAAAATATAATCGTTTAGGCTTCCACGGCCATTTGGTTACTGTAAAAGTAGACCCAGAGGAGGCCACTGAAACTATGGCCAAAAGATGTTTTATTCAGTGACAGTTATTTTGCAAATTGATGTGGTGCCATACCCAGAAAAAAAATTATTAGCAATAATGTATATACATAATGAGAGGACTTCATTTATTTCTAAGATCCAAGATTGAAACCTGTCCCTTGCACCCATCTGACACATATCTCATCCTGTCATTCACAGACTCACACATGCAAGCAGCCATTTCATAAATCAACTTATCTGCTGAGTTAGCAGGTTACATCCAAACTGTGGTTGAAGGTGACCATTATCACCCATTTCCAGAACTGACACTGTATGGATTCATTGCCCAGCTAAGACAAAAATTTCTCGATTGTGTAACTTTTAACCATCCTTGAAATAATCTCTTCCAAACAGTAATCATTCCAGGACTCGTTTTCCACATACCTCTGTTTATTTCTATCCCTTCATGTCACCCCTGTAGCCCACTTTCCACCAAACTCATTATTCCCATACCCTCATTTAGTTCTATGTATAGACAAGTGTTCTCTGTGATCTATCTCTGTCCTTCCTGACCTGTTGACACCTCTCCCCCATATTCCTGTGTTCCTATACACAACACGTTACTTATACCGAGCGAGGTGGCGCAGTGGTTAGCACACTGGACTCGCATTCGGGAGGACGACGGTTCAATCCCGTCTACAGCCATCCTGATTTAGGTTTTCCGTGATTTCCCTAAATCGTTTCAGGAAAATGCCGGGATGGTTCCTTCGAAAGGGCACGGCCGACTTCCTTCCCAGTCCTTCCCTAACCCGAGCTTGCGCTCCGTCTCTAATGACCTCGTTGTCGACGGGATGTTAAACACTACCCCCCACCACCACCACCACCACAACACGCTTCTGCTGTTCACACTATTTTCCTTTCGAAAAAAAATGATGTATGGATAACGCTATTGGTTATTCTTCTTGACCAATATTTTGGGGAATACTGCGAACTTTGTATAACAGTGTCCATGTTGAATCACAGTTCTTACATTGATTCTTTAAAAGTCTTCATGTTGTTTATATAGACAAATAATTGCCTAATTCATTTTTTGTGCATTTAATTTTGCATCCAGTTTATTGAATCTTAATAATATGAAAAATTTTATGATGACATGCTGACTCTGTAAAAGCTGAAATGCTAAAAAAATTCTGTGATTTCTGATGTAGTTCTTTTATTTCTGTACATAGAGTTTCCTTCACAAATGAATAACTGCTCCAAGAATTAACAAAAATTGAACAGTATAACAATCATTCCATAGAATTGCACACCACAAAAACCAATGCACCCTCTCTTATGCTGAGGTTATCATTAAAACAGCTGTGAGTCATCTAGGAGTAAGAACAGCAGGCAGTGCTTGTAGGGAGGTCCATGACAAACTGCTAGTAAATTCACACCATACTCTCTGTCTCAAAAGGTTGAACATAAATCAAGTTCCATAGAAGCAAAATCCTTTGTAAAATGTGATTTTCTGGGTTAACATATTGACCTAACTATGTAAACTTCTGGAAATCGGTCTCTGTTATAGTTTACTGTTTCTGTCATGCTACATCAGAAAATTCCATCATCATCTTGTTTTTAAAATCTGGAAAATAAGACTGCGATGAGAAGAAATGAAAAGTATTAGCCTAGAGTCTCCAAATATCAACTAAATCAAGTTCAGTGACATTTGTTGCTAAGACAGCATGAACCCTAAGGAAATATGTTAACTACTTTAGACACTAAAAAATAAAGAAAATAATGTGTAACTTCTTCAGTTACACAATGCATAAATGCGCACCTCTGCCCTTGCCCCTCTGCATGCACTGGGTGGCAAAGACACTGCTTCGAGCATTGGAGCAGTTGGGGGGGGGGGGGGGGGGGGGGGAGGTGCACATATCACAAGTTACGTTTGTCCGAACTGTCACATTAGGGCAGATGATGTTATTGCACATACAATAGCTTATTTACGGTCACTCATTGTAACAAAGTTACTGGCCCTCTAGTGCAGCCACAGGTAACAGCTAGTAGTAGCGATAAAATTACTGTGAACTATGTACCTAACATTTGTTCTCTACAAAATAAAAAAGAAACAATATTGTTCTAGTATCTACTGCTGGAAGAGAGCTCTCTAGCAGAGGTTTTCTCTAAGGCTGGGTAGTTACACATGCAATTGTATTGAAATGACCTGATCATCTCAGAATCCTCTGGTTTTCAGGATATATTATGTATTTCATAGCTGTGCCAAACATTATTCATAATTAAGTTATGTATAGCTGCTTGTGATGTATCCTAAGATATGAGTACTTCTCGCTTGTTTTTGTATTCAGGCTTGAATATTTGATAATGGCCTAGAGACCAAAACCTATTGTGTAAATTTCTATATATTATGCATGTGGAGCTACCATTTGACAAAATTTGTTTTATTAAATTGAGACTTATTTGTGAGCTTTTAGTCCACAAATAGTATTCGTCATTCTGCATTGGTATGACAGGCTTCAGTAAGATTAGAAGCAGGACTTGCTCTAGGTATTTTGAGACCGTATGCAAAAATTTGTTTATCCTGCTCCACCTCCCTCATCACTCAGTCTTATCCCCTACCACCACCACCACCACCACCACCACCACCACCACCACAGCTGCCCAACAACAACAACGAGGGTCATAATATGCAATTCCTCATCAAGTTGTTCAGTTTCCTGATTCTGGCAGTGTCTCCTGGAAATTCAAGCCTCATATCCATTTTATCCTGAGGTAAATATTTGTTTAAAAAATCATCAGAGATTCTAGTGTTCTTTGTTTGGCCATACACATCATCATAAAATATGTTAATGTGTGTCCACTAAAATAAAGTCGAGGGTATGTCTCTTTATAATGATTCTGATGATTTTTCATTCCTGCTCTAAAGGCCTGCAGATATTCTCTGTTCCACTTACCTTTTTTTTTTTTTTAAAAAAAAGGCTTAACTTATGATAAACAAATGAAAAAGGGATTACATTATATCATAAATATTTAATTTTCTGTGTAAGATGTGGCTGAACCTCAATTTTAAACTTGTAATTTTAAATATCACAGACAGTGTTCTGGTATAATGATAATTTTACATTGTGATCTTGTGCCCCATTTACAAATTTCTAAGATTGTTGTCCAGATACTTGATGAGGCATACAAGCTCTCAATAAAGTGCCCCATTGAAATCTTAGACTATGATTAACTGCTGCATTTTAATAGATTATGCAACTAACATTAAATTACGGAATTCGTGAATAAATAAATAAGATAAAATTATTATGTCACAAATATTCACACATACCATGTCCAAATTTCAAATCACATGTCTGGGTTTTTGGGTATGTAAACAAAATTATAGAAACATTACTTGCTGGATTAATCACATTTCTTTTTTTTCCACCAGAAAGCCAAGTAGGTATGATGTGAAGGGAGGGGAAAGGTAGGTAGTACCCAAACTCTGTCTTTTATAAAGTTTAGACGGCCTTGCTGTGCTGGTACTGCGAACGGCTGAAAGCAAGGGGAAACTACAGCCGCAATTTTTCCCGAGGACATGCAGCTTTACTGTATGATTAAATGATGATGGCATCCACTTGGGTAAAATATTCCGGAGGTAAAATGGTCCCCCATTCGGATCTCCGGGCGGGGCCTACTCAAGAGGATATCGTTATCAGGAGAAAGAAAACTGGCGTTCTATGGATCGGAGCGTGGAATGTTAGATCACTTAATTGGGCAGGTAGGTTAGAAAATTTAAAAAGGGAAATGAATAGGTTAAAGTTAGATATCGTGGGAATTAGTGAAGTTCGGTGGCAGGAGGAACAAGACTTCTGGTCAGGTGACTACAGGGTTATAAACACTAAATCAAATAGGGGTAATGCTGGAGTAGGTTTAATAATGAATAGAAAAATAGGAATGCAGGTAAGCTACTACAAACAGCATAATGAACGCATTATTGTGGCCAAGATAGATACGAAGCCCACACCTACTACATTAGTACAAGTTTATATGCCAACTAGCTCTGCAGATGACGAAGAAATTGAAGAAATGTATGATGAAATAAAATAAATTATTCAGATAGTGGAGGGTGATGATAATTTAATAGTCATGGGTGACTGGAATTCGGTAGTAGGAAAAGGCAGAGAAGGAAACGTAGTAGGTGAATATGGATTGGGGCTAAAAAATGAAAGAGGAAGCCGCCTGGTGGAATTTTGCACAGAGCGTAACTTAATCATAGCTAACACTTGGTTCAAGAATCATAAAAGAAGGTTGTATACATGGAAGAAGCCTGGAGATACTGACAGGTTTAAGACAGATTATATAATGGTAAGACAGAGATTTAGGAACCAGGTTTTAAATTGTAAGACACTTCCAGGGGCAGATGTGGACTCTGACCACAATTTATTGGTTATGACCTGTAGATTAAAACTGAAGAAACTGCAAAAAGGTGGGAATTAAAGGAGATGGGACCTGGGTAAACTGAAAGAGCCAGAGGTTGTACAGAGTTTCAGAGAGAGCATAAGGGAACAATTCACAGGAATGGGGGAGAGAAATACAGTAGAAGAAGAATGGGTAGCTTTGAGGGATGAAGTAGTGAAGGCAGCAGAGGATCAAGTAGGTAAAGAGACGAGGGCTAGTAGAAATCCTTTAGTAACAGAAGAAATATTGAATTTAATTGATGAAAGGAGAAAATACAAAAATGCAGTAAATGAAGCAGGCAAAAAGGAATACAAACGTCTCAAAAATGAGATCGACAGGAAGTGCATAATGGCTAAGCAGGGATGGCTAGAGGACAAATGTAAGGATGTAAAGGCTTATCTCACTAGGGGTAAGATAGATAATACCTACAGGAAAGAGACCTTTGGAGAAAGGAGAAGCACTTGCATGAATATCAAGAGTTCAGATGGAAACCCAGTTATAAGCAAAGAAGGGAAAGGAGAAAGGTGGAAGGAGTATATAGAGGGTCTATACAAGGGCAATGTACTTGAGGACAATATTATGGAAGTGGGAGAGGATGTAGATGAAGATGAAATGGGAGATATGATACTGCGTGAAGAGTTTGACAGAGCACTGAAAGACCTGAGTCGAAACAAGGCCCCGGGAGTAGACAACATTCCATTAGAACTATTGATAGCCTTGGGAGAGCCAGCCCTAACAAAAGTCTAACATCTGGTGAGCAAGATGTATGAGACAGGCGAAATACCCTCAGACTTCAAGAAGAATATAATAATTCCAATCCCAAAGAAAACAGGTGTTGACAGATGTGAAAATTACTGAACTATCAGTTTAATAAGTTACAGCTGCAAAATACTAATGCAAATTCTTTACAGACGAATGGAAAAACTAGTAGAAGCCGACCTCAGGGAAGATCAGTTTGGATTCCGTAGAAATGTTGGAACACGTGAGGCAATACTGACCCTACGACTTATCTTAGAAGAAAGATTAAGGAAAGGCAAACCTACGTTTCTAGCATTTGTAGACTTAGAGAAAGCTTTCGACAATGTTGATTGGAATACTCTCTTTCAAATTCTGAAGGTGGCAGGGGTAAAATAAAGGGAGCAAAAGACTATTTACAATTTGTACAGAAACCAGATGGCAGTTGTAAGAGTCGAGGTTGTGTGAAAGGGAAGCAGTGATTGGGAAGGAAGTGAGACAGGGTTGTAGCCTATCCCCAATGTTATTCAATCTGTATATTGAGCAAGCAGTGAAGGAAACAAAAGAAAAATTCGGAGTAGGTATTAAAATAGACGGAGAAGAAATAAAAACTTTGAGGTTTGCCAATGACATCGTAATTCTGCCAGAGATAGCAAAGGACTTCGAAGAGCAGTTGAACGGAATGGACAGTGTCTTGAAAGGAGAGTATAAGATGAACATCAACAAAAGCAAAACGAGGATAATGGAATGTAGTCGAATTAAGTCGAGTGATGCTGAGGGAATTAGATTAGGAAATGAGACACTTAAAGTAGTAGATGAGTTTTGCTATTTGGGGAGCAAAATAACTGATGATGGTCGAAGTAGAGAGGATATAAAATGTAGACTGGCAATGGCAAGGAAAGCGTTTCTGAAGAAGAGAAATTTGTTAACATCGAGCATAGCTTTAAGTGTCAGGAAGTCGTTTCTGAAAGTATTTGTATGGAGTGTAGCCATGTATGGAAGTGAAACATGAACAATATATAGCTTGGACAAGAAGAGAATAGAAGCTTTTGAAATGTGGTGCTACAGAAGAATGCTGAAGATTAGATGGGTAGAACACATAACTAATGAGGAGGTATTGAATAGAATTGGGGAGAAGAGAAGCTTGTGGCACAACTTGACTAGAAGAAGGGATCGGTTGCTAGGACATGTTCTGAGGCATCAAGTGATCACCAATTTTGCATTGGCGGGCAGCGTGGAGGGTAAAAATCGTAGAGGGAGACCAAGAGATGAATACACTAAGCAGATTCAGAAGGATGTAGGTTGCAGTAGGTATTGGGAGATGAAGAAGCTTGCATAGGATAGAGTAGCATGGAGAGCTGCATCAAACCACTCTCAGGACTGAAGACCACAACAACAGATTGCAACACTGATGTTCATCTCAGTGTGTGTGTGTGTGTGTGTGTGTGTGTGTGTGTATGTGTGTGTGTGTGTGTGTGTGGGAGGGGGGGCGGGGGTGGAGGGATTGGAATTGTATCCATTATCATGTTCTATATCCAGTACAAGAATGGTGTCTCCTACATTTTCAGCTATACACCTACAAACCACAAGCCATTGTACAGTGCAAGGCCGTGAGAAGTGATGAGTGGGGGGGGGGGGGGGGGGTGTGTTTGGTACCCAGTACCAGTATTAGTCATAGTCATAGTCATAGTCATTTCATTTCCCCATTCCACACCAAACTGAGCGAACAAAATATACATTGGTGGCAGTAGGACCATTTTGCAGTGTGCCGCAAATGCCGGTTCTGTAAATTTTCCAAATTTTCCATAATAGTGCCTCGTAAAAAGTGTGTCATCTTCCCTCCAGGGATTCCCTTTTGAGCTCGTGAATTATCTCAGTAATACTTTCATACTGATTGAATCTAACGCAGGACATAGGTGACCAGCATGCGCTATTGTCTGAGGGGGTGTGCATGTTGCTGCCTACTGCGTAACAACAAGACTGATGCTTGGATAGAGAAACCAAGTTGCAAAAATGTTTTTTAATTTCTGTTTAGAAATTGGTGCTTTGGTATCCTAGACAGATGCTTAGTTTGCCTATATGGTAGTCACCCTGGGTTAAAAGTTACAGCTCATTAGTTTGTTATTTGGCACAAATATTATAAAGTTGCACAACATGTTTTGTGACAGTCTAGTGCATTCCTTGTGCCAGCCTGGCCACAGCCGCAATGTTTATGTAATTACCTGTTGGTCAGACATTCACTCACACTCACTGACTCCTACAGTTCATTTGTTTATAATACCAATTTTGTTTACTTTGTTTCACATTTTTAGCTGCTTTTTTCCTGTAACAGTTCCTTCAACTTTGTAATAATCTATTTGTCATTATTCAATTCTCCTTGACATCTTTTTTTTTTTTTTTTTGGCTTCTGGCACTTAAACTTGCTCATTCTCTCTCCCTCTGCCCTTCATTTTGAATTGCACTTATGATAATTCTGGCTTATAGGCTGATGCCTTTGCCAGAACACTTTATTTTAAAGCTTTCTCTCTTGCACTTTATAGTCGTATTTATTTTTATTTCATTTTTTTCTTGATTTGAGACCAATAATGCATTCTTCTCCCTTTTTATTAAGTATTATTGTGTTTCATAATTATTTGTTTGTCTCGTTTACTATTGATGATGGAAATGTTTAAGGTGAATGCTATGTATGCTACTGTCTCTTGTCCATGTTAATTGTATCATACAAAAAGACAAAAAGACAAAAAGTAGAAGAGTTCAGTCATTGAGTCGTCAACAAGCACACAAGAAAGAATGAAAACTTGGTAGCTCTCAGTGAAAGAAACTGTAACTGGCTGGAGACAATGAAAACACACACACACACACACACACACACACACACACACTCACACTCACACTCACACCCACACCTTGTGTGTTCAGACATCACATTGTAGTTGTACAGGTGTTTGTGTGTGTGTGTGTGTGTGTGTGTGTGTGTGTGTGTGTGTGTTTTCATTGTCTCCAGCCAGTTACAGTTTCTTTCACTGAAAGCTACCAAATTTTCATTCTTTCTTGTGTGCTTGTTTACGACTCAATGCATCTACTGTTGGGTGAGTAGTCTCCTTCACACTTAAATTATTTGCTCTCTACAATAACTTTCATTATCATGTAAAAGATAAAAGAAATTGTTTTCAAATGGACCATTGATAAATTATTATAAAACAAATTATACTGATATGTTTGGTTAATAAAATTTGTATCTTTATTTGTCTAGGCTTAAAAGTGTCAGCAAAATTGAAGTGATGCTGATGAGAAGCAGATTGTTGCTGAACTTGGGCCTTGTTCTTGAGTGTCAAGAAGATGTGACAAAGGGTATTGAATACATAGAAAAGGTAACATTAATTGTTATTACTCATTTGCTGTGTGTTGTTAGGAAGTATGAGCTGTCAGTTTTCATTTCATTTTTGTCACTGAAAAGTCAAGAGTTTTTTGAACCCTAAATGTCATCGCCCAAAGTTGCTTTGGTTATCAGTAATTCCTTGAAGAACAGCTGCATTTGAAAAGTAATATCCAGTGTAGCTTCTCTACTTCTTCTTAACACACAGATGGCAACTACGATATTGTTCATACAAATATGTAGCGTCAGCTATTTTTCTTTCTTATTTTCATGACTGTTGACTCCATTATCAGGATAGTGCTAATTTTTGTTATCCTGATTGCAGTTAATTTAACTTTGTGTTCTTCATGGGAGTGCAAACGTCCTCATTATATAACATCTCTCCAATAGCTGTAGCTTCCTTTCCTGCCAATTCAGACAGTCACTGCTAACAGTCATCTTCTATGTTATTTGTTTGGAACATTCGCACATTGTGATTGGGTCAGTCACACCAGTATACAGGGTGTAACTTAAATTCCCTTTACAGACATTGAGGATTTGTTGTGTGGACCAAGACTGTTAAGTTTAGCATAGGATCTCACGCCCAGAAATATACCGTTATCCTGCTGCACCCAAAATGTCACAACACACATTCAAATCTCCTGCATTTTTGGCACCACTGATTAGGGTTCACTGACCACCTGATGTCCCGTCCTCACTACAGGTTTGTATACATGCCATTCAGTTGATTTGCCCAGAGAGGTTTGTACCTGCTCTTGTGCTTGTGGTCTTTGTGATACTGTATTATTGTACAGTAGTAATTACTTACTACAGTACTGAATGCAAGCTGCACTTAAATTTCATATTTAGTGTTTTGCTGTTGACCATGGTGAACTACACATTTGCAGAATATGCCGACATGATGTTAGTGTCAGACGAAGATTGGTACAATGGGAGGGCTGCTTGTTACTAGTAAGCAGAGTATTTTCCACAGTGCCAGACACCTTCAAACTTCCTCTTTGCTACAGTATACCAGTGGGCCTCGGAGAAAGGTACATTCACCACTAGCAAGGGTACTGGCGCTCCGTGGCATTACCGCACACGCGAATTTGAAGAGACTGCCTGAAATAGAAGATGATTTGAGAATGAGTTCTACAAACATAGCACATAGACTGAATGTGAATCACCAAACTGTTCAAGATGTTCTGCATGTGCAGCTTCTACACCAGAACCACCCCCAGAAGGTGGATATTGTGTCACAAGCCCACTTCTGCAATTGATTCTTGCACTGTTATGTGGACAAGCCCAACTTAACTGTGATGGATCCTTTTCACAGCTGAAACCAAGTTAACCGAGGAGATTGTCCTGTCCACCCAGATGTTGCAGAGTTCGTTTTGACTTCGCTGCAGGAGTTTGCTGGGTAGCCCTTTAATTCCTACAACAGGCATGTGTGGGATGATGAAAATCCACATGCTGTGCACCCTCATGGGTTTCAGGAACGGTACAGTCTGAACATTTTGGCAGGATTCCTGGATGGACATGCTTCTACACCAGAACCACCCGCAGAAGATGGATATTGTGTCACAAGCCCACTTCTGCAGTTGATTCTTGCACCGTTATGTGGACAATCCCAACTTAACGGTGATGGATCCTTTTCATGGCTGAAACTAAGTTAACTGAGGAGATTGTCCTGTCCACCCAGATGTTGCAGAGTTCGTTTCGAGTTCGCCGCAGGAGTTTGCTGGGTAGCCCTTTAATTCCCACAACAGGTATGTGTGGGATGATGAAAATCCACATGCTGTGCACCCTCATGGGTTTCAGGAACGGTACAGTCTGAACATTTTGGCAGGATTCCTGGATGGACATGTGATTGGGATGTGGCTTCTTCCACCCCATCTCATAGGTGCCTTATTTTTCATGTGCAGTCCGATTTGGGCAACAGTGTATAGATCTTGGTGGGCCAGTTGCTTGGCCTCCATGTTATCCCAACTCCAATCCATGAGACTGCTACCTGCAGAGTTGCACGAAATCCTTGATTTATGAAACTCCTGTGGCACCTGAGGAAGAGCTGCTTGATGACTGTGGCAGATGGTGGAGGACAAGGGATTGGTACCAGTATGGGGGGTACCGTATCTATGTTGACGTCAGCGGTTGTCACATTGAACCTACTTGTAAGTAGATCCAGAGGACAAGCAGCAGGAGTGTAAGAGCAACGTGTGTCGTGGTATTTTGCATGTAGTGGGAAAACTGCGTTTCCGGCCATGGTTTCCTATGCCAAACTTAACTGTCATGGTCCCTACTATAAGTTCTCAAAAGCTGTAAAGGGGATTTGTTTACACCCTGTATAAATTATTAAGGCATTATTTGTATGACCTCATATACTTTACTCATCCTATTGCTCTCATACAAAAAAGTTATTTTTTGCACGTATTGAAACCACATACTTTGCTGTAGAAATGGCACTTACTGTAGTAGGAATTTAGTGTGCATTGTTTCCATATGCATTACTGATGTTTTAAGTTACCAAGGTGATGTCAAACCTTGAGATCTGCTGCATATTCAAGTCCTATGATAATTTCCATTCTACACTTTTTGATCATGTGTCCAAGCAAGGTGGCACTATGTTAAGAATTTGGAGGATGGTGGTCAAAATATCCGTCAGGCATCTGATAGGCTTTCTGTGGTTTCTCTAAATCGCTTAAGGCAAATGCTGGGATGATACCTTTGAAGAGGAGCTTGTGCTTTGCTCCTAATAGCTTCATTTTCTGAACCTGAAACCCTAATCTTTCTTCCATTGTTGATCATATAATTTATGAAATATATTACTCTCATTTAGTTCTTTAAGACCAAACTAAGGAGCAAAACTCCATGGTCATGGGATGAATCAGTACATGAGATTAGCATACGTATAATAAAATGTAGATGAATCCTATGCAGGTGACAAGCTGTGAATATATACATGGTGTTCTATAAGTAACTATGCAGTTCATAACTTGCCGTATAACTGCCTTCTGGGTGGTATGTGCAGTCACCCCATCCTGTTGGAACCAGCCATTCTTAATTTCGTCCTCATTCAGTTCACCAGAATGCAGGTGCAGTACTGTTCTGCATTTATGGTGTCCTGAAAGGAGATCGGCCCAATGAAACGCTTATGAGTCATGGTGTACCAAACACCAATCTTTTGATCAA